>NC_061453.1:5625000-6250000 GCF_022581195.2 Helicoverpa zea
AACATGTAATTTTCATGTTTGCAGGACTTAGACGAGAAGCGGATAAAAAATATTAAGAACTTCATGTTGAGTTCTGTGGACGTGGAAAGAAAGGTGTTTCCGATAATTATGCAGTGCCTTGACGGCATGGAGACGGCGGCAAATAGTATTAATGAAAAAGAGGTAAGATTATACCGTCTTGTAGAAGCGCGTTACTGAAGTAATTAAGATCGAATTAGATCATTAATGGCTAACTCTCGTACTAATTTGAGATTTGTATCGAGTTGTGAAAACAGCACGAAGAATCACTAGATCATATCGGAGACATAGTCATTAACATTGCTTTATATAATGCCGTGATTTAAGATTTAGATAATTTTATCTAATACTCGAATAATTACATTCTTCATAACAGGCTTTATATTGTTGTATTGATATTATGATAGCAATTATTCACTTATGTTGTACACGTGTTCTGAATATTGGTCGTGGCCATCTCTCAAGTTTACATAACATTAAAATTAGAGGCACATATTGCTTTGTTTATCAACTGAACGCTGACTAATATTATCTTTAAAGCTAGGCGTCGCCATTCCCATGCTGTTTATGTTCCAAAGAAAATCGTTTATTAGCGGCGATATTAAACATTTTATAAGGATCGTTAAACTAAGAAATGGGTTACAGTCATTACGGCGAATTTTATGACCTATCGAGATCTTACAGTGAGCTAAAGTGTAGTAGTGACTTTAAAAAAATAAAAATATATGTAACGACTGTTTCTTATTTTACAGGACACAAAATTAGTGATAGACAGGTATAAGTCAGGGTTCGTGCCTCCCGAAGATTTCCAATTCGAGACGGCTTCGGGGGCGGATACCACGGACGCAGCGAACACACACCACCACCCACACAACCATCTGACCGCGGCGCGGGGAACCGTCTCCGGCACGAAGATAAAGAAACGAGTTGGCTTACTATCCATCTTCAGCTCCAACAAGGTGAGATGAACATATGCATACGTGGAAAGGTGGGGATATGCTAGGGAGTCAAGTTCGAGGGCATAAATCGAGTTGTTCTACTAAGTGTTAAGTGCGGACTTACAATGAGCTTTGAACAATCACTCAATGCGACCGAAGAAAGTCCCTTTGTTTCGTTAAATCACCGACAACAGGTGCGTAGTCCAGCTAGAAAAATAAGCTTCAAGGGAGTTCAGGGTCGGTTCGTACTTTGCTCCAACTTGGCTCTCTTAACATAAACCCACCTACAGGTGTTAACATTTTCATGTTTGAGGAACCAAAGGATTGATCCAATGAAGGTATCTTGTAGTAGGTTTTATTATATTACATGGTCATTGTTTTATGTTTTATGAAGACAGCATTGTTCTACGCGATAATGATAACCTATTTTTACATCTAGTTATTCATCTGCCTTATGGTATAATAATAATATATGGCATATGTGAACGCGGATGCTGACTTCATACGTAGATTGGAGTATTATTATTATTTGATTATATTACAGCTGCTGTATTATCGTATTCAAACATATTGTACGTTCAATTTTATTTTGGCAGAATTTATAAGGTTATGGGGCTGTGTGCTTGAAATTATGTATGGGCTTCATATCAGCTTTTATTCTGTCATGAATTTTTAATATTATCCAAATATTCGCATGGTATGGTTCTTATATTATATTTACTTTATTGTACAATACGATTTGATGTTATATCATTTAAACTTTATTACATATTATGTTGTTCATTGTTTACGCAGCTGGCGTATAGTCATGAAACGGTTATTGTAATCAAATCACTTGATTGAGTAAAATTAAAAACACGATGACTAAACGCCAGCGGGTCTTATACTATTTATTGTTATGTGTAAGTTGGAGGTACTAATTTATTTTTATCTTTCAATCCCTGTTCGATCCCTACCTAACATGGGTACAAATAACAACCAATTGATATTTTGGCTGGCGGCGTTGGTGCCATGTCATGTGGAAAAAGTAAGTTGCCCCGCGGTGGTGGGGATATATAAGTCATTAGCATGAGTCACTGGCTTCTGTTACTGTCGATAAAACAACAAGCGATTATGAATAACACCCTCTTCAACAATGTTTAATACAATACTTATTTTTTTCTTTTTTCCATCTGTACTTAATTTCAAATGTTATTTATAAACTTTATTTCATGACTCATTGTGTCCGATCAAGCTCAAAGTGTGCTCGACCAGTACCTGCGTATTTTCCTGTCCATTGTCATCAGACAAAAATGTGTTGTGAATGGACATGACATCATACTGTTTTAAGGAGGAATATATGATGACCTCCCATTTTTATCAAATTTCATATAAGTCAATGTGGTCATTAAAGTTATGAAATAACGTTTTGAATGAAACCTATGTGACACGCTGTATTCTACTGCAATATATTGTACCTACATTGCGTGGCGCGATGGTACTGGCAGCGGCGGAGTATACTCATGTTAATGTTGTCTGTTTGCCTCCCCCGCCCGCGCCGCTAACGCTTGCCACAGAAGATTGTCGAGGCCTGCAATTCTATCAAGGTCAGTCCTGCGTGACTCGTGAGTCCTGATGCATTCGGTGATGTGTGCCCGAGACTGTTTATTGGTCTAACTTGTACACACGTAACGTTGTTTGTTATGACAACGATAGCGACTTGCATTTGTTTGTGTTTTGATTGATTGTTTGATGTAAACTTATAAGTAGTAGATGTGAAGCATGGTCGTTTTCTGTAAGACCTGTCGCAATGCCGTTCACATTCTCATCGTGCTGCTGTGAAATAATGAAAATGCAGCGTACATTTCACACTAATATTTTCTTAGATCTCTCTATCAATCGTCAATTCGTCAGCTTGAATGACGATTTATGAATTCAGAACAATACAGTAAATCAACCGCTGTTGTTCGATGTTTGCGTGATGTTTCTCACAAATCTTACTGAATGGCATGATGATTTATTTACGAAACAGTAATGAGTAATGCGATTCTTTCATGATAGGATTTGACCAATAAACTTTCTCTTCGACATACTGTTGGTTGGTTTGTATCGCTTGTTCTAACTTACCATGCCTGCACGGCTTCCATTGTTTTCAGCGCACTTGCATTCTGTTTACATTTGTGTACTTACTGATGTTGTCAATAAGTATTTGTTTACCGTCTTACCACAAAAACTTTTAAACGTCAGTTTATGCCTTGTCTAAAAAAATGTCAAATTATGACGTTGACATATGGTTCATTTTGCAGCCAAAATTTTATTAGACAAGTGTAAAACAGGGTTTAAAGTTTTTGTAGTAAGGCCCTTAATGTTTAATGTATATTACCTGTTTTACTATTATGGTATTATATTTACAGCAACGACAATTAATCAAGGTCACTTATAATTAAATAATTGTTATTTACCTTGAATGTCCGACAGTTGGCTTTTATTGATGGTGGGGTTATGTAGTTCTAAATTAACATTTAGAACACAAGTTTTCCGTGGTTTGTGAGAGGCAGTATTTGTACGACAGCATGTTTATAATGAAACACGTGTTTAAGGCTAGACATAAAGTAAGGACATTCACTGAGTTTATATGTAGATAATGATTTCCAAAGTTTTGATACAGGGTGGTATTTTAGTGGAGTTGACAGATTTCGTGGTGAATGGTTGCATATTGCACAGTCATAGATAAGTGTATGAGCAATGAGGTTTTAACCTTTCGTATGCGTTTCAGAATAACATGTCTATGGATGGAAAGGAGGATTATTCAGACTTGCCACCGAACCAGAAGAAAAATAAACTTCAAGCAAAAGTTATGGAGTTGAGTAAGCAGGTCGGTATTGTAATATAAATAATTTGTTATCTTGTAGTTTCCTGCTTCTGTTTTCCCTGTGTGAACATAAAGTAGCTCTCGTTAGGAGTCTTTATTTCTAATAGGTACTTTTTAGTGTTTTCCCATACGTCAGTGACTTTAATTTTCCCTTTTATTAGTATCTAATGAAACATTACTCACCAACCAAGTTTACTTTGATATTATTTTGTACGTAAACAACATATGTGAGACGTTGGATGAAAATACCTATGTTTTATACATTAGTTGATGGCATAATATACCGTCAACTAAAACATGAGAAAACAAAGATAAAATATAATATAATTATAAATCATAAAAAAAACTTGGATATGGACTAGACGTGTAGTACATACATACTGACAGGTTTAAATTTAATGCTGGTCATAATTTAAATGCATACAATGTATGCGCATATTCTAATGCGTTTCATGGTGATTAATATGAGACCTTGGTCTTTGTATAAATTATAAAAAGTATTGTTTAACAGTTTTAAAAAGGTGTGTTTGCGTTATCATCCATCTACCTCCATTTTCTCATCCTGAAGGAATTGCTACACTTAAAAGTGCCATCTACTCCATGAGTAAGAAGTTTTATCTAAAACGGTTTAGCTGTATCACTTAAAAAGTGTAACAAACAAACCCGCATCAGTATTATTATTAAGGCATTAAATATGAATTAATACATGAGTGTAGGATTATTTATTTAACTCACATACACATACACACAAGTCAACGGGTTTTGCTGAGCCGTTAGCAATAGTCGTTTTCCTTTTAGTTTCACAATATATTGAAAGTCCATACCTATACAAAATCATTGCGGTTAGAACGGATGCCTTAGCTTGTCCTATAGGTCTTCAATGAATGTAGGGGCCGACCTTTACATTTTGTTACATTCACATATTTAAACTATGAAGATTAAGAATTTTGAGTGTGAAGTCCTATTAAGTCAGGCTTGATGTACAGGTCAAAAAAGGGTTATTCAAAATAAACTATCCTGTCAACGGATATATGTATATATATAATATAAGCTGAAATGTTTGTTGTCAAAAAAGATTATTCTAAAAAGACTCCGATTAGATCGATTATAATATATAGGGAAGAGTTTGTTCTGTTAGCTCCGATATAAAACAATCTCTAAATGTCTTATCCATTTGCTGGAAGTGGTTTCACACGGGACACAGCAAAACCGTCCAGAGGCCTTCAATGAAATTCATATCCATGTCATTAATAAATTGATAAATACTGATTAAATTCATCAATGTTTGCACAGGTGGCTCAAGAGCAAGCAGCGATGGAAGGTCTCATGAAAATGAAAGGAGTATACGAAACGAGCCCCGCGCTCGGTGATCCTATGACTGTTGAAGGTAATTTATAGTTAATATTAAATAAAGTAGGGGGATTTTTTATATGGGAAATCATCAAATGGGCCCTGTGAGTGCAGCGAGAGGGAGTGACAGACTTCTACTGTCTTAAACCCACTTTTCCTTTTTCTGGAGCCCCTTTATGCCAGGGCCGCTGAAACTCGCAGCTTAGGAAGTACAGGAGAATTTGGGTGCCATAACTATAATTATGTAAATCGCATGTGCTTAGGTACTCAAATATTTATGATCAGATGACTAAAGTAAAAAACAGTTTTCCCTTTACCCATACTTTTACCCAAAAACACATTTTTATCCTCATTAAATGAGTCAACAGTGCCTTCTCGTTGACTTTTTTTTTTAAATTTGCCTGGACGTGTCCTTTTGCTCCTTTTCTCTTTACAGTTAGTTTCGCTATTTCTTCTCAAGGCATGCCTGATTTCCTATTAAAAGAATGATGAAGAAAGTAGGTAATATAAACTCTTTTGCAAAAAAAGCGGGCACATGTGCGAATTCTTGGTTTTAAGGAGTTCGCATGCTTGGCTAATCCTTTTCATGCTACAGTAATAAACTACAGTTATTAAAACCCTTTGAAATACACGTGAAGTCCTTAAAACCTAGATTTAGCATCGGTGTCCGCTTTTTTGCAAAAGAGTGTAGTAATCAAAAATAATAATATTACCTTTGTACTCCAGGTCAACTGAACGAATGCTGCGACAAGCTGAAGAAGCTTCGCGCTCAGTTGAACAAGTTCGAGAAGCTTCTAGCGGAGGCCAACAGTCAGGTGGGGGCGCCACCTCTGCACCCCACCGCCAGGACCAATGGCACCCAGCCGTCTACACAGGCCACTAGGTATGAGATATGCTTTAAATAAAGTGTTTTTTTCTAATTGTGGCTATAAATCGATTATATTCTTTTGCCTTTCAAAATTAACGAAAAGTTGGTCAGATATGGCTAAAGCATACTAGGAAGGTTTCCATGTATGCTAAAGGCAGTCAATCAATTCATTCCCTTGTTTCAAAGTGATTGAACAGTTGCACTGATAATGATGTTGATGATCACATAACCTAATCAAATTGCATTTACTAATAATATTGGTTCATTTAACTTGTTATTTCCTTTTGGTGAAATTTATGAAATTACAAAATTAATGACACAAATACATATATACGACGATAGGACTCATTAATTTCGCTGAGATTATTACGTATTGATGTCGTTACACCACACTTCGCCCTCTTTTTAGGGTTCCGTACCCAAAGGGTTAAACGGGTCCCAACTAAGACTCCGCTGTCTATCTGTTCGTGCGCGAATCCTACTCTCAATTGGCCCTATTTTTTCACATTTACCATTAGTAAGTACAACACGCTTACAGTATCGGGTCGAACAGCGAGTCTCTATCGCGGTCGGCTTCGGAGTCTTCCGTGAGCACGGGCACGGGCACGGGCGGCGCCGGCGCCCGCGCGGCCGGCGGCTCGCCCGAGTCGGGGCTCGGCGGCGAGCTAGCGCCCGCGCACAGCGACCACGCCAACGGCGACCACGACCACGACCAGGAGCACGAGGATAATGACCACGAGTCCGACTTTGATTACTATTACTGCGAGCCTGATTTGCAGCCGGTTGGATATTGTAAGGCGTTGTACGCTTTTGAAGGTGAGTGATGTGTTATGTTTTTATAACTCATATAAACATGTATATATTGAAACAGTTTCCTCCTATCTTCCCAATTAATTGCAGGACGATTTCAACCAATTAGTATTTTTTTATTACGGTTATTTCGCATTTGGAGCGTAAGCAATATGCGCATTTGTTATTACTCATTCTGTAAAATTTTAGTTTTTAATTCAATAGCTTTTACTTACCAGTAGACAGTCCTCGTTGCACTTACGATAGTGTAGCTACTAATAGAATCACTTTCCTTCATCACACTTCTAACTGCTTTACTAACTACATACTTTTACTCTCCCAGGTATCGGTAGCGGTTCCACAATGAAGATGGAGTGCGGCGAGCGGCTGCTGGTGCTGGAGACGGACGCGGGCGACGGCTGGACGCGCGTGCGGCGTCAGCTGACGCGCGAAGAGGGCTTCGTGCCCACCACGTATATCGCCACCACGCTTTACGCTGATGCCAATGCGCACTAGCTGGTAACTAGCTTTACATGATATCTTTGCCGTCCATTGTTAGGTTAGCAACTCGCAAACGGCTCGCGTGAGCAGCATTCGCCAGATTTGGAAGCATCCTTAAACGTAGGCCTCCCCATACGAACGCCATCCTGTTCTTATCAAATCTTAAAAAGGTCGATCCACCGAACGTACCGCTCTACGCTTGCCTAAACTGCCATAAGTAATCTTCTAAACTAAAATAATATTATAGAAATGCTTACTATTGAACAGTTTTGAAAAAATATTTGACTGTTAGGAAGCTAACTACTCCCGAGGTACATGAGCTATATTTTGTCCGGCTACAGAAGAGAAGTTCTAAGAAGTTCCCCCGGGACGCCGTTGAAACCGCGAGAAACATGAAACAGCGAAAGCTTATTGTAGTCACTAAAGGGTAGTTGTCATTCTATAACAAGCTTCAAATTATGGCAACACACATTGGGACGGTGTGGTATAGAATATATATATATATATTCATTTATTTCAAGAATGATGCAAACACCTCGTATTTGACAATAAATTGCAAAGTATAAAAATTGTGAAAGTGAAAAAGAAGGGGATCAAAATTTATTGAAATGATGCAATATATAAAGTTACGTTGAGGCAAAAGATAGTTGCCAATGTTTCAAGTACCTATATTAACATACTCCATCTATCATTGGCTTTGAGATCCGCTTATCACAGTTTCGTTATTGTTTCAGATATGACGTACCCCACGCGAACAGTCGTGCCTCTGCCGGCCGGCGCCGCTGCGCTCGCTCGCTCGCACGTGCATACGTTAATGTTTTGTGGCCTATATAGTAACAAGTATTTTTGCTATAATTTATCGTATCGAAAATGTTCGCATTATTTTTTTATCGTGTTCTTTCTATTCCGATTGTTATCCTGGCGTAGGCCACCATTGAACAAAAACGGAAACATTCCATGATCTTATTTATTGTGTATATTGTTGGTTATATAGCATACATATTTTCATGTATGAAGTATACCGTAATAGCGTAATGTTAATTGTAATGTGGTGTAACACATCTAGATCTTCATTGTGCCAGCTGTTTACGTAATAAGTTTATATTTCGTACTTATGATAGTTGTAATCTTGCTTTTATGTTATTTGCCATTGAGTATTTGAAATTATAGCAAAAATAGATAAAGCGTAGGTGTTATGAAATGTGTAAAATATGTAAACTTAGACTTAACTTCAAATGCTATCGACATATTATAATGATTTATGAATAACATGTCATATGGAATCCTGTGTCAACTATCACACGCGATGTATTGTATAATACTTACTTTAATTGAATTTTATATAGGATAATATTATCTAATAAAGCTAGCTAAAAGTCACGATTAGCCGATGTTATTTTCTGAATATACGCTGTTTGCGAGAACGTATATATAGTTCATGTATTTATATTTAGGTGAGATGATGTATGAGAGTGAAGCATACAAGTTTTCTACAAATATAAAATTATGCGACGATTACAACAATCTTTTCATTTATATGTTTGGCACATCTTCACATTCTGTTGCTGGTGATATAATTTGTAATGTCTAACTCCTTCAAATTTTTTTATAGTGTTATCTCAAGACCAGTTCAAGTATTGACTGCCAGGATGTGTCAAACAATTTCTATACCCTTTTCCCGTCTACAGAGATGTAGTATTACCGGGTACTATCAATGATCATTCTCAAGATCATAGACCTACAAAAAATTAGTATAAGTAAAATATAAATTGTTAATAGTCTGTTCATGTACACTCACGGATAAAAATACTTCTAAATCACAGCAAAGAAGTAAAATTGCCAGTGGTAATGAAGGTTCGTCATCTAATTGTGCAAGAGCGGTGGTAAGTTCCTTTCTAATCGGAGCAGCGAACAACGTGGCCGGTGGCCTCACACCACATGGCCTTAATGTTTGGGTTCAAAGTCCTGAGGCAACACGTGACTGGCAGTGCGAAAATAAACAACTTAACAAACAAATACAGCGAAACAAGCTATTTTAACTGAACAAAAATCAGTTAGCTTAAAAGCAGGTATTTTGTTTTTTTTGGCAAACTTAGTTAATAAATGAATTCTAGGGTTCTAGTTTCAATGAGGCAGAGCGGGGACAGGCTTCTAAACAATTCGTTCTCTTCCGCCGATGTCGTTTCCTTTGATGCGGACTGGAGAAGAGATATGGATTTCAAGCCATGTGTTTGGTGAATCTCGGCAGAGCTCGTCTCCGCTTTGCTCCGCTCCGCCTCAATGGAACTGTATTTCCTTATCATTCTATGCTCTTAGGATCGTTTGGTCGGCAGCACAGAACCGTCACTTGGGTGTGAACAGTTCCTGTACTTCGTTATTTCTGAAATACATAGATGTCGCTATCTATTCAGTTCTTTGAAAGAAATCGTGATGCCGCTGCTGGTACCAGAAAGATTGGATTGCTGAAAGGTTCAGCAACTCTTGGCGCGTTCGGTTAGTGGATGGGTGACCGTCTGCCGCAAACAGTTTCTCTGTGTATCTGAAAGTACGTACTTAACACAGTAAGTCCCGCCTGTCATTTACCTTCATTCATCGTGGTCGTGGCCCAGGTAGTATCTGCCGGCTTGACGAGGTCGTTTAGATAGGCAGATGCTCCACGTAAAACTCTGGTAGGTACTTACTCAGCTGCATTTAGTAAGATTGGACACCGAATCTATTGTACGTATATGGTAAATAATTAAAAAGTCGTCGTCACAGCTTTGGGTTGATTAAATAAATTAACTTCTTGAAGCTTTTTACAGAACTGGTCGTAAATATAAACTAACCGTCTATTAACTACTTCACATCGTTTTGCTCCTGTTACAGAATTCAACATTTATTTATTAAAAACTAGCTGATCCCGCGAACTTCGTATCGTTCCAACCTTCCCTGGCGTTCTAACCTTCTACAAACATTTTAAAACCAAAATCAGCTCAATTGGCCCAGCCGTTCTCAAGTTTTAATCAGACTAACGAACAACAATTCATTTTTATTTATATAGAAGATTTGATGTTTTAGGTCAATATTCAATAGTCAATATAGTTTGCACTATAAAGTCAAACTCAAACCTCAGTTTGTATAAATACAAACACGGAAGAGAAAAAAAAGTTGCGACATTACGAATCCAGTCATCAAAATGTAGCCAGTTGCAGAAATTGTCGTAAAAATTGCCACAAACTATGCCGAACACAAAATTGTGCATTGTAATCCTAGATAACAAGCGACTTTATATTTTCACTTTAAATTGCTAAATGTTATAACAACTGCAATCACACCATAAAATCCAAACATTATCAAAAAGTTGGCTCAAAGTGACTAGTTGAAACCGATTAGCTTAAAAAAAGCCAGTGACCCATCTTGTTAAAAATTGCTACGAAGCAAATACCACACCATGCTAAATCCTAAATCACATAAATACAGGTTGATAAAGATTAAATAATTATAATGATGTAATAGCTTTACTGCAAATTAATTAATTACCCAATTTATATAAAAAAAAAATACTTCCCTCATGTACTAGGTTCGCATGAGCCGCAAGGTGCTTACATTGCGTTCGCTGCTCCATTGGCCGAGTGCACCGCCTTCCGTGTCTCGCCACGCAATCATTGCATAATTGGATTCGCTAACCATCACACATTTACACGCATTAAACATTCATTGCAGGCTAGTTAGAGCTAATCTACGAATGCACCCTTATCTACTAACCAGTGTACAACAGTTTCAGCGAGTTTGACTTCATAACCGGACAACTATAAGTCCCAAGCTAAACGAGTTTTGCGGGAACTACGGGTGAACCATCCCGAGGTCGGGGATTGTGCAAATATTTAAATGGTTTTCCTGCTACAGCTGAAATAGTTGGGACATTGTATAAGACCTACTTACTCATCCCGAAGTTCTCTTATTGCATTACTTTAGTATGTAGGTAGTTTTGGCAAACCACATTGCTGAGAGTTCATTCAACTACACTTGTCCCTCGTGATTTTAAAATGTCAGATAAATGTAAGTCAAGTAACTTATATAATCTTAACAAGTGCGTAGGATTGGGTAAGTTGCTAGGGCACTTGCTAAGTAACTCCTATCTACCTAAATTGCATTGCTATCAAAACTGCTAACTAAATCAAAAACTAAGTAGATAAACAAATAAGCGTTGAAAATAAGACAGCATAAAACTGCATTTTTATTCTGTAAGTAGGCAAGCATTCGTTTTTTAAAGAATAATTAATTCACGCTAAGAGACGGCTCTTTAGCTTACCGTATTTAAGCTGCGCGTTTCAACGTTGCCGGTAAACCGCCTAAGTACTCATTTAAATAATAAAAGAATATTTATATTCCGAGCTTATTATGAATGGCTCAATAAAAACTGTCTTCTAGTATAAACAAAGTAGATGTCTCGCCATTATTGTACTTTTAATAACTGTGCCTAATCTTCTATGAAGAGCAATTGGCGTTAGAAAGCATTTCGTGCCCACTTATTAGATGGACTACCTACAGTAACATTGGTTTGTTCGTCAAGCAGAAGATACCTGGTAGTCGTAGGTTTGTTGGAGTAGTAAGATTTTCGTTGATCTGTCACAGAAAAAAGGTACTTGGTAATTTACACATTTATGACTGATTAGTTAAAACTTAACACGGCCCGCAGGAGTGTATTTGTTGAAGTAACGTATTGCGTAACTTTTCCATCTGTTAAACCACTCCAACAGGTTTTATTGCAACTACTACGTAGACAAGTGAAATGTTGATCGTAAACGTGGGGCACAACATCCGTGCATCGTGCCACTACAACCGACAACCGATTGTTCAGACAACGACTCGTTAGCCTGCCTGTCCACCGGAGCAGAGCTAGACTGCGGAGTGGAGAAACTGAGAAATATTAACCAATAGAATTGCACAAAATCTCCGCTCCTCAATCCTATTGGTTAATATTTCTCAGTTTCTCCACCTCGCAGCCTAGCTCCGCTCCGGTGGACAGGCAGCTTTAGTCGTTTGTTCCTGCCGTTAGCTATGACTGCTCATAATTCGCAACTAGAGAAGTTCCTACCAACAACGCTTTGAGAACTACTTTCATCCCCTCGCATCGGTTCGCATTTACGAATAAGAGACGAGATCACGAACAGGGTTAAGAGCTTTCCGAATAAAATTCTGCGCTGTTCAACTTGGAATTGCACGTGGTAGGTATCTAGTGTCTGTTCGTTGGTACCTATTCTCTTTTCGTTCTATATCGTTTTGTTTTCATGCATCCTGAATAAAAATAGATTTGGACCAGTCTTTGTGGAACCTAATAACACACGACGCTGAAAGTCGGTGATATTTTATGTAGGTTAGTTCCTTTTTGCAATGAAATTGTGGACGGCACTGATGGGGTCATTAGTTGGTATTCAATTTATCATTATCACAAGCACATAACGACACTTCATTTCCCACGGCAGAAAATTGTGAATATAGGTAGCCACCGCACACGATGGAGCAAGACTTAAGTAGGTAGGAAGGATAGAGCTAATGCTGAGAAAACCACGGTGATTGATGGACAATAATTAAAAGATGTATAAATTAAAGTACCTATGTGAATTGTTATTGAAATCTGTAGACAAGTTGAATTATGTTCACTGTGTTGTTCACATAACAATAATCGTTTCATGAGCATAGGTTCTGAGCTAATGATTTCTATTCTACTTTCCTACATCCAATTATCGTATCAAACATCACAAACAGGGCCACATTTCACCTCAAATGGTGTTATCATAACATAATGAAGATGGAAACCAATTAGTTAAGATGTTAGTGACAATTAACACAATTACACTATGTCATGTGAAACCTACCTGCTGAGTATCCCGCAAATAAATTCTAATCATGGTTGAGTAAGTACCTACCAATGCAGTGTAGATAACGAAGGGTGGAATACTTCGTAATACTCGCATTAAGAAGTTTCATTAGCTAAGGTAAATAATAATTGGCTTACAACTCCAACAAACAAGTCCGCAAGATTCCGGTTGAATGCTAAATGAGGACGGATTCCCGGGAAATGGATGGCCATATTACAGTTTCACGGAATTAATAATTTCGATATCAGCCGGTAGTTACTCACATACTTGCTACCTATCTTTCTGAGCTTTTCAGAAAATAATACCTATAAAGTAGGGTAATGTAGGATAAGCTCTCAGCCGTAGAAAAGATTGAAAAAATAAATTAATAAGACAGTGTGTGTAGGTATATTCACAAGCTTTTATGGATACGAAGTTTTTATTTTTTCACAGTCCTGAATTTGTCAAATCAGATTAAATGCCCCGTCATTTTATAGGTTTAATTATTTGAATGTGGTTCGTGGCTGTAGTAGTGTATTGAGATTTTTTATAATTCGGCTTGTATATATGACGATCTGAGAATAGAAATTAATTTATAATAGACTTATGACATTTGTATTGACTCATTATGAGATATCTTTTAATACACTTAGTAACATTTTGACTTTGATACCTAAATAAATAAACGCCTACTCCATACATTCGGCGCTCTGTTAGCAATAACATTCATAATTAAACATTCTCCTTGTGGTAAAGTGATTCAATGTTTAATCATCCTCTTTGATCTGCGAAATATACTGAGATTCCGCGATCTCGAATACTAAATATAGGTACGAATTTTATTTAAATAAAGTATTAAAAATAGTTCGTTTAATCATCATCATCATCATCATCATCATGATGATGATGATGATGATTAAATCATCATCATCATGATGATGATGATGATGATGATGATGATGATTAAAAATAGTTCGTTTAGGACTCACCTACATTAATAATTAATTAAGAATTTTTGTCGTACTTATTTTTATAAATTAGCAAAGTTTTAATTAAGATTCTTTACCTAGTTTTCTTTAAATTTATGTACTTGGTTACAAAAATATCCTAATGTAAATGTGGCACAACAAACAGTTTGACAGGCCAATATATTAAGTTGATTACTGCAAATAAATTATTGTCGGGAATTTCATTTCATTAGAACATAATTGAGCTTCATGTTTCACACGCGATTAATTTAATATAACGTTGATTTACATGTCTTCATTACAACATATTTGTTTGATGAGTTTACGGTTATTCTGAATTATTTATTTAGACCTTAATACTTATACTGAGTAAGTATGATCTTGGATTCGATTCCCAGGGTACATTATTTTAACCCGTTGTATGTCGGAGCGCAGATATACGCGAGACGCAATTGATTTTCTCTTGTTTTATAATTAGCGACATACAAGCAGTTAACACGTTACTATTTCATTCATACCTTTTATTTGTAAAAAAATTGCCTTCTTTTCATAATGAATTTACCGTATAATTGCACTCATTGATAACATGGGATAGAAGCAATACTTGTCGCAAAACGACTTTGGAAAACAACACGCTATTATTTTTATATTGTTGGAAAATTCTTGGGAAACTACAATATAAGACATTAAATCTAACCACGTTCCGGAAGCAAGCGAGCCTTTGAGTAGTGGATTAGCTTATCTCCTCGGGAAAAGGTAACACCTGAGGATACTCTGTAATGTGGCATGAAGCCGTATGCATGTAGCTTTTTCTTATTATACTTTGTTTTTATACTAAGAAGGCATGTGGATTTAGTTCTTTATCCTGATTTCAGATGTCTTAAAATTCATACTAATTAATACATAGGTATAGCCTATTTATCCTCATCGTCCTGTCCTTATCAAAATTTTAGGAGTTTTTTTTGGAGTTGATCTAGTATGGCGTCCACTCCTTTACTTAGTTATCTATCTTCCGATCGCTGAATAAATAGGCTAACGAAGAAACTCACATTTACATTAATAATAAAGTTGGATATCACACTGTGTATCGGTTTATGTATAGCTGCGCCTATTATAGTATTTAGAAATAGAGGGAACAGCTTATTGCCTATAAATATCTCGCTACACGCAAACAAAGCACCAACACTACGCTATAAATCACCTGGAAAACATAGAGATAGAATTGAATATTAAAAGCACATTCCGAATATCCGGAATAAAGACGAATCCATTGAATATTCTCTTGCGACTCGGCTGTTCACAACCGCAAACATTCCGGCACCAGCTAGGGTTTCCACATGATATCGATTCAAGAACCAGTAGAATTCAAATCCTTTTGATTGCGTAATCAAAACTGTTATCGAGGTAACCTACTTGTGTATACGATATTTCGAAAATAAGAGCTGTTGCCGACAAAGAAATGACATCAGTGAAGGGTTGATATTTATGCGATGGGCGGCACCGACGCGGACGGCGGTATGCTCTGCGTAATATACGAGTAGTAATGTGACTTTCCTCTCCGGCGGTGAATACTAAGGGAGAGTAATTTGTCAGGACCCTAAATATTAGGCGCTCGCGTCATCATCACGGTTCTTTGTTATTCCAGCCTCGTTCGCTTACACTTAATGAAACTTCCAGCGTCCAATTAATTTTATTGTAAACTAGCTTCTGCCAGCGGTTTCACCCGCATCCCGTGGGAACTACTTCCCGTACCGGGATAAAATGTAGCCTATAGCCTTCCTCGATAAATGGGCTATCTAACACTGAAAGAAATTTTCAAATCGGACCAGTAGTTCCTGAGATTAGCGCGTTCAAACAAACAAACAAACAAACTCTTCAGCTTTATAATATTAGTATAGATAGAGGGTATTTCGACGACATTATTAATTCAGAGCACAATTATTTAGGTATTCAGACTTGATAAAACTTAAAACCTAGTCGGACACATGAAGCGTAGTTTTTTGGATGAGCCAAGATGGGCATCTATTTACGCATAAAGTTGAACGTTGACATAATAGGTGGCAAATGTTAAGGCAATCCGTAGTAAGTGATATTAATTTGATGTAACACACTTTCATACCGGTCGGCGGGTGTTGGTCGGCGGCGCAGTGTCCGCACGACCGTCGACTCCTGCGCAGCACGCGCTCTGCCTCTTGCTCACCGCTGAGCAACCATCGCGGTTCACTTCGCATCGGTTCACTTCAAACATCGACAAACTAACTCACACAGTGAAAATAACAAAGTGATCATTTAATTACTGGTAAATATTTTACGGGATATAAAACCACCAAAGTTGAGGTTCGTATGTTTTATTTTATTGGGAAAAGTGGAATAATTTAATAACTTTATCCCTACTAGTTACTAGCAGGTTTATGTCGGTTACCGGGTACGTAAAACGAAATGTCAACCTATCATTAAAGTGAAAAGTAGAGCGGGTTGTATAATGCTTTAGTCCTGTTTTACAAGGGCCGAGTCTAGGCGACAATACCCACTATAGTTCGGCCATTCAGAGAATGCGTTCCTGACACGTCGCGATTGAACTGACGACGTAACTTTGCAATGGCGTTGCAGTTACGATAAAAATATTTTTGCTGGTTGTTTACCGTTTTAACAATTGAGGAGCATTAAAACAACATTATTATATCAATAATCAATGAATGTTATTACGTCGTCAGTTCAATCGCGACGTGTCAGGAACGCATTCTCTGAATGGCCGAACTTATAATGTATCACTTACCTACAGTTTGAAAAAGGGTATAGTATTTTACTACAAAAAATCTTTTTCGTGTAGACGGCATAGGGGAAAGTTTGAGGCAGCTGCTCTTTACAAGTAAATAATAAATATGACATACAAAGCTTATTGTTTGCATATCAAGGAAAATCTTCAAACAACAATTCTGTTTGAGGATCTGAGATGTAATCAAATAAAGATGTGCAACGTGCTCTTAGCTAAGTGAAATGTACTAAGAGTCTTGCTTAACTAGTAACTTAATAGTGTTTTGTAGTTAAAAGTCGTTAATTTTACTGCTATTTTTATTTTTAAATTGACGTTACAAAATTTACTGCTACTGAATACCTAATTGAGCGAACAGATTTATCTAATAGCTAACATCTTATACTAAAGCGTCTCAACGTTAATTCATTACTCAACGATAGATACTTTCAATTTCCATCGAATAGAAATCAGAAAGAAAAACAATAAGAGAATTTAATTATCGGCGTTTGATAATGGGTCGCTCCACTTAGCTAACGAAGTAGGCATCTATTAACTAAATAAAAGCTTAGTGCCCATTGTTTGTCAAACCATTTCTCAATTCCAATTTATCAGTGATTCCTCTTAATTCAGTGAAATATTACAGCTGAAGTGAAACCAATAAGTACCGAAAGTTTCGCAAACAATATATTATTGTTAATGGTAAACATTACATTTTATATTACACCCGAAGGTTACGCTGTACTAACATTATTATAAGCTTTGATTTTATTATGATGCCTCGTCTAGGGATTATTGAGGCAGGTATGTTATATTCCATGTTCCCAGAGTACTACATAAAATAAATAAACTTTATGGCTCAGAAAGTCAGTTATGCCTCAAAGACAAATAAAACCGCAAGGGTGGAACCGTCATTCGGAAATAACATGAAACCATGTTCCATCAACCCTCCACGACTTCCGTAAACAGCTGTCACATTAAACTAAGATTTAACCGAAACTGCTTAAAAGTTTCGTAACCATCAAATGCTTATCCATATTACATTCGAATTATTTCGGCATTCGATTCATTATAATGCACACGTTGTTAAAAAGTAGGCAGTGTTTATCATAACCGACTTAATGATCGCCGCGGAATTCAGGCAATATTATTGCATCGACCACTTGCGTAAAGTGGAACAAAAAGAACCAGTCCTAAGTTACCGCTCCATTTCATACGATACGCACTCACGATGAAAGTGGAAACATATCGAACATTTCCCGCGCTGTATTCGATAGCCTCATATCCTTCGCAATATCGGATGCGTCGTGCCGGGGCGGTGCAAGCCGCGGCCTCTTGCAAATATCACCGTTTCAACTACCTATAAAGTTCGGAGCGCAGGAGTCATTTCCATGAGTAAATAAGAAATCGCCGCCGCGGGCTCGACTATGAACTTTCACCGTTTGTTAGATTTGCTCCTCCGACAAAGATGTCACGTTGCGTCATAGCATTTATGTCACTAACAAGGCGTGTGCGCACTTTTATATAAGTGTATAACATATTCCACGGCTACAGTATGACCACTGGCGTTAGTAAAAGCTCCTTGCTGGTACTTAATTGTGCAATTCAAGTTTCCTTTGACCGTATTTAGACGGAGGGAATCGGTTTTTGTGAGCGATTGACCCCATTCGAGGCGATCGTCCCGAGCCCCAGCAACGAATCACGACCATTATGCTGCGATCGGCGACTGATCGCAACTTAACACACTATTCAGCAACTCCGCCCATAGAAAACGATGATTCTAGTCAGTTGTAAAGTTTTATGTAGAACTTTCTCAATATTGTATATAACAGAACTTATAAATAAGCCTGTGTATGTATCTCAGTTACGAACTCGTCGAATAGAAAGATAGTGATCGAATTAGACTGACCGAAGCACGGGCCTCACAATCAGAATGGGGCTATGTAAAAATTTATTATTTTCAGGTATGGTACTAGAAGTAGTACCTACCTACTCAAATAAATGTAATAAAGTTAACGTGTTTCGATGTATAACGAGGCTGAGGTTTTTTCATTGTCGTTATCATAAAAAAGTGAATTCGTCGTCACAAACCACGTTCGTCGTCACAGAGACATCACGATTTCACGTGCAAATGTCTTTTTACTTTTCATTATGGGCGATAATAAATTCACACTTACCTGGGGAAATCCGTACATCTACCCTTTTTTATCTGTGGACTGGCAAAATTCGAGCTTAGCCCGTGCAATATTTAGCAGAGTCGTTTACCCTTTGCAACATGGAGAACTCGAAGGTATATATTCTGTGTTTTTTCCCGCAGTGTCTCTATTTTTCTTCGTTTCTATTCAGAATTCAGGACAGGTTCTCGTAAAAATACAACGCTATTGATATACTGGTTTCCGCTGTTCATAAAACGGTGGACAGCTAGAAACGAATGGTTTATTCAAATTCTATCGAACTGTGACTGTATTTATTGCCGATATTGAATTGAAGTTCAGGAACCTAAAAAAGATTTGCCTGTATTTCCTTAAAAGGTTGAATATTTTTTAAATAGGAGCTAAGCAAAATATCCTTTTAAATACAACATTTTTTTTTGTCCGGAGCTATGACAGCTACAAACAGACACAAGCATACACCGCAAACTTAAAACTGGCTTTTTTATTCTGACAGCGAAAAATTGAAAATCCTCATCAGTTTAATTAAAGACTACCTAATCTGAAAAGATTACCTGAAAGATAAATTAAAAGTTCGCGTTCTGGATTAAAAGATTCAACCCGTATCCAAAAGAAATTAGTCGTTTCAGAGTTGGGATCCCTTCTTACAGGTCGCTTTAAGTATTTATAAAAGCTTTCTGAAGCCTCTGTAATGTTGTTGAATGTCAATAAATAATTAATTAATTGATATGAATATCCAAGAGATTGGGCTTTAATAATTCCAGGCAAATAATTTATTTATTGAGTAGGTACACTGTTCGCTTTACGAGTAAATCAAAATAAAGATAAGCTGTTTGTCATCGTATTAAGTGTGCCTTTTTATTTCATATTCTTTTATTCAATTAAGAAAAGAATATTTATCCGTGCTGCTTAGATGCTGTTTCCTTTTGAAGATCTAGAAATTTTCTTTAAAAAAAAATCATTCGCTCATTTATTTCCAAAAACTCTCATACAAATTTTCCTCATTTGTCGAACAATTGTGGCTTAACAACGATGTAATTTTACACTTAGTTTTAATCAGGTGATTTTTTTCTGACGTAAGAGAGTAACAACCGCGCAACTAGGTTAATGATCACCCCTCGTTCACACCATACGTACGTATCGTAATAATATTATGTAGCCTGTATAAGCGAGACCACACAGCGTTGTAAAGCACGTTTGCCGCTTTTTTTTTATTCCGCAGACGATTGTCACGTGTTTACATTACATTCGTTTTTTAAATACATTCGTCGTTATCTATGATCTAAATTAGTTTTTAAATGTAGAAGCCATGGTTTAGAATCGTGCCAGTATTTTAATAACAATCTAAAAGTATGTATATTATGGCATCTGTAGATCATCATGATTGTTTTGTGTAGTACATAGATGTTTAATTAATTTCCCGACTGAGCCTTTGCAGTAATCGATCCGTCCGCGATTCGATTAACTCTAACTCAAGCTAATAGATGTAAAACATAGCTGTATGCGATAGCTACGTTGCAAATTGGAACAAGAAGTGCTATTTAGTGCGTGGCTGTTCCTTAATGTAAGTTAATGATGAAGTTCTTGGTCAGAAAAAATCTAGATGTGTCATACCTAGGTCCAGACAGAGTTAAAATTGAAACTACTTCGATAAAACGGACCCCAATCTGATACTCTATTCTCTAACAATTTCCTTTCTAGTCCCACTTATAAAAGTTTCAAGCGGATCCCTTTTTGTTATTTCTTTGTTGAAAAACTATAGCGTTTTCGTCCGTTCGTACAATAAACAGCTTTTCTGTTCACAATAGGTAAGTAAGTATATAAAAACTGGAAGAACGATACATTTACAGAGATATATGTGTGTGTCCAAATTGTATAAGGACACGGACATATTTCCTTCCTGAGATGATCCTTTCAGAAATAAAACGAGTCCCTTTACGGACCTTAAACGAATATCGTCTTGGATGGTCATTTTTTTTCTTGTAAGGTATCAAGTAAATTAATATAGAAGTATAATTTTTACTGGTTTACTTGTGGTTTGCGTGAATTCCAAAACATTATCCCTATTTACTCTTAAATATATTATGATTCATTCAGGTCTATTCATTATGTTTACAATAAAATACTGATTTATCCATTCACGCTATTACTAAGTATCGACTGAATATAACTACCAATATTATATCTATTATGAAATTCACGTGAATTATCGTTATATAAATTGGTATACATCTACATAATATGTACGATGTACCTACTGTTATAATTAATTACATACATAATGAAGCCGGTTCGTTTGCACCAAGAATAGGCGATGGATTTTAGATCGGAAACTATACATTGGATTTTAATGATAAACCTTGCTGACAGAGTTACTAATGGTGTTGTAGGCTCATAATCCAGGTATTACGACGGTATAGAAAGAATAATGAGAAAACCCGGGCGATGATTAAAATACTTTTTCATGAAGATAAATGAAACTGAAAATAAAAATTAAAAGAGCTAGCTGTGCGAGTCTTACTTATGTTAGAATCATTTATTAATGTTACACATATAATTTATAGGAAACGATATAATCTTCATATACATTTATAGGTACCTATTGAAAAAATACTACAAACTTTTACGTGTGAAAGACATATTGTCTTGTGTATCATAAATATTAAATATACTTAATGTATTTTTACTGTTAAAATAAAAACGAAATAAACACACGACTTACTTATGATGTATTTTTATAGGTATTAAATTGAATGATTCTTTCAAGCTAGCTTTACTATTTCTGTAGGTAAGTTAATAGAAAAGAGTAAAATCCAGGCGGATCTGTTGCCGACGTAAGAAATCACAATGCAACAGTCTGCGGTTGAAACAACAAACAGGTTTTGTCTCTTGACAATTTGCTTGCTGCTCACTTTCATACTTGAGCACGTAGAATTCTCGTTGAAGATCATAATATTAAAACGAAATAGGTACGTGTGTGTTTGCCTGTTTGTTATAAATAAATCAGCCTAAGTAAAGTATTTTCACAAAAATGTTCAATACCTATCAGTTTCTTAGAGCCAATCGTTAGTTAGATAAGTCTCACATGACCTTGTGGAAACGAAAATGTGCCATCGACGTTGTCATAGAAAGCGGACAAATATTACAAAACGGACAGTGACGACAGCACTTCTTGCAGCTCTACTAATTCCGCTCAGATTACTAAGTGCCAAACTAATTAACTATTTATACAGAAACTTATATTTGGACGCAAATATTTTGTAACGTTTCAAAATATTTTGTGTTGTTACGTTGGCTTATTGCGAATGTTTCTCGTATATTGTGTGGAAGTATTTAGAATGTCGCCTACTACAAATTCTGGTTGTCTGCCTATACGGCAGTACCTGAGGGATCTAAAGTTATGAGGGCTTTCGTGTTAGGGTGACAGGTTAGACAGGTTGCCAAGGCATGCCCCAGTGTACATTTCTAAAATTAGTAAGTAGAGTGTCTAGATATTTATGTCTCATTATGAATGTATGCCGAAGCTATGCAGGGAAAATGAATATGTGCCTGAAAAATATATTATCATATTAAGTCTTAAAGTTGAGTTTTATCATACAGAAGATTTAAAGTAATAACGGACGTTACTAAATTAAATAAATACCTACTTATATATTAAACATCATCAGTGGCCAGAGGGCTTACATCACACACCACACGCAAAGATGGTCGAAATAAATCCCTGAACTTGACAAAGCGAAAACTGTACAAGAAATTATCCGTTGAGCGACGGCCGGCTTATTAGGGATCGCGGCGAACAAATGTTTGTACTTATACTTCACATACTTATATTTTTTATTCAGTGCGACCGTATTTCAAGCGCCAACGGGATAATAAGGGTACCTTTGTAAACTCTGGAAATAAACAAATATGCTCCGTTGGAAATATAAAGTTGATAGAAAAGAAAAACATTATGAAAGCCCTGTAATTATTTGTTATGTCGTGTGCAAGAATTGTTGCTGCTTTCACGGAATGAGTAAAAATAATATTTTTAGATGTGTAGCGTGCATTGAAAAGATGAATTTTATTATAACAAAAAAAAATATAAGGCTTTACAGGATTCAAACACAAAATGATAAAAGCATATTCTAACCTACTTTATGTCTATTTTCATACAAAAACTTTTCACCGACTAACGAATTGAATATTCATAAATACGATATAATCGTACCGTTAATGCCAAGATTAAACGCCAAAAGCAACCCTACAATTTTGTTTCAGGAACCTTCATGAAACATTCATTTATCTGGCTAAGTCGAGTTTAAACCCGTCTGGGTTCCGTAGATTAACACTGGTTTAATATCCTTAATTATGACAAACATATTATTATTCAACTTGTGTTAGATTCTTAATTTATTAATTATTGATTATACAATGTTAGTATGTAAGAAATGATTTATTGTTCTACATTTATACAATTAATATCTCAATTGACTAATTGTGATCGGCTGATTGGTTGTCTCTGGTTGTTTGACGTGATAAGTTCGTGGAGGGGATAGCCGTCAAACAGTCAGAGCCAACAGGCGGTCGGCAGTCTTTCTTTGGCTGTACTAGTGATAAGACTAATAACGATTGTAATTGTGATTGATTGTGAGGTTATCAAAGTAAAATTGTTTTCGAATAAACACCGTGGAAGTTTTATTCCGTCACCGTCTGATATATTATTACATCTCAGAAGCGGGATTGTAAGCTGAATTTAGTTCGGCTTATTGGATTAACGCCCCAGGTATCTAAGGTTGGCTGTCCCAGTGTAAAAATACAGGTGAGTGGTACTAAAATTTGGTTATAATCGACTGACACGTGCTCAAAAAGCATACCCATAATGGAACAATGCAACATATAACACCTTAAGTACGTGATTTTTGTGCTACCCGCATTATATAAAGCTTAACTAAGTATCTTATTGCTTACCCGTTGAACATAATTCTATCTTGTAGTATGTCTGATGTTTTACTTTACCGTTATTGAAATAATGGGTACTGGGTAAATTTTAACCACCTTTCTATGAAGTACATATTAATTACCTAGTGTCTGCTTTATGTGAAACGCAATTATTTACACCTGTCACCATTTTTTTTTTCTGCTCTTGTTATTCGTCTTCCATCTTTTCAAAGCTTTGGTTGCAATCTCTTATGTTAATCCTAATACAGTAAGTTATTATTTTGACGTGTACTGTTGGAAGATTTTCTGTGCAGGAACATGGATCAAAACCCTAGTTCTCGAATGAGACATACGCCGCCAGTCACGCGGCGTTCGCGCAGCAAAACACGCGACTCTCGCGGTCGGCCTAGGCGGCGCAGTACGCGCTCGCGTAGTCGTCATGGCCATTCAAATAGCCAGCACCGCGGCTCGCGCATCCCCGATGGCAGAGACGGGTGCCGACACAGTCGACAATCTCAACCTCGGCGTCGGGACAGCAGCCGATCCCGAAGCAGGCGCCGCTCGCGATCGCGTGGGCGTGATCGATGTCACGCTCGAAATGGGCAGAGCTGTCGTGCAAGCACCTGCGTCTCCCGTCGTGACTGCACCACGAGCTGCCGGTCCCGGTGCCCTGTCGAGCGACGTCCAGCGGAGTTACCACTCGAAGGCAGTCAACATATGGACACCGGCAAGTCGGACCGACAGTTGGCAACACCCTTCAAGGAAGCAGTAAGTGAATCACAAGTTGTATCTAATAATGTAGTTTCCCAGTTAGTAGAAGCTCTTCAAAGTATGAGTAGGAGTTCAGTTAATGATAAACTATCTATACATAATACAATACCAGAGTTTGACCCAGCCCGGAAAGAACAGACCATAATAATGTGGTTACATAAAGTTAACGAGTGTGCAGTTATTTATAACTGGACAGATAAACAGACTATCCATTTTGCACTACCCAAATTGAAAGGTCTGGCTCAAAAATGGTATGAAGGGCTCAGTACGGTACTGTTTACTTGGCATGAGTGGCAGGAAAAGCTGAAATTGGCTTTTCCATGTAGCGAAAATTATGGTCAGTTACTTACGACAATGTTAGCAAAACGCGCTAGGTACAACGATTCCCTAGAAGAATACTTCTACGAAAAGATATCCTTGCTAAATAGATGTGGTATAGAAGGTAAAAAGGCAGTGGAATGTATTATATTCGGTATTGAGGATCGCAGTTTAAGGTTAGGTGCAGAGGCAGCAAGGTTTGAGTCACCGGATCAGCTGCTTCCGTACTTAAAGAATGTTCGAATTAGTGTACCATATGATCGTAGGAAGGGTAGAAACGATATTAAAGATTTTAATAACACCGTAAAAGACGGAACCAAAGATCGTAACAGTATTATTAAATGCTATAATTGCCACCAAGAAGGGCACTTTAGGTCTCAATGTACTAAACCGGTTCTTCGGTGTGATAAGTGTTCTCGTTACGGTCATACTGCAGATAAATGTAGGACTGTAACGAATGCGACTCTCGGTTCTGGTGAGGGCCTTAACTCCAAACCTGTAATGGCCGTTAGTTCTGAAGGCACGTGCTCCTCCAAATATTACAAGCAGGCCTTCTTAAACGACAAGCCAATCCAATGTTTCATTGATTTCGGTAGCATAGCAACAATGATTAGTAGTTCCGCGGCTATCAGTTTGTCATTAAATTGGACTTCAGAAAATGGCTTACCTGTTTTGCGGGGCTTTGGCAATAGTGTTGTCGCACCGTTAGGAATAGTGGAAGTTAATTTGACAATAGATTCGGTTAGCGCTTCGGTACAGGTTCTGGTAGTAGTGGACGACGTTATGAGAGTTCCTCTCATTGTAGGGCAATCGTTCACCGAACAGTCTCATATAATGGTCCAGAAGGATTGTGATACATTAATGTTTTCGTCTATAGAATACAACACGCGCATTAAGCTTTATTGTTCCTCTGATTGTACAGTCGCGGGATCAACTTTAGTCGATGTTCAAGCTAATGTTACGTTCACTGGAGAAATATTCATTGAAAGTAGTACTAGATTTGAACCTAGCAAAGAATATTGTCTGATGAGTGGATTGTTCTCGGTTGTCAATGGTCGCGTATCTTTGTTCATTAAGGGGACTTCTAGAAATCCTTTCACGCTTAGCGCTGGCACTTTGGTAGCCAGGTGTAAACAAGCTTTTCCGGATGTGCCTAAGCAGGTAGAAGAGGTCCTCAGAGTAGAAACAGGGGCTACAACGAGGCCAATAGTTAATTCTGACATAATTACAGACGGTTCACTTGATGCAAATAGTTTACGCGCCCTCCTTGAATTGCTTAATAAATATAGAGGATGCTTCGCTTTTGACTTGCATGAGTTAGGCAGAACCAATGTTGTAGAGATGGAAATAAATTTGAAAGATTCGGAACCAGTGTCCTATAGGCCGTATAGATTACCCTATTGTGAAAGAGACAAGGTGCGTGAAATGATTAGGGAACTATTAGATTGTGGCATTATTCAACCTTCCACTTCGAGTTACTCTAGTCCGATCGTTCTTGTCAAAAAGAAAACCGGTGACGTTAGGCTGTGCGTTGACTTTAGGGCGCTAAATCGGAAAACGATCAGAGAAAACTGCCCGTTACCACGAATTGATGATCAGCTGGATGAGTTGGCAGGATATTCGTTCTACACAACATTAGATCTCGCGTCCGGCTATTATCAAATCCCGATTAAGGAGAGTGATAGACACAAAACCTCTTTTGTCACCCCTGATGCTCAGTATGAGTTTACTAGGATGCCCTTTGGGCTAGTTAATGCACCATCCACTTTTATGCGTATGATCAATCTGGTTTTATCTAAAGCTAAAATGCATGAAACCAGTGCAAAGTCTAAGGAAGCCTCTATCAGGGTCGCGACAGCTTATATGGACGATATTATTGTCCCATCAGTTTCTTTGAAGGATGGGTTAGAAAGATTGGAGGTGGTTCTTGAAGTACTCCAAAATGCCAACCTAACATTAAAATTAGAAAAGTGCTGTTTCTTTAGTAAAACAGTTGACTATTTAGGATTTGAGGTTAGTGGAGATGGCATAAGACCAGGATCTCGCAAGGTCGATGCTGTCGTGAACTTTCCAACACCTACTGACGTCCATAATGTCCGCCAGTTCATTGGTCTGTGTAGTTTCTTCCGGCGGTTCGTGAAGGGATTTTCGATCATAGCTAGACCCCTCACTGCCTTGTTAAAAAAGGACGCAACATGGCAATGGGGAAGAGAACAAGTTCAAGCGTTTGACGCTTTGAAGGAAGAGCTTTCTCGTAAGCCGATCCTAGCCCTATACGATCCGAGAGCTCCTACAGAGCTTCATACCGACGCGTGTAAGATAGGGATCGCGGGTATCTTGATGCAGCGTAATAAGGACGGTATCTTAAGACCGAATGCCTACTATAGCCGACAGACAACAAAAGAAGAGATGCACATGACTGCATATGAACTTGAGACATTGGCTGTCATCGCCTCGTTGCAAAAGTTCCGCGTCTATCTCATTGGTATCGAGTTTAAAATAATTACAGACTGCAACTCGTTGCGAGCTACATTCTTAAAACGTGATCTTATTCCTAGAGTTGCTAGGTGGTGGATCTCTATGCAGGAATACAATATGTCTATTGAGTACCGACCCGGTAAATCTATGGCGCACGTTGATGCTCTGAGTCGGAATCCATCACCTAGCGGATTTACAGTCGTAGACGATTGCGAGTCAATAATGGAGGTCACGGAATCTGATTGGCTTAGTACGGTACAAGCTGCTGACACAGAATTACAGCGGAAGATTTCTATTCTTAAGGACCCTGAAACCGATAATATTGTCGACATTAAGAATAATTACATAGTTCGCAATGGGAAGCTCTATTATAAGACTGACCTCGGGGAGAAGTGGGTAGTACCGAAGGGCGTTAGGTGGCAAATTTTAAAACAATGCCACGACGATATCGGTCACTTTGCATTCGATAAGACTCTGTCTAAGATTAAAGAGACTTACTGGTTCCCAAAGATGAGGCGCTTTGTTAAGAAATATGTGGAGTCATGCCTTGAGTGCACCTATGCGAAATCTACGTTATCTCGAAAACCACCCTTACATCCTATCGAGAAAAGGGAAGTCCCGTTTGATACATTGCATATTGATCACGTCGGACCGTTCGTGAAAAGTTCTAAGGGTAATGCCTACTTGTTAGTGATCATCGACGCATATACGAAATTTTTGGTGATGAAACCGGTCAAAAATACGAAGACTTCGGTGGTCATAGATAAGATGCGTGAGTACTTTAGCATTTTCGGGATTCCTAGACGAATAATATCGGATCGCGGATCTTGCTTTACGAGCATTAAATTCAAAGAATTTTTGAATAAGTTAGGTGTGAGACATGTTCTCAATGCAGTCGCTACGCCGCGAGCGAACGGGCAAGTAGAGCGATACAATCGCACATTGTTAGATGCTCTTACGGCTAAATGTATTGGTTCGGACGAAAAGAAATGGGACGCCCACGTTCCAGATATCCAACTAGGTCTCAATAACACCATCAACAAAGGAATAGGCAAAACCCCTTCACAAGCGTTATTTGGCACCACGTTGATAGGGACCACTGAAGGTAGAATCAAACTTTATCTTGATAACGACTGCGTAAACGAGACCGAGTCCTTAGATAAAATTCGTGAAGAAATCAATGAATACATAACAGATTATCAAGATAAGCAAAAGGTTGCGTATGACAAGAATGCTCGTACCCCTGTTCAGTATAGTATTGGTGATCTGGTTAGTATTGAACGCGAAATACAGTCCACCGGTCAGAGCAGAAAACTAATACCAAAGTTCCAAGGACCGTATAGAGTTGTCGACGTGTTAGGTAACGATAGGTATAGAGTAGAGGATACGCCGATTACTAAAAAACGGAACCGCAGATATTCAGCCGTAGTGGCAGTAGATAAAATGAAGCGGTGGATGAATTTTAATAGGTCTAGAGCAGACTCATCATCCTCAAACGATGGGGAGGATGGTAATAATGAATAACTAACTAATAGATAGGCTATAACTGTAATTGTACCGTACACCCTTAATTATGTAGTAGTTTCAGGATAGCAGAGACCTGTACTGATTATTTATTTATTGGTTATATAGTGGTTTCAAGATAGTAGAGGCTTGTACCACATAATTGTTGAGTTGTTAATATGGTGGTTTCAGGATAGCAGAGGCCTGTACCCCATACTGATTATTTATTTATTGTTTATTTAGTGGTTTCAAGATAGTAGAGGCTTGTACCACATATTTGTTGATTTGTAATATGGTGGTTTCAGGATAGCAGAGGCCTGTACCCCATACTGATTATTTATTTATTGTTTATATGGTGGTTTCAAGATAGTAGAGGCTTGTACTACATATTTGTTGATTTGTAATATGGTGGTTTCAGGATAGCAGAGGCCTGTACCCCATACTGATTATTTATTTACTGTTTATTTAGTGGTTTCAAGATAGTAGAGGCTTGTACCACATATTTGTTGAGAGTTGTGTGACAGGGTGGTTTCAGGATAGCAGAGGCCTGTACCACATATTTATTATTATGTACTTATTATTCTTTGATCTAATGGTTTCTAGATAGTAGAGGCTTGTACCACATGGTTGTTAAGAGTTGTTTAACGTAGTGGTTTCTTTTATACCTTTAAATGTGATATGATTATATAATTTTTCTATTGCAAAACATGTGTGAAATATGTTAATGTAAATTACATTTGTAAATTCAAGTGAGACCCGGATACACGGGGACGTGTAATGATGGCGGATGGCCGAATGTTAGATTCTTAATTTATTAATTATTGATTATACAATGTTAGTATGTAAGAAATGATTTATTGTTCTACATTTATACAATTAATATCTCAATTGACTAATTGTGATCGGCTGATTGGTTGTCTCTGGTTGTTTGACGTGATAAGTTCGTGGAGGGGATAGCCGTCAAACAGTCAGAGCCAACAGGCGGTCGGCAGTCTTTCTTTGGCTGTACTAGTGATAAGACTAATAACGATTGTAATTGTGATTGATTGTGAGGTTATCAAAGTAAAATTGTTTTCGAATAAACACCGTGGAAGTTTTATTCCGTCACCGTCTGATATATTATTACACTTGGTACCGCTGCGGTTTGTTTTATAATTTTAATAAATGATACAGTTTTCGTTTATGTATTTAGGTTGTTGTATTGTTGAATATTTAAACCGAGGATTGAGTTTTGTGGTTGGCGATGAAATGGCATATGTCCAGCTGTTGACTGGGCAAAATAGTGATCAATTTGGTGTACCAATTCTGAATATTCATTTAATTATTGAATTGGTTAGCCATTTTAGTTGTGAAAATTATTTTGAAATGAGTGATGTACATTTTCGTGTTTGAAAATGATGTTTACTGACTCTCAATGCAGTAAATGGAAAGTAAATTATGTAATTATTTGTACCTATTATTTGTTATTACGTGTTATAATGATAGAATTACAATTTTCGTCGTGTGAATATTATTTGTAAGCTACTTCAGACATAAGTAGCCAGATTATACCGACTTATGTATTTTAGAATTTATTACCTACAATGAAATTAAATTGTCTGATTTGAAACAAAAAGGGTCACATTTATTACTCTTAGATATTTTATGTTAGGACTTACTAAAAGTTTATTTGTACTTTTGTGCCTAGCCATTCAACCCTTTTCCTTTGTACCTAAAAAGTATTCTTTTATATTTTTGACATATTTGGTAGTAATGTTATTTAAAAGGATTCTATTTTCAGTTACAAGTCCCTTGTTGTGTTCAATCACAGCGATACAAAAATATTTTTATAAGGTTCTACTTATATTTATGTTATTATTGATTTTTAGGTATTATCTATGCTAACTATACTAATATACTTAATAAAGAGGAAACATTTTTTTGTTTGTTTTAAACTAAAGGCCTAACCTAACTGCAGAACCTGCAAATAATCCGCTAGAAAGTGTATAGAGGCTATTAATATTTCATTCCTATCAACTAGGTGGCCAGAAAACTTTTGAAAGCTGTAACAACAAAAATGTAAAATGGTCGGCATTAACGTCGGGTAAACTAAAGGGGACATTTGGCACAGTTTTAACCATAATGCGGATTTCCACGTTTCACGCACTTTAAGCCAACACATTATACGAAACAAGAACTTTTAATAGCATTTTGTATTCATCTGAAAATAAGAAGCTTAGGGGTTAAATCTGTTTGCATAGCGTCCCTTGTCCGTAGTCCAACTGATAGGAAATGAACATACAATATGTTTTAACTTTACCTTTATTGGTATTTCTGTCTTTCAGTAAATCTCTTTTTGGAACCATTCCGTTTAAAGAAACCTCTGAGTAAAAACTTTACGTTTTATAGTATGTAAATAGTTTCATATGACAGCAAAACTTTTATAGAAAAATGTTTATTGTCGCGAATACTTTTGTTGAACATTCTGTTGGTCTAAACTCGAAGTAATATGAACATGAATTTCATCTGAACTGCAGCCATACAGCGCAATAACGTGTTGAATTCAAATCACAATTTGCATAAGTCGGTGTTCTGTAGCGTGCGCTGTGATGACGTACAAGTTACGTGGGACCCGCTCAACATTCAACTTAACAGCATCACTAGTGCACTAGTTCTAACACAATGAGAAAACAACAACATTTGGTAGTGATTTGGAGATTTGTATCTTGTGTAGGTATTTACAGCGGTACGTGCCTCTAAATCGTATTTATGTTGAAGATGTCTTATTAACATTCAACTTAATAGTGATTATAGTGAATCGCTAGTGCACTACTAGTTCTAACACAATGAGAAAACAACAACATTTGGTAGTGATTTGGAGATTTGTATCTTATGTACCTATTTACGGCGGCACGTATCTCCAAGTCGTATTTATGTTCAAGATGTTCTACTATTCAAGTAATCAGAAAGTGTGCGTAAATGAAACAGTTTTTTTCATTGTCTATTAGAAAAAAAATACTAGGTACCCTAGGTAATATAGTTACTTATGCCTAAATAAGATATGAAATACCTATTGTGTCAAACGAATACCGCTCCGCTAGTTTAAAAATTAGTTTTTAGTATATTTAAATTATGTCAGTTCAGAGAAAGGCTTCTATTTATGAGACAATACTTGTTTGAAAACAGCGTATGTCTAGCAAAGTCAAAATTAAGTCTGCGAATAGGTCACCTATGTAACTTTTGCTTTGTCGTATGTGTAAATGTCAAAACTACAATTGTACGTGGATGCCTACACATCAAGTTCAGACAATTCAAAGGCTAGGCTACCTTTGAAATTCTGAAGTTTGTTGCCTTTGACCATTTCGGTGACTCTCGTTTGATATGATATAGAGGTCTGTGTTGCCTGGACCTAATCAGCAAACTTTTGGGTCTATAAATAAGTACTTAAAGTGCTATTTTTGAATAATTTTACAGATTGCTCACCGATTGCTATTAAAGTTGGCAAGAATGGCCGTTGTTCAAATTACAGCGAACCGATTTTGCCAAAGATTAAAGTGGAACCAAACTATCACATTACAGTCGTATCAAATATTTATACCATGATCAGCTTCAATCGCTATAAAGGAGATTCTATGTGTAAACACATACATATTTTTTATGTTAAGTACGTTCTAGACAGAATATAATAATTCCTTAACCGAACCCCACCTCAACCACTTTAGTTGACGTCGTGATAGTAATATGCGTACAAATCAATTCGTTTAATCCGTTCCATCTCTAGTTCCATAACAGATTAAGCGGCTCACTGGTTGTTACTATGCAGTTAGCAACACCGTAATGAGATAAGGCCTTTCACTGTTTGACAAATCAGTCACGTCGACTCTCAATGTTGTACAAGACCTTTTTGGACCATTTTCGGTAAGACAGTATTATGATTGGTGTCCTAACGTTTTGTCTATTTGAACTAGGTATGTATTTATCATGCCTCGCAGCAGGCATAGAATATTAGCTATTGTCCTACTTGACATATAAATGAATGACAAGTTTGTAAAGGAAAAAAGTTTGAAAATTGAGTTGGGAGTTTCCTAACGAACACCGTATTAAAATTTTGGAATTGCTGAACTGATCATAGAATTCATTTGTTCTCTATCCATTACTCGTGAGTCTATATGTCTACTCATTCATCCATCAATCAGATCAAACCACTGATATTCGGCCTCATCTGTTTACACTGGAGGCCGACCCAATACGCTTGGCAAAAAGGCTGCGTTCATCATATTGATTGATCAGTATCAAATAGCAGACTCTAAAAAAGCCACGACAGTGTTTTATTTTCATTAAAAAAAAAACATTCATTACTACGAACAATGTTACGTAAACAACTGACTACGCAACGCTGAGCCTGTATGTTTATGATTGATTTATTAATATTGTTTCGAACAACAATGAAAGTACGGAACCCAAGCCACCACGGGCTTAGAATGTGACGTAACATTCTATATTTGAAATTATTCCTACAACGCCGACAGGCCATAGCCCAATCAATCGATTTGTAAGTTTGATTGTCAATCGATAAGTAGTTAACAAAAAGATTCAATTGGCAGACCATTATTAGATTGATCAAGCAATAAAGAATACAAACTGACCTGACTTGACCGATATCTTTTTATTTTGTTATAGTAAACTATTAAACAAATTGATTAGATAACGTCTGCGGATGGTGTAAGTGTAAACTTAATTACAACACTTGGGTTTATAGCAAGAAAGGGAGGTGTGTGCGTTTAAGGGCATGTTATCTGTTCAAGTCATTTGTTAAATGGTACCACTGAGCGTGGGCGATTTCCACCGGCTTTTTGTATCATTGGCCAGCTGGACCAAGGGTATTGTGTAAGCTCGGTTACATTTGCTCTCAGATTATGTACTTTGCCATTATCACTTAAGTGAACAATACATTTGTTTATGTACGTAATCGAGTAGCTGTCGGGTAGCAACTGATTGCGTGTGAGTCTAGTAGATATCCTTAAAGTTTTGTCATATTCTTACTAGTGTAAACTTTCTTACGTTATTGTCAATCGTGTCACATGAAAGTGTGTAGGTACCGCAAATACATATCGGTATCTATTTCCGTATTGCCAAGAGCAAGTAAAAGCTACAAGCGGAAATATTCAATCGGTTATAATCAATATGCAAAATCGATTGGCATAAATTCAGCACATTATCGAATCAGCACATTACTCGATTGTCGAGAATGCGCTGTGGTGACGAGAGGCAACGTGGCCGACCACCGTCAGACTCTGCAGACCGCAGTCTGACTTCTGACGCGGAAAGCGTGCCATCCAGCTATCTAGGCCATCCATGCATCAGAAACACGCAGTTGCGATAAGCCGCAATCACGCGAATGACCACAAAATTATTCTGTTCCCACAGTTTAAATGTATTAGCGATACTACGCACCTCTATTATGTGAATTTATGTAACTAAGTAGTTACGTATTACTTACTACGGCTGGTTGCTCGTTGTTATTACGATGGAAAGAGCACCTGTCAGCTAGCTCCGGGGCGCACCAGTAGGCCATGGTCAGATATGAGATCTCTTATAATGTAACTCTTGAATAGGAAAGAACACCCGAAAATGGAATGGTATAATTATTACAAATTGGAGAAACTTTTCGTTTCGTTTGCATAATTTTTCATCGTATGAGCTGATTAATATTACATCCGCAATTCAAAGCAATACAAATTGTGCGATGAATTTCTTATAAATTATGTAAAGCAGTATTTTAATTTCAAATTTTTCGTTTACAATTCGGATGTAGATGTAATGTATATTACGGGATCGTTTTCTTATTTCACTGCTTGTGTTTACCTACGTTTAATTTCAATGAATATTTCTTTACTAAATGTAAGTACACATTTTTGAATAATGCAGAAAAGCGCAGAAATAAATAGTAGAGTCTTGATCAGTGAATCGAGTTTGTCACAGTATAAAGTTTATTACAAACAAACTAGATAAGTAAATACCATAATTGGTATAGGTAGGAGAAATGCACTAATAGCATTAGCAAGTTGTAACAGTTGCACAATGCATTGCATAAACTGATCGGCATTAAAACGCGAGCAAAAATCACGAGTGTGTAGCCATGCTTACAATGTACTTACTGGACTGTTACAAAAAACTTGATTTAAAGTCATACCCCACATGTTAATCTAAATAGCTACGAAATTGCATGTTATTTTGTTGTATTTTAAGTACTTACATGGTTAACTAAACTGTACTAATTTCAACTCATGAAACAAATTTGTACAATCTGTAATGCTAATGGTACAAGTTAAACTTTATGCGCTGATATTCATATACCCTTAGTAACATTGAGGATCGGATAAGTATTTAGTATAGATTAGTATAGGGTAGATTATATAGACGTCGGAAATCTGTAGTTTCGAAGAGTTGGAGATGAATAGATTCCTAAAAGCTGTACGTAGGTACGCCATAGTGAGAACATGCTTTTACAACAAAGTGTTGAATCAAATGTTTCACACGCAGTAACGGGTTGATAGGCTATAAACTAGGCGCTCGCACAGCAACAATGTGGAGTACTTACCTACTCGTAACTCTTCATTTGATGCTGTTCACTTACTTGAGAGTATCTGAAAATACATGGAGAAAAAGGATGAAAAAATAGCTTTTAAACAGAGAATTCAAAATAAAATTATTTAAATTGAATAAAACCAAATTGTCTATTAAATAAATATTTTCTTGTAGACCCAAAAGCGTACGCACGTAGACCACTGGAATCACAATTACGTATTCAGTACCAGACACCGTGTTTATGCAAAAAAGCATCTTCAATGGAGTCTAATTGCCTTCGGCTTGGCTCGCTTTTGTGTTGTTAATCAACGCACTGCGATTGTTTCAAACCCATTGTTCTCCAATGTTTTGGTCGACCCTTGGTTTTATTTTGTAAAAATATAGCCCTGCTATGAAAATGATGTTAGATATATGTTATAAACTATATGCCTCTTCTTACGCAAGAAGCCACGTGGCTTGCTTGTTTTTGGAATAAATGTTAAGACGGTCGCTATTGCTAATTGCCTCTAATCCTTTGCTATTAAGGAACAGGAAAGGGCTCCATATACAACATGTATTAGGGTGAATGCTGGAGCGCAGAACTCCATGATAAGTCCAGCTGCGTCAAAACCCCTTTGTGCTATATAGGTGAGTCGTAGTTTTTCGGAGGGAATTTCCCACTTCGAAGAAAAGCTAAAATATAGGTCGGTTTGCTATACAATAATTATAATTTCAATAAAATGTATAATTTACGTATCTATAAATATATACATGTATTGGCGCGGTTGGATAAAATTCCGATCCTAATAATTTTAATAACAACGACATCAACCTAATATAAAATATTCAAGAAGGTTCGGGATTATTGTTTTCCTATATCTACCAAAAAGGTTGTCAAAATTTAAATTTGGAAGACAAAATCTCGTCGGCCGCGTCCCTCGTATTAGTCCAATAAAAAGGTCTTGTTTGTTTTTGAATTATACTTTGTTAGGCGACGTGAAAACTTCGTGAAGTAGCTTCAGTATAATGTACAAAAGGACAGATAGGTACATTTTTCTTATCGCGTGGACTGATGTTTCTTTGTGCTATTCACAGCGATCTTTGAGCACTCGGGAGGATGGGACAAGCATCTTTTTGGTTTTTCATCCATTAAAAACAGATTGTATACAAGATTATGATAGGGGGATATGTTTAAATAATGTTCTTGTTTTATGTATCAGTAAATCGTTTAATATGAGGTGATTATGTGCTTTAATTAATATCAAAATATCACATGAATTATTCAAAATACAAAAAGAGCACATAAAATTATTAAGTTCAAGTAAAAAATTGCACAATTAAGCCAGTTTTTAATTAAACCATGTTATATGTTCTCTAGAGTGTAGCTCGGGATTATGCAATGTAAAAAACGTTCATTTTCCGAACGTTGAAACGGAACGCGAAAATTGTTTAATCGATTTTTTCTTTTGAAATATCAGTTATATTTTTTAATTGAATTTATTTTCTTTTCAGGTATAGGTACTGCAGCATGGTGAATGTGATTAATTGAGTATCAGTGTTGATTGCTAGTTTTTTGTGTTTACAATGATGTGCGTCAGAACATTTGATTCGAGAACGATGTTGGTCGCAACTTTGTTAGTGATGGTGAGTGTAGTGGGTGCTAATGTGAACTCTACGGGTGTGTCGGGGGCATCCCGCATGGCATGGATGAAGTCCCTGCTGGATCACCACAACTGGATGGAGTACATCAATGGCAGCTTGTCTCTGCCTCAGAAGTGTGAGACAGATCTCAGGATCTATCTGACAGCGCTCAACGATGGACAACTCTGGGCTTCGAAAAGTAAGTAACCTGTTGTTTGAAAATTATGTGCATACAGTACAACTATTACTTATTTTGGAAGTGGTATCTTAGGAGTAAATAGGAGAAACTCTAAACCACCCACAATGTTATTATTTTTATAGTTCGGCCATTCAGAGAATGCGTTCCTGACACGTCGCGATTGAACTGACTGAATTATAACATTCATTGATTATTGATATAATAATGTTGTTTTAATGCTCCTCAATTGTTAAAACGGTAAACAACCAGCAAAAATATTTTTATCGTAACTGCAACGCCATTGCAAAGTTACGTCGTCAGTTCAATCGCGACGTGTCAGGAACGCATTCTCTGAATGGCCGAACTATAATGGATATTTTACTGTTTCTTATGAAACATATTGCGTATTAATGCAATAAAATAAACTTATGGTATAACTGAATTGTTATCGCACTCATTCATAAAAACAGAAATAGCATTATCAATTTAATATTTTCCGCTTACCTGGTGTATAATAGTTGCGGTATTGTACCGGTGGGCCCTCGCTGCACCTGCATAAGCGTCAAATAAGACTTGTAAAGAAAGCAGCTGCAAGCGCTATGCAGCGCCCTTGGCAGCGCCCAACTAGGTCGCATACCTTACAACTTACCTTATAATAACATCCATAATAAGTCAAAACTTTGAAGACTTCTAATTTTAGAAAATATAAAACAATAAATTCTCCCCTTGATTAATTGTTTCAGTCTTACTAAGTTTAACTATATTGCGTTTGTCACGAATTGCTGCCCCAATTTCCTAAGTAAGGGATTAAGCAACAATAAAAGAAAGGGGATAAGTCTGAAGTGAATTTGTTTTTAATCTCATGATAAGAAGTTCTTCGACTAATCATTTCTGTAAGCGTCAAGATGCTCCGTCTATATACTACCGAGCCTACTATACATATGTATATATAGTAGGCTCGGTAGTATGATGAAGCAAGCGGGCCTCGCCATTCAAGCGCAGGCGCGAAGTTTTTATTCGCATCACATCCGATCATTACTGTCCGTTCATCCTCACCAATCATGCATAAATGTATTGTGGAATAAATCTAAAAATATATTAATATTAAACAGCCAGGGAATGTTTATTGGATTTTTTGAGAGGATTTTTATTATTTATTCCCCATTGTTATGGAAGCAGAATGATATGCAACAGCTTTTGTTGATTCAAGTGTAATTTATTTGCAAAGAGTTTTTCATTTTGCCAGTTCAATAGATTACCTTAAGCAGGGGAATATTTCCGGCTCTGATGTTGCCACCACGCTGCCCTTCGTAGATAATAAATATCCCCCGGCCTCTTGAATCTTCACAGTAGCTACGTGACCAAAATGAGGATCATATCTTTTCGTCACGGTCACTATTTGATTCAACTATCATTAATCAGGGCCCCATAGTTTTACATCTGATGGGTGCTTGACTGGCTTCATTCATCTTGTAACTCATCTGGAAGGTAATAGAGCAAACAACTTTCCCTTCGACCGAATGATGCATAATCTGTTTCGAAAAGTTATTTATCAAAGCGGAAATGTACTCAACTGCCTACATCTATTGAAGTGAAATTGTTTCGCCACGTTTTGTAGCGAGTAGGTAAGCTTATGATGATGTAGGTTGTCCTCTAGAATTGATCGCTTTGGAGCGAAATCATAAACGTTTCATACTAGTTTTCTACATCTAACACGATCACTTAAATAAGTTCTTATGAAACTGACGATAATTTAATCCTATGTTAGACACAAGTAAGTGGAATAATTTAATCCGTTGCGCTTCTTTTACGGCGTTTTAATTTAAACATTGGCCTGCAGCAATCTCACGTTAGAGTTAAATTACTTTTTTATAACGTTCTTTGCAAGTTTTTAGTCAGAAAGAAGCTAAAGCGATTGAGTTGAAAATTATAAAGTTAACCTAATTTACTTTGAAACTTGCTCGCATTTAACATGATATTCCTAATTGTCAGTAAGTACATACAATGATGTGTATACGAATATTTATTCGGAATACAGTCGTCCATAAATATGAATATTTGTCGATATTGCGTGATGTTATTTGGGGATCAAGGGCCATTCGCCATGGAAGCGGAACAGCTACAATATTGATGTTGGTCGCCATCTGTTCAAATACTCGTAGATTAAATTTTCAATTGAATTGCAACCGCAGCAGACACGGGAACAAACGAGCAGCCGACGCTTTTAACGATAAAAGCGTCAATTTGAATACTCTAATATTTTCTCTGTTCGCTAATTGTGTTAGTTATCGGTACTCTGTTTCAGCAAAGCGCTGCGATTGGAGTTTCATTCGTGCAAACAATTCAAATTATATGTGTTAACACAAGCTACGGGTATGAAAAAATTTTGTTAACTCATTGCAGTCCTATTTCACAGAGAATTTGTTATCAGTAATCCAAACGGTCCCTAAATAAACTGAAAACCGCTTGAGGGTAAAGGAGTGACGTCACTCATAAACAGCATCGCCTATTAATTGACTGCCAATCATGGACTGCCTATCATTCCCAGGGAATCTTGCTTCTTGGAAATCCATTCAGTCGGCCGTTTCGTATCGCATCGGTATTTCGTAGCGGATAATTCCGGTAAATTCTAAGGAATCGTTTTACTTTCTCAAGACGTCGAACAATGTCTAGATAGAAAATAATCTCTTGGATATACCTAATATATCTCATGCACTTACGAGGGTTGTAAACGTCGTCGTGTAAAACTAAGTTATTTCTGCGAGCATGCCTCAGCTGACATTACTTCTTACATCGAATCACGTCCATCGCCATAAAAGTTACGATTCTAATAAACATTATGTGTAAGAGTGTAGCAATGTATGTCGACTAGTGCGAAACTGCGAATAACGAATTTATACATAGAACTCGTAACGTGATTTAAAATCTAGTCTCCGTCGTCCCTTTTGAGAATGAACACGCCTTTTTATGCACCCAAATGGCGGGCAAGAAAAAAATCTATTACATCGCATCACATTTAGCGGAAGAGATTTCAGAGAAGTGGTCCGCGGTAAATGAAGCTAAATGAGTGTGCTCAGATAAATGAATAGGCGAGGTGATGCTGCGCGCTGGTCCGCTCAAATGTACAACTATCTAGGAATAATGCTTATTGTGCGGTTTCATTTATACACCAGTAACACGGTTGTTTTGTGTGCTCGGAACAATGCGCGCTACGGATTCGGCTAAATTAACATGTTCCTATAAATAACCCCATTTCACAATTGCTAGGACGGTAAATCGGGAAACGGAGGGCAATTAAGTTCTTGGCATCATGACATTGTACTGTGTTACCTACAAATTACAGTATTTGCATATTACCCAACTCTAAAGTAAATTCATGAATTAAAGATAGAGCGCGCTTTTAGCTACTCGTATTAAGTAATTAATAACTTACTTACTTCTACATGATTAAGTTTTATGTCAGTACCTACAATAAGTAACTTCACAGAATAGGTAATATTTTAGGAACCCTATTAGATATTCATATGCATCCAAGGAGCCGACAACATCGTTTGCAAAGAAAAACGGTTGCCAAGTACCTAATCTATAAAATATTAATGTAATAGCCCCATTACTTTGTTATATTACCCCAACAAATATTTTACAATTAGAAAAGGCACCGAAAACGGGCATTTGAGAGATTTATGAAACCTTTCCCGGTTTTGTTTGTTCGGTAGACACGAATATGATTATTTCCTTTGACTGAAAATAAAAACGGGACGGTTTTTCGAACATTCGGCCACATAAATCAGGAGAGTCGACTTATTGTAAAGTTTACTCACGCCCACCTGCAACTTTGTCCTGAAAACAGAATTTATGTGCGCGAAACTGAAACCGAAATAAAAGTAAGGAACACCCCCTTAAGTTTATGCAAAATCCCGCAATTAAGTTGAAAGGCACGTTTTGAAGTTTACGCTAGAATTTGAATAGGATATTTAAATTATTAGTAGATATAGAATTTAACGATCAATTACTGCATAATTACTTAACCTGAATGGGTAAACGGTGATCATTTATTAATACCAGGTTAATTATTCTAAAGGTGAAATGTTATTGTAGGAGCGAAAATAACTTTATCTGTCTGTGAACCGATTTAAATAACTCAGATAGTCTAGTATCTGAGAAAGAATATAGGTTATAATATGTATATTTTAATCGGGTGCAGAAAGTAGTTCTCCGGGGCCCGGTGATCCGGGTGATCCGGGTGCAACAGCTTCTTAAGAATAAAAACACAAATAACTTGCTTATTAAGTATTTCCCGCATCCTTGATTATTTCTCTAATAATCTAAAATCAATACCGCATGGAAGTTTGTCGAAACTTCTGCAGCAGTCCTGTACCCTTATCAATGCTTTTACTCGTAACCTTGACACTCGATTACCATGGGAATGTCTCAACTCTTGCAAACATCTCAAATATTCATTTAAGCAGTAGAGGACGGATGCTGTACCTACTATCGGATAACATCGGAAGAGGGATGAGGAAAACATATTCAAAGAACGTTGTGTCTTTTCGTTGAGTTCAAGTAAATTTTTGTGTTTGGATGCCACTTTTCTGTCTTTTGTACAGTCTATGAGATGATATGATCGCTTTAAAGAAAGGCATTTCTATTCTTATTGTCTAACTTTAATAACAAAACCCAGCTTGAAGTTACATAAATTCTAAAGAAAGCTTAAAGATAAACTGAAGATTCACTGCTTTATACTTACCACCTATCCAGGTGCTCCCAAAGTAATTGTTTCCAAGAGAACACATAACACCAGAAATGTTGTTTAACGCTTAACTAACAGTACAACACGTATTTATTCATTGTTTAGTGCGTAGTAAAAGTAGTTTCAGTGTTTGTATGTACATTGCCGCCATTATTTGTGCGGACTTTTGACTCGACAATTTGTGTTTTAATACACAAAATGGGATTTTCGGCTCTTTCAGCTGATGCTTGTCCTAACGAGGGATCAACCTACACACAAACATTACAATATAAATAATCTACTGTGCATATATTTTCTAAAGCTATTTTTTTTTTTATACCTACGTGATTCATGTTTACAATGTTGTTAGAAGTTGTGCGGTTTCAGGCGATAACGTCCCAATGTGTAATTTATTTACCGTCGTCGACCTTTCTCGTATCGTGCTCGTGCCGTCGCCCTCCCCTCACGGCCTACTCACCTTTATTTCGCAATTATTTACCAGAGACACCTCACTTTAGAACAAGATTAGTTTTTTAATTTAAGCTTCTTTGTGCAAGATACTAGATAAAACTTTGCTCATAAACAATGCGGGTACTTTTACAGTTTATTTAAATATTTATTTATTTAAATGGCCGCTATTTGCATTGTTTTTAAGGGTTGTTTGGTGCGAATTTTGATAGTTATGTCCCAAGCTGTAATTGTTTAGGTAATAGTTTGTATCTTCTCTATTTTGTTAACTGCAGAAGTTAAGTTTAAATTAAACGCTGCATAGTATAAAATAGAGAATTAAGCGCAGCTTTCGGAAAGCGCAGTCAACTTCATAATTGGTAGGATACTCACTTTGAAAATGAGAGGGCTTTCTCAAAGTCTCAAATATGTACTAAACATTTTGGATAGCATTTATACTTTTTTACTTCTAAATACTAAGAAAAAAATGTTCATCAATGTTCATTCTATTTTCTAAATGTATATTATATTCTTAAACCTTGCCCTAGTCTATAGTGAGCGGAATCAATAACGTTACAATAAGTAGATCAAAAATAATGATGAAAAGCGAAAGAATTTTTACCGAGTAAAATGTTCATGACAGAGACTGAAGAATGCTTTTGAAAAGAACAAAAATTACTGAACATTTTTAAAATGCCTGAGAAGTGGCGCTATGCTTTTAAACTCACTCATTTATGAAGTAGGAGAATAAAAAGTAAAAAAGTAATTTCTATTTGACCTTTGAATTTAGTAAGTGATGTGAGTGAACTGTAAAGGCGGACTACGCTAGACGAATCAAGCACGAGCGGAGCACGAGCCGAACACAATTCGTCTAGTGTGGCCCAACTTACAAGCCTCTAACGAGCCCGCTGCGAGCATTTCGTTAGTGCTCGGCTGCGTTCCGCCTGTTGTCGGTTTTTGACGAACACAAAGGGATTTGCTTCGCGACCACCGCTATAATAATCGCTGCAACAGCAGCGGCTACTGCAATATTATTAATATCGTCCATATTCGCCAAGAGTCGCGAACTCACTGCTGAAAACTACGTTCGAGAACAGTCATTGTTGTAGGTTCCTTGTACGTCCACACTTGACGCCGCGAACGACGAGCCAAGAACGGCTCCGCTTGTGCTTCGCTCAAGCTCGGTTCGTCTAGCGTAGACCCGCCTTGATATAAGTTTAAGAAGTCACCGTATACCTGTCCGAAGTAAATAACTTTCATCTGAGCGCAGACAGTGAAACTTATTTGCTGAGAGCAAACTTTGCATTCCTTCTCTGATTGTCCTGGACTAAGAAATTACAATTGTATTGTTATGTGATGCCACTGTGTTTAGCTTTATTCAAGTATTCCGTATCTATGTATGTTCATTTTGATTAAGTTACCCTTATATTATTTGGCTGTTTAAACAAAATATAATAAAAGTTTGTAAAAGCTTGACTTTTTGTTACAAAAAAATGTTATTAATGTTTATTTTGTCTGATAAAATATTTAGGTAAGGTAGTATATGTAGAAACCTTGCCAGAAAATTTGGCAGTATAATTTGAAACTAGATGTTATTATAGCATATTTCCATGAAGAAAGCATTTGAAATTAAATATACGCTCGCAGTTTTAGAATCTGTTTTACGTCGACTTTAATGCCAAAACGGTTTCTGCTAGACTGCATGTGATCTTAAAACATTTGCTATTAGACTAATAGGTTATTCGATAAGTGGATTAGCGATTTCAATAAATACAGTACTTATGCTTACAAGAAATTATGACCATAAGAACATAGCCACTATATAATAATGCCAGATTACAAGAATATCCGTTTCCCCAGATATCTTCGTTCTTCGCAATCGTCTATATTTCGTCATCCTTTGGTACGAAATCAATTCAATACGTCCGAAAATATTCCGTTACGCCCTTTCTAATTTTACGCCGGACTTGTCTCACATAATATCCGTCAATATCGATTGATCTTAACACCGTCAAGTGGTTTATATAAAACAGCGTACACATTACACTGGATAGCAATAAAAATAACACTTCCTTCAATTTAATGTATCCTTCTTCCATGTCTATTGTATATTGTGCAATAAAATAAATCCATTGACACGGCTTACTATTTCCTGCATTATGCTGATATCCGTTTACACCATATTTTATGCAAACATTGCCAAACGACGGTCAATAATGTACTAATTAGCGTTAATAGTGAGAATGAGTTTCTCAAGCACTCTCCACCGAGGTCCGGACCTACGGGTTACATAACCGACGAACTAGTCTACGTAGGTATAAATGAAATTATAATAGGCGACCTACTTGCCGCATATTTCGTCGAGATGATCATGTTTGCGAGATGTAGCGCGGCGTGCCCCTGCATCTCTCCTGCGCCTCAACTTGATGCGTCGCCGGGTCTCTTCCACGTGGATCCTATTATAAAACCAAGCGCAAAAATACGACCGTCTAAAATTATTTACTCTAGATATTAGTTTCCATTTTCACATCTGCCACCTGGAATTCTGTATTTAAACAATATTTCGTGTGGAGAGGATTGTCTTTGTTGCTCGTAAATTTCTTAAATGTCTACTCTGAATAGCTGAAATTCTGTTGGTAAATATTGATAAAGCGGCTCCCGTATAACAAGACCAGAAAGCGCTCATGTTTAATTAGAGGTATTATTGGAACGTGGAAATTTCTCTCGTGTGGACTTATACGGCAGACTCAAAGGGAGCGGCTCGTCAGGTTAATGCCTGAATAATGCAAACTGTTCCATCGCGTTCTCATCTCTTCGTTTACCGTATAGTTCGTTAATGCCTTCATCCGACGCCGTCTATGCCGCTTATCTGTTGTTTTCAGCAATTATTGCAGTACATGCATTTGTGCTAGTCTCTAACCGTCTTACCACAAAAACCTTTTAACGTCAGTTTAAGACTTGTCTAAAAAAATGTCAAATTATGACGTTGACATAAGGTTCATTTTGGAGACACATTTTTTTTAGACAAGTGTAAAACAGTTGTTAAAGTTTTTGTAGTAAGGCCATAAAAGTTTACGAACTTTTTTATAATTGTGCTTTCATTTTGCAGGCGTTTTGTTACTTAAAGAAATATGCAATTAATTTTGGGTTTCATAGAAATGAGTATTGATTTCCTATTAGACTTTTTAGATATTATATAGGAACCTATATACCTAGATATAACCTATAACCTAGATACACGTGTGGTTTGTAACATTCAGCGGTTTGTTCACGAATGTTTGGTGCAAGTTGTCGCATGTTGAAATGGAACCGGTTGCCTTCACGAACAATCGATCGAACTGTAACGCGATACGAATAAATCTAATATCTAGATTAACAAACATCACTAATAGACGTAAAGCCGGATTAGGCGCATACATTATATGATGTAACTATCATTACTTATAGGCTACTTACCACAGAGGTTGAAGTTAATTTCATAGATTCTCATCTAACCATTATTCGTACGTAAGTTAAATGCGGTCATTGTTTAATAAATAACGAAGGAAATTGAATGGATTTAAGTACTTACGTATATCTAGAGCGTACAGGAAATTACTCTCATAATTTAGTGTGAGTTTATCTCACTCATAGTAATATTGTGCAACAATTTAATTAAAAGGCAAAGAATTATTCTTTATTATAGAGACGAACCTTAGCGAGTGACGCGGGGATTGAGAAACGCGTGCTCGCCGGCTTGTGACGTAAGGCGCGCGCGCAGTCGACGCCGCGGCCGCGCAGACCCAAGCTCTTGCGCAAAATACGCCTCATAACGTAAATCGCAAATTTCATAAGTAACCCGTGAAAGTTAGCGATTCATTTCACTCACACGCACCGAAGCGGCGTATCGAAGGTTCTTGTTAAACAAGCCACGCTCGAGGTGACATAATCTGCGTAAATCTCATTCCATCAGCTAGTTAACAGCTATATCTGTGTTTTATGTTAATGTTATTGATTATTGTATTTGTATATCGAGTTTCAAATGAGGTGCGAGTCAATTTCACTTTGGTAACAGAACAAACAGTTCACTGTTCTTCGAGTTATTCTGAGTGTGTTTTCGTACTACATAGTGTGACATTGCCTTTTAAATTTTGGTTCCGTAAGACAGTTATTGGTTTTCCGGCTACAAAAGTTGTATGTCACGATTAAAAGAGAATCCAATAAATAACGAGAGTCCCACAGTATAAGACAGCAGCATAGTATCATCGGATAACAATGAACTATCAATAACACCCTGCTTACTACTTGGAGGCGGGTAACCGTGACGGTTATGTTCAAGTTATGTCATTAATTGCCAGTTGTATGAGGAAAATTGACACTGTTATGCTCTCCAAGAAATTAAGCAAGAACCAAGATCCGCTTGAGAAATGTATATTTCGCTATATCGAAAAGGTTCGTAGCAAGAAATTGATTATATTTAAAAGTAATCGGTTACGTTAATCTGAAGAAAAAAAAGCAAATTATCGTGAACTGGCATGCAGCCTCACTTTATAAATTTTGATCATTATTGACTTCAAAATAAAAGAAAACAGTTGAAGAATCCATTAGGTTAAATCACTACTTAACAATAAATTAATTTGTAAGTAGGCACGGCTAAATCGAATCATCAGTCACGAGTATTATGTCCTCTCTTCCTCCTTTAGGACTCTCTTCCTCAGATTATGGGAATTGCCGATAGCAGTCAACGCAGTTGAACCGCGGTGCTATGTAAATACATTAGTTACCTATAGCAAAATGGATTCAGTTCGACAGCTTCGTACATTATACAGAGTAATAGAGTTACAAGCCACCATAATTTGATAACGTCGTGTGCACCTCCACATAACCTATAATGCAACATATTTTGTCAGATATAATTGATTGGATTTCGGGTGTCCGAGTTTCCAAAAAGCTTTTTGTCACAGTTAATAATGTCCCAACATTTCTCTTCAACCTTGTTTGTCAGCAAGACAAAGCTTTATGACGCGTTGACGGTCTTGCACTTTAGACATACCATTTTATTTACTTTATTGTATTGGCTAGTCTTCTTATGCTTCAGAGCACATCAATGGTGTACATGTCCTAATTTGCATAAAATACTCTAAGTACCCCTTTTAACTTGAGTAAATACTTATGTACAAGACATGTTTCAAACCTAAGGACAAGCAAAGAGTTACGAATACTTGAGTAAGTTGTGGTTTGTCCCACATAACCTCTGGGAGTTGTTCTCAACCTAGACTACACAAATATCCATTATAGTGAAGATGTTGACACGGATCGAGTGCGTGCATCTACTGAACACGCATTGCAATGAGCATGAAGTTGTTGCCTCAACACTGAATGGTGTAAGCCAATCGGTCAATTAACAGGAATTTGCCCAATATTTCACAACGCGTTAACGTCAATCCTTTGTAATGAAATATTTAATGGCGGTATGCCGGCAGGTGGAACGGATGTATGGACACAGTGATGTTTGCAGGTCCCTAGAAAGAATTACCCAGTTATTCGGCAATTTTACTTTCGTGTTGCGGTTTGATTAGGCTCAAGCGAATGTGCTGTGTTGCAATGCTGGAAAACGAGTAATGCATTAGTGCAAGTGTGCTATTCTTTACGCATCGTTTCCAAATTCAGACGATGATATGCAAATCTAAATGTCAATTTGAGTGTGTGCTTAATCACGACTACTTGCAGAATACTATAGGAACGAAACTTTCGGAGACACTTACGAAAAGGATTTCGCTTGTACTGGATGATTTATGAGTATCTGAATATTTTAGATGGATCTTGGAATAGGTCAGGTAAAATATATGGCGAATTCCTCAATAATAAAAGATGTTCGTACTGAATAGGTACTTCACAATAAACAAACACAGCACAATGACACAATCGACATATCAAATTGTAGCGTCGTTCACGTTACCGCAAATTAGTCTTTGTTTGGAAACAGTAGTTTTTGAATTGTTACCGCAACAAACATTTTTGATTTGTTGCGATATTTGTTGTGACGTAACAATTCTGGTTTCGAATAATTTATTTTATTGTATTTGGGTAAATATGTAACATTGAATATATCGACACCTCCTACGTATATTATCGTAACCAACAAAATGACGATTTTGCCTTTTTTACATAAAACGACTTATTTTTATTTCCATTTATTTATTTTTAAACATATATTTTACATTTATATTTAATATTTAAAAATGTAAAATATTTGTTTAAAAATAAATAAATGGAAATAAAAATAAGTCAAATGGAATTAAAAATAAATAAATGGAAATAAAAATAAGTCGTTACGATAATATACGTAGGTGTCGATATGTCTGCGAAAATACGAATTTGATTACGGCTTAACTAGATGAAACGCGATCAGTTAAAAAATTGAATTTAAAAGAAATAATCAAAAAAATGTTCAAACCCTGTAGCGGTGTTTCATGAAAATTTAAAAACACTTCCCCAGGTTTATTCTGTGATACTATTGGACCCACATTTCCACCTTTTTTGTTTGATTGCCCGTGGCAAACCAAAAAGCTTTTAGAAAGCTCCACTATATTTTAATATTGCTGTGGCCGCTGGCATTCATGGCCTGTTATTTATATTTAAATGAAGTGTTTTCTCATATGTATATATAATGTCTCTGAAATGGCAATATACATATACAGTCACTTCAGAATCGTCGTCGTTATGTCTGCCATACATAGTTTGAGCAATTTTGAGGACGTAAACTTACGCGCGATGTCTCATTAGTTACGTAACAAACATGAGAAAAATATTCAAGCAAGTGCAGATTTGACCGCAAAGTGGGACGATGGCCGACCGTGACTGCAGGTGCATACACGGCCCGGCACGCTGCGACGCTCGCAGCTCGGTGACGGTGACGGTCGGCGACGCATCCACTAACGCGGCTTTAATTACAGGCTTGGGACACAAATGTACACAAGGAAATCTTCGGATACACGTTTTCCTTGTTTCCCACTGAATGTGAATGTACGCGACATTGACAAGGGTTCCTTAAATATGTAACATGCGACCTTTTTATGAGACAAATGTATGCACGTTTTTAAGGCCTGCTCACCAGATGGAACCAACAGAAAGCCAACCGCAAAAGGACCTGCGGCTTTTAAAGAATTTAGGCAAACAGATTCCAAAATTCATGCCATTCGTGGTGTACCTACTTCAAAAGGAACCTCTTTCACAATCGCTTGCAGCCGTCCTTTTATCTGTTTTCCGGATTTTCCAAATGTTCCAAATAATAATTTATCTTCTTTCCAGTTTCAGATCAATTTCACCTTTGGTATACAAATGGTTGTTTATTTAACTTCTCGATAGCTGTCCGAGTTCGATTCAAACAAACGATGAATATAAGTAACTGAAAGACATTGTATAAATTACTTTTCAATTACTTTTATCTTTTGAAATGCCAGAGAGACGTAGATAGCGATAAGGCTTTCCTGTAATGAATACCGTAATCAATCGTACGACCTCGTGTATACTTGCAGCTGTAGCTATGTTGGTTTCTTAATTAACCCCTAAGATAAAGCAAATAGATGGCAGTGTACCGTGATCCAGATTATTCCAGATATTACATTACTCTATGCATACGATCTAATATTGTTGTCTGACTCCGGACATAGTGAACGCTGCAGTGTTACGACTCGTGGTAGGTAATCTGTGTCAACCCACAGATATCTTAGTTCAAACTTCAATATCAACTTACAGAGTAATCAATATTGGGATACTCAATTGAATATGTACGAGTATGTCGTAATATTCTCAAGCAATTCAATCTCGTTTGATTACTTAATTGCTTTATAGTTTTTGTAGTTTATATATCAGTTGAGGCTTGGTAACCTTAAAGTTTTGTAATTACTTTAGTGATTGGATATGTGGTCATGTTGTTATAAACAACCTATCATCAAAACCCGAAATATTTGCACCAAAGAGAGAGGCATTGATACCTAAATGGTTTTGGAAAACTGATACAGACCTACGTAGCTGTAGAAAGCGAGTGTGATGGATGTCGCGTGAAGTTGACAAATCCAACGTCACGCCATGCACTCTCGCCTTTGCATTTTTCTCGCTGTGTCATCGGCACAACGGGCGGTGGTGACAGAGCTGTCGAAACTTTGGTTGCCTATTTGCCTTTCCTTCAATATACAAAGAAATATACTATCTATTGTTAGTTTTATTCCTTCATGTATTCACTGGTGGATGACTCATCTCTTTAACTTTGATTATCTACTTTAAATAGTCTTCTACTAAAGTATTTAAACACTAAGATAAACTACAATTGCTACGAGAAAGATATAAAGCAGCGTCTTAAGAGCCGCTACGTGGGTAACACATAAAACTAGAACAAGTTAATAGAGTCGCTCCGAGTTAGCTCCACGATATAACAATGACTCCCCAGGTTAATTTATTACACGAAACGAGAGAGAGTTACATATATTCAAATATCACGGCCTGAAGTATGATAACCCACCATATTCACAGATAAATATGTCCCTCGGAATAGGCTTTGCATGATTTAATATCTGCAACGTTGTTTTATAGTCGTCGTACGAATCTTATTTAACGTTCTCCGTAACTGCACCTGCGCTATATTTGTAGTTTCCGCTGCCGTAAAAGTGTCCGTAATAGAAACGAAATTTCACGCCAGCTGGCAATATGCTTTTGAACTAAAACAGTTTACAGCTGAAATTATAGCTTTGGTTTACTAAAGTAACACGAAATAATGCTTTTGTAGTCTACAATACGACGCGAACAATAGGTGCCCGTGCACATTTCAGGGCACCTTCAAAACTTTGCTGATAAAGGAAATATAAAATATATCACGCGAAATGTGTCGACGGCACGTAAGTCTTTTAACAAAAGGCGCTTACACCTCGGAGCTTATAATAACACTTACGGCGTAGATAATGGATACCTCCTGCGGGGCTCATCTAGAAAGGGTAATATTTCACTGAATTAATAAGTGTGAAGGTAATATCAATCAGTGGAATTGTGCAGCGCTTCTTGCGGCCGGGGATCTAAGTTAGGATCAGGCTGCAGAGCCGGGCTGCCCGGCGGCCGGGCGGCGCCCGATTGTGCTGGACGCTCAGAAGCTAATCTAATCGCGACCGTGCACAGAATTAGCCGACTATAATGAACGTATTTAACTGAGCTTAGCTTCTCTATTGAATTATTTATGGATGTTTGCCTAGCCTCTTTTATATCATTAATCAAATGTGAGCCTTGTGCCTAAAATATTTTGTGACGTAGAAAAATTATACCTAGTATTTGGAGTAAATTCCCCGTGCTACTTAACTGGAAGCATGAATAATTCTACAGTCTTTTCGTACATAAACAAAGAGGGAAGGCAGAAAAGGTTATATTTTTTAATGTCAGGGACACCGGTCGTAATAGCAGAATTAAGAATTTATAAAAGGATCTTCTTCCCCTAATTCCTGGAATTAAACCATTTTAAATAAAAACTTCGATTAATGATCTCGCCTCCCGTTGAAAAGTCGATATATTTTACGTTTTTTCTTCTTTGCAGAACGATATTAATATAATTAGAGAACCACAAAGTTCTGAAATGAAAAAATAAAACACGGATGTTGATCCTAATTTATTGAAGATAAAGGAATTTGCTTAATGTAGGTATTCGTTTAATATTCCCCTTGATTCTGACTCGTTTAGTCCACGCAATTCATAATTCACACTCGCGAACCATTTCTATTTATAGAATAATCATTCAATATGAGGTTTTTAGCTTCCCAAATACCCAATACTAAAAGTGGAAGACTTTTGATTAATGACCTCATAGTGTAAGATTATAATATTTTTTCCTAAAGAACAGGAAATTCCCTTCCGCTGTTTCTTAATATGTAAATGAAGATAATTTTCATTCGCGAACAATTCCTATTATTATGACAATGTAATTGCCGCCGACTGGAGGCTGTTTCTAATTATTTCATTAGAATTGAGTCTCCTTACTTCGGTTTAATATGAACTCTGTCTTTGGAACACGTGTTAGAAACGATTAAGAAGTATTTAATCTCATTTCAGGAGCTAAACGGGTAATTACACTTTACAAAGAGAATGTTTCAAGTGTTTCAGTTAATAAGTCGCTTATTAACAAAAGTTAAATAATTCGATTAAGCTCTCGGAGTACTCGTTCGTTTTCCTATCTAACAAATGTCTTATTTAAGGTACTCGAGTATTTTTAATTATATCTACAGTTGTATACTGTACTTTTAAAATGAGTAATCTGTGTAAATAATATAATTACTGTTTAAAACTACCCATCTATTGTACCTAATGTGATATAAAACATATAATAAATTGTTATCAATCTGCGGGAAGATGGTCGTATTTCCAAATCATTTGAGGGGTAACGCGAAAGCGAATCTGTCGTGTATGTCGTAAAACCGACGGCACTGATCAGGACTGATGCCTTCCCTGGCTGTAAGATTACACTTGTATCTACAAGTGTAATAACGTGGTTCACTGAAATGAGTATACGTTAGGAACATTCATTTTAACAATGGATGTATTGATTATTATGAAGATATAACGAATATGAAATAGGGTATTAGGTGTAGGAAATAGGTAATGTACGGTACGAATCAAATACGAGAATCTGCATAGTTTTTAATCGTTGACCCACGGAGTCTTTTAATAGTCATGAATTTAGTGGGAAAACACGTCTCAACTTACAATTCTCAAGTTCAAGTCTCAAAACGCTTTCCTAAGCTACAAAGTTGTGTAAAGCATTAATCAAACTGTCATTTACATGTCCAACTAACCATTGCTGGGCCTAACTTCTAGTCGTATCTGGAAGGATCATTCTAGAAAGAAATAATGGCCCCTATCTCACAATGAGTGGAAGCAATTTGCGACTGTGAGGAATTATGACAAAATATCCTTTGTTACTAATTATAACCTAACGTTAAAGCTAGTACTTAAAGTCAAATCGACTGCAAGCAAGCAATACCTCCTATCTGACATTTTTGTTTCAAAAAACCAAAAAACTTGTATCTACCATAAACTACCTTTAGATTCAAAATAAAAACAAAAAACTTTATTAATCAATACTACGCTTAGCAAAAGAAAACTTGGATTTTCAGTATCTCATTATACCTTCCTCGGAATAAGGATTTTATTAAGTTTTATTGTTCCCCTTTAAAATCCACCCGGAGTCAGATAGGAGGTATTGCTTGCTTGCAGTCGAAATAGATTTAAGGAAACCGCAGGAAATTGTTGGACAACATTATGTTGCACGGTGAATGGAACGATGTCGGTCTTCGCGTACAAGTGAAGAAACTTGTGAGCCAACAATCTCAAATGTATAAGCTGACATTGTTTGGAAACTGTGGCCCCTTCGCAAGCAAATAAAGTCAAATTAATAATTCTAAACAAACTATTTAAGTTATTTAACAAGTTACGCAAAACAGTAATTATCTAGACACACGGCAGTGTGTCCGCCAAGTTCGAGCAAAAAAAGCGACACACCGGCCGTGGGTTATATTACACGAACCATTTCGGGCCAAATTCGACCCCCCTGTAACTCAAAATCTATTTTATTTACGCATATCAAATTTCTAGTATCTATTGAGACCCCCTCACTTATCTAAAATACAAAATTTCATTAATATACCTATTGTAGGTCTTGAGATATTGACGTCAGAAAATCGCTATTTTTACTATACACTCACTGACTGACTGATTCACTGACTCACTCATCAAAAACCTAGACCACTTCCAATGGTCGTATTGACTTGAAATTTGGCATGGAGGTAGGTCTTTATGTCAAGGTAAAGGGAAAAATACGAAAATGGCCAAGTGTGAGTCGGTTTCAAAATAATGAAGGTGTTTTATACCCGGTGTAAATTTATACCCCTAAGGAACTAAAACGAACTAAATTTATCTATTTTTATATAATATATCTTCGAATGGTTTGTATTTAGTTTAGTTAGAAGTAAAATAGTGTAGTTAGAAGTAAAATAAAAATCTGAAAACGGCCAAGTGTGAATCACTTTCGAAAATAACGAATGTGTAACTTTGATCCACGAACATAATATATGATAACATGTCATGTCAGTCAGTTGGTAAATCTAGTCCATTTAGTTAATCTAGTTCATTTCTTTGTAAGAAACATAGTGCATATTAAAAAATCTAAAAGATAGTATAAATGAGACATTCCTTTAACTAACTTCATCATAAGAAAAAAATAAAATAAACAACCTTACAAAAATAAATGAAATCCCACCCAAAACAAAAATGTGAAAGACTGCCAAGTTCGATAATATGGGAATGCTTCGCCTATAAAAGAAGTGAGATCTGAATAAGTACCAAGTTCCATACACATACCTCAGTTAAAAATAGTTACTTTTTAATGATGTTACTTGGCAAGTTTTAATAGAAAATTAAATACTTGATTCATTGCGTTTAGTAGGTTTATAACAAGGTGTATGAAAACTTTCCAAGTAACATCATTAAAAAGTAACTATTTTTAACTGAGGTATGTGTATGGAACTTGGTACTTATTCAGATCTCACTTCTTTTATAGGCGAAGCATTCCCATATTATCGAACTTGGCAGTCTTTCACATTTTTGTTTTGGGTGGGTACCCCTGTTACAGGAAGGGATACGGAGGAAAATATTGTTCGTAATCTACCCTAACTATTTTATATAATGACTATAAGTTGATTAGTTACAAAATTATGAAATAGAATAGACACCCTACATCACACCGGCGAAAAATAAACATAGGAATCAATGACATATTTCGAATACGAAATTAGCTCAAAATGAAGACGGATTGCCTAAACAAATATTGTAACCAAAAAATTCTGAGCATATTTCCTCAAATTCCCTTGTGAATCACGAAGTTCCTATCCAATACCTACCTTAGCAACAAGACTACGACGCCTACAAAATATGCTATGGAATCTATTTTTAATTTTCTAGAACTTTATCGGGTTTTCGAAGAGGTCTTAATACTTTTTTTTCATATTCCAGTTTTCGACGCATCTGGCCATTACACACCTAATGTGCTGTTCGGCAACGAGTACTGGCTGGGCTCACAGAATGCGTGCCGGGATCTTCAATTGTCCGAGTACTATGCGCAAACGCCGCCCTTCCCCACCACTTTCTACGTTGCCAAGATCAACCTGACTGTGGACAACGATCATTTACCACAGGTAACTATTATTTTATATTATTAAAAAAAAATATTTTAAAGAAAATACCAATTATGTTTGATAATGAAAAGATGGGAAAAAATTTCGTAGCTTAGTATTCAAAGGTGAGCGATTTTTTGGAAATCGCACAGATTCAAACACATTCGTGGTAATATTTCCACGGTATCTTGCGCTTAAATAATTTATTACACCCTTTGGCTCTGTGTTGTATAGCATTTATGCAGAAATCCGCAGAGTTGAAACTTTCACTCGTTGACACGGTATTTAAATGGTAATTCTATACGAGTTGTGATATCTTTGACCTCTAAAGGTTAATGATGCATACCGATGCAGGGCCTATCTATAAATAGCCTGCCTATAAATAAGTTTTAACTTAAGGCGTGTTAATTTTACCTAATTTATATTAATGGTTACGTATAAATCTTGATTGACAACACAAATAGTAGCCAAAACAAACGAATAACAACAAAGAAAGTTCAAGTATAAATCGTAAACGTGACGTCATTTGATCCGTTAATTTTATGGTGTAGGCTGGCACAAAAGATAAATAACAAGGCGAACTCACCCCGGGCTGTGTGAGGCTAACTCACCCTTACGTCACGAAAGTTTAATATAAAAGTTTTACTACCTCGCGGCGCAAGTTTCAACCTTTTGCGCCGATAGAGTCAACTTCATTTGCTACGTTCCTATTCCCTGCAGTGTTGTGTGAAAACACACTGGCTTACTTCATGAAAAGATAGAAAAGTAACTGCATTTTGCAGAAAAGTATTACGGTTAGTTATTGATATAACGAGCTTTAAAGGTCCAAGGATGCTATGAGGCAATAAATTAAGCAATTTGTTTACTTGTTTACGGTACAAACAATCACTTGCATAAGTTGCACAATATTTTAGTTAAACAGTAGGTACTTATTAAGTGACATACTTACATTTTTAATGCACACCACGGCTACATTCTCAAGGTTGCGACTGTAAAAATAAGCCTTCATTGATTTCATAATAATTATTTGAGTAATTTTTATAATTATTTGAGTAATTTTTTTTTGCCCAGTTAAGCTTATAATATCAACAGTAAAAGTAATTTCAGGTTTATGTTTTTGTGACAAGACCATAATTTGAATAATAATTTGCATAGGTAAAATTGAATAGTATTTCAATTTACTTGGGTCTTGTCCAATTAATTCGATATAAATATTTATAATCAAGCTACAATGCCTTACTATTTGGACCACTTTGAAATAATCGGCGGATTAACCAAGATATGAAATAGGAGTAAATATTGCGTAGGTAGGTATGTAAGAAAGTGTTTTCAATATGATATATAGATTAATGATGGTCAGAAAGTTTTCATCCCTCGGGTGGGAGGCGTGGATGAATCAACATTTATTAACGGGTGCTGGACCAGTCACGTAACCTATCTATACTTATAATAAATCTGTAGAGAGGTCAATTCTGTACATTGAATATATTTCCAAAATAACTATTAGGGGGTGATTAGTGATCGATACTGATGCCAAAAATGCAATCAGTAAAATTTTTGTCTGTCTGTCTGTCTGTGGCACAAATATTCTTCATACTCCTGGGCAGGTTATAGGATACTTTTCATCACGCTACGATCAATAGGAGCAGAGCAGTGAAGGTAAATGTTGGGGAAACGGGAGAATTTACTCCATTTTTTAAGCTTCCGTCGCGTGTGCAACCCTAATGGTAACAGCTACACAGAAACCATGTACGACGGAAATGTTCTCCATAAAATTATGTAAAAAATATCCCGTGGCAGCATATGTCTATCTTTTATGGTTGACTCACAATAACACGTAAAACTCTCGGTAGCTTAGCAGTTCGGAGCTTTCTGATTATATTTGTCTACTATTTCGTTTATAACACTCTCACTCATACTAATTAAAAATAGTTAACAGTATTACCTATTCATTAAAAAAAAGAATGATTTAAATCGGTAAAGAAACACCAAAGTTATACATGAAAAACGGTAATAAGCCACCGCGCGTGAATACTGAATCACGCTATAGGGATCATTTTTGTGCAACGGTCGCCGCGCTCGACGCGGCTCGCGGCGCGGTGTCTGCGCGAGCTTCATACAATTTTGGCTGTATGTTGGTGCGATTGATGCGAATAGACGTTCAGAGCGTTCAACCTTATTGCGCGACTTTTAGGTTTTAAATAATTTATTTTTAACTTTCTTTTGTTGTTATTTTATAAAATAGGTTGGTACCTATTAGTTATTTTTGTGTTTAAATATTCGTTCAAATTACAAATTATTAATAGTTTACATTTTATTACTTAAACAAGCAGTAAGTACGCATAGATTTAGATAATTGGAGGGGCTGGTGTTTATTATTTCTTCCTCTCCTTGCACAAAGTCCGACTCTAACGCGGACGAAGTCGCTGGCAGAAGCTAGTCTCAAATAATATTATGAAGGTATTGGGGCTCGCTTGTAAATGTATTAGTTTTGTTTGAAACTTATATTGATATACTAACAGAAAAATAACAAAATTAAGAAATATATAATTTAAGACTTTTTAGACATCGATTTCTTTTTGCCTTTCGAATGGCAGCTAATTATCTCTACCCAGTAAAACCTTGGCGTTAATGAGTGCCATGGGTACCTAATAGCTAATGACCGATAATAATGTCTAGCCTGTGACATTTAAACATTAGCTTCAAAAGGTCACCTAATAATTACTTAGTATGGTGACAATGATAATTTTGAGTTACTGAAACAACTTTCAGGTAAATACATAGTAGATAAATGTTTTAGCGGACTCCCAAGAATTGTTTATATTTTTCGTGCGTATCTTGCATGACTTTTATATGTAGGTTTTGATCCAATATTTACAAAAAAAAAATAAACTTAATCTGACTCATAAACACGAACGTAATCTTATGTGCGCAAGTATTTAACAAACGCTGAAAGTTACAAAGCTAAAGCCAACCTTTTACACATTCGGATTTACTCAAACGCTTAAACAAAACACACATAAGCTTAACAGATACATACGTAGTTTAAAAAAAGAAAATCCTGAACATTTGTATGCGTAATGCCTTTAAGACGAAGAAAGGCGATGGGAGCCCGCAGCTGTCGCGTCCCCGTAAGCCGTACACCGATACATCGTGTGCGAGCATTCGTCACGTTAACTGACATTCAATTACCAAGCTCAAGCTTACGCAAAGGTCGCCCAGTGAAGCCTGCCCGGCTAATGAATGTAGTGCATTGAGCAACTAACCCTGGCCACACATTTGCACCAACTTGGTACGCTTAATGCCTAGGTTGATGCATGACATTTTTGCACCAACATTGGCCATTTTTTCATGGCAAATAGCTCATTAATAAAGTAATGTAAGTATGTCATTTTTGAACCAACGTTGGTAATTTTTCATGGCAAATAATTAGAGCTAGTTAGAGTAATGACTAATGGTAGATGGATAACCTTTCAAACTCTCATTTAGTTTTTAATTGATGATCGGGGCGTGACAGTTTATGAGTTTACACCGGTGGAGACTTGGTCAACTTTAAGTGATTTATCTTTGTGATTATGTAGCATGTTCATGACGTTCTCTATAAAAGGGGAAACATTTAAAAAAAAATTGCCCTATTGGGAAGCCACACTATTCCTGAGTAAAACAGGCTATATTTTATCGGTAAGAAATTCCCTCGGGACGCCCAAGTGAATCCGGATGAAGCTCAACAATTACGACTAACCTTAGCCACTTACTTTTCCTAACTTTGTTGATTACTAATTAAATTGTCTATCGCATCCAGAGCCGACTGATGCTGGTCGGTGAGTGCGTGCCAGCCTCATGTGACATGAAAGCTGTCACCTCACTATTGGGTGCTGCAGAAGGCGCTGCCTCCACGCTAGCTTCAACAGCAGGCCTTCAGGCTTCCTTCACCACCATCAGCTTACGACCAGTGCCTGGAAACTATGACTTGTTCGCAGACCCTAAGCTGCAAATACTTGGGTAAGTTCGCATTCAATATAAATAAATACTTATGATCAGTTTCACCGGTTACTTATAAAGTTTCTGAAGCCTATGAGGAACTTATCTGACAAAAAAACTAAAAGTTTTGATTTTACAAGTCTCGTAGGTATAGCAATAGTTGGCAGAAATTATAAGCAGCCTTTATCTTTCAGATAGTTATCAGATTAGATTAGATACTAACCTAACTGACACTTTATGGGTAACCAGTGAAACCAGGCCTTAGAATATGAATTTATAACGATGTTATGTTAAGCCTAAGGATTTTTTCGTATTGTGTTTAAATTTTTAAAGTGCCTTTTAAAAGAGCTTTTCATTTCAAAAGCTGCTATTTGGGCACGTAACGTAACATATGTACCTACCTACTAACTTGGTATTATTTGTGCATTATTAGTGGTATGTGAGTACATATGTATAAATTCTCCTATGTAAATACTAATTGAAAATAAAATAAAATAAACTTATGTATATATATATACAACTTAAAACTAATACAGTGCATCAAAAAATTGCTCCTCATCGCTGTCACTGGGTAATGTACCCAAAAGACTGGCAGCATTGCCACGTTGGATGGCAATGCTCAACCTCTGTGCGAAATAAAAGCCAGCCTTAGGGTCCCGGGAAGTGTCAACCAGGCGCTGGGAAATATCCCTGGCAAGAAGGTGCGCCCTCGGACCCCACGGCCCTAGAGTTTCAACCCCAAACGGCTCAAACAAATGTTGTGAAAATACTTGTGATTGTTGACACCGATTTAGCTTGAAAGTAAACTAAGATTATACTAATGCAAGGTCCTTATTTAGATGGCGATGTCTAAACATTATGAGATGCAATCATTAGTGTTTTGAACGTGGCTTGCCTTGAGGTAATGCTGGTTTATTATGATTGTGGTAATTGAGCTGTTACTTTAGACAGATTTAAGATTTAATGGGTTAGGGGGAAACTCGCCTCTGGGCCGCGGCCCAGATTACACGGTATAATAACAGTCGGGAAAACTGGTCCGAATGTGCGGGCCAGATTACAATGTGAAAAAAGTGACGGAGGTAAGTCGACCCATTGGGATTTAATTTCATAAAATCCGATAGTTGTGAAATTTTTCACAGCTCAAAATCGTCAGGAGGCAAAAAGACTTAGATCTTTTTCATAATTTTCATCATAAATATAATACTTTGTCTAGATACTGGACTCCTAGTAGCTAATATAGACTTCGTTAAATAATGAAGTTCCTATAGATACTTAATTAATAATCTCAATTTATAAGTAAAACGTAAATATAGAAACATTGTTTCTTTTTATCAAAATTTTGTTCGAGTGTTACAAGAAAAAACAAATCCCCTTTTGGCAACAAGAGTATTTTTGTAACACTCATTTATGTTGACATTGGATATATTGACATCAATATAAAATAATATAAAAATGAATCGCAAAATGTGTTGGTAAGCGCATAACTCAACAACGCCTGGACCAATTTGGCTAATTCTTTTTTTGTTGTGTTTGTTATTGTCAGGAGAAGGTTCTTATGAAACAAAATAGGGTAAAGTAGAGAAGTCAGTTGACGGGAGCGAAGCTGCGGGCAAAAGCTAGTTTTCGATAAAATTATGAAAAAGTTCTTTATTTTTTTAGCTCCTGACGATTTTGCGATTATTAAATATATAGGTATAGGAACTAAATATGCAACAAAAACTTTAATGGGGTATTTTAACATGCTGTAAGTAAATAAAAATAAATATTATATCCTACTTATACACACATATTCTACATATGTAAATATCCCACTATCTCCACTAATCTAGATATTAAAAAAAAGTAAAAATAAAAACTATATATCAAATATCTATAGGAGCTTCATTATTTAACGAAGTCTATATTAGCTACTAGGAGTCCAGTATCTAGACAAAGTGTTATATTTATGATGAAAATTATGAAAAAGATCTAAGTCTTTTTGCCTCCTGACGATTTTGAGCTGTGAAAAATTTCACAACTATCGGATTTTATGAAATTAAGTCCCAATGGGTCGACTTACCTCCGTCACTTTTTTCACATTGTAATCTGGCCCGCACATTCGGACCAGTTTTCCCGACTGTTATTATACCGTGTAATCTGGGCCGCGGCCCAGAGGCGAGTTTCCCCCTAACCCGATTTAGGGCTAACCTAACCTAACCTAACCTAACCCGATTTAGGGTTAGGGGGAAACTCGCCTCTGGGCCGCGGCCCAGATTACACGGTATAATAACAGTCGGGAAAACTGGTCCGAATGTGCGGGCCAGATTACAATGTGAAAAAAGTGACGGAGGTAAGTCGACCCATTGGGATTTAATTTCATAAAATCCGATAGTTGTGAAATTTTTCACAGCTCAAAATCGTCAGGAGGCAAAAAGACTTAGATCTTTTTCATAATTTTCATCATAAATATAATACTTTGTCTAGATACTGGACTCCTAGTAGCTAATATAGACTTCGTTAAATAATGAAGTTCCTATAGATACTTAATTAATAATCTCAATTTATAAGTAAAACGTAAATATAGAAACATTGTTTCTTTTTATCAAAATTTTGTTCGAGTGTTACAAGAAAAAACAAATCCCCTTTTGGCAACAAGAGTATTTTTGTAACACTCATTTATGTTGACATTGGATATATTGACATCAATATAAAATAATATAAAAATGAATCGCAAAATGTGTTGGTAAGCGCATAACTCAACAACGCCTGGACCAATTTGGCTAATTCTTTTTTTGTTGTGTTTGTTATTGTCAGGAGAAGGTTCTTATGAAACAAAATAGGGTAAAGTAGAGAAGTCAGTTGACGGGAGCGAAGCTGCGGGCAAAAGCTAGTTTTCGATAAAATTATGAAAAAGTTCTTTATTTTTTTAGCTCCTGACGATTTTGCGATTATTAAATATATAGGTATAGGAACTAAATATGCAACAAAAACTTTAATGGGGTATTTTAACATGCTGTAAGTAAATAAAAATAAATATTATATCCTACTTATACACACATATTCTACATATGTAAATATCCCACTATCTCCACTAATCTAGATATTAAAAAAAAGTAAAAATAAAAACTATATATCAAATATCTATAGGAGCTTCATTATTTAACGAAGTCTATATTAGCTACTAGGAGTCCAGTATCTAGACAAAGTGTTATATTTATGATGAAAATTATGAAAAAGATCTAAGTCTTTTTGCCTCCTGACGATTTTGAGCTGTGAAAAATTTCACAACTATCGGATTTTATGAAATTAAGTCCCAATGGGTCGACTTACCTCCGTCACTTTTTTCACATTGTAATCTGGCCCGCACATTCGGACCAGTTTTCCCGACTGTTATTATACCGTGTAATCTGGGCCGCGGCCCAGAGGCGAGTTTCCCCCTAACCCGATTTAATAGTAGGAGTAGGAGAATGGTGCGTTAAACGATATGTCACAACTACCTACAATATGTTTTCGTGAATAAATCTAAAAATATTTACATGCATTTTATGTAAAATTCTTATTTACTATTTAAGGAAATTACTTTAAAATGATAGTTAAAGTTATTTAGATATTTTCACAAAGTCAAGATCCTAGATAAGGGAACAATGATGAGGAGCGATGTTATATTATGAACCATGCCTATCTATTGTGATGAATGAATTAAGATAATTAAATAAAAGCGGTTCCTAAAATATTTACTGATTGAAAAAGTTAAATTTAAGTTTCAAGGAACAAGTGCCTAACAAAACTGGAGTTTTCTTTTTGTTATCTCTACCTATTGTCAAGAAGGTTTAGTACCTATATAAAATCATAACTGCGTCGTGTATAACATCAACTGAAACTAAATAGGTTTGTAATTATACAATGAGCTCGGAAGCTATCTGTAGCTAGCTATCAACCTAATTAATTAATTCGTCGCCCGTCGCTGGTTATGGCATATTACGTGTAAAATTATGCGAGTCACTGAACCTTATCTTGTCATTTGATATAGGTAGTTATGTGTAATTGATCTAAAGACATAAGAATATAAACACCTGATCATATCACAGAATGTTTGTTGCGAGAAGGAATCTCTGGATTCGAAGTTTGAATTTGTTGTTAGTTTATTCATAAAGAGAATTCTAAAGTTTAAAAAATAAACTTCACATTTGAATGTCGAATGTGATGAAAGAAAAAAAAACAAATTACATTTCTATTATAGGTATAAAATGTACAAGCATATAAATGCTTAGTTATTATTAATCGATGCCGTGGCCACAAACAAATAGTTTTAAATACAAATTATGGTTTAGATTTAGTTTTTTGTAATTAATGATATCATAAGATATTATAAAATTCGTTAAGAATTAATTTAAAGTTGACCTACCTACTGGTAAGCAAGGCAGTATGACTGTGATTCCTTTGCTCACCTACTTGAATGTAAAAAAAGTGTATGTTGGCGCCATTTGGAGATTTTTTGTTTGTACACAGAAGTTAACAATTTGTGCACGAAAAAGATTTGGTGGACCCTGTGTATTTTAAACGCAAAATTATTTTTATTGTACTTTCATTGAAAGTCTAAAATAAGTAATGCAAGTAAAATTTAGAAAAAAGGTTTTGCTTTGCCATTTCATTAAAATTATTATCATCGATTGGGTGATAAAAACCGATAAATTATGAAGATCTTAATTTATTTTAGCTAGGGTTTTGTTTTGCCACGTTCACACTTTAGCCGTCGTTAATAAACCTGACATCATTCAGTTTAGTCTTGACCTACAGTAATATCCAAAGAACTGAAAGTCACACCTTCACCATTCCATCTCAAAGTCTGTTTCTAAACAAAATGTATGAACTTAGTAAACTAAGGTCGACACTATCATTACTAAAGTAATAACCTTTACAATAGTATTGTTCGTATAGTCTGTCACAAAGAAAGACAGATGATCAAAGGTCCACGACGAAGATGTATTACTCATGAGCTGTTTGGCAATGCGACCCTATCTAACAGCTACATACATCACGTATGTACGGTCACGCATTTATCCCTAAAGGAAACGAAGGCACTACCGTTTAATTCTGCATTATGAAAACACGTAATACATTAGCATTTTACATTTAAGAATAATTCCAGGGGATAGGAATAGCAACACTGGAAGCAAAAGCTTAAAAAGGTTTATATACTTTTTTTGTGTTTGTGAAAAGTTAATGCGAACTTTGTCGCTGTTTCGTAGGTTAAACAGAGAGTAGGTATGCCAAAATACTAGTTGTTAAGCAAGGTTTTGAACGAGCGCCAAGAATCTTGTTAAAGCCTCCTCTGGTCCTCACAACGTTTGCATGATAACAAGTGCTTGGAAGCTGTTCAATTTTAAATCACATCACGAGTTTTCTACTAATAATTTCGCTAAAGATTTTGAACGTAGGAATTTTAGAACATTTTACTTCCTAGCGTATTGGCTTTGGCAACATCTGGAGTGAATTTAATATCTGGAAATTTGGTGTTGCTATATGTAAGGTTTGTTTACAGGACGGTGGTGACCCTGGTGGGAGTGCTGATGCTCTTGGCGTCTTTGTACGAGGGCTACCTGGAGCGCAAGTACCGGCTGACCAAGGAGTCCAGAGATCTCGAGCTGGCGAACGACGCCAACCATAAACAACCTGTTGGTACTTTCGTTTATAATATTCTTTTTTTAGTACATATTTACTATACAGTCTTTATTTTACTGGAAAGAAAAATCAACTTTGCCAACATGTTTTAAGTTAAACAAACCGTGTGATTAAATATGGCGCGTAACGAGGAAAACGCTCATCTCAGGTTGAAAGTTCCCCGTGTTTGTCAGCCACCGCTTCCATACAAATTAATTTGATATAAGCCTAAAAACAAACTTGACCGACCGGCATTGTGCGGTCGACAAAACAGTAAAGGGACATTTATTATTAAACCGAAAAGTTCGCTCACTTCAGCTACTCAAATATTAAAATCTCGGAACTTTTTAACAGGAATTATTGAATTTTTATTAAGTCTTTTGTAAAACTCGCATTCTATAAAAAAAAGTTTTATAAAAGGCGGCGAGTTTGTACCTAATAATATCTGTACTTTTCAGCACTTTTTTCAGTTTAATATCAATTTGCTTACAAAACCCAACCCAATAAACAATTTAATGAATGTTTAACCAAACCGAATAATCTTCCGAAATATTTAATAACCTAATATCAAACGTGTATTGTAGCATAGTAAGTCATCGACCCGGTTAACCGGGGCATCACGTCAACTGCCCGGGTAAACGACGCCCTTGTAAATACTCAATATTTTGTCGACATTTTTCACATATCACAGTCAGAAACACTGCCGGCTTTAATATTCCAATTAACGGCCGAATATTGGACAAACCATTATTTCATTATAATAGTAGAGGCAGAAATTAATTACGAACAGCCAAATTATGTCGGCATACTCATTGTTTCACGCTTTCGATCAAACAAAGTCTAGCTCAACATTGTAATTGCTTTTAAATTAAGTGTTGGGTAGATGGATCGCGTTAATTAAGATTACACCAAGACATATAATCGTTTTCTATCTTCAAGGTAACATATAAAGTGTGACCAAGGAAGAGGCTGTGCAAATATACGAGAGATGCTTACGATGCTGATAAAAACAGCAAATGGGTTGAATCTCGCAGCTAGATTTGTTACTATCATTTTCATTGTCTTTTATCACATCAACATAATAATCAGTTATAATTAGAAATTCAGACAATAGAATGGAAATAGATAAACCACCGCTATAATTGGATATCAGATATTTACAAAAGAGTTAATATGGGAATAGGGTTGGTAAGTCGGCTATTGTTTGTAGCCAATGAACAGTTCTGACGTCACTATATTTGCAGGCTCATAACAATGTGCCGGTAGCCGATGGGAAACCAGTGAGCGCAGACAATGGCGACAGAGACCTTCGCCGGGAAACTTGCGGTGAGTACCTAATGCGCTTTATACGGGCAACTCCATAACAGCTAAATATCTATGTGACGCATAATGTTCCACTAAATGCAATTCAGATTTTCATAAAAGTTTCTAAGCCTACGGCAATTATGAAATAAGTTTGATGATAATTACGACGATAATGAAAAATATACGGCCCTTTTAATGGCCCAGAACAAAGAAAACAAGACAATGAGCTCGCCCTGATGTAGAGACTCTAACGAAATTTATCTGTCTTCTTTTAACAAAATGAGAATATTTTTAAAATAATGAAACCGAGAGCTTTGCAAAGAAAGTTGCCGAGAGGTAATTATGAAATTACTAAACTACTTATGCAAGGAATTATGCAAAGAAAATATTTAAAAGAACTTAAGAAACTTTCCACTTTGTTAGAATAAGAAAAAACTGCCAATTCTTCATGGCTCCGTAAATAAACTTCGTTCATAAGCCGACAATTAAGAAGTTTGAGAAAGTTGGAAGTCGCAAGGTCAAGGAGTACAATAGCTGGGAGGCATAATTTTACGAGCAGCTCTCAAATTAAAACAATGGTCTTGTATTCACTGTGCATAGTGTGTACTGAGGGCAGAACCAGTATATTTAGCCATAATGTATGCCTAAATTATTTAAACACCAGCCAGAATGGAATTACGTAATGAATTCCCTTGGCCATAAAAAGCGTTACTAGGTGTAATCACTAACCTGATAAATTAAACACTGTAATCATTTCCGCGCACTGGGAATAAGGGAGTTTACGTTTAGCAATAAACCAACATTACGTAAATACGTAGGCATTTAATACCTGATAATATGCTAGTAGTACAATATGCGGTACTATGGAACTTAGATCGACAATCGTGGTGGTAACAGCATGTTAAGTAACCTTAAGTTTGTAGCTACACGGTTGGGCCCTAAGTGTGTTGATCTAAGTCGGGCCGACATTAAGCTGACGGTGATGGCTTCCCCCGAGACGACCTTCCACTTAATGAGTATTAGACTAAATTTGAGCTAATGCGACGAGTTACTAGCTTGGCAAGCATTACACCGTCATTACAGGTACAAGATATTACTGTTGTAAAAACTCTCTGCACAGCTTGAACATTTCTCTCATACGCCAAATCTTTTTCACTTTATTTTATAAAGCATCGCTGCGTTTCGAACGATATTAAATTTGCGAAACAATGTTATCCAATAGAGTAGAGATCTATTGTTTGCTGGATAGCTCTCTAAATAAATAGCGAAATAAAACAATCGAATACAATAAACAGGAACAAGAATCAAAGTTATGTCTTTGTTCTAGGAAACGTACTAAAGGAACTTTGAAGTTGGTATCCTTTAGCGAAACTTATCTTTATTTCAATTGAAGTTGTTCTTTTCTGTATTCAGGAGTTTGGTCGGAGGTGCTGTTATCGTTTTCGATCCTGTCGAACGGGCGTACGATCCTCAGCACGGACCCTCCCAACGATGGGGCCCTCACATGTCTTCACGGAATGAGGTATTTTCTTTTATTGCCCAAGTTTTTTGTTCCCGTATCGGCTCATGTAAGTACATGAATATAAATGTGTGTTCCCAATGATTTTGTTTCGCATCAGTGTGTCCGCTTCCTATTTCAATCGTGAATCAATGCTTGTGTAAAGTGCATTTGATCTAGTATTTGCAGTAAAGCCTGATTGAACCGTAATCGGATATTCTGTTGTTCAGTTTTACGTGCTTATGATTGGTTTTGCTAGATAAATCTGAACTTAATAGAGTATTTGTTATGCCCGTAATAAATTCCGGTGAAGCTTAGTTCGCCGTTTGCGTAGGTATTAAATAGCGGTTAACTGAAGTTAATCTAACTTTACAAATTAGTTCCTCTTCAATAGCCTGTTCTGTATTAGGTTTCCTGTTTTATGGGATCGTTATCTATATTAATGGTAATGTGAAACATAAGTACATGTATCATCAGATTTTCGAGATAACATGTATGCACAATTGGAAATCAAAAATTAAATTCAGAATGTAGGAAATTAGCACTATCAAATATGTTGCTCCCGGACTTCAAACAAATAAAACTTAAAGTAAATATTATTTAGGAACTTCATTCTACCTTTACTTACAGGTTCATGTCAGTAATCTGGGTTATAATGGTGCACACATACCTGACGATATTCTACGTGGCCGACAACAAGACGATGCGGGTGATCACGGAGCGCAATTTCTGGTACCAGTCCGTCGGCAACGCCTCCTATTGTGTTGATACCTTCTTTGTTATCAGGTCAGTATGTTATACAATATCATTACTATAAATAGAAAAATCTGCTACTGTTATTGATAAAACTCAGTTGAAAGGAAAGAAAACACTACCTACCTATTTACTCACGGCCAAGATTAAATAGGTAGGTAGTGTCTTCTTTCCTTTATGGTCAAATAATGTAAACGGAATTTGAACATAACTTAATTAAAAAATGTCTTCAAGCTGGTAGTAAATACTAACCGTATTCTTTTGGATACTAGGATTGACTAAACATCAGACAGAAACCCTGAAGAGATTAATTTGAAAGTTATACTTTTCCTTGACCCGCAACATTGTTCTACAGTTTTATTATTTAAGGAAAGCGGTTCTAGTTGCCGTATAAATCGCTGCATCCTAGATCCGGGAACACACTTAAATTAACATTATTATAATCTTGACTCATCGCGGATTTCATGGTTACGTGATTTAAAGAGACACTCGTTTTACATAACTTATGTAAACTAGGTTTATTTAATGCATTAACTTACTAAGAATTGGCCTTGGGAAGTATTAGAAAGTAAACACTCATTATTCATATCCTTGTATATAAAGTTCTTGACATTACACTTACATTTGAAATACACGGTTACATAATTGCACCAAGGAGTCTGTTAGAAAGGCATTTTAATCCTCTAAAATACAATTTCATTAAAAATTGGTACAATTTTTTTTATCCGTATAAAAATCTTGCTACTAATAAAATTGTTATATTTTTAAACGATGTTTTTACTTTCTAGTTCTGAATCATCATATTATGCTAACCACATTACCATTTTAATTACTTCAAACAATTATATGTGAAAAAGCTTAATAAGATACCCAATCTAGGTACCTAATTAAAATTTAATCCGACTTCAAACGCCCACACGACTGTTCGCACATTGCTTCACAAACATTTAATCAAGAATGAAAAACAATTAATGCGTATTTAATTAACGATTAGCTGAGCTCCATTCTCAGGGGCCCACAGTTACCCTTATCTACTTTGATTTCCATCAAACTGTTTGACCGTCAAATCCAATTACGTCCACTGACTGAAAGCGCCCACCGCTGTCAATTTAGAATAGTTACAAAGACAGCTACAGATTTTCAAAAGCCGCAAACATCAATTTCGATTCTCATAAAACTGTTTCATATCGTCAAACGGATAGGTGTACCTCTATGTAGGGATGTTGTCCTATTTTTGCGAACATGTTTGACCTTTTTCTCGCATGTCCGGTACAAATTGACATGTGCCCAGCATGACAATTTTCATTACTGTTTACAAGAGAACAAAGGAACACGACAGTGTATCGTTGCTATTGCTCTCTTGTATTTATTGAAGATAGAGCTTATCAGAACATGTGTAACCATAATTAAATTGCCATAACAAAAAGATCCCAATTTATTTGGGCAGTTCGAGCAGTTTGTTTTTCTTCCTTTTATGTTTCACACCCCTGTCTCACGGGTGCGAAAGGGTAACTTCGTACGTGTAAGGGCGAGGTGAATTAAATTAATACGGCTCACTTGGGAAATACAATCAACAAGATACGTTATGTTGAGGCGATATAAAAATTGTGATAAGTATTAGAACAACAACGCTACCGAAAATTGGGGAAATCTTATCTTATAATAGGACCTTTAATTACTTAATCCTCTTAAATCTAGCCGATACTAGTACGATTTTGGGGCCAAGCATTAGCCTAATAGTAATCCATTTCCGGCGAACGGCCCTCTCAATAACCTTTCTTACATCAACTGATCAATTGATACGAACCTTGAAATAAATGGATGTCTTGAATAAAGTAGGTATTCTCTTTTGTTACAGCGGGATACTCGTCACGATTCTATTCTTACGAACCGAGGACAAAAAGGCCGCCAAAACTGACCAGCAAGATAAACAGGACATCAACAAGAACCTTAACGGCTTCAGTAATTCCGCTCTCTCCATCTCTGTGATAAGCCAACAATCTTTTAAGGAGGACTTATTGGACAAGCCTAAGACCAGCGCTTACTCTATGGCAGAATTCGTGGCTATGATTAAATCTTTCTTCATTTTATTTTCATATCGATTAGTGAGACTTACTCCAGCTTACGGCTTCGTGATTGGTTTAAATGAGATTGCTCTGAGGTATACACACGATAGATCAGTGTTTGAGCCGGCGATATTTGACCATATAACTTGCGATAAGTACTGGTGGCGCAATCTGCTGTACATTAATAACTTGTACCCTCAACGCGAGATGTGCATGGTTTGGTCCTGGTACATGGCCAATGACACACAGTTCTACGTAGTTGGAATTATACTTCTATTAATTTCTGTTAAGTAAGTATGAACACTTAATTCAAAACTTTATTCGTGAAATCCAAAATCTGTTTACCAAAATTCTGTGATCTAATTTGTGTAGATTTGCCCAATTTTCCACTACAAATCGAACAAATCGAGTAGATTTCTTTGTGTGAAGTGTTCAAATTTTCTGGTTCATTTTTCCTTGAATACTCTTTTTGTAAAGTGAAAAAGTTTGTTTACACAATTCTTACAAGTTGTCTCAGGAACTATTAAGCCGATTTATGTTGTGAATTCGTTTGTGGAGTTCTCGAAACGGTCTCAAGCAGCCGCGGTTCTAATGTAGTACTTTATTCAACGAGCTCCCTTACTTACTTTTCTTGGTTAACTTTGCGTATCGTACTTTCATATCTGTTTTATTTCGGCCTTATTTCTTCGTAATATTTATGATTTATGTATATTTGCAGACACCCGCGGTTCGCGATGGTATCGCTTGGGTTGCTAATGGTGAGCTCGTGGGCGACGACGATCTACATCTCGGTGTGGCATCAGTACAAGGCGCGGATACAGGAGCCCTTCGAGATGTTTGACCCGCTCTATGATAAGCCGTGGTCGAGGATCGGACCCTATTTAGTCGGTAAGAGGATTAAACATTTACTGTCACTGAATGTTGATGGATACCTACCTAATAATAGAAGCACGAAAGAAGTTAGTTGTTGCTCGTCCATCTTTGTGAAACTAATTCCGACTTATGAATAGACTGTGATGGATGAATGTTGTAGCAAGAAGTATAATTAGTAATTGACTAAGTATACCCATCCATACCCGACGACGTTACGCATGTCGCCCATTCTCTCAAGTTTACTGAGGTTTTTATTATAGCTGTTTCGAAGAAGCTTTCAGCTTCTTAAATCGAATCAGCCTCTGAAGCAATCTCAACTTTGATAAATTATGAAGAGCGGACGGTATTGGATGACTGGACACTTTCTTCGTTTAATGGATCCGTGATCTGTCATTTTTCTTATTACGAAGTATTTCGAAATATTATTTGTAAAATGTTGTCAATTGTTGTCGAAGAAATGTATTTAAAAGAATTAGGTATCCTTATTTCATTTTAATAATTCGAGTGATTGTACTCCGACATCCATTTAGCAGTGCACAACTAGGTCAATGTTAGATCAAAATGGGTATAATTTAGGCGATCACCAAAAATATTTTTAAGACTCTAAGCTGAGGCACCAAATAAAATAAACAACTCCAAAAAAAATAAATTGACTTTATTAAAAGGGCACTAAAGTATATAATATTATGATCCAAAAAAAATAAAATAACATCAGAAAAATCGCAAATCTCGCACAAATATTATTTTTGGTTCCCAAAATGGATTAATGGTCACCAAATTCTATCCAACTAAAAGATTAATATTACTACCAAAATCAAAGTTAGTGACGAAAACGAATCGCTGCAAAACCGACTCCACGTAGTCTTGTCTGCCCTACCCCTAGAGTGCAATTCAAAACCGCGTAGGCGCAGAGGGGCGAGGCGGCCTGCGAGCTGAGGCGCAGGTAGTTTTTAAGGCTCGCCGCCGCGGCTGAGGCTGGCCGGCAGAGCCGGCCAGCAAGCCGAAGCTGCGGTGGTGAGCGTGAAAACCATCTGCGACGATAAGCTCGCATGGGACCGCCGGAGCCCCGCAGTGCCGGAGCCGTGACAGAAGCCATGCTTGCTGCATGTTGCGTGCTTACATTTTACTACTGAGTTACACACAAATTCATATAACAATAAATAAGCGACGTACGTTTGGGAACCCCAGTATATTAATTGGTATTTGGGAAATATTCTAGCGATCGTTAGCTTTTTTAGTCTAACAAAAATGACCAAATTAGGAGTCATGGTATTACATAATTGGTAACATCTAAGTAGTGACAATATATAATATTTGGTCTAAAGTGTATTTTAAAGGCGTCCATATATTTTTTTAGTAGTCAATAATACGAAAAAATGGTTTTACCTAATAATATTTTTGGAAACGTTATTTGGTGACCATTTATCCATTTTGGTAACCGTTTAGAATTTTTTTGGTAGTAAAATAGGTACTTTTTTGGGTGGTGTTTAAACACAAGCCGATCAAAATGTTGTATTTATTTCCAAGTCTAAACATTCTACCTGTTTTGTATCACGTTTTGTAGAAAGTAGGTGTGACTCGCCAGAATATTTGCAATTTTATTGCGTAAAAGTAAATAATATTCTGCCAAAGCTGCCAATAAATTATTATGCATAACGCAAATTATGAGATAACAAAATATAATAGTTACAAAATAGTAATATAATAATATTTCGCTGTGGCCAATATTAAAAGAATGCCATTTTTTCCCTAATGTTTTGCGATTCATTGTAAGCCATAATGCTGGACTTCATTTGTTCCGCTGAAACTGCATACACACTACACAGTGGTACGTTTGGGTTCACTACACAATGCGGGCAAAATTGAAAAACGAATATTAAAAGAGCTCGAAATCGCCGCCCCAGCTAGTATGCAATAAAATAAAAAGCCTGTTAAAAATTATTTGGGTCGATACAACGGTCCGGCCGAGATCGCGCGGAATGCTCGACGCGCCACTGATTGTGTAGCCCTTCCGAACTCGGATCCTCGCGTAATCCCCGAAAATGGGTATTTTACTGAGATTTTATCGATCTTCCCAAAATGTTATACGCTCACTTCATTTTGGTTTCCTTTCGGTGGTCAGTGAGGACATCGTAAAGGGTTCGACAAAGCGTAAATGGTCGGCTGAACAACCCGATAAGTTGGCAAGCGCGGCCGGTTTCACACCGCACGCGTACCCGACATGAACATTGATTGTTATCACTAAAACCTTGGCTTATCTCGGCAGGTTTGCATGCGAACAAAAATTCCTATCTATTTCGGGATTCTGTACTACCTATCTATAAATTGGGTGCGTATTTCGTACTTTCGAAGTGTTATTATGTAAATACTTAGTACATCAATTTCCTATTGAGTCTGTTTAAGAATGGCGGTCTGATTATTCTACCTCAATACACGTCGTATATGACTACCTTGAAAACAACTGTCTGGGAGGTAGACTGAAAGTAGAGCGGGTGTAAAAATAACAAGCTCAGCACGAGTCAGTTTGACGTAACAGACGCCTGGAGCCCGAGGTCGTTGAAAAATTTATTAGAGTTTTATTATAGGGAGGAATTACTTCCCTCTCGCCCTCCAGCCGTCTCATCACTGAAATTTATTCTCCTCATATAATATACAACACATGCGTGGATGCCTATTCAAATCAATTGTGTGTAGCTTCCGAGTGTAATTTCTGTGGTTCGTCTATTTATGAATGTTTACATACATTAGCTTTGAACTGCTTCAATTCATATTCCATTCTGGAAACACACATTAGGAACTTGCATTTTGCAGCCTAATTTTAATTTTCAAATGAAAACTTGAACTAATAATTGTGAATTCTTCAAGGTATGGTAGTAGGCTGGTACCTCCACAAGACAAAGTGCCAACTGCGGATTCCATACTGGGTGGTAGCGATCGGATGGCCGGGCGCCCTCGCCATCATCGGCAGCCTGATCTTCAGCATGGTGGATGGTTACTTCGAGGTCTGGCCCACTGCCTTCTACATCAGTGTTGGTCATACAGGTAAGACTCACAACTTACTGATAAAGTCTCTGATAGCCTGTCAGGAACTTATCTGACTATTAAATTATAATTTGTGGTTTCACAGCTCTCGGATAGCAATATCTGGTAGAAATTATAAGCAGCCAGCTTTCAACTGGCAAATAGCTTTTACTCTCAGATAACTAACTGAACATTTGTCGGTAGGCAGTGAAACCGGGCCTTACTCTTTAATACTTTAAATACGTGTCTTAACGGAGGTAATAATGTCAGCAGCTAAGTAGTTATGTAAAGTTATTTTCACTTAGTATAACGTGATAAGGTAATTTTGTATGAGCAAAAATTGACAGCCTCTAATTCCCACTTTGCTTAAACAGTCAGATTCTCCAATTCCTGCGCAAAGTATCTGAATCCGATTAGTTGGTGGAGAGTGCTGACGTTATCGCTCCATTAAGGAAAAGCTCCATATCTCCTGTCCTATCTAAATACCCTATTTAAAAGATTTTTTCAACACTGACATAAATACTTAGTATTATGTTACGGTCAGCATTAAAAAGCGGGTAGTTGATAACAGTCTAAGATATAGGAGACTCATTAGTGTAGCCTCACTTTAACTACCGCTGTACTTTCGACTTTATGATTGACCACATAAAGTCGGCTTCTGCATGGTAGATACCCGACACGATCGACTCTAGTCGATGAGAATCGGTCACTGACAAAAAGCGACCACCTAAAGTAGGTACATAATACCCGAGTAATAAAATTTGATCAGATCGGAGAGGATCAATCATACTCGCTCCGATTTCGTGGATTGATTTTTTTGTGGGAAATCTACGTTAAAGTAATGTAAGAAAAATGTTTTTTTCACTAATCTGTAATATATATCATACATACCGTTTTTATCGGTCGTCCGCAGTACCTTTAAGGTTCTTTTATAAATAACGCTGCCGGATCGGAGCGCAGAGTCACCCATAAAATTCTTTCATCAGGTTTTATGCCGCATACCAAGAAACGAGATAAATATTAAGTAGATCGAAGTACTTAAGAAATAATCATAGTGTGATAAAGTTTAGCTACGTTCAATATTTACGTAGTGGATAAAAAGTGTATCACCGGAATATATGGGTTGAGACTACGTAACTGTAGTATTCTCGTAGCAGGAACTACGCCGTAGTTCGGTGCGTAGCGTAACAAGACACTTAAAAGTTTCGCGTCCATTTACTTGTTTAATTTATTGCTCTGTTTTGCGTCCAAAATATTTACTAACTTGTCTTGTTGTCCGAAAAACTCGTCTTGTTTAATTACTAGTAAAGTCTTGTAACTAACTTATTAAATGAACCACTCAAGCACTTTCATAAAGTTTGCGTCTAAACTTCGCTAATTGCTTTACTCCTTTATTGTTGTCAATGAACATTTAACAGTTTCATTATTAAAGACTCTTTGATTTTCTTATGCACCTACCTACTGCGAGGAATAATTATTGTTATTTCTAACATATTGCGACACATAGCAATTCGTATCATTTTATGACGATGCCATAAGATTATCATATCACTCCTGCAAAAAGAAATATACACGAACGTACTATAGTCGACCATACAGCGGATTTGATTTTAAATAGGCCTTTTGCAAATATTCAACATTACAAAATATCAAGACCGCACGGATCTAAATCGTCATTACTTTGGAGAAGAACTGGAAATAAACATGGAGCTGTTCTATTTACTATAATTTTATCACATTAAAAACCTTTCAACATTATAATTTTGTTCCCAACAGCGTGGGGAGTAGCAGTAGCCTGGGTGGCGATCTCATGCTGCAGCGGGTACGGCGGGCTGGTGAACTCGGCGCTGTCGTACCGGGGGCTGCTGCCGCTCAGCAGGCTGACGTACGGCGCCTATCTCGTGCACCCTACCATCATGATGTACACCTCCTTCCTGCTGGATGGCCCTTATCATATGCAGAATTCTACTGTGGTATGTATAACATAGTATTTGGATCGTCAGTATAATGCACCCAGCGGATACCCAAAGAAAAGTAAGCCCTGGAAGAGATGGCTGGACGACCTGGGTGCCTGCAACCGTTGTTAATGAGAACACTCAAAAGATTGAAAGGTGTGGATATAAAACGATAAGGCCTGCAGTGAAACCCAGTAGTGTGACAGTCCAGGCTAGGGATTTTTTTTTACAGGCAGATAAGCAGCGGCTATCGAACTTTCAATTCCAAGAAACATAATTTAGAGTTGTTGTAGCATAGATCCTTCTAAAACCTATAGGTATATTTGTACAGATAAAAATATACTTTATCGTGTCATACATACCACGTTATCAGGGGTGACTCATTAACCACTCCCTACTTCACCCTTTTTAGCAAATATAGGCGTATACTTTATTACAATAGCTTAGTACGTTTGTTTCGTTTTGCTACTAACTCGCAAACATCCAATGTGATGTCGTACAAAACACCAACTTTCCAACTGGCCACACATAACAATATACAATTGACTCAGAATTCCTCGTTTTCATTCCGTATTGAACTATATTGGAAACATGAACCGCGTTGGGTGTTGTTTTGTTAAGCCAAAGCGACCTTCATATTTTTTCTACATTATTAAAACAACCAAGCAACGGTAAACATTTACTTTCTCTATGTAAATATCCTAAATTTTTCAAAATATGTCTTGGTACGAATATAGAGAGTAGGTACATACTAAAATGTTAGAAGCAAGTTTCCTTCATGAGGCGTGTTTTTTACTAGCACGTAAAGATAACCCGTGTACCACGGAGCTATCTAGTGAATGTATTGACATTGCCTAGGAACAACGTGTGTCTAATAGGGCACACGCAACTGACTCATTACGTTTGAGGTAAAAATAAAAATGTAGGAGCGATTTCATTGGGAGTTTCAGTAGTGAAATTGTTGTTATTTTTCAATCAAGACTTTTATGTAATGTCAAAAATACAAATTATATAGGTACCTGGAACATTTTTATAATTAGTATAGTAATGGTTAATTTTAGTTTCATAGTTCATTTTATGATGTTTTCCTACACCGAGAAGGAAGAACAAACAAAACTATGTTAATTACTCGTAATAACAAGTAGTTCCAAAAACACATGCTGAAATTCAAATCATTCCGAAAATCATAGAAACACCCTTCATTTATTTTACGTCCGTAACTGGGAGTGACGGGTTAGATAAATACAGGATTCCACGAAGGAATTCGGGACAGCGAGATTAAACTGCAACCGTATCCTATTGCCGACATAAATCTCTCATCTGTGAGACAACGGCAGCATCAACATACGACCTAAAACTACAACATAATGAGAGATAAACATGTCATTACTGTCGCCTTTTGACGTAAAATGTGTCGTAAAGTAGGGGCTAAAAGTTACAATGCCCTTGTAGTCGAGTATACTTGGCAGGCACAGATTTATGCCGCGCTCTCGACATCCATTCAAACGTTGGCACATGAAAGGCCCTTGAATTGTGAAAAAACTTCTACCCGATGTAAAGTACAACATTTTTCACGACACGGGACCGGCCGTCATTGGTCATTCTTTTGTAAGTATTTTCCCCGAGTAATTGTAGCTTTTATTTGTTGCCACTCATTAGTTCGTGTCAACGCAACTAGAGTACTTACTTACAGCTCGAGTTGGTAACTAGTTACTGGTCGCCCGACACCTCCTAATTGATACTTGAGAGCTATTTCGTATCGAGTATCTTGCAAACGAGATAAACCTATCAGGATAATTAAATTCTGGAAAACAAAATGTCAAGAGAAATACGAGCCTCAAGTATTCGTTATTTTAGATATTTACCTGAAATAGCAAGATAGAAATTTCCTATGAACTGCTAGCAGTGAAGCCTTAGAATTCTTACTAAGATTTACTACGATAGTGACTTCTCGGTCGAACCAATTTTAATGAAATCAACGTTGAAGTGGAATTTCGTAAAACTAATAGCAACTATATTCTATAATAACTTCCCTGCGTGTTACTATATAAATATATTCACAGGTATATTTTAATTAAATGACATTTAAAGGCATAATATATAATTGCAAATTACTCAGGAAGAGCATATTCACAACACGGTTTTATCACCCTATAAACGTAAACACGTATTCTATATAAGAAGATCAATGATCATAAATAATAATATGTCGATAAAAAAGTTTTTAAATAATGATCATGTTCGAGTGCTAATTTGGCTGTAAAAACGGTCACATATTCATATAATGGCTTTTATAATCTGCTCTAATTAGTGTAAAGACTTTCCACGAAATTGCAACATTTCACAGAAATTTAACGCTTTTTAGCTTAACTGGAAGTTGCTTTCTTGAAGTTTGATAGTAATGCACTCGGAACTGCAGCTGCGACGTGATACAAAACTTAAGAACAACTATATTCCGTAGAGTATTGTGATGTTTCATAGTACGATGTAGTGCTGTTCTTAATGGGCAGGGGACGCCGTGCCCCTGAAACAACCTCGCTCACGTACACAGTTAATGTCAAAGCAAAACGCGCCATTAAACTTTGTTAATGGATGTCTCGCTTAAACTCACACAAACATAGCTGCAGACCTTCAAGTATTTTTAGCCACCACCATTTATCAACACGATAGAAAACTGTCACTTAATTAAGTCAAAATCAGGAATAAAGTTAGGATGACTTATTACGTCGGAATTTATGCCTCTTCATCCCTCCAAGGGCTAACTCACCAAGAAGATTTATATCACGTCGCCACCTCATATCAGGGAGTTAGTTGTTCGTACATTTTACTGTTCTAGTTGAAGGACAAGGGGGAACCTCATTCCTTAGTCAGCGCCCACTCAAGATTGAACATAAAATTCGTAGCAACTGGAATATCCCGAGTTATGAAATTGCACTCAACCCATAACCTTCGTTTAACTTTTACGCTCTACATACAATCAGCTGAAATGCTCTCCGCAAATATCATTTCGGTGAATGTGGCCGGGATGTGTACGAAGTTTTCTAGAAGTGTACTCAAACTGAACCTGAATACAGCTGATAGGATGAGCTACTCTCAAATAAGATACATAACTATCTTACCTTTAAAAGATGGCTTTTGAAAAGTATTTTTGATATCAAATATGGAAAGCCCATACATATTTGAATTTTTATTATTCATACAAAATAAACAAGTAACAGCAACTATCATAATTAATTTAAACATAGACGCCATTATGGCAAAAATAGTCTTCATAATTTTATGAAAAGAGTTGGAGCGGGCTCTAGTTTCATGCTAATTATGACGTAATTAATGTTTAGTTCCCTTTTCATTAAAGAGCACTTATTAAAACGGCTTAAAGTTGATCTACGACTCGCCCGGGGCTCACTTCCTCACGCACTTGAACCCTTGGCTCCCGTTAATATGATATATACTATTCGTACTTACTTTTAGTCGCGAGCAAAGCCTCTTTAGACTCATTTACCCACTTTTAAAAAATGGGAAAATTAATGTAGTTCTATTTCATTTTCCATTTTATTAGGCCTGAAGTAGAATTCCAACTAATTCAGACCACCACCATTTCTAATACAAATTCTGTTAAATTTATTTGAAGACTCGTAGATATTTTTCTTGTGTAAATCACAAATGAACGACATTTTCAGTTTGAGGTATTTAATTTCTGTATAACTTTGTCCACAGCTCGCGATTTACGCTGGCTACGCAGTGATGGCATTCTTGGCTTCATTCGCCATTTCGCTAGCTTTTGAAGCGCCTGCCGTCCGACTCCTGAAGATCATCAGCGGCACTCCTCGCAGCAAGAAGAGCTCCTGAACAAACATGAAGTCACCACGGTTGTAGCATTAACACGCCTAAACACACGTGTTGATTACTGCGTTACTCAACGCGCACTTATTGATGCGAATCAATCAATTGTAAATAAAAACTTATTATTATACCTTCTCAAAGATATCACTTACACAAACGTCAGAACGAAAATTCGATATCCGGTACATTTGGTGATTTAATTTCCCGTCTCTAGTAATAAGAAACCTTTTCCAATGAAGTGCGCTCTATCGAAGCTTTATTTAGGTTATAATTTAAGAAGCCCAAAATACTAAGGACTTAGTTACCAATAAAGACTTTTATAGTTACCAATGGGAGTTCATATCTTTTTATCTGTCGGATTTGAACATAAAGTTGGGCAAATGGGAGGCTATTGGTCGTTCCCGTCGCCGTTCGCTGTAACATGGATTCTAAGGGGCAATGTTTTACTGCTTTATCTATAGACGGCACATTGTCACATGTGCGGTAATCCTGTGACCCAGTTGCCAAGTTAAACACGTGCTTGCTCAAGTACTGAGATTTTGGCAACTGATTGAGACGCACTCGGAGTTAGTGTACCTGCACTATTGTATAAAAATGAGTGAACTTATATGACAATTCGAGATTACGCGCTCGTGGATCAGATAAAAAGTTGTTGCTTGCTCATTTACTTTAACAACTTTAATTCAGGGATGATAAATTTAACATGTCAATTATTCTGGTACTCAAAATAAAAGCAGCTTGAAATTAGATAGCAAGTTTGATGCTCAATTAGAAAACGCTACATTATTTCACGACATGTTTTAAGCCCCTACAGGTTAGAACTGTCCGTTGAAGACATTCATGTATCTACTAACGTCAACATAAATCAGTGAGGTGATTTCTGGAATTGTCAAATCGTGTCGCTCGAGAATATGATAATTTATTATGATTACACTCCATAACCGCGCCTACATGCAATGAATCAATCATGCTGGCTCACCGCACGTTATCTCTTGCGCCACATCCATAATTCCTGGGTTCATTGTATAATAACTAGGTTCTTGTTAGGCACCCGAACCGCACGATACCGATAATGTTTTTGTGGCCAACAACGAGACAGACGCCACTTGAATTTATACCGACATTTCATCTTCAAATTAAGTTCGAATATTTCGCTACAAATTCTAATCAATATTGTAGCAGACTGTAGATCGCTTTATCGCTGTTTTGTTTGTAAATGTTCCATGTAAAACATTATCCCGTAAATCATAATTTAATTAAGGCCACAGATTATACATATGTTTGTACGTATAATTTGTGTTTAATTTCGAGGACCTATTAAATATTTTCTACCTCTAATAAGTACGTAGTGATATGCTCAGTTAGTCCTTATTTGACGGTAGCGTAGGAGTAGGTCCAAAACAAACTTTGCTTTCGTTGGTAAGTTAGTACAATGATTTTGTTTTATGTATTTCTTATCAATAGTTAGCAAGGAGAGTTTAGCATTTAGGGTATTTTTACGGTAATTGTTTTTTTAATAAGTGATATTGCATTGAATATTTAGAGGTCCTTGATAACATGTTCATGTATTCTGTTATTTTATTGAGGTTCGGAAATTATTTCATATGAGATCTGCACATACCTGATAATATTTATCTAGTTTTTGTTAAGGCATTATTCGTTAACGTTATCATACAATGTTATGGTAAAACGACCTCAGTATGCTTGGGAATAAATTGTAAATATAGTAACATATTTGATCAAAATGCTCTGAAATCATGTTACTTAATATTGTAAATAGCAAATTTTATAATAAAGCATTATTTAATTACTATCTCGTGTCTAATTGATTTGATTCAACTTTATACAAATCCTACCCCATTCCAGAATTTGGCTCTGTATTACCTACTGTGTAGTATTTCTATGTATTGGTAATATTTGCGTAGGCGCCTAAGTTTTGATCTAGAAACAACAAAGTGAGACAAAGTTCTAAGTGATGTCAAAGCACTTAGACTTATTGCCTACTTGAGTCTGTTCACTTTGAGTTACTCAACGGAATGCTATAGACATTTGTTTACATATGGAGATGTAGACAAGCATAGCACTTCACTAAAATAGGCGACAACATACTAACTAAAGCTTTATAGCGTTGGTTATTTTTGTTTTGCACCGAGACTAACAAGATTAAGTAATAGTTTACGTAAGGTCGTTGTCACCGTTAGAGTAAAACCTAAACAAACTTATTACTGCTATATTAACCTTTATTTTTCCTGAAAAACAAAACCTCATTTCAAACGCATTACAACACAGTCAAAGGAATAAAACTAATGGGCTCAATGGGCTGTAAGAGCAAATCGCACAACGGAAAAATAATACCGAGCTCCTGAAATGATATGAGATTAGGGACGCAGGCTTTTGTGCTTCAGCGACAGCCGCAGTGGAAACGACAAAATAGTCGCGCGATCGATCCCGCTTGCTGGCTGCCGGCTGCCGTACGCTCCAAAACCATAACCATCGGTTATAAAATACCGATGTGCCGGTAAGTGATAACACCATAAAGAACACTGATTTTATTAACATATATCCGATTCATGAATATGTGAATCGAACACATTCTTATTTTGGGTGTAGGTAATTTTGAAAAAGATTTGCATATAACTGAAAAGGCCATTAAAAGTAAACCTCACTATTCTCTTTGATTTTACAGCATAAACAATAATGGCCAATTAAATTGGTTGAAAAACTCATAGCTAGAGTTGGCTGGATTGCAGATTATAAGGCCTAAAAAATGTAATAAAAACAAATGCTAATAGAACTTACAAATTGCGCGCTTTATGTCGCATAACGCATAACATTGTCTCTACGAACAACAATGATATAAAATTAAAACTTTAGTCATAAAATTATCATAAAGATTCAAACTGCCATACCAAATACTATTTTAAAAATAATTGTTATCCGTTACAATTAATTCTAGAGTTTGTCGAAATTAGCGTATAATCAAAGCCTATATATAAGTCCCGTATATTTATGAGATTCAATTTTCGCCGATCAGTAAAGCTGTCCACTTCTATTAATGAAGCGGCGTTATACAGTTAAGAGGTGAAAACCGCGGAATTGATCCGTGATTGTACTTATTTCATTGTTTTCAATGAAGTTCTCGTAACGCTAAAATCCTATTAAAACTCAAATATGGATGACTGCACACCTAACTGCCATGAAAATGCACAATACAGGCTGTAAAACGAAGCATCACAAAAGCAATGCGAATTTAATCAACTTAAGAGATTGAAATACATAAACTTTATTATCATAGCGTAGAACGCTCGTTATACGTTTATTCAGACATTGCCTATCTTTACCATTGTGCTTGTAGGCGAACAAATACATTGTAATGCCGACGGGGAATATATTATCTGATTAAATTTACGAACTCACAAGTTTATTATACCTGCGTACACTTTACATTGTATGACTTGTTAATAGGAACTTTGCTCTGTAAGGTATACCTATAAATCTTGTTGATTTTGGTTACATTCAAATTTGGTTTCTAATATACCTACACGTAACTATTTGCTGTTTACAACAATTAATACCTTCAACAAACTATTATATTATTTTCACTGCTACAGTATCGATAAACAATATAATTTCAAAAAATATTAAAGGTGGACCTCGTTGTTATGAAAATCGTATTGTCTTGTCTACTGTCCTAATACAAAAGGTACAATTATAACAATAACCCCCAAAAGGACAAAGAAAAATCTGTGTGAAAGGGTTGAAAAAACATTTTTGTGGAATGAGCATTTCACAAAGCCAGCGTGAAACGGTGTGCGGGTCTGGTCCACTCCAAGATTCTACTAATTGCTTTGCCGCTTCCTGCAAAAAACTGGCCTGACTGTTAATTAAAGACATTTTTGCTCTCTTAATGGGGTCACAAGTAGTTTCATTAGGAAGAGCTCGCTGCACCCAGGGCCCCAATTGCAGCTTCGACAACTTTATCAGGAATTAATAACATTGCTCTCATTTCTAAACCCCTTTAAGATATCATGTGAGTAATTTCTGTTCATCTTTTCCATTTCTCTTGAAGTTGTGTCTTTAATCAAAGCTGACCCAAAGTAATCTTTCTAGATTGTATCTTTGCAAATTCTATTTAATCTTGAACTTATTAAAGCTAAGATATTATAACTGTTAAGCGTAAATTTAAGGTGTTTAATGCGCACAACATTGCTTGTGAACGAAGTTATCTCAACTATCTAGATCGGGTCAAACTTTAGAGCACAGTTTGTTTTACTTAGCGTTAACAGCATCACTGCTAGGTAAATATTTGCCTTCTAAATTAGTGTGTCGACTTGAATTATTTTACTAATTATAAAAGGTTGCAAAGCGCTAGCGTGAGCTAATCAAAAATTTAATTTAATAAAAGGTTATAAATTAGTTTAGGCATATTTACGAGTGTAATTTAGGGCCAATTTTATCTTATCTCATAGACTAGCTTTATAAATTCATGAGTTCATAGATATATAAAAATCCACATGAGAAAGTGTTAAATCCAATCAAAACGAATGATAAAAGACTAAACCTGCTAAGACCACATAAACAGGCAGGCGCACATCCGAAGCTTTCACATCGCTATTCATCTTTGAGCACCGCCGTAATATTCGGACGCCCAATTTTTACCCTCGCCTCGGGCAAAGGAATCATTTTGCCTTTCACGTGTGCCGTGCTGGCCGAAATAATAAAAAAGTTATTCAAGTTTGAAATTATGCTGCCCACCTAACAATAATGAGACTGTAGAATCTGTAGCTGTTAACAAAAGGATTGTTGTATGTAAGGTGCTTTAATATTACCTGCCAGGACTTGAATGGGGGGTAGTATTGCGTTTATAAATTACAATAGTTAAGATAAATAATTGATTATTTGTCATATTTTTTTTTTCATGCAAAAAAAAATACGTATAAATTTGACTTAATTTATTAGTTTAAAACCATCCAGTAGAGTTGCGCGTTGCCACTCGTGCAGAACAGATAGAAAGAGATAGCAGGGCCCCGATTCTCCTAAGTTAAAAATGTCAAAATCGAATAGAAATCGAATCGCAATATGATCGTAATAGCAGTTTTAACCATATCGGGCATTCTGCTACTAATAAAAGACCAATCGTATTCGATTGACATTTGATTGGTGTGCGATTGGTCTGCTATTTTGATGATTTTGGTCTATACGGTAGTTTGCTGTACAATCATTTTGCAATCGTAAATCATTTGCAGACAAAATGATTCATTATTGAATGACAGAAAAGGATAAAAAGGCTTATTTCAAAGAAAAAATAGCGGAATGCCACATACGCTTCAATCGTAATCGAGTCGGGATTGGATCTCAGTCGAATCGAGTCGAACGTCAATCGAAGGTCGCTTAAGTAAAATTAGGAGAATCGGGCCCCTGTTGTTTTCATTGACAAAGCGACACTACGCGCTTAATTTGTGAACCACGTTATGCAATGTCTCAAATTGAATTGACTGTTCCGGGGAACGAAATTTCTTCACTATTGTAATCTATAAACGCAATACTACCCCCCATTCAAGTCCTAGCAGGTAATATTAACCAGGCACCTTATATAGTTACTACTTAAGTATTGACGCACATTAGCCTACATTTGTAAATGTACACAGCTACAGGGCGATAAAGTGATAGAAGTCACGTACCCTGACGGTTTACGAGGGCTCGACAATCGTGCCACCAAAACATTTAAACTTCCCCACGCCGTTAATCGACGAACGTTGTCGATTCAATATCAATAGGTAGATTCCTTTCCTCTTTCTCCGACCCGTGCCAAAGTTAGTGCTGGACAAATTCAAAATGGAAACAAAATAAATGTTGTAACAGGATAAAACGGAGATGGCAAAACGATACAAAATGTAATGAGTTTCGAGTTTCCGACGGCGAATTTTACCGAACGTGGGGTATAGATACCTTCATACATTAACTTCCTACGTTTGGCTGAATTTCGTATGAAGTAAGCTTTGCATTAGGTATAACATTTCAGTGGGCGATACGTGTTTTCTGACAGTTTGTATGGAGTAACTTTTCAACTTTTATGTCACCTCAGCCGAAATGAGCCCTAGCAGAAATGTAATGAGCTAAAGTTAAAATTGCAAAATCTCACCCAGCTCGTTACGTATTTTTTCAGAGGCAGTGAATAAGCTACGAGTGAAAAATATTTTTAAGCAGAATTTTTAAGTCATTGTGGTGGTGGTAAACTTTTACAATAATATTTTGAAGAATTTTTACTAATTAAGGAACCACAGTTAACGTGAAGTGATTTACTTCTAGAGCGAAGGTTAACAATGAAAATGAAATTATACCAAGACATTCGATGTTAACATTGATCTCAACAGTTGACTCGACCTCAATGCACTTTACGACAAGGACATATCGGAATGTTACAATAAAACATACATGTAATATACTTACTTTTATTCATTAAATATGAATCCCTGAACAGTAGTTTTATTTTACGGGTTCTACGAGCATTCCCTTAGTGCTTCGAAAATACATTACGAGGCGTTGGGAATTCGTTTATATTTTTGTTTCTACGACCAAATCTTCTTTTAATACGTCTTTTATAGATTCGAAATTTATTGCACACGGGGTGTATACGTTATTTACTTCGTAGAGGTGTGTCCCCTTTTATGGTTCTCATCAGGAATATCTTTTTCATTTTATTGCCGTTATAGAGCCCTATATTCCATGGAAGTGGGGCAGGGGAACAAAAAAGTGGCTAGCCACCACCGGGAAATATTATGACAATAAAATCGCCCTTCGTTTTTCAAGATACTTTATGCATGCAGTAAATAGGAGAATCCCTTGAAATTGTTGTTATCATTCATAAGAAAATCTTTTCATATACCATTCCCCATAAATATGGAGATTATCTATTAAAAATAATGTTCAATTCAGATAAACATGGATGTAATTTATATTAATCATCTCAACGACATAATTGTTGAAGCATCTGATTAATTTTCTGAAGCAAATTGGATTTCATCCCCTTGCTTCAGCCATGTTCGAGGCAGTAGCTTATATTGTTTCTCGTTTGCCGGTAATATAGGCGTGATAATGGATGTTTAAGCTTAGCTTAAGCTAACAATAATGGCGTACGCTCTCATGTGCAAACACTATATAGTGCAAACAGGCAGGAAGACGGGACCTGACCATTGACGCGTTTATCTGATGGTCCCTCGTCACGCCCTCTCCCTCGCCACATTCACTCCCTCTAAAATTAGTTCAGGCATTTCATGTCAAACAACATCGGTTCGTTTGATCGGAGTAGCTTTGAAAATATTTTTCGGCAAGGAAGAAAGGTGTCCTTTCAAAAGATTGTGTATTATGAGAATGGTCAATATTTTTGTAAAAATAACTAACAAGTATCTTAAATGAAAAGAAATACGCTAGAAATTGTGGTGAAGTAAATAGATAACTTGAATGAACTGAAATATGTAATCTAGAAATGGAGGTAACGTAATTAATACTTACCAGATAATGCTGAGAGTCCAAATGGAAGTGCAGAATGTTTACGACGCATAAGTAGCAGATAGGTACGTATACGATTCCTACCTTGTTTTTTGCTTCTGGCAGCATAAATGCCCTTTTTTAGTAGTCGAATAAAAAAGAAAATAAGAAAACAAGAAACCACCTGTTAAATATTGCGCAATCTCATGAAGGCTTAACATGGATTGACGTCACTTGTAAATTCGTGTGTAACGTGTGAGCCAACGCAATAGAAGACACTTAATAATTAATGCTTATTTCCCTGTGAAACGGCCTCTGAAGCCAGCTCGCCGATTCAAAGCCACTCGAGCCGAATATTAGATTCGATAAGCCTTGCTCTACACTCTGTAGATGGCATACAGCTTTATACGAATTGATATTAAATTGTCATCTTCAGTTGGACTTGGTAATTGATATTTGGAATTCATTATTTGGCTTTTCCGTAAGTGGAAAAGTAACTGACAGCCTGTTGTGAAGTCATTGCCCCGATCAAAGTACATACAAAAAAAATTTCGTAAGTCATAACTAATTCTATTAAACAATTCATTCATCCAAAATAATACTAACCATTTTGAAATATGACCAGCCATTAACGTTTAGTTTTTTATTTTATTATTCACAAAAAAAAAGATTCAGTTATTCTGAACAGACAAGTTTTATGCACGTATTTTATTCAGATTTGTGGCAACCTTTTCAGTTCTGTTAAATTACTTTATATTTTTACGCTACGTGTATCTGTGAATGGATCTTTTTTAACTTTATTTGCGTACGATGCATTAATTCCATTTTCATTTTAATAAACGTTTTATTCTGCAAACCAGCATACATATGAAGAACTTATTTATAGAACTGCTACAATGAAACAAACTATTATAACAGATATGAAATTTCGTTCAAAATACAACTAGACAATAAAGGCAAAACTTCTACGAAACAACAACCCACTGAAAACTGATTTCCTTAATAAATTCAGTGTCAAAATTTTAGGAACAATAATAAATTAAGCGGGACGTTTCGTCGCAACGTGAACTGAGACGAAACAGTAATATTGTTGTTGTTCGGCTCCGTGGCTGATGCCGCGATAATTCCCCCTTAATTGGATCACCAGTACTTTAATAAAATGAAAACTGGACCAGAGGGACGGCAACAGAGGGGATTTAAAGGTGCTCGTTTCTCACGACCGAAATATTACAGCAATTAGCGAGAGTAATCGGTTGCGTACATTTTGGTAGGCTTTTAATATTTCACAGTTATCTTTGTGCCACCTCGCAGTCACAAACACACGAAACGTAATAATTCTTACAGGGGACTTACGCGGATATCTTATTCATGCAGTGTCTGATCGCTTTGAACCCGCTCCAGCTTCTGTAGTTACATAAATAACTATTTTCCAATACTGCAAAAGTTGAGGTTGTTTTCATAACAGTTATTTTCCACTTTTATACTTTTGGTTGATGTAAGGTTAAGTACTTAGGTCAATTTTTAAAAAAGTTTCAATAAAAAAAGTACCTCTGTGGGTACAAAACCGTTTTCTAATGTTTTAATTTTTTTATCCTAACCTCAGCAGTAGGTAAACATTACACCACAGTAGGAAAACATTCATTAACATTCAGCAGTGCCAAAGTTTTCAAATTGCTACCCAGATTACATTCCCATTACCAAACAAGCTAGTTAAATATTTAACCCAGAACAACAAGCAACTACAACACATTGGAGCCTACATAAATAAGGAGCTGAGAAACAAGAGAATCACTGATAGGTTTACATAAGTTTATTTTTCCCTGAAAACCACCTCGTGTCTCCCTTTCCTTTGGGGAAAAATCTCAAATTAAAATCTTCTACACAAGGTACCTCTACCTACTGAAAATGAGCTTTATCAAATCAATGGTAAAACGAAGTAAAATCAATAGACATACTTATCTTCACGTTGTATGGCATATTTCCCGGTAAAGACAACATGAGTAGCTTGACATTACCATAGAGAATAAATAGGTTTATCGGTTAAAGCCTGCACACTTTGACAAAACAAGGTATACAAGGTAACAAATAAACACCACAAAGTAAGGCTACATTATTTCAGTATTCTGTATAAAGTCGAAGCCTCTTTATTTAATCTAAACTTTTCGGTATAAGCCATATCTTTCAACTGAAGTTATTTATAGTATCCCAACAACGTGTCTCCGGGTGGCAACCGCATACGAAACGAATATAAAAAGTATACCCTTACTTATTCTCTTACTTCATACTAAAAAGTACCAAGCAAAACAATAATAATTTCTTCGCCTTCGTAAGCTGCTTGAGGGAAAATATTATTCCTCTTTTAATATGATCTGGCCCTGGCGGTGACTTTGTAATATACAACACGGTTTTCTCGTCAGACCGTTCAACCTAAACACTGAGCTCACATTATCCTTCCCCTCTATGGTTCTTCCGATATTTTATAAGCTTTTTCGTTGAAGTATTCGATCTATATTGTGTGTTAAAAGTACTGCAAAAATCACAAGCACTTAAAAAGAGCGAATAGCTTATGTACCCCTGAGGGTAAGTCGTCGTCGATTTTCTTACATATAATCAATTACATAAAATACACAATAACGGAAACATTACTTTGCACACTGAATACATGTATTAGAAAATAAAAGAATAATTTTATCATGGCAGTTTATGTTTAACTTGAAATAGGGATTGTCCTAGATTTCTATAGTAGAAACAGGAATATTGTCGGTGACATATGTCATTAAAGTTGTCTCAAAAGGGCTTCAGAATAGTGGCCCCCGGCCCTACGTTTGCCGTCAAAAATTCTAGGACTAGTCCCGTTAAGTCTCGTGGTCTGTTAGAGACATACAAAATAATAAATATTGCCAATAAAGTAATATGGCAATAACACGGACTTATTATATCAGGTCTATAATTCTTGGTATTATGGTCGACAAACTTAGTAATAAGAGTAAAAAATAACAAATATATTTTTCCAGGTCATTTGATGTCGATGAATACCATGCCCTATAACTATTTACGCTGGTAATTGGAACTATGGATCACTAAGCCTACCTCAAAAAGTACTAACAAGCTTATTAACTTTGTTATTAGTGAAGTTATCTACTTTTATGAATAGGATCGAGCACACTCATTCGTGGTTCGACGTAATTTAAAAAATACATTGAGGCTTCGATTTTTAAACTTAGATTTTTTCCCCGATGAACGAACAAACAAGAATGTTAGGATGGAAAAATAAAAAATCAGGCCGCAAAACTTATCTTTTTACCAACCGTTGAAAGTAAAAGATGACTTTCAAACTGAAAATCGATGAATTCGCTACAAAGCCTTTGTGAAAACACATTAGGCGATGAAACATTTTTTCTACCTTTTTGAAGAAGCCCAGTGCCGAAGCAGTTATTGAAAGTTTATTCCAAAAAACAGCAAACTTCTACTTAAGTACTACGCAAATAGTATTTCTCGAAAAGGAGACACAGTCAGAATAGGTACCTTCACGATAAATCTTTACAACATTTCTTTAAGCATTATAATTTAACGTTGAAGAAACATTATATTTTGTTCTTAGTAATAATAACGAGCCATAATTTACAAGGCAACTGCTTAAATATTTTGTTTCTCAGTAAATAAGCAAGTATAGATTTTAGTTAAGACTAGATTTAAATTACAAGATAAGCAGCTTTATAAGTATGCTGCTTACTCGTGAATATGCTTTAAAAACATTGATTATGTTACGCTATGTTTAAGACATTACGGTCGAGATTTTAATGTATTTACATTCATTAAACCAAGACATAATATAATGATATTGACATATTCTAACTACTAACCTGGCCTAAGGCTCTCCACAAATCAAATATTAACTTCTTAACCAAAGTAAATCGCCTTGAGAAACATTCCTTTCTTAAATTAAAGCAGTGCCTACATCGCCGTCTCTTGGGGTGGAATGATACATTTTAATTATATGATAATACTGTCTGAAATAATAAAAAGAGACCACCCACCGCGACCGCCCTCCACTCGTCCTACGAACATTTTATTCAGCACACGTTTAAAAACAGCGAAAACTCGTTTTATAGTTTTAAAGCCTACATTTTGGCTTATAAAACTGCTGGTGGCCGGTCGAATAAAAATAGCGAGACGAATGCTCTCTTCATGCGAAAGTCAAATATTATTTTAATTCTCTCTTTTGCTCAACGCTTTGCTGAAATAAATATATTCAGTTAAAAGTTGTGAACTACTTAATTGGAACTTAGTGTTCTGAACGGTATCGGATATTGGGGCAGTGTTGCTCTACGCTGTTAATTCTATCAACTAACTTGTTCTTGGTTTAACAATCTCTAAACTCAATATACTAACGTGATACGTACGCTTTTAATTAACTTATTTATTTATTTATTTAACTTTATGCAATCCTAAAATTACAAAGGCGGACTTAATGCCATAGGCATTCTCACTAGTCAACCTTAGGGTGATGCAGAGATAACATGGCAGGTGCATTAATTACTTAAAAAGACATGGTCTAGGACAAATAAAGAATAACAAAAATTGGATACTAAATACACATACTTATACATATTTAACATACAAATAATAAAAAAATAATAATAATATTATATATACATACACATATATATATATATATAGGTATATATACATATATAATATACCAATGATTATCATGATGAAGATTCTTCTAGCAATTTTTTAAATAAAAACTTCCGTACGGCACTTTTAAATGACTGCTTGCTGGTGGACTACTACCTAAACTACCTAAACTAACTTACTAGCTAAAACTAAAACAAAAAGATACTTATTTGGGTCAAGTATTTTTCCAGTATCAAATTACTAAAAAAAATTAAACCGACTTCCCAAAACACTAAAAAGCAAAAAAAAAACTATTTTTAGGTGCATCGTCGGCCTAGAAGTCGGTGTCTAATGGATGTTACTAAGTTAATTTTGCCACCGACTTCTAGGCCGACGATGCACCTAAAAATAGTTTTTTTTTTGCTTTTTAGTGTTTTAGGAAGTCGGTTTAATTTTTTTGTAAAAAAGTTTTTTATTTAAAGCTTTTCAGTGATACGAATAGTTGTCACTATCCATACAAGTGAGAAGTTCTCATCAATACAAAGAATATAAGTCCAAATACGAGGTATTTTACATATTCAGTTGTCGAGTTCCCTCGACTTACTTTCTCTGGTCTCCATCATCAGATCAGCTCCAAACCTTCACTGTTGCAAAGGTCTTGTCAATACAAATAATTTAAGCCCAAACACGAGGTAGTTTACATATTCAGTTGTCGAGTTCCCTCGACCCTCTCTGGTTTCCATCATCAGATCAGCTCCAAATCTTCACAGTTGAATAGTGCTTTTAGGCGTACACCTGAGTGTCAAGTTTTTACCCTATGTATGCCTACAGCTTTCGAAGGTTGCCCTCGATTTCTCAGGGTTTCCATCATCAGATCCTGACCTGATGACTATGGGACCAACTGGCAGCTATTCCGAGTCGAACAAAAAAAGAATCACGTAAATCGGTCTATAAACCTCGGAGTAATCGATGTACATACATAGAAAAAAAAAAAAAAAAAAAACATACCGGCCGAATTGATAACCTCCTCCTTTTTGGGAAGTCGGTTAAAAAGTATGACTAAATACATGATACTCTAAAAAAAACAACCATTGGGCCAACTGTGAGCCGATTGTTTAGTCTGTAGTATGTGGCTAGGCTAAAGGATTATAATTGAAGGTATAAAGGTACCTAATATCAATTAAGATTTGGATACGTGTGGGATATTTAAAATCATTTATCATACTGGAAAAGCTTAAATGAGAATTCAAATATAATTTGATATGGCTGTAATCCGGGAATGTCTGCCTGAAATTGATGATGTTAATTTCGTACCCAACCTCTGTGTGATATCTGACACACGTACAATTGATTCACTTATTCTATTAGGCTATTTTAACTTTTACCGATCATACAGATTGCTACGTCGTGTTTTATTTTTACCCATATGCAATGTGTCAAGATTCTGGAAAAATATCGATCATTTTGTTCCGTTTGAGCACAGTCGACGCTGCTACTTTTTGGAATACATTTTTCATCGTTTGATGGCTGGCATGTTACTGACAGAAAGGTTTAGTTAACTATGACACTTCATGATCGTACATATTGTATGTTAAACTGAAATCTTTCCCGGCACTACTGAAGAAAAGGTAAGTTAGGTAAATAACTATTTGTGATCATATCTACAAATTGAAGTTCATTACCATTAACTGCAAAATATGAACACAAACGTATTCCATTCATATTATAATTTTAAAATTAACTTCAAATAATATGAAAATGTCTGTAATTTGTTTACATAACTTTATATTTATTACTCAAATATTCAACATGTTTACTTGTAACAAAACTACAAAAGTAGTAAATCATTTGCATCTAACTGACTTTAGCACCACCTGGTAACTATCGAGTACGCCTACTAAATCACTCCCAAGATTTTAAATAAATTAATATGTAACGTATCACTTCAGTAAGGTTAATTCGAAAAAATATTACGAAAAAGTATTCAAAAATAGATTAGGAAACATTGCAATGCATGCTCATATTTATTGTATTTCTTGTTTTGTTTGCAATTTACTACACGGGGACGCTTAATAGATATAGGTACGTTTGTAGATACAAATTGAACACACTATATTCCAACTACCCATTTCAATTTAAAAAAAAAACTGATAAGAATCCCACCGGCCAACTCCATCCAACCTTTTATTCTTTAAAGAAAAGTCTGAACAATCAACTTTGAATTACAGACTGAACTTCTGTTGGGTAATCTTCAATATGTTACGGCTAGTTACAGACAGTTTTCTTACTTTTCAATCGTCCGACTTCTTTGAACATAATGAAGTTCATTGTTGACTCTAGAGCAAAGGCTTTTGAATGAACTTGAAACTTTCAACAGCAGAATGCCGTGTAGTGTATAAGTTTGTGCAATTAACTGTGTCCCAAGGGCAGTGTGTTCGACCAAAGTTAGTTAATGTAAGGGCTCTCTGCAGGTATTTGATAATTGGTCGGAAACCGATGAATTGTTAGCTTAGGACCCTGAACGTGCTTATTTATAGCGACCCTTAGCCGTTGCGTGTGCGGCACGGTTGACTTATTGCCTTACTTATGCTCACTTGTTACAATAAAACACAATCTTAAGAAATGCCTTCGATAGAGTTCGAGAAAATCATTACTTTTACCGTTTCTTAAAAAGCTAACGTAACCTTTATTTTCTGATTTTCTGTAAAAAGGTACCATAGTTGAACAAAACCCCAATTTTAAATATATTTTCGTAACTGAACAACGGTCTGCTCCCAGCTCACGTTTCAAAACTTAGTTTAAGCGTTAAATCCAGGTAAATCTCAAAGCAGTGTTATTGCGAGGCTCTTTGACTCCAGCCGTCTTTGAGCCCCGTGTGCCATACAAAAGCACTCAAGCTTTAAAGATAACGCCCTCATGAGCATTACAATTCCATCGTCCACTGATATTACTTCACAAGGAAATAAGACGAGACGGTATTTATTTACTGTTATGGTATTGCAGACAGCATCTTCAGAAATTGCCAAGTTATAACCACACCTATGTGTATGTAGAATACCTACTTAATCTTGGACAAAAAAAAAACAAACAAAACATCGAAAAGTTCAGTGACGCAACCAGAATCCCTTTAGGAAACACGTGGCATATTAACATAGGTAGCTTGTAAGTTTTTGTCAAAAACAGTAGTCCTTCCTTTGTTACACGTCTTGTGAAAAATGAAGTGGGTCATTGGAGTCACCCAGGGGGCTATTTGAGCGTACCCTCGCAATCCAACGCTAGGATCGTTCTCAAGCCAATACCGTATATTTAACGCTCCATTGGACCCTATAAATCAAATTTCCCATCGGCGGGCTTTATCTAAATCACTTTCCCATACTTGGCTGACTCATATTGTTTTGTCCAAACTGGTATAAAACATTGTGACCGAACTTAAGCCCAACATTTTCTTTAACAGTTTGTAAACAGGAAACAGCTCTATGTTAAGAAATAAATACTGTTTTTTTGTGTTTTCATTCTGAAAATCCTTTGTTTTGTCGCAATGTAATACCTACATGTTGATAAAGCAAGCTTTAGGATTAGTGTATTGGAAAAATGCTTGTTTCAAATAAGTGAACATCGACAAAGTAAAAGCAAAAACCGATCTTCGCAACGGAAACTGGATTTGCAGCCACTGAAACACGCATGTCATATGATTTGGTACATGACGACAGACAATTGAATAGACAGAGGAAGCCTCATACTCCTATACATAGTCCACAGCATTCGGAACGGATTATAACGGAACGGATAAGCGAAAGATAAGAATTTAAACGGAACGGATAAGCCGCACCGAATTGAACACACAAAGCAATATAGTTCCGACGATATTGTATAGTTTCGCTTAAGCAATATCTTCGCTTGCCTGCATGTATGATATACATGCAGCAGATGGCCTTAATTGCCAATTTTTGGCATAAGGTCTATTACTAATACTAGCGTAGTTCAATATTGCGAGGAAAATCCTTCGTCTTAAACAATCTTATGGAGAAAATCGAGCAATTTCTTCTACGCTTGTGGTAGCATGTTTAGTCATTAAGGTCTTACATTTTCACCTTAGGTTTGCAGCTGGTTGAAATCAGAACTTATTTATTTCTTAATAAGAGAGTGCTTTGTTAAAGTTGTCTGCTATGAAACTAATAGACAAAGAGCACGGTGTATGAAAATCGTTTGTTCCGGGAATGCCAATTTCCTCTTTTTAACGCTCTGAATGGAAGATATTATTTAAAATGATGAGAACTTTCAATTTCCTTCTACCGTGTACTTTAGAATGAAATTGTTTTTATGGCCAAAGTTATGATGTTGAAGTTGCTGTGCTTCCACTGAGTGATTTCCCTGGAGAGAAATAATTAGCAGCCATTTAGCTGTGTCGTCATGTCGTAACATAACATTGCAGAACACACTTGTGCTAAGTGTTTTACTGTGTCAATGAGCGACAAATGATCCTCTTTATCAGCGGCTTGCAGGCACAATGTTCAATTTACTGAGAAATTGGTATTGTACAGTGGTCAGATACATTTAGTCATGAGCGTGACCTATTTTGCGAGCCATTCGGCTATTCTTTTCACTCGTGACGTTGATATATGCAGTTTTAACGGAACTACGAGCTTCTCTGAAATGTTTCTAAAGTGTTTTAGAGTTCCGTATTCAAACAATGGACGTGATGATATTAGAAATGTTTATTGTTGTCGAATAGTCGATTTTGTTTGTTTGTGTTTCTGCTATCACTGTTTTGAAGGCAATGAAGCAGTGCATGAGCAATGCTGAATGCTGATAAAGCTCCTACAATCTGTTGATTACGACTTTACGTCTATGGACATGTGCGTACCACCAGACAGTAGCCCTGCTACTTTTTATCTGATCTCTTTGTATACCTCACACATTTTACTTACAAATCAATTTTACTGTGGCAAACTAATTAAAGTTTCTGCTACAAATATATTACGTGCCAAGTTTTAATAAGCATAGACTGGAAACTTAAAATCAAAAGTACCCAGTTCGAAAATAACTTCAAACTTCAGTATCAGAAAGTCTGCAACGTCCTCATTAAATCCCGTTAAAACTCTGGATGGGACGAAGTAAACATAGCAAAATGACTTTTTAATGGTATGGACAATATCGGGACTAAAATACACACTGTTAATGAACATCGTTAGTCATCCGCAGCTCCGACACTCTTGATATACTTAATCAGAGTGCCTAGTGCGAGTTTTGCAAGTTAATTTTTTCGATGCGAAGATTATCATACCATTGAATCACGTAGCACTTATCATAGAATTGTTTATTTAATAAAGTCTGTCATCGGTACTTGGTCGTATTACACTTGAGCTCACTTTTGCGAGTGTAAGCATTATTAACCGGCAAAATAAGTAAACATGTATATCTAAATCATGTGACGTAGCATACGACTCTTTATTTCAATAGACTTATAATTACGTATCGAGTTGCGAACGCACACAAAACTCGGAATCAGCACTCTGCTCTTTTTAAAGCATGATACGGTAATCTCAACAACATATAGCGAGCTAAAAGCAGACGAGGCTATAAAATTGTTCACAGCAAGCGACTAAAATACTGGTCGGATAGAAGATTTAAGACAGCTAAGTACAAAAATTAGTTATGCAAATAAAGTTATTGTAAGCTCAGTTTTAAATGTGGTTCATATCTGTGCAAGACAATTAAATAACGTCAATAAAGCTGGCTTCTTACGTCTTCTCAACGTCTTTTTGATCCTCAATTCGAGCGAAGTGATTGAAGCTTTTCTTTTATATCCTATTCATTTACAGGAGATCTACGCTACATCACATACGTGACGATATTCACTTTAACACGCTTATTGGAAAACAAAAATATTTTTTTCAACTATAGTTCGGCCATTCAGAGAATGCGTTCCTGACACGTCGCGATTGAACTGACGACGTAATAACATTCATTGATTATTGATATAATAATGTTGTTTTAATGCTCCTCAATTGTTAAAACGGTAAACAACCAGCAAAAATATTTTTATCGTAACTGCAACGCCATTGCAAAGTTACGTCGTCAGTTCAATCGCGACGTGTCAGGAACGCATTCTCTGAATGGCCGAACTATAACAGTACCTACTGATATTTGTAAGTTTTGTGGTACCAAAATGTAAGTAGTTAAGGTAGTGTAATTTCCATTTATCGATTTTCTCATCTAGAAAATTGCTTTTAAAAGAAGTAATGACTTGTAACTTCGCTCTATAATCTACCCCATTACCATACTCATAGAAAGCACTCAGCACGGTAATACATATTCAGTATGCACATTCGAGGCGAAATGACCCTTGACTAGAAAACTTTGCCAAGGAAACTATCATAGAGCTATTATATATTGATATGTAAGTTCATATCACGAACCAGAACTTGTAGATATTTACATAACGTTGAAAAGATCTTCGGGCTGTGAGAATCCGGTGTTCTTATCTTTTATCTTTGAGTCAGCGGGTCGGGGGAATCTCCCTATAAACGAGCGCTCAGTGATGCTTGGTAGAACATTAGTGCTAGTGTGGGAAGGAATTTGTATGATTACATGTAGTGCAGGGGTGTAATTAATTACTTTTATTCCACATTTAAAGTGCGTTTACCTATATAATTAATTTATTGTTCCACATTTAATAATGTGTTATGTAATTAATTTAAGTAGGTATTATTTAACATTTACGAACATGATGAGATGTGGAACAATCCTGTATGATCTCGTATGAAATGAAAGATGCATTTAAACTAAAAACCATTTCATTTGCAGTTGCATGAAAATAAATGACAATGTATGTTACGTTAATAGCACCTAAAACCCCAAAATCTACGTAATATCATTGATAATATTAAAATGATTCTCCGAATTTCCACCGCTCGGTTCAGTAAAACCTCCAGTTTCCTCGTTAGGTACCTCTCAAGAGCAATGACTGGCTACACACAATTTGATTGGCTTCCGTAATTGCTTTGGCTTCAATTTTGTCTTTAGACGCCATACAAAATGCATAAAAGATTTTAGCTTTTCGTTTTCACAATACCAATATTTTTGAAAGCATCAGAATAACCACAGAATAAAATACGAATAGAATGGGTTTTAAAAACAAATTGAGCGAGAAAAAGATGATTGCTGTAATAACGTAGAAAATACAAATAAAATAAACGTACATTCAAATATAACAGTTCAGTTGTTTAGAAAATGACGATCTAAAAATAGAACGAAATAAAACGTTATGAAGTTTGTTCGACGATAAACACGTAGAGACGTCGGCGGTTGCTTCGCGCGGCCCTTCAGCCATAAAATGGGGTTACAACCACCGCCTAAACAGCTCCGATATTTCATTGTCTTGCTGAGCAGAATCCACAACTGCAAAGGATTAACTTACGTAACAGTTCTACTGCGCCGCCTGTTTTTAATTCGCCACTTCAGGATATAACTGCCTTTGAAACATTCAGCAGTGAGTAATTGCAGTTTCATTGGGGCCGATGTGAAATGGAACTCCTGCGGCTCAGTAAAAGCTTTTTGTTGGTCTTTTATCTACTTCACTAGATTTATTAGCGCGAATAAAACGTTTTACTTCCCTCATAATAAAACCAAATGCTTAGCTTGGCATAAATTGCAAATGTTTTGTATTTTGGTCGTAAACTACTACTTACATAAAATAAAATGTTTATTCCCATGAGACAAAAACAATATTTACATGTTCAATTCTAAGTGAAAGTAGATATTTTCTGAAGCATAATATAAATTAATTCAACAACGCTATTCAGTGTCACATTTCAGCCAACTGAAAACTTGTCATGTAGAACTCACAGCAGAAATTTCATTTCTCGTGTGATTTGAAATTCATCGCGTAAAATATCTCGAACATTCCGGATTCATTCATGCAGGATGAAAACATGTGAATTTGGAGTGGAGCATTGGATATGACCGGGCGGAGCGAGAACCCAGTGTTTCTGGACTGCCAGCTACCGCCACTTGTAATTCAATCGGACGACCGCGTCGTGTTGTTGTCAGACTCAGCACTTTAATTTCCTGCCATGTCGATCCAATTCACTCATTTATGAGCTCTGTTCAGTGTGCATTTCAGCTTTTATTGAGTAGAAATTCACTCCACTTTTGTAACATAGGAATGGGTAATCAGGATAAAAATACTAAAACGATTAAATCAGTAATTCCGTATAATTCCAAGGCCTTTAATTTCCAACAATGAACGACTACAGTAAAAGGGCGATATTAATTTAATTAAGATCCTAAACCCTTTGTACGTGACACTGAACCTAGCTTTTCATTATTACTTACACACGAATCGACTTTACTGGGATTAAAAGGTCAGTTATCCGATATCGTTAGTACTTATAAGAACCATCAGACATCCATTTAAAGTAATTCAGAAAGTTAAGTCTAAGACTGGAGAAAACAATATCAATTCTGCTTGCACGCTTCACTTATCACTGTAAGGTGCACCATTATGTGGAATCTCCGTAGTTTGTTACTGATACTACCTACTTGGATAATGCACGTGTATGTATGTACCTACATCCTATTCTAAGAGAATAGCCAAGACTGACCGTTACGAGCGAAACTAGCTACAAGATAATAAGGAGCTGCTCATTTAGGATTTAATAAGGTGTGGTTAGTTAGAATAAATTTAGTTAGGACGTAAATTCGCTGAAAATTTTAAAAATACGTCAGCAAGTTAAGTAGACCTAAAGTAAATCAAAAAAGTTTCAGAATTAAGTAAGTAATTTAGTAAATTATATTGAATTTTACCGACTAAGTGTGATTACCTACTTGGTAATATTTTAGTGCTAAGTGAAAAATACTTGCACATTTGTAGGAACATCGTCTCATCGACGGGCTATGGAAAATCAAATCTGTTTTCTCTATGACATTTATTGGAGTGGCAGTAACAGCAGACAGCTAATGAATAACTTCATTTCCATCCAATATTTCAATTTCAATATTGGATCTAAGTCAAATACCGTTTCCATGAAATAGTATCTTTATAGTATTAAATCGAGTAATTTATTTAAGTACTGGATATTTCATATAAAATTGCATTAAGCAATATCTGGATTTTTTTTATAGGCGTACTATCTATACTATGAGCGACCTCGTTTCTTTTGCAATTTGAGATACATTATATAAGTACTCGAAAGCAATACGGAGGATTAAAAAGATCTTCAATTATAGCATCATTAATATAATTAAAGAAAATGCATAGAGTAGCAAAATTAATAACAAGTAAAGTGATGATAAAACAGATTATACGATTAATCTGCTAATCAAAAATCCATCGATTAAAATAAGTACCTTTATCGAAATCGTTAGTTGAGTGAGACTAATTCGGCTAAGAATCTTTCAGCCAGAACAAGATAGTGATATGATAAATTATCACAATTTACTCATTTTTATATAAAATCACTTAAAGAAAGTCTGGCTCGAGTGTCTGGCGAATAATATTTATTCGCATTTAAGAGTGTACCTACTTAAGTAATTTCATTTGAAAACTTCTCATTAGGACTAAAGCCTGTAGAATATAGTAATTAGCTATTTATCATAAATACAGCTATCATTACAGGTCCGCAATTTTCCAATCATATTTTATATCAACGCTTCTCATAAAATGTACCTACTACTTCCATAGTTCTACCACAAGTTATACCATGGGTACTCTATGAAGTAGAGACAACCACCGACGCTGGCTGGCAGCTCACATTTAGTTTTTTTTTTTTTTTTTAAATCAATACTCGGAACAGGAGTAGCAATCAAGCCAGTAGAATTTAGAGTGCAAGATAATAATATATGGGACAGGCGTGGCAATCAAACCAGTGGAATTTAGAATGCAAGAATTTTTACTTGTATGGGTAAACCTTCCATTACTTTGATAGACGAAGAATTCTCGCTTATGTAACATGCTAAAGAAATGATGATATGACTGTCTTTTATGTCAATCAAAAACAGAAATAACACATTTTTATAGGTACAAGTAAATTTACCATGTAATAAAACATATACCTAGATTAAAATCCTACTACATAGCTGGACGTTCATCCGACTGGGATTACCTATCATTTAGCTGGCAGCCTGTTCATTTAGGTAATGACGTTCATTTATCAAACTCAACATTGGTTACGTTTACTATTTAATAAGTCATTTTACGTGGGTACATTTGCGTCGTATATGAGCTGAGCTAATTTGTTTATTTAAGCTTATAAACGGTGTATTCCTTACGTAAGTATCAATTTATGTGAAGCTGTCTAGAAACATTCAATTTATATATGAAAACATAATCTTTTTGGGAACAAGAAATGTGCCTCCTCTAGAAAAATATTAAGAAAGGAGATTGGGCAAGAATGTATGAAGTTTGGTCCAAATGTCCACCACGAACGAGACCTATATAATTAAATAGTCCACTTAATTTAGAGTAACTTTTACTAAGAAAGTAAAAAAAAACAATGCTAAAAAAAAGTTATAGCCAAAAATGTATTCTTAATTTTCGGTAGTTTTTGTATGTTATCATTATTATTTTTTATTTGATTCCACTTCCATTTCTGCACTTTATTTAAAACTAAGATGAGTAAGACACATTTGCATATAAACAGCCCATATTTTTTTGCCCGATGGTTGTACGAATCACCAACCAGTTGAGGCGCCAGAAGTGCTTGAATATAGATACTCAGCGGTGCCTGAATCTAAGAAAGTTCGATGTAACTGGTGGTGTCTTCTCTCTAACAATGAACAATTCTATTTTGACAGAAGTTACAGAAAGTACGAAAATCGAACATCACGAAAAGTAATTGAAAAAATCTGTAAAATGTTTTATTTGATTTTGCTATAACTTTTTTCTGGCATTATATTTTTTTTTACTTTCATAACAAAAAATGTTCTATATTTAACGGGCTATCTAGCCATATAGGTCTCGTTCGTGGTGGACATTTGGACCGGAATCGCCCATTGTTCAGTACGTTTGCATCTACTTTAAAAAATAAAACTATCATCCATGTAGATTTTGCTAAAAATAATGTCCATCAGGATTGAGGAGCCACTTTTTGTATCTTAATGAAATTTTGTACTTATTTAGTAGTAAGTTAAAAAGTATTGTAGGCTCAATCTTTGAATTTGTAGTATAATAGTTCAAAAGTTATATGAACACAAAGGTGGCTCCTCAATCTAAATATTTGGACCGAGGAGCCACGTTGGAACACAGAAAGTATACGATGTACATTCTTGAAAATTTTGTATGATTTAGTAGTAATTGAGCGCAATGAGTACTAAAAATTTAATTCCAGTACCTTTAATATTTAAAAAGATACAATACTTTTAATGTGGCACCTTAACCCATACAATGAAAGTGTGAATTCCCATGAATCGTAAGTCGCAAATTCAAATTACACCCCATAAACATTTAGTAGTAAGTGTGCCTGAATTTGTAGTACATAAACAAAGTAGTAAAACTGAGTGAATTTTGTAAAAAAAACGTATTTTAAGTGGCTCCTCAATCCTGACGTTTCTGAAATGAGAAAATGCTTGAGTTACCTGAAATCGGAATGGAATAAAAAAAATAAAGACACTAACATTTAGTATAAATTTCTACTAAATATACATGCACAAATGAAAATTGTATGTATTCAATATCTGATAAAAAATCATCTTTTCCATATTCCTTAGGACGTCGCCATTAAGGGTGACCATGTAATATGAAAAACATCAGGATAAATAGCTCTCAGCTTTGCCGCCGTGCTCTCGCTGTGGCGGCATATTGGGCTGACATAGTGCAGTCTCAATATATGACATGTCATCGACACGAAAGAAGAAGAAGCTTTGCCGCCATTTTTTTTTATATTCTTTATTATTTTTTATCTCTAATAATTTGTCGTCAATCGTCGTGCTGTATGATCTTATTCTCATTTAGTACAGCTGTCAATTTTACTAAATGTGCATGAATTTTCTAAAATGTTTTGATGTAACAAAAATGTTCATCAATCAGTTATTAAAACTGCAGTATCAGTTTCCTGAACATCACTTGGAAAACTTGCTATTTAAAACACCGACAAAATTTCTACTAGGAATTAGTCCAGAACAAGGTATTAACAACTTACTTAGCAATTCTCCAAAATTAAAATTAAGAATAGATACACATGCTTGGCAAAACCTTTTGATGCTAGTAATATATTCCAGTCACTAAAACCTTTTGAAACATAAAGTTCTTAAAACCAAGATTTAACATAGGTGCCCGCTTTTTTTGCAAAAGAGTGTATTTTAAGTACCCTTAGTGGCAGGTGTAAAGATCTCGTTAATACGAAGCCAATGATCCCAAACACTTGGCAGTTGCTATATACCGATACGGAGTTCCCTTGATTTTCTGTCGCCTCCATCATCAGGTAAGATCCAAACCTTCATAGTCATATCACGAATAACCTGTTAGCTATGGGGCAAAACTGCGAGTAGAAAGAAAAAAAAATCATTTCGGTCCAGGCGTCTTCCAGGTAGCGAGTAACAAAGAAAATAACAAGTGACTTGAGAACTTGCTCCTTTTTTTAAAGTCGGTTACAACAACGCAGCAAATATGTTTCAAATGTAATGCTGTCATTATTAAAAAAAAAATGCGAAGTATCGAATTTACGGACAATGAAAATCAAATCCATTGCCACTACGAAATACTAGGCAGTATGGTCGTAACACTAGCCTGCCCTATAAAGGGCAAAAAAAACAGGCGCGTTTTTTTAATTTGGAACATTACACCGCTCCAGCAATGTTGAATGACAAAGCAAGTTTATTAAATAGGTACTTTATTAAGTAAAGTTATTAAATACTTTTGTATTTACCCAATAATATTTTGTCATTCAAGAGGCGGAATAGCCATAAATGTGTTTGCCTACAGAGGTTTAATAAAAAAATTGGCGGCAAAGCTGAGAATTACCTATTTATCCTGATTTTTATTCATATTACATGGTCACCCTTAATGGCGACGTCCTAAGGAATATGGAAAAAATGATTTTTTATCAGATATTGAATACATACAATTTTCATTTGTGCATGTATATTTAGTAGAAATTTATACTAAATGTTAGTGTCTTTATTTTTTTTATTCCATTCCGATTTCAGGTAACTCAAGCATTTTCTCATTTCAGAAACGTCAGGATTGAGGAGCCACTTAAAATACGTTTTTTTACAAAATTCACTCAGTTTTACTACTTTGTTTATGTACTACAAATTCAGGCACACTTACTACTAAATGTTTATGGGGTGTAATTTGAATTTGCGACTTACGATTCATGGGAATTCACACTTTCATTGTATGGGTTAAGGTGCCACATTAAAAGTATTGTATCTTCTTAAATATTAAAGATACTGGAATTAAATTTTTAGTACTCATTGCGCTCAATTACTACTAAATCATACAAAATTTTCAAGAATGTACATCGTATACTTTCTGTGTTCCAACGTGGCTCCTCGGTCCAAATATTTAGATTGAGGAGCCACCTTTGTGTTCATATAACTTTTGAACTATTATACTACAAATTCCAAGATTGAGCCTACAATACTTTTTAACTTACTACTAAATAAGTACAAAATTTCATTAAGATACAAAAAGTGGCTCCTCAATCCTGATGGACATTAAAAATAAGCTTCGAAACATACAAGTTACCTAATCCAAAAGGCCATACCTACAACCGGCCAGGCACTCAATGTTCGTGCATTTGATAGCAAGCCATTAGAACGAGCGATATTACCCGGATCGAGGTATATGCTCCCCGGAGACTCGTCACCACGGCCGACACAGATAATCTCTGATGCCCGAACCTGCCATTTTGAGCACTGCATAGCTACGTTCGATATTTAAATATTGATGACGTAATTTCGACATACGTACGCCATTTTTGACACTGGATTAGTTTTATCAGTGATAGCTAGCATGAGCTATTCATGCAATAAAAATCACAATTATTTTGTAATTATTTGGTGCAATCTATACTAATATTATAAAGTTGAAGAGTTTGTTTGTTTGTTTGCTTGAACGTGCTAATCTCAGGAGCTTCTGGACCGATTTAAAAAATTCTTTCAGTCTTACATAACCTTTTTATCAATGATGACTATAGACTACTTTTTATCTGGGTTCGTGAAGAGGTTCCCATGGGATACGGGGGAAACCGCCAGCAGAATATTATTGGACACTGGAATCGCCGTATAGATTTTCCCTGAAACCCACCGGCCCAACGAAATGCATGCCAAAATGATAATAAAATTGTAGTTAAAGTTAAGGAAGAGGTTGAGGTTTATTTTGTATCTTTTATGCAAATTTAAAACAGTGGTAAAGCTTCAGAGCAGCATACTACATACATGGAGAAATAGAAAAATGAATAGTGGTCATTAATGCAAGAACACGTTCTCAGTTCTTTGATTATTATAATTATTCAGACTAGGGAGGCAAACGCTCTATCTCTCATAATTTAACTTAAAAAAACATTGATAGTTTTGTTTCATAAATATAAATTAGTATGTTTGCAAAATTATACTCTAATTACAAGTCATTCTATAAAATGAGTGCTAATGTATAGTAACAAATTAATGTGCCAACAAGCATTGTTTTCTGCCCTATTAGCCCTCATTATTTAATTATTTCTAAATTGTTGTGCTTTTTCAATGTAAAGCAAATTATTTGTTTACAAATTAATATAAACAGCCTACGGTCATTAAGTACGAAATCTGCGGAAAACTTCTTAAGCCAAAAAAAATGATACTTAAAGATATTTTTTGCAATGAACCTGACTAAGAGATTTAGAAGGTCAAAGTCACATGTTATTACTAAATAAACACTACTTATTAAAATGGAGGCACGGTCTGTTGCCCGCAGATAACAGCTGCTTTTAATAGGTACATAAAATAAAAGTCATTTCCAAGCAATTATTTTTATTTGTAGTATCTTGGCTATGTACCTACTAGGTATATAGGTATGCAGTGTACCTAAGAAAATGTTGTTTTTGCAGCGGCTGTTCACGATATCAGGGCAGTGGCCTCAGCATGGACCTACATTCGACTCATATGCATCGTATTTATATTAAACAAAAGCGCAACAACATTTTATATCATTCAAATGTGGAACAAGGCGTTCAATGCAGGTTTTAAATGAAACCACTACACTTAACTTTACCATTGTGTTAGAGCCCGGCTCAAAAGACACGCAAAGCGTGATGGATTATTTTGCCAAATTCACGTAACCCGCCATACGTCTCACCAGGTGGCAAAACAAATTTAATTCCATCCGTCAAGCTCAAAGAGGAAACGAACCGAGCTTGGAAACTTTCCACTTTGACCTACTGAGGTTAAAACGGATGCATGATTGATAAAAGGTCTATGCCCTAACAGTATCCATTATTTATGTTATTGCACATTACCTATATTTCAATCGGGCTGTCTGTCATGCCACCTATTTCGACTAAACCATTGGATTTTAATTGCACGTACTAAATAGTTAAATACCTACAGCTAAAGTAGGCACGGGACACAGGCTTAATTGATTTGATACTGGTCATAAAGTCAAGTAGTTCGAAGGTGAAACCGCAGGAAACGAGTAGCAACAAAAACTGACATAATTATATCGCTTGGGCTACAATCACAACACAGCACAGAATAGTCTTAGCGTGTCACTGATAAAGGAACGTAATGTGTTGATAAATTTATTATCTACAAAATACAGCAACACACAAATACAGTTTAAAATTCAGTATCTCCCAAAATCTGTGGTCGAACAGATGATATTATAGTTCGAAAACGCAAAGAGATCGAACGTCACCATGCTCGGTGTTATTCTTCAGTTGTTTCTGGTTTTTGTGATAACTTGTTTAACCGTGGTCTATTTCTTCTTTCGGAAGAACTATGGCTACTGGGAAAAAAGAGGCGTTCCTTACGAGAAGCCGAAACCATTCGTTGGAAGTCTTTCGTTCCTGATGAGGAGAAGTTTCTGGGACGTTTTCTACGACTTCAGCAAGAAGTTCAAGTGTGATTATTTTGGAATATATATGTCATGGAAACCAGCCCTCATGATCCAATCGAAGGAACTTGCGAAACAGGTTCTAGTGAAAAGTAGTGACAGCTACCAGGACCGATATTCTTATGCAGGACGTGACGATGATCCCCTGGGTTCATGTAATTTATTTACACTTAAGGTACGAATTTTATCTTATGGTTTGAAATTATTTTGGTTATTTTGACAAAAAGGGTACCTAATGAAACATTTTTTTAAAATGTGTTTCGATTTGTAACAAAACTATGTTAACTAACTACATGTTCGGAAAGTCATCACGTTGGTTATTAAAATTGACTATATTTACTATAAAAAATTAAGGAGTTTCATAGCAATGGCTACCAGTGTTTTTCCGAACCGGCCAAGTCAAGTGGGCCTCGAGCACGAAGGGTTCCGTTTCATCATCTTTAAACGGGCAAAAAATCATGTCTGTTGAATCATATTTTTTTCAACGGAAAATATTCGTTACAGAGTCCAATGTGGGTCCAGATGAGGCACGAAGTATCCCCAATGTTCACCGGCTCGCGTTTGAGGAACCTCACTGAACTCATGAACATCAACTCCAGCGAACTCGTACGCAGAATACAGAAGGATTACGTAGAAAACAAGCAGCCTGTTGACCTGAAGGTAAATGTTTTGTAATGGTACCTAAGTATTGTCCAGGAAGTAATGCTTGCTTCATGTGATATATGAAATTCAGCAGAAAAAGGATGAAACTTGTAAGTCAATTCAAAGTTTGTAAGTACCTACCTATTTTACTTTCAAATCGATCAATTTCTAAAAATAACATAGTCAATACAATTTTCGCTTAATTTTACTTACGTTTAATGAGTTTTCACTGCTGAAACCGGGAGTTTACAAAGGACGCCAATAACGATGTTTCGATATCAGATATATAAAATATAGAAACGGCCAATAACACAAAAGCAAAAAGAATCAATTGTCACCAAGACGTAGCTACGGTGGCCAACAAAAAAAGAAATGATATCGAAGATCGATACCTGGTCAGAGTTACAAAACATCGTTCGCTGGGGCTTTTTATTCTCACACTTTTATGTTCTTCTTACTTGTCGACACCTTCTTGAAAATTTAATGTCAGTTGAATAAAAATATTGTCAAAATTCGGTTACAAAATTCGTCCTTTATTGATAGCAAAGGGTCTATCTCAACATGCAGAGCCGGTTTACGCTACAGATTTTTAGATTGCATTTACTCAGGACTGCAAAGACACAACTGATTTTACATAATTTTCAAATATGTATAGTAGTGAAATGTTCATCACTTATCGTTTTTCATTTAGGTATTCATTAAAATCCATATCAATTGCATTTTTAAGTATGAAATAAAAATATAAAAAACACTTGTCATTATAATTACAGGAACTATTTTCAATGTACACATCAGACACGGTAGCATACACCGTGTTTGGCATCAGAGTGAGCGCGCTAAAGGAGCTCACCTCTCCGCTCTGGCTGATCACGCGACACATGGTCAGGTGGACTTTCTGGCGCGGCTTCGAGTTCACCATGATCTTCTTCTTACCTGCCATCGCTGAGTTTATGAGGTACCGGTTATTGTTCAAGATAATAAAATTAAACTTAATAAATATTATAAGTTCCGTTCACGTCATTTAGAGAAGGTACCAAAGGAAACTGAAAATTAGACCTAGTATTAAACTAAGAAGTTAGGTGTGCAAAGGACGTCATATTTTTTCAATTTTTTTTTTTCATATTTAATTTAATGTATTTTGTTCGATCATTTTCAGGCTTAAATTCTTCTCGCAACCTGCAACAGACTATGTCAAAAAGTTATTCGAGGAAGTGGTCGCCGAACGAAAGAAAACTGGAGAAAGCAGCGACAAAGATCTCGTTAATCACTTGTTGAAGGTTAAGTCTAACTTGAAACTACCCGCCGGCTCCGACGCGAGTAAGTTTGTCCTGAGGAACTAATATTTTAACCTGAAAATGTTAATACTATAAAGACATAATAACTTTACTTAAAAATGTCACACGTACCTTATAACTTTAAAAAAGTCGTGTGTAAAGAACCAACCTCTCGAGTATGAGGGTGTGGGTTCGATTCCAGGTCAGGCAAGTACCAATGCAACTTTTCTAAGTATGTACTTTCAAAGTATATCTTGGACACCAATGGCTGATAAAAAGGTGAAGGAAAACATCTTGAGGAAACCTGGAGTATAGTCTAAAATCACCAACCCGCATTGAGCAAGCGTGGTGATTAATTCTCAATCCTTCTCCGTGTGAGAGGAGGCCTGTGCCCAGCAGTGGGACGATAAAAAGGCTGTAATAACAACAACATACTTAATAACTTAGGTACTACAAAGAAAATCAAAACAATGGAAAATAATATCAATGCTGAACAAAAAAGTGTGATAAACACCGTCTGAAAACTTATCGCCGATAGAGACCGATAGAGATCTAATCGTGTGGCAGATGAAAACATCTTATCTTACTCGTTAATAAAAAATATCTATTTATCCAATGTCAGTGTTCATGACTGATAATATTCTGAAAATTCCCTGATTGTTATTTATCGCATATTTTTTACCTTTTAGAATTAGCTGATGACCTGATGATGGCGCAAGCTGCGTTATTTATTTTGGGTGCAATTGAAACATCTTCCACAACGTTAACCTATATGCTTCATGAACTGGCCTATCATCCAGAAGAACAGGTACTGAAATAATATCGTCATCTAAATGAACCATTGTTGTGATAAAACTCACGCACACAAAAAGCACGGTCCGCTCCGGTAAAACGTTCCATGGCGAATGAATTCCGAAAGACCGTTGGTGCTACCGCCGCACCCCGCGCGCCATTCTTGCGCGCCAATTGAATTTTATTCGAAATTTAAATTTCAAAGAACTTTTTGGACACCCAGTATATCACAAGGACGTATGATGTTTAAGTTTATTCAGATAATGTCCTTATTTAAACAAACAAAAAAAGGTGTTTTGTCTTCTAATCAAACGTCTCAAACATTAAACACAAAAACCTTAATGCCAATGAGTCCTTAGTAGCACGAAAATTTTAAAAGCAATTAACTTTAATTAATTTAATCGTTATTGAATTATTTCTTACAGGAAAAACTTTACCAGGAAGTTAGCGCAGCGCTGAAAGAAAGCGGGAAAGACATTCTGAACTACGACGATTTGTTGAAAGTCAAATATTTAACCGCGTGCATGCACGGTATGTAAAGAAAATGAGGTCTTTTGTTTACTTTCTATCACACTCTGTCTATCATTCTCTCTGTCTGTCATTCTGTCGTAGATTCTTTTAGTTTTTTTCGTGGTTAGCAGGCAAATTTTGACGTAAGTCAGGGTCGTCAGGGTTTGACGTAAATTAATTTTCATAAGGAGCATGAAATATACATTTTATAATAATGTGCTCATAATAACAAATTATTTTAATTTAATTATTAATTAATGTAGAAAGTAAATAAAAATGTTATTGTTTTTAATATTTGTTAAAACTTCCTGTTTTGTAATCAACATTTTAAAATGTATAAATAAATAAATGCTACCAAATATTTTTGCAGAAACACTAAGAAAATATCCTCCAGTGCCGCACTTGGACAGAATTTGCAACAAGACCCACCAGTTGACAGACGAGCTGACGGTAGAAGCTGGAACACCGGTGTACGTGAACGTAGTGGCCATCCACTACAATGAGGACTCGTACCCTGAGCCTGAGCAGTGGCGACCAGAGAGGTTCATCAACTCTAATGACAGTGACAACCACGACTTTGCGTTTATACCCTTTGGTGAAGGCCCGAGGTTTTGCATAGGTTCGTAATTAAACATGTCATCATCTCCCGAGCCTTTTCCCAACTATGTTTCGGTCGGCTTCCAGTCTAACCGGATTCAGATGAGTACCAGTGCTTTACAAGAAGCGACTGCCTATCTGACTTCCGCAACCCAGTTACCCGGGCAACCCGATACCCCTTGGTTAAACTGGCGTCAGACTTACTGGCTTCTGACTACCCGTAACGACTAACAAGGATTTTCAATGACAGCCAGGACCTACAGTTTAACGTGCCATCCGAAACTTAAACATGTATTAAGGATTTAAGATAGCTATAGGAACCTCCTTTTTTGAATTAGTGGTTGAATTCTATTTTTTATCCTTGCAACGTCAAGTAACCAGAACCCAATATGTCTGCATAAATGTATAACTATTGTGTTTAGTACCTATACCTGAGTCACCTATGTATAAACATTGTAATGCTGGTTGATTTACTTAGTGCTAGGAACCGGCACGCTTTTTCTCCTACGTTGGCAAAATCTCAGTCGGAAGAAGCTCGTTATTATTAAACAGGAAGTGTACGTCAAGAAGCATTGTAATATATGACGACGCTTGCATTGAGGTTCACTAAAGAGTATCGTAACGAATCTGTAATTATTTAATACTTTTTATTTACTTTTCCAGGTAAACGTTACGGCATGATGCAAATACGCACAGCCATCGCCCAAATGATTATGAAGTTCAGATTTGAGCCTGATGCACCTAAGATCGTGGAGTCCGACTCCTACAGCGTCATCCTGAGTCCTAAGAATGGCGGCAAAGTCAAGATTATCCCTCGAAACTAGACTGAATAATTCACAACCTTAACTGACAAACGAATATGTTTAAAGTATGTATTTTAATGAAGTTTAAGTAATAAAAAAACTGTAAAAAAAATGTATTATGTAGCCTTAAGAAATAAAAGCTTAAAATATTAAACTTTAGTTTTTACTTGGGTGCTTATTGTTTCATTTTCAAAACCTACTTTAAACAAAGAATAGCTGAGCTGCGAAGACGTTTTAATAACGTAATGTATTATTTTGATTACTTTGTATGTCGACACCTCCTACCTACGTATATTATCGTAACCAACAAAATGACGATTTTGCTTTTTTTATATAAAACGACTTATTTTTATTTCCATTTATTTATTTTTAAACATAAATTTTACACTAGGTTCTGCCAGCGGTTTCACCTGCATCCCGTGGGAACCTCTGCACGAACCCGGATATAGCCAATAGCCTTCCTCGATAAATGGGCTATCTAACACCGAAAGAATTGTTCAAATCGGACCAGTAGTTCCTGAGATTAGCGCGTTCAAACAAACAAACAAACAAACTCTTCAGCTTTATAATATCAGTATAGATTTATATTTAATATCTAAAAATGTAAAATATAAGTATGTTTAAAAATAAATAAATGGAAATAAAAATAAGTTGTTTTATGTAAAAAAAGCAAAATCGTTATTTTGTTGGTTACGATAATAAACGTAGGAGGTGTCGATGTGTTAAAATTTAATTTTCATCGACCAGCAATCGACTCCCTAGAGTTAAAAGAATAACAGTGTTATTACAAAAAAGTTAAATGGATGGCAGCGAACGACATTTCATAAAAAAAAACACCAATTGTATTTTATTTTGAAAACCAGGTTAAGCCAGGCTTTTAATTATTTTAAATGAATATTTTAAATATGAGTAATATTTGCAGTTCTACTTCCTAAGAAGTCGTGGTGGCCTAGTGGGCAAAGAACCAACCTCTCGAGTGTGAGGGCGCGGGTTCGATTCCAGGTCAGGCAAGTACCAATGCAACTTTTCTAAAGTTTGTATGTACTTTCTAAGTATATCTTAGATACCAATGACTGTGTTTCGGATGGCACGTTAAACTGTAGGTCCCGGCTGTCATTGAACATCCTTGGCAGTCGTTACGGATAGTCAGAAGCCAGTAAGTCTGACACCAGTCTAACCAAGACTACTAGACTAATTTAGATATTTAATTCTAGTTTTAATTGTAAAAATTTATTATTTTAATTCTAGTAAGTAGTTTAAACCATATTTGTACGTCTCACCATAGACAAAACATAGCGCACTATTTTAACTTTAAGATCTTCATTTTATCTTACACCTATGTTTTACAAATAATAAATACTTTGATACTTTGACTTTGACAAGGGGTATCGGGTTGCCCGGGTAACTGGGTTGAGGAGGTCAGATAGGCAGTCGCTTCTTGTAAAGCACTGGTACTCAGCTGAATCTGGTTAGACTGGAAGCCGACCCCAACATAGTTTGGGAAAAAGGCTCGGAGGATGATTTGCAGTTCTACTTCCTAGAATCAACCACTCCCTTGTTTGGAGTTCAGCAGAATAACAGATTTATTTGTATTTGAAGTCGATAAGGTCAAATTACGCCTGAAGCCACAATAGCTCTTTTTGTCCACACATTTTTATCAGACACACACACGCATACCTTCATTTTATCTAGGTAAATACTAAACATAACTATGGAATTTATTGTTGTTTCTAGGCACCTCACAATCTTGCCATTAACTCAGATAATTTTAATCTCTACGTCGGTCGTTTTACTAATTTTAAATTGATAACGGACCGTCCCCTGTGAGCCCTCTGATGGATAAAAACTTCAAAGTATTTAATAAGATATGGGTTTACTTTAAATACTTTTACTTTTCTTTTTTTACTTTCACAGCCCATTACAAGTGCCTAAATAGAATAAATTCTACCGTATCCGTACCGTACCGTTTATATCATAAAAGAGCCAAACACAGTTCAGAATGTTATTAGTATTCCAAGTTCCGACTGAGTTCCCGACTCAGGATGGAAAGATATTGTTCTATATTTGAGATCAGGAAGGAAGGAAGCCATTAATAAGCAAGCCCCATAACAAACTGTTTAAAACAAAAGACATGCACCTGTATAAAGCACAGGTGATGAGTGAACCCACCTGTATAAAGCACAAGCAATGCTTGAAAGGTCGCCGGAAGACGCTGGATGCAGGTCGCTTCCAACAGGTATCTGTGGAGATCAAAGGGGGAGGCCTATGTTCAGCAGTGGACGTCCTATGCCTGAGATGATGATGATGATGATGAATGCTTGAAAACAAATCTTCTATTTAGATTAGTCTGGTTACTCCGAAGCGTCACATATAAACGTTTGCAAACTTATCCGCGTGCAGAGGCGCCGGCAATACGCTTGGAACACATTAATTTATTCAACATATTTGCAACACTATTTACTCATACCTCAACAAACTATGTACTCCTTAGCACGACAGTGTTAATATTACGCAATGATGTTTTATCGAATTTGTTATCTATAAAAAACTCGATTTAAACATACAAATACGTGTGTTCAGTTTAGTTTGTTCAGTCATTATTTACGCAAATCGGTGGACACACCTGATGGTATTCTAATTCGCACGCGCAAGGAGATCGTACGTCGCCATGATCGCTTCTATCATTCAGTTGTTACTCGTGTTTATTCTGTGTTGTTTGATTGTGTTTTATTTCTTCTCACGAAGTAATTATGGCTACTGGAAAGACAGAGGCGTTCCTTACGATGAGCCCAAACTATTCTTTGGAAGCCTTTCGTTTCTCATGAGAACTAGTGCTTGGGATGTTTTCTACTGCTTAAGCAAGAAGTATAAATGTGATTATTTCGGAATATTTCTGTCATGGAAACCAGCCCTTGTGATACATTCGAAGGAACTTGCGAAGAAAGTTATTGTGAAAGAAAGTGATAGTTATCAAGATAGATACATCGCTTCAGGCGTCGATGACGACCCTTTGGGAGCGCTGAATTTATTTACTATTAAGGTATGTTCGTACTATAATACAGAATGTTCATAACTGACAACAGCTCAAGAATGCGGAAGTTTAACTCTTCGATGCGTCGATGTTATAATGTTTATAAATAATCAAAGAGGTCAATAACTGCTTACGCGATTTCAAAAAGGCTTGACCTTTGGAATACCTTATTAACCTGGAGTTACAGGTGCTGTAATTTTTTTGCGTTATTTTATGCGTCTGAAATCGAGAAAAAAACATGTAAATTACTGTAGGTATTATCCTATTGTTTTAATTTTTCATTCTTTTATAGGTCCTTAGCTGTACAATTGTGCTTCATTTGTGGTCAGGAGTTAAATAGTCCGGGTCAAACCCTTCATCCCATACGTTTATATAAGTGTGCGGAATCGTAGGGCATATACCTGCTGTATATTTTCTTAGACTCTCCTATTCTGCTGCCAGAAAGGTCTCACACAAAATGATTATAAAATTAATCGATGTTTGTTTAGAGTTGTGAAATATTCCATCAATATTGTCAATATAAGATCGAATATCATTAAATTACTTATTCAAATAACTCTATTGTTCTATTCACAAGGCAAAACTACACCTATCTAACAGAATATGGAAAATTTTAAGATGCGTTTCTCCCAGTACATTGACACAAAAATCGCAAGACCAACGTATACAAAACTTGCTTCTGCCCGCGGTTTTACCCGCATCACAGAAAAACTTTCAGGATTCTTGTAGTATATGTAACTTTGATAGAAGCTTCATATTTTTCTTCAGATTACAGGGGCAACCGGGATCTGTTAGTTAATGACGAGGAGATAATTAGGAAGCTTCAATTTGAATAAATCCATAAATGAACATTTAATTATTCGCAAAAAAACATACGTGGAAGCGGTCCTTTACAATACAAAAGACGCGATAATTTTTTGTCAATATTTTTTTACCTGCCTCTACCTCGTTTTTATTATTTAAGAGTTCATCAAGATCCACTATTTTTAGCTCAAACTAATCTGAGCAAGTCCTTTAACGAAATACATAATTGCAATATATATAATAGTCGCTACTTCCTGGTTTTTAAAGACGGTAAAATCCATTTTTATATTGTTAACCTTTGAAGAAACACTATAATAGCGTCCATTGAGGATCTATATTTTATTGTATTACCTTTGTTTTATTAACACGTCTGTACAAATCTGCATACTGCAATGGCATTCATGAATAAGTTAAAAAGGCATAAACCTAAACATTTTCATAACAATAAATAATAAACATATTCCTATTCCTTGGTTAATAATATACATAGTATAGGTATATATGTAGATATTGTTACTACTCATATTTTTTAACAAAGGGGAACGAACTATGGTTCGTATTTGACAAACACTTGAAAAGTAAAAAAAAATGCCAACGGTTAACCTTGACCTATCGCAACACAGTTTTATGCCAGTATATTTTTTATAACATAAGTAGAAGTTATAATGCTTATCCTCCGTTATTTGTTTTCTTAGGCTTTTTCTGATCACACATGTTACAGTAGGCAATACATACAATGTTCGAGTCTGATCAGAACTGTATTCTAACTATAGGCCCAATAAATGAACTGATACTGCATACCTACTTATAAGCCGTATATAACCTGTAAACGATAAACAATAATATCACGTCCTATAATGTTAATGAAAACAATTAGTATGTATTGTCACAAATGAAGATACTGTTAATGGTTATAATTAAGAAAATATGTATATACAACATCACGAGTTATTGCGCAACAACCTGCTATAATTTTTGTAAAGAGTTTTTATTAGCGCCAAGTTCGCGTGTTTGGAGCAATATAAACAATTAAGTGATGTTTGTTTTGACTGCTATTTTAATATGGACATTATTAATTATCGCTTAGACGCTATGTACATATGTATCGTATTTATATGTTTAAGTCATTATAATTTTTATGGACACACGATGGCTAGGAAGAAACGAGACAATTAAAATAAATTTGAAGATTGCAATCGATGATGTAGCATAGGGATAGAAAAATGTTTGGAACTAAAGTGTACAGACGTTAGAAATAATTGCAAGGGTGACCATCATCGGCTGTTAGGTACTCCAATTTTATTTGGGATCGGCGCAGCATGTTTTCTCCTTCCATACTCTTTCATCTGCCGTCGAGTGACAATATTTCTAACCATATCGACTTTCACACATAAAGATGACATTTTACGTAATTTTAACTGTTATGGCTGTTTTCGTTATAGAGTCCGATGTGGATGCAAATGAGGCATGAAATAACACCAACATTTACAAGCATGCGATTGAAGAACATCACTGAAATAATGAACATCAACTCCAAAGAAGTAGTGAACAGGATCCAGAAGGACCATGTTGATAGCAACAAGCCTGTTGATCTTAAGGTAATTTTCAGTGAACGATACAATCGAGACAGTATGAGTGTGAAGATTATGAGATCGTAGAAAAAATAGATGCCTAAGTAGAAACTTACACCGATGACTTCAATATACCGTCTAAAGTCTGACAAATACTATAATGAAAATCGCATCAAAATCGGTTCAGCTAATGGGGAACTTTCTTTACTCCGTGATTCAGCCAAACGTGAGATAATCTAACGCAAACATACATTAACAAGTCAAACTGAGACCTCAATTTTTTAAGTCGGTTGGAAATCAAAACAATTCCATTCCAGTTTTGATGGTCAAATACTCACTGAAGCAAATCCTATCTATCCTTATTCAAAGTGCATCTTCTTCGCCATTACCTACAGAAACTCTTCTCCATGTACACATCTGACACGTTGGCATACAACGTGTTTGGCATTCAAGTGAGCTCCCTGAAGGATCTGACCTCGCCTATCTTCTTCATCACTCGCTATATGATGAGGTGGACATTTTGGAGAGGGCTGGAGTTCACCATGATCTTCTTCCTTCCTGCTGTTGCTAAACTTCTCAGGTACGTTTCTCGTAAGCTATTCCCATCCAATTCTTTGGTAATTAATGTCAATGAATACATTACATCTCCCTTCATCTGACAACTGTCAAATTGCTTTGCCTACTCTTGCCCCATGATTCTCTTTTTAAAATTCTACGTCCATTATTTTCAGATTAAAACTCTTTTCTCAAACTGCAACGGAATATACAAAAAAGTTATACCGTGAAGTAGTTGCAGAACGGGAGAAAACTGGTCACACTGGCGACAAGGATCTCGTTAGTCATTTGTTGAAGTTAAACGCCAACTCAAAACTACCCGCCGAATCTGGCTCACGTAAGTACACAAGCAGTTGCCAATATCACAAGAGCTCAAAGGAAAATATTAAAACTATCTAACCCAACAAACACCGCCCTATCTAAACAATTTCCTCCCCATAAAAACCACTTTAAGTGGTTTAGATTTTCCGGGAAACTTATCCCATTTTTCATTTCACCGTAAACCTTAATCGGAAGATTAATATTTCTCAGTAGGGATTAGTTCTTTGATATAGCGGTTTCTCATGCGCAAAGCATCGAACAGTGTACGTACCTAGATTCGAGACAATTACTTGAACTACAGTTGCTGGAATATGAATTATAGCCATGGCCATTTAAATGTTATTCTGACATAAGCCATACTACTGCCAAGTTTCATGTAAATCCATTCTGTAGTTTTTCCATATAGATATTTTTACCAACTTCCGCGTTTTGAATATTATCAAAGTATTGTTAAATAATTATTAGCACGTTTTATTTAAAAAAAACTGACAAGAAGAATGAGAAAATGGTATGATGTAATAAAGATAAAAACTTCAAAGGCTTGATAAAATATAATAATCTGCTCATTGTATGCCTACTCAAAAATAATTATCACATCAATAAACATGAATCACTTTACCAATTATTATATCTAGAAGTATTAAGGGACTCATGATGCCGATAACCGCACGGGCCAATAGAGCTACGCTCGCAGTTTTGCTCAATGCCTGGCAAAATTACTCACTCTTTATCAGATAATTTAAAAATGTATGCGACAATCCGCGTGAAAGCGCTATATGCCTTTACCTAACAAAAAGTAAAAAGCTATGTTAATGATTTCATTAAGCAATATTATTTTTCTTATGTCCTTCAAAATTCCGTAAGAAATTATCGTTTTTTTTTTTCAGAATTATCGGAAAACTTAATGATGGCTCAGGCCGCTTTTTCCATATTGGGTTCAATGGAAACGTCATCCACAACCATGTCGTATGTACTGCACGAGCTGGCACATCACCCTGATGAACAGGTAATTAAATATCATTATACTGTTGACATGATTACGCACCATTTATCCTGATTAACAATACGGCTCAAAAGTATGTAAGTACATTACATACAAAAGGTTTTAAGAGGCCGTTGACACATTCAATTCATTTAACACGACAAACTTAAATAAACAATAGAAATCCATCTACACTATTGCTTTGTGCCTTTATTTACCAGAAAAAGCAAGATTATAAATATTACACATTTACACCCCTCGTATTCTCCAAGATGCTCATTAAAAACCATCTGCTTATACGTAGGTAGGTAAATTTTCTTTATAATTACGTATTGTATTAAATTCTCCCATTTCATTTACAGGAAAAACTTTACGAGGAAATGAGCGAAGCATTGAAGGAAAGTGGCAAAGACGTTCTGGACTACGACGATTTGTTGAAAGTCAAATACTTAACCGCGTGCATTCAAGGTACATACAATTTAACTTACCAGACACATAGAAGCACGATTATTTGTGACACCGACGTAGATATAACATTATAAACATCTACCGTCTTACCACAAAAACTTTTTAACGTCAGTTTTAGACTTGTCTAAAAAAATGTCAGATTATGACGTTGACGTATGGTTCATTTTGCTGCCAAATTTTTTTTAGACAAGTGTTCAACTGACGTTTAAAAGTTTTTTTGGTACGACGGCTATTATTTTGGTATTTTGTGCTAATGTTAAAAATATAATCTTACAGAAACGTTGAGAATGCATCCTCCAGTGCCACACTTGGACAGGATGTGCAATAAAAAGAACCAGTTGACGGATGAGCTGACAGTAGAAGCTGGTACACCGGTGTTCGTGAACGTAGTGGCCATCCATTATAACGAGGAATATTTCCCGGAGCCCGAGCAGTGGCGTCCTGACAGGTTCAACAACTCCACCGACACTGATAACCATGATTTCACCTTCATACCGTTCGGTGATGGGCCGAGATTCTGCATAGGTGAGTAAAAGGAGAATGGGCGAAATGTTTGGATGTTGGTCTACTTTCCCTCTATTAATGAGTCGTAGGTATATCTTTTGAAGAAAAGACCTTTTCTTTTTAAGCACAACATTTCGTACTAAAATACTACTCACCAATTCTTAGTACTTTGGATGTTAGAGCATGTCAAAGGTTTGTATCGTTTTTATTATGTCCTGACATATTTATAAATGATACATCTTTTGACTATCTAGATTATTTGAAAAATAGCTTCATGGCAAGAGACCAAAGAATGAGCTTATTCTCAACTGCTTTTCTTTCTCCAGGTAAACGCTACGGCATGATGCAAATACGAGCAGTCATCGCTCAAATTATCAAGAAGTACAGAATAGAGCCCGATGGACCTCAGACTTGGCAGACGGACCCCTACAGCGTGTTCCTAAGGCCTAAGCATGGCGGGAAGGTCAAGTTCATTCCCCGATCATGATATAGAAGATATTATTATTCTAGTGTCATACTGTAAATATAGGTATTATTAATTTTAATTTGATGTTTGTTGATAAAATTTTCATCTAATAAAAAAGTAACTGAAAAAAATACCCGTGCCAAAAGTCAAAAATAAAATGGGTGTTGTTTTTTACGTCGTGGTCTCGCCAAGTTGAAAGCAAATTGTACCTTGATCGTTGAAAACTAAAGCCGCATCTGCTGGAAAATCGGCCAAGAATTAAAAACGGCTGCCAAATCGGTTCAGCCGTTTCCACACACAGATACAAATAATAGTCAAAAGTAAAGTTATATAACAATTAAACTGACGTTTTATTTATTGCACCGGAACGACATTGGTATTCCTACATGATCATTTCACAGATTCATTCAACATCGAAGTATAATTTTTTCGGTTTACCTATAGCCGTGCCACTTTAATCAAAACGTTGGTGCCGGCTACCAATTGTCCGATCGGGCGCTTGATAGGATATCGAAAAAATGTCCCACAATTACTATGCATGAAGAGATATCCAATACAATTTCCTATTTTTCACCAGTGCTTTTATTAACCGCTCCATTTTGAAAACAAAATAAAAAAGTTTTAAATAATACTTTGTATTCTTCTGAAAACGATCTCTGAAAGTGCTTTTTGATGCACTTTTGTAGCCCAGCGTAATTTACAAAAACATAATTTTCGGTCTTCACAAATAATGCTAATTAATAAATGATTGTTTTAATTTTAACCATGACCACAAATCCTTTGTACTCCAACAGAGAATTAAACAATCCACGAAATCCCGAATGAAGAAAACATTTCATACAAAATCGTTCAAAACCAAAGTCGGTTATGCTTTACGTAAGAGGATTATTTACTTTGCCAGAATGTTTCATTCCAACCGACATCAAATAAATAGTATTTGAATATACACGAAATTCGTTTCAAATCGTGAAAGAGGAAAATGGGGAATAAAATTGGACATTGACACGTCACCGCCCGCGCCGACACTGTATATTTTGTATTGATTGCCACTATCCCCTTTAGGAGATATTCCAACAGTAAATATTTACATAAAAAGAGCGATATTGTTGGATTTCTATTGAAAGAGTTATATGTAAAGTTTATTTATGGAAACATATTTCAAAGGACCTGTAATGTAGTAAAGGGGAAAGTTGGTCAACATTGTAATGTCATTTTCAGCCCTTTTCTGTATGGAAAACTTATTCTACTGTGTACGTCAAACGATTCGCGAGAGGATATTTTCTAATACATCAAACAGTTTTATTTCCACACCTGGGCTCAAGCTATCTCTTAGACGTACCTACTTTAAAGTTATAACAACGCTTCTTTCTGTACAGAAAGAATACCTAGATATGTACCTTTTGAGTGCAATTTTAATATCGAATACAGTTTTGTTACTGAAAATTCGCTTTTGTATATTTTTTGATAGAAAAGTCCTCGCAAACTTTAAACAATCATAATGATGTCGTATTTTTGTATCGCAGCTAGTTTGCTTTTCGAAAAATAATTGGATTTATGGAGATTTTCCACCTACTAGGTATATCTATAAGCACTGTGTAACGGAAAAATGTTCAATGCTTTCCGATCGATTTTATAATTTTCATTAACAATAATGTTCCAACAATTTTCTCAGTAGGTATATGATGTACAACTATGAGTAAAATATTTAACCTTTATTTCAACTCCAATTTCGACCGTTTACAGAGCGCTGCATTCGAACAGAAACCTGCATCTTTTGTTTTTAATTTGCTTCCAGAATAATACCGAAGTCTGTGTAAGATTTCTTTGTTATATCTCATAAGGTCTTGCTCTTCCAATGAGCTTCTTTAGTGCAGTACACAAATACAGTTGTAGTTTACGAACTTTAGTCGGCCGATAGTTTGTTTGGGCTCATTACTATGAAGATGTAGTACGCACATTAGGAGATCAGATATTTAGCCGGTATGAGACCGACTGAAATCTATGATTGGAGACAAGATTTTAATTAAAAAAACATTTTTGCCGACCATAGAGTTAACCATAGACTCTTTAGTCTGTAGTATGGGAAGCCATAACTGATTCTATGAAAACCATGCAGTATTCGGTATTCTTTTTACTGGGACCGTCTAGCGTCCGTTGCAACCGTGTTAATTGAGTGCCGAGTTCATTTAGGATATGCAAACATTGATTGATTGGAGTGGATTGACGAACTACGTCACCCACTGTGAAATTCTGGTGGAAATAAATCAGTGTAATCCGATTCGTCTTAATGCAGATTTCGATTATCAGTTTTGAAGCTGGTAATACCGACGTTCACAAAGCACCTTCTTCTAATAAATGTTTCTAAATTCCACTGTATTCTTTTTCTAACACGTACGTTTCTTGGTAGTTGGTAGCTATATCTAAAGCAGAACTCATCTTATCAAGCAATAGCCGTCCACTGCTAGATTAGATCCCTCACAAGCATCGCTGCAGCGAGTATCCTACGAGGCAAATATCCAGGCTTAATAAAACTCCAAGCACTAAAGCTTCACTCGAGCCATATAGAGACTAAACTAGATACTTCTAAGCTTAGAAATATAACACGTATGTGTGTAGGAACCGTATTGTTTTATTTAAAACATAACACAGTTTACTGAGGAAGGTATCGATCGCATTCTAATGGAGATTCGGCAACACAGGCCTCCGCCTTTTGTCTTTACAAACTCAGCAAACGGACTTATCTAGAGGCCATTATCAGGCTTTTCCGGCGACCCTACAATAAGGAAAACAAATCTTAATCTTTACTTATTCAAGGAAAATTTTAAAGCTATCGACGGTTTGCTGATCCTAGGTTATTTAACCGACATTACATAAACGATATCAATAGTAACTTAGAATTAATTCAAGTGATATTAACATCCAAAGTTACTTATTACTTGCATTATGATGTAACGGTTATATCACGTCTGTCGCATAAAAAGGCCGTTAATAGTGAGGCCGTCATTTCATATAATTTGAATTGATGGTCAATACCATCTCGACCTTTGACCTGTAATGACTTAGCAAAACATGAAATGAGCAACCTTTAAACATGCAATAGAATGCCACACGTCAACTAAAAACCTTGTCAATGATAGGCCTATTGCATACCTACTTCGTGTCATCGCTCATTCTACACCCGTTGTCATACTCAAGCATTTATAATTTTCTATCTCGAAAAACCTATCGGATTATGCACTTAAGAAAGCTTTCTAGTACATTTTTCATTAATATAAATTACCCTTCGAGTAAATTGAAGTGCACAATTTAAATTATTACCACTCGAACAAATAAAAACCATTAGGATCGGTCGGTGTGAACACCGCAATAGCCTGAACCCATCAATAAGGTTACCGCACCGCACCGCAAGAAACCATTTCGAAGAAAACCTAATTAAACCTCCTAATTGAAATAGAGCTTAGAGGTGTAATGCGGCTTTGACTGTACTTTAGCACCGATAAAGTAGACATTCGGCATTTTATTTATTTACTTACCTGTATATAAGAACACTTCGAGTAGGTGTAGGAGGATTGAAGATGTACCTAAGTACGTTGACCATAACTGGATTCAAAAATCAAGCCCACTTATTCTGGTAGCATATATTCTATAGCTAGATATTACCACATCACGTTTAATCTACACGATTACGCTGATTAACTCATCCCGTGAATCGGCAAAGAAGAATGGAATTGGCGAATGAATTAATGAAAAGGCACTCCCTCTCCGTGTAAGGGCGGCGGTGAATCAGCAACATTAAAAACATTTTTCACCCGCCATCTTGCGAGCAGCCAGCAATGCATGTATATTGCAGAATTTGTTTGGAGAATGGAATGAATGCACGAGAATAACAGGTAATGGAAGCAGTTTTAGCAGAGTTGGGTCATTGTTGTAGTTAATACATATTTGAGTAGTGTGTGGCTTGCGTGAGTATGGCAGAGGCAGTTTAGACTCAGGTCTCTGCTCATATTATACAATGCCTTTTTAAGTACCTATACCTATATTTAATCCTGTTACAGAAACCCTAAGAAGATAGAACTGTCAATAAATCTTTTGAATAAAAAGGCAATTACAATAAAAACAATAACGAATTACGTGTAAAGCAAACAACATGCAGAAATCTATCTATCTTGATGTTGCGGTGTCAATGTTACGCGTAATTCTATCTTTGTTTGCGAAAAATATTATAGATCAGCCGCTTGCAAGAAAACAGTAGGTTTGTACGAGTATGTACCAGGTGTAAACACTTAAACAATGCGTGTCGAAGTGCGAGCATTTGGAAAATGTTCAGTCACGCTCGTGTGACGCTCACGAAATAACGACATGAAACCACGTACATATGTTTAAATACATCGTTTGTCAGAGGGATTGGGAACAGATATCCTAAGAGCTTCCGCACACTGCAAACTTTTAGTCGGCCGATATTTTTTTTTGGGCTCATAAATAAGTATGAAGATGAATGGTTAGTATGTTCATTACAAAGATCGCCGGCCACACCGACTGAAATCTTTGTTGGATATTTTTTTTTGCCAACCATTGAACCGATAGCATACAATATTTTGTTATTATGTTGTTTTATGTAGACTGACTGTCGAGTGTTTAATCTACAGTGTGTGTAAGCGCTAATATTCACGTGAACGAGTCGGTAGAAAGCTAGGCGCGTACAACGTACAATGAAAGAAAAGAGGGAGTGTAGTGACGACGGATAACAAGACTACTCTAATCCGATGTATAGAATACGGACTATTGAACTGTATTTTTTTCTTGTACCTACTAATAAAAGTACACAGTCATACACTTACGAAACCAGTCAAATAAAATGTATTAACAACTGTCAGCAATGTTATTGTTACATTATGAGATTAACGACTTTTGTTGATTTATGGTTTTTGTTTCAAGTTGCTCAAGGCTAAAACAAAACCGAAATTATTTTCGTACCTAGTTGCCATGCCGGAATAAAACTTCCATAAAAACGAAATATTTTCTTTAAAATGTGAAATGCCTATAGAATTTATTTTTATGAAAAGGTTAGGAATGTTATAAAGTTAACAGTTCATAATGTTCTTAAAACATTGTTTCGTAATTCTTTTAAAAGCAGACTTTTTGCAATGAGAGAGAATTTTTCTTTTCTGAAAATATGACTTTGAAATAACTTTGTTTTCGTTCACTGTACTTTCAAATGGATTATTCGAAAAAAATAGATATCTTTCAAATAATCTATTAAGATCCATCAAAACGAAAATAAATTCATCGAAGTGATCAATAAATACGATATAAATTGCAATCTTTTTAGAAATCAACTATCACAAATGTTTTAGTAGAGCGATTATCTGCTTGATTGTGATAATTTAGTCGGTAGATGATACAAAGCACGTGATAAAGATAATATAAACATTAGACAGTTCGCAATTAATACGGCAACTGCTTAGAAGCCAACATTCATGCAACTTAGTCCACAGGAGCTTTATTACAAAGTTCCGCTGTTTCAACGTTTGAGAAATTACTGGAAATCATAACTAATTCCCAGTTACAGAACACTCGGAAATGCAACATGTCTCTAATTAAGACTTCACTTTGATTTGATTTTAATTAACGAGCTTTTTGTTCCGATATATTTGAGTTAATTAGCTCGCCTTTTTAGGGTTTTCAATACACTGAATGGACATTCATTTACTTTGTTAGAATCGTAATTAGATTTTTTTTTTCGAATAAGTTTACCTTCACATTTAGAAAATTGATAAAAAAACTAGAAAGAAAGGTGTTGTAATTGTGGAAGTATATATTGGAAATCTAAAGATAATCGATTAACAATCTTAGCAAAATAACAAGCACTAAATATCATCTAGGTACCTATACACATTATCTCTAAAACTGTATACCGGTATTGGCCCCTTAACACCTGTAACAATTTAATAAGAGTTATCAAGACAAAGGCTGACCCGATTGGCTTCCGTAAGGCGTCAATCATTGACACGGCCGGGGGACCCAACAAATCTAATAAATCCCTTTGTCACGCGTTACAACCTTCTCAAACAATTCCACAGGCATTCTTGTCTTTAGTCTACCGAAACACGTAGTTTCTAACAGTAAATACCTTCGAAAGAACAAACTAGGGAATGGGGAGACTGTTCTACTAAACACAGAACTTTAGTTATCAAAGATTTAGTTAAAAATATCAAAATTATAGATATTTTCGCACCAACAATATTGCCGTAGGGCATCCGTGCTACAAAGAATTTTCTTCCATAACGAGTACCAATAGATACAACTAATAGGCAAACTTATTAAAATAGATATTTAATGTTAGTTACATTTTATTACTATCGGTAAACAGGCAAACATAATTTTAATGAGCACAAGGAATGGAATTATTTATCTATATATATACCTGGAAAAACGCCTAGGTACTCTAGACTAACTAAACTATAGACATATCGATGGTAGATAAACCCAAAAACAATATTGAACTGTAGTTTCATCTTTTTCAGTAAAAATATTTCAATAACGTTCAGCCAAAGTAAAAAAAATCGCGGCTTTTTTGAATCAGTCATGTTGAAGGGGTCGTTTCACGTCGCCGGTTTTGGCAACTAACTTTGTTATTAGTTAACTTGCTCGCTTTCCGCGGTCACTGGATTTGACAGGAAAATTTGTTAACCGACTTTTAAGCTGTGAGATTGATTATAAACATAATCTTGGTGTAGAATAGTGATTAATACAATTCTACACCTTAACCACTATACTACTACACCAACCACTACATAACACATCTGAAATAAACAAAAGAAACAAGAGAGAGAATAAGAGGTTACTGATGACGTAGATGATAAAATATAAAATAAAATATCAAAAAGCAGTGTTCGCAGGTTCGTTTTCGTTGAATGTTCAAATAATATTTTCATGCAAAACAAACTTCACTGTGAACGAGTATTTTGTTACGTGGAAACACGAATACTGTTATTTTTCGCTAATTAATGGGCTATTTTATAATAAAAGCTAGCACTAAAGTTACAATACACTGTCCGCCAGGTCATAGTTATTCAGTGAGATAATTAGTTTCGACTGTAAAAGCATTATAGTTTGAACGTCGACACTCGTCAACGGCCATATTTTCAACGTACCGTGTGCAAAATTCCTGTTAGATATGTAATAAACATGCCAATAGTAATATGTCGGCAGCTAATCGCAGAATATAAAACAAATATTTATGACTTTTGAAAACGATGATGGTCTGTAGAATAGAGTTACTAATTCATTCTCGAGAGTTTGAGCAAGATCCCCGAGCGACCCCGACAAACGTTGAATTAGTCTGAAATATCAGATTTAGATACGAGACGATAGAGACGCTAATCTCAGATACAATAAAAGACTAAAAATATAATGATGCACTTATATTAAGCATAGCATTCATTTAACAATACAAGAAAAAAAAACAATAATGTGAGGAAGTTCCGCACAACCTACAACACCATTGGATATGAGTAATCAAGCGAATGATGATAGTACTCCGATAATCTGTAGAAGTAGGTACGTACATATATAGGTATGTGCCGCTATCGAATAAGATTTATGCTTTAATCGATAGAAACGACACTTATGAGTTACGACTCAAACCTTAATGAGATAATCTATTTTCAGCTTGAAAACTACGAGGACTACTCGATAAAACGTTTAGAGACGATGAAAGCTTCGAAGAACTTTTCATTTTGGTTTTAGATATTTAAGTGTCGTGTTTGGGGTTAATTGATATTGTCCTTTTTATCATATTTTGCTTTTTGATCTGAAAAAGTATCTTTTTACCGAGCACTCTTCAAGTTGCCGCTAAACACAATGTAAAACATTATAGCTTGAAACGAAACTCAAGATAACGAGTCAAAATATTGTTATTTTAACTTTTAGTAAGTTGCTCTAAATAACGCTTAGTAACAGATTCACTTTATTCTCGTCTAAATAACATTTATTTTATCTTTGACGGTTTGTTCGTATCATGCACAAGATAAAAGCCTTCTTATACTTTTGTCCCTGGGGGTGAAGCTGGGATCGCGTCTCGAAATATGGAGCTAGTCCTCTTTCGGCAAAGAAGATGACGAGAACCGGATTGGGTGTGTGATCTATGCTGATAACAAAATGTGGATGTATTGGCTTTAACTAAAATACCTTAATTTGATTTATTTTAACGTTATTCAGAAAAGTGCTAAAATTATACTGCACCGAGTAATTTTATACATTTGCGACCGCGATAAATGATTTCACGTGAAATAACGTAGTTACAGTATAAAAAGATTTATTTTGAAGTGCCGAAGTGCCACTTTATAGCTGTCGGCTAATAAAGTCCACAGAAAACTGGTCACATTGCGAATTTCCAAAGTAACACAGTCGTAAACAATAAGCTTACCTAAAATCATAACAACAAAATTATTAAGTTTCCCCTATTCAATTTTATTAAGACCCCTAAAAATTATAATTAAATGCGACGGCAGCATTTTTTCGAATCATAAAATTAACATAAAAAATAACGTAAAATAATTTGATAGCGTTGAAAAATTAAGCTGTTTGAAAGCGAGTATTAGGTACCTAAGTATTGGATATTAAATAAATTATTTTGCTTACGCTCTGCGACTCTAGACATTAATACAAATTACTTGATCTTAGGATTACAAGTAAAGAGACTTAAAGGCTTACTGTACCCTATCATTAGCGAAGAAAATGATAAACAAAGTGAACGTAAATTAGCGTAAAAACCCATTATGTTCAGTGACTGTTGGCTCCGTATTGTTGTTCTGCTTATCATCTTTAAGAGAGGAAGAAAATCGGCATTAATGACCCGTTGAAAAGGAAACCTCTCCGTATTAGAAGCCAATTAATGAATGTGTCTGTTATCGCGAACAATGATGAAATGTTTTAACAAAAATGTTCACTACATTTACTTATAAGTAAATGAAACATTCAAAAGTATAAAATTACTATTTGAATCTAAAGTTGGTATAAATTATCTTATCACGTTTCAAGTGTAAAATGAACAGGAAACAACTACGAAAACAGTGTTAATTATCCATCCTTTTAGTAGTGCGTGTCCAACCCTTCCGGGACAAAGCTTTTATCCATTCGGCCGATGAGTTTCCGTTAGGTAAGTTTTGTTTGATTCTAAAGGGATTGTCTGGAATCGGCGTTAGTGAAGTTCCCCGACCCGGGTCGTCGGACGAAATGCACTCCCTAATGTTTCGGTTCCAGTCGGGCTCGGGTTTCCAGTGTTACCGCGGGAGAGCTCCGGAGCGGCCGCTAGTCGCATGCTCCCGAAACCATTCCGCGTAAACCGTGTCTACACTACACACGCTAACTCCGATGTTCGTGAAAATCCTCGGTTTTAAGATTTAAAGTTTTCTAAAATAAGTTTGAAAGTGAGAGCGCTGTTTGCAGCGATGGCTTCGATGAGTGCATAATCGCGCGCTGCATCGGTGAGTGCTGAATGACACGTGTACCAGCTCACTTGCTCCGGAATACTACAACATTTCAATTACGTAGCTCTGTATTTAGCTCAAGCCGCTATTTTGGTAAAATTATGCGACAAGAATTTTGACGGAAGCTAAACTAATTAAGAGTTCCCACTGAAACATAACTTTGGAAACTTGAAAGCTTTCCGTCAGACCAATCGATTGGCGTTAAATAACCTAATTGCATTAAAATGGGAACATCATTATGGAACATCTTTGCGAAGTGATACTGATATTTTACCAGTTATGGCATGGAGAAAATTAAATATTGGAAGTCACGTTTTATATTTTAAGAATTGTCTCAATCGGTTAATAATTTCTCATTAGGACGGGGTACCCAATGGTTGCTAGGCTGAACAATAATGGAGTTCTCTGGAATTAACAGAATTTGATTTATATTTATGGTGGTCCTATTTTCGCCGAATGGTCCAATTGTCCTCGCTAAGGTCAGTTTTACTCGGCAAAACTAATTTCATTATCAAATATTCACTAATTACTCGAATAATTCAATGAAGCCATACTATATATTTCTGAATTTCTATCCTTGAAAATAGTAATTCGAATATTTTTTTATGACTTTTAAGTTAATTAATTACCAATATTTGTTTAGCTTTCGAAATCTTTACTAAGATATATTTATTTCTTGTTATCGGCCTTCAAATAACAATTTATGGCTGTTAACAAATTTGAATCCAAAATGTTTTGATTTATTTGATTTCATTAGACCTAGTCGCCCGCAGTAATGGAAGTAAAAGTGGAAAAAAAATATTTTATTAAAATAACACTGAAACGTTTGAAGTTAGCACGGTTTGCACAACGTAACGTAATCTGTTTATTTTTAACTTCCAATTTCCAATACCAATAACCGCTTAGAAGAGAAGGTTTCCCTAAAATGTTTCCATAAAAATACATTACCCTCCTTCGGCATTCGGGTAATAAGGAAACACAAACAAATTGAACAAAAGGTGTTTGTGTTTTGCATTGCTGTACTGTTTTTTTGGACAGAGGCATTTGTTTCTTGTTTTGAATGAAATCATCGAATACTATTCGATCTTCAGTCTATTTCAATATCACCTTAGTAAGAAATACATTATAGCTAAATAAAAATAATTATGTTCAGGAAAATGTGCTTTAATCCTTTTAAAATCTTGCAAAATGCTTTTATGATGATTGTTGGCATAATGTCAAGACGAAAACATTTAGATAACTACGATAAGTATGCATGAAAGATCTAGGTTGGTATTTTAAATTATCCAGGTTTGCATTAAACTTCAAATCACAGTGACAGGCAGTTTGTTTACCGTCTGCTGTCTAATGATGAAAATTATACCATCCTAATGTTCCTCACACTTGTACGTTAAACCATATATATGTGTATAGAACACGTTGGTTCCTACATTCACGGGTGGAGGAGCAATTTGGAAATGCATTCCTTTTTCGTTTAACGCTCTGATGGCGCTTTTCGAGATGCTCAAGTGAAAATTCATTTTATATTTCACTAGCTTCTGATAGAGGTTTCCCTCGCATTCCTTGGGAACTTCTGGCTGAACCGGGATAAAATGTCGCTTTTGTTACTCCGAGGCCAAGAGGCCAAGAGATTTTTTTTTCAAATCGATTCTCTGTAGTTTCTGATTTGGTAAATTATGTGATTTAGCTTTATTAGAATATTTCTGTCATGTGGTGTAGTTGTGATAATATGAACTAATAGTACCTATATTAACGAACGTGATGTTATTTTTTACTGTAGTTACATCATTAGCGTTTGCGATAAATTCAAAACACCAAATGCTTATCAAAACATACATTTTGCAGATAAATAATGTATGTACCTAATAAACCAATACAATCAATATACCCGTATGTACTTACTTTCTACTATTGAATAGTACTCAAACATTCTACATTTGAAAACAAATATTAATCTTTGGTAGCTGACAAACTTTTTCAATAGATGTCAGGCGACTGTGTTTTACTTGGTCCCGCTGTCTCATATGGCGTTCGTGCAGACAAGCATGCCAGTGACATTTTGCAGTTCTATATTTGAATGTTTTCTATTACTTAACTATCTATAGGAGTATCCATAGTTGGTAAGTATACACAGAAATGAGTATCAATACGGTGTACCAAGGTACCTACCTTATCATTTAGATTTCAGCAGTGAGTCTGAAAAGGCTTTCCGTTTATAAGACCACTGAAAAGTTTTACTATTAGTTTTTTTTTATATTTTCAGTCGTCTATACCACAGAGGAAAAGTACTTATTAGGTTGGTCAGTTACCTAATATAATTGCCAATCCAAGAAAACAACAAATGGGAAAACTATCAATAAAAATCTGAGTGAAACTTTAAAATAAGTATTGAACTTACTTTGAAGTGAAAACAGGAAAGGCATAATCAGGTAAGTATAATAAAGTTATCTAATAAACATCGAGTGAGATATGTCTCCTCTGGCGTTTACAAAATCGAAACATAATTTTCAAAATACTGGCAAGGAAACGTTTTGACAACACATCCCGCTAACCCAAATTATTGTGTTGTCGCTTAATTGACGCATAATGATGAATCAATCATCCGGAAGGCCACCGCTTGAAACAACTCCGTAAATAAATATACAGAGTCATTATTATTCCCAAATGCTGCGTAACATTTCCCAAACAACTCATCGGGGATTCGGACGCCAACAATAACGAAATCAAATTAACGATACCGATTCAATATTTGCCATTTAAATAGAATTGATTGACGCTTATCTACTTCAACGAAAACTTGGACCGCGAAGATGAAAATATAATTTAAAATTAGAAAATTGTTTTTCATTTGTTTTCCTGATTTATTGTTTACTCGCTTTTCTTTTGTTCAAGCGATTTACGTTTGTAGGAATATTTATTATCGTAGCTGACCTAGATAGTGTAGCACTCACAGAAAATGTAGATTCAAAAATGACAATTAAGAACTTCTTTAATAGTTTAGAAAGAATCAGCATGGCGATCCAACGGTAATGCTGCCAGCCTCTTGGGCACGCTCCCAGTTGACAGCGATGGGGACGAATTTTTTGACGCTTTTTAGTTGTTTGTTTTACTAGGATAGTTTTTGATATTTATTGTAAATATGTATTGTAAATATCTATGTTTAGAAATCCTTTTAACAAATACTCCCTATGTTATTTTAATGACAAAATCTCATATGATTTAATAAAAAAGTAAAAATATTGAAAATTCAATATTTTCTTTTTACATTTATACCTTCAAATGAAAATTAAAGTCGTACGGATATTCTTAAGCTAGCCTAGCAATATATCCTCAGCTTTGTTCAATCATATCACTTCAGGGGATTATTATTTTTATACTAACCCAGTGCAAATAATGATGTTTGTGCTACAATACACAAAATAAATTGGCGACATAAGTATCCGACGACTATTGAAGAAGCTCGACGTACAAGCTACGGATCTCATCGAACACCACAAGTGTTTGCTTAACTAAAGGTTTTTTATTTCTGTTTCAATCCAAATCTTTTGAGTCAAGTAGTATTTTATCGATAAAATAGTCTTTTTCAATCAAGTACTCAGTATTTTATCGATGAAAAAATCTTTGAGATTTTAAAAAATAACTTCCGCATTGCGATGAATTAAGTTGTAATGTTATTCGCGAGATACTTTATAGTTGGAGCCTACTCATAAAACTTGGAGGGTTGAACCCAACCCCAGGTTAAGTACGACGATCCGTCTCCATCAAACGACTCCCACAGCCGCGGAGTAACAGATGCTACACTCAAAATATGCATTAATTTCACTTAAACTTAATCTAGCTTATTATGGTTTATTTTACTCACGTGCGACGATGTAAATTCTCGCGAAATTCTTAAGCTTTGTGGGGATCTTCTCAAAGCGTAGCTACTTGTGTAATAATTATTCGCAACCTCGAGATCTGATATTAATTACTTAATTACATTTCATCTCGTTGTAAGTTATTACAATAAAGAAGAACTTCAATGTATGTACCTACAACAGTTTTAATATATTGTTAAGTGTTTTAACCTAAACGCTAATCCAGATTGACTAGTACCTTAAGATTCTATAGGATTGAATGCGGATCATCTATAAACCATACATCAGTAATATTATAACATCAAATTGTTTTTACCTAGGATTGAGGATGACTCGTGGTTCCACATCACCGCCTCTCCGAATGCTGGAGCGGTTCGCCAACAGCACGCCAGCACCGACCAGCACCACGCCTGCTAACAATGTGGCGCCACCGGTCCCCAAGCCCAGTGCCAACAACAAGAGGCCCACGCCCATCATTATATATCCCACGGGTGAGAACAATCATGTCATCATTTTTATGTAAATATACATTTATGTATTCGTATGATATCATCATCTCTAGGGAATAGGCTCGGGAGATATGTATTCGAAAAACCTTGACCAGGGCTCAAACTATATATCTAGACCAACTTAAAGGAGCTGAACAGGAATTAATTAGTTACTAAAGAATATACTTATGGTTAGGTACTGTACACCAACAAGCATATTTTCAAAGTTATCATATTTTCACATTTCTAGAGCTAGATTTTAAACTGACACTGGAACATAAATCTTACCCTAAATCTCGATTCCAGCAATCGAATGTCTTGGAATCTACACTCCCACAAGATCTATGAATGAATATCATTCAAGAATATCGGTTTTAAAGTATAGACTAACAAATAGGGACTCAATAAACCGTGTAAGCGGATTCTTTGAAAAGATTTTAGTGGTTATCTAACTTGTGAACGTTTCTCAACGATAAAATGTTCTCGCTATATGAAACTTTCAAAACTGCGTGTAGATTTTATTCGGACGAACTTCTTACAACGAGTACTTTTAAGTTTGAGGTTTTGGACATAGAATAAAAATCACTTACAGAACATAGTGGTAGGATTTCATCAAATGTGAATAATCTGATAATCCAAAACGACTACTTCAACGTTCATCTTTTTGTACAGCAAAAAACGTGACGTCTGAAAAAGCCTTTCAGCTTACACGCAGAAGATGGCTGTGCCTTTGACACTTTAAATGTGTTAGTCAAATTGCCTACTTAACTTTCCTCACCCGTTCTACAGAGCATATTTATTAAGGAGACGGCTATTTCACTAGAGTGATATGTAAGTGGTACAGATACGATTTACCTTTCTGTGGGTTCTCAACGACAAATACATGATAATAGAGGGCCGAAGCCTGGTTTCCACACAATGGATATGGCTCTCTGTGAAAAGCCTCGTTATATTTTCCCGACCTTTCAACTTTCTGGAAGCACCCCAGGGGTGTCTATGTACTTCAACATGAATACCTTATTATATTGTCACGTACGACAAAATCGACAGCTTTACATATTTAGTTAGTGTACTGGAAACCGGCAAAATGTCAGGCAAACATTCCTATCCGTCCCTTTCGAAAGTTATTTTAGCTTATTTGTAGTTGTATTTTGGAAACAGACCGCAGAACCTGCAAATTTAGTTAACACCGCAAGGATTTAATGGCTCCAGAGAGCCGAATTATGTATTAAATATTATCAAAGGAGCTTTAGAATATTATATTCTCTGTTTATGTAGATACACAGCACACTATAATCACTTGATAACTTTATATTATGTAGGGACCAATTGGGCTCAGATTGACAGACCCTAAATCTAATATGAGTTTGGAACTGCTCCTATTCAACGCAAAGATATCTGAATACGTCTTCTGCGAAATAGCTGCAGTCAGTAACGGGTTTAACCACCGACTACAGCAGTGATTAAATGAGTAATTTGCAGCTGCTTAATCGTGTAACATCAATGGTAATCCGTACCCACTTGACATTCGAATGTGATAAACCAAGTTAATGACTTTACACGCCACTGATTAGTTTGTGGCACGATCAATACATTGTGAACCAATGAGGCATAATCTCTAAACGATAGCAGTTTGAACCAGATTTGTTGAGATGTTTCACCAAATAATCTTTCAATTTGTAAAAGCAGTTTTTGGAATTGATAAGTAGTTCAAAATACCTTTATCATACATAACATTCTTTACAGAACTCTTCGCAGCATTTTTTTATTAGAATTTAATTTGTTCTATTCATTATCGCAAAATATTATTTCATAGACAAAAGTAGGCTCAAAATGTGAGTGATAATTATTTAGTCCCGAGGTGGCTCGACGGCAGTTTTATGTTCCAATGTTATCATACCGCTCGGCTGGTAGACGGAAAGTGAAAAATATGAAAAAGTAATTAGGCTGGGAGGGGAGGCCAAGTTACGTTTTCATAAAATATTCTCCACTTTTTTAAACTGAAAAAGTTGATTTCATTAGCGAGATCGGTGTCCGATTTATTTATGGTCCGGTGATGAAACGAAAACAAATTTTGCTTTGAGGTCTAAAATTAGACGCTTTTCAAACTTATTTTTGGTTAGTATCTTTTTTCTAAGGCAATATGTTAGTAAAGCTTGTTTCCTACAGTAGTAGAAGTACAAACAGCCGGTGTCTCGTTTAATATTGGTCTCATTTATCGCCAGCAAGGCTGCGCACTTAGCTGCCAGCCCGAGCTTCCGACATCATAAGCACTGCACACGTTGTAAACCCGACATCTTGCTCTACTCACTTCACAAAATAAAAGATTATTTTTATCCCAGCGAAAGATAAAGAATTCTCCCTTTCTTAAAGATATTTCTTGAAAAAAATCGAGGAGAAAAAAAGGTCGAAAATATTGGTTGGTTAATTGTCCAAATAATTAAATATTCATTACTTCATTAAACGGCAGCCATCAAGTCATTCGTGCGCAAAAAGTTTTAAACATTTTAAAAGAAAAAGTGCCTTTTTAAAGCGGCTACTTTTTAAGCTTTTAAAATTGCAATGAGGTTTCTGGCGTGTTTTATTAAAGTAACTCTAAACTAAGATTTAATTAATGAACTTCATTTTTACTAATAACTTGAAATGAACGTAGCGTAAACCAATGTTAATTTGTTTTAAACTTTGAATGCTCTCTATCGATCATGCTGTTTTTGACAACCAAAATTAAGATGGCGAATTTAAACTGGCTCTGTATTTATTTAATTAATTTACAGGTGCTGAAGTTTCGCAAAAGTAAACAAAACCCGATTAATTACTGTTAAGTGCCTTCTCTTTTTAATAAACAAACTTAATGACAATGACCTTCTCGGAACATGCTATGCGATTTATTAATTTTAGTTAGGTAGTTGACTAGAATTTTTATTATACATCAAAAGCTAGTGTTAGCATTGCTAAGTATTTAAAAGTATCTGTACGGAAAATAATCGCTGGCTTCACTGTGTCAATAAAGTTAATTAACCACACGAAAGAGATACAAATTGTAAAAGCAAAATCTGTTCCTAATAAAAAGTTAAAATCTTTTAAATATGCAAAATATTAGCTTGTTGGCAGTTGCTCACCATCGCAGCGTCAGCGCGTTTGCTCACTTATTTAACTTCCACAAAGTGTTCAGAAAAATGCTTATCTCTAGGCTCCATTTCACAGCGCTCCCATTCCATCTAGTTATATTTAAAATGTAGGTAATTTATTTGGAAACTGTATAAACATTAAACATGCCTAAATATTCATCCTTTACGTAAATTGCACGTAGTTTTTCAACCCAACACGTTGAATGTACGATCCGTCACAAAGCGCCTGCATGTTTTACGTTACCCAAATGTACAATTAAACAAAAAGTTGTGTCGACGGTAGCCTAGGTGCAGGTTACACACACCTGGGGCCCGATTCTCCTAATTTTACTTATGCGACCTTCGATTGACGTTCGACTCGATTCGACTGAGATCCAATCCCGACTCGATTACGATTGAAGCGTATGTGGCATTCCGCTATTTTTTCTTTGAAATAAGCCTTTTTATCCTTTTCTGTCATTCAATAATGAATCATTTTGTCTGCAAATGATTTACGATTGCAAAATGATTGTACAGCAAACTACCGTATAGACCAAAATCATCAAAATAGCAGACCAATCGCACACCAATCAAATGTCAATCGAATACGATTGGTCTTTTATTAGTAGCAGAATGCCCGATATGGTTAAAACTGCTATTACGATCATATTGCGATTCGATTTCTATTCGATTTTGACATTATTAACTTAGGAGAATCGGGGCCCTGTAGATGAAACACAAACATATAGATACAACATAAATACAAACAACGACTCGCATTGTTTTTATTGCTCTCAAGTCCGTACATTGTTGGAAGTTGGAACTCATTGAGGCTTGTTGGTTTATTTGTTACTTGATATATATAGCGACTTTTCACAGCCCTTTGTTTACGGGAAATTGCCGAGTGGGATACAACTATAACCGTATTTTTATTGTTCCAGTGACGCCGGAATCGATAGTAGTGCCGATTGTATCGTGCATATTCGGCTTTCCATTGTTAGCGCTCACCGTTATCTGCTGTTTGCGAAGGAGGGCCAAAATGGCGAGGTGAGTTACGACCATATATCGGTAATGACGAGTACGTAACAAAATCACAGCCCAATTTACTGAACCACTGTGGACGTATACTTGGCCGGACAGATAACGTAATGTTCTCCACGATAAACCCTTCGGGGAACGCTCGTTCGTTTTTAGGTCAATTTTCGTTGATTTAGGACACAGCGAGACCTTTACATGTGCTACTTGATTCAGAGCCTCTTCTAGGGCTACTTACTCGATTTGTTAAAGATAATCTGGGGCCAAATAACACTAAGTAATTGTATTTACACAATGTGGAAGCAGCAGTGCGCATGATTTTGGTAAATGATGCCGTCATACTTTAGAGTTACGCTAATACCCTATACGCGCTCCGCAAGGGAAGCTGTTACACGTAATGTGCGTGATAATGATGATTGATTTAACCAACATCGTATACGGGTGGTGTAAAATTCAGCCACAATGCGCAGATTATATTTGTAGCAGTTTTGCGCTCAGAAGAATTCGCTTCTCGTAGGTATAATGTCAATATCTGAACATCCTGAGAAAATTCTTTGGATAAAGCTCAGGTTGATACTTATTAAATAAAGAAGCATTTAGATACTATACGATGCTAAGCCCGCATTGTAGAAATTGCTAAGTCATCACGTCTGAAGAGAAAATCTCTCGTTCCATTCAAACAAGGGGTCTCAATATACAGCTGAGGGCCTTTTCACTTCCGCGCGATCATTTCACAGTCGCCACTCCGTTTAAAATGATTTAAAGTATTTCAGAGTTTTCAGCTGAAGGATATTTTCAGGGAACGTGCGAGACGGCGGAATTGTGAGCTCGACCGTGGAGAACTATCGGTGGTGAAGATGTCGCCAGTGAAGACCAAGCCTCGAGCCGTCAGCCTCATTCGGTCACCAAGACCTCCTCCTACTTTGGAACTTGACACCGTGCTAGAAGAACGATCAGACCCTGAACAGACCACGCTCTCACAAGTATTTGACACTATACACCCACACTACAATACCTACATCATGATTGTTGCTGTGTTCCAAGTGTTGTATGCTAAAATATTAATAACGAATTCCGAACAAAGAGATTACTAAAGCTCTGGGAAATAAAATTATATTTCACTTCTGCGGTTTATCGTGATCTGAAATATAACAATGAAACGTGACTTTTATGTCACTAGATAGATGTTATTTATTTTACGCCTCGCATTGTTCTCACGGATTGATTTTATCATATGGAATCATTCAAACAATGCACTCGATACCTGTATTTATACATATAGGTGAAGCTTTTGTAAATTGTCTCACATTCATGCATCAAAATTAATATTTATGGGCATTACATTTTATTAAGCTCGTGGGAGAGACCTGTTTTATGACACATTATTATAATAACTACTACATTATTATTTACCATGGTTAACTCTATTAATTATGAGAGTAATTGAGAAACAATGCCTGTTATCAGGTGGAGATCACGCCAGACCGCGAAGTGGGCACGATATTGTTCGGCGCGGTTGGTGCTATGGGCACGGCAGCGGCGGCGGCGGTGTGCAACCGGGACAGCTAGCGACGTGGCTCGGTGCAGCCCGGGGCGCGCTCGCCGCTCTGGGCCGCACTCACCAGCCAGCCGCTCGACGAAGACGATGCTGATGACGATGAAACGGCTGGAGAGGACAGCTAGCAATTGGACGAGCGCTCCATTGTCGATATCGGCGAGCGCATGAAACTATTCCTGGACATACCACTTAGATTCTGAACCAATGATCGTATTGTGTACCAATTAAAACATTATTGTAGTTCATTGAATTTTAAACAGTTAATCGATTGTTATCTGATTTCTAAACGTGCAAATAGATTCTCAACAGGAAATCCGTCTAATCGATTCTATTAAGATTCATTATTTTATCTGCATGTTTTTTGATTATCGATTTCTCTTACAATACTTACGTTGTGTATTCAATTGTTGATATGTTGCAAGTTAGATTGAATATGTGCTGGTCACATCTGCCCTAGAAAACAGCTGGACATTGTATAAGTTTTAGCATAAGCCGAGTTGGCACTATGAAGTGTTATATCGTCCCAACTTAGCCGTAAGGAGACAAACTGGTAACTAAACTAAGGCACAATTAGTATCTTAGTCTTAAAAAGGCCTACGTAGGTTATGAGCATCAATTAGTAACCATTAATGACGAGTCTGAATCATTGTCGTAAGCTCTTTAGAGCTAAAATTCATTAGGTACGCCAAATGTCTGCCCTAGAAATCACCAAGAAAATTATTATAATAATTCAAGTCAATTTGGAAATGTCTAGAAATTATTTCTCGTGCTTTTCATGTTTTCGTTTTAATGGCAAATAATTAAAGTACCTAGTGCAAAGTTTTCAGCGAATGTTGTGCCTAAATGGCTCGTTAATACTTTTGAAGTCTAGTCACTGTTACAGCTCTGCTGAAAGTACTCCAACTCGGAGTCATTGAAATTATGTTACTTATTACTTGTTATATAAAAAGTTTTGTCATGATAATAAGGCATCGTTCAGACCAAACGTATTGTCGGCCGCTGACTGTGAGCGCGCGTTACGCAGTTTATTGCTTTTCCATATATATTGAAATTGTCGTTCACACCGAACCGACTATACGCTATTACGTCGTCAGTTGTCGCTGACTCTCAGTGGCCGATTATTTTACTACGCGACTATGCACGGCGGACGCGGATTGGCTACGCGGACGCAGTTGCCGAATAGCGCCGCTCCGCCGCGCCCGCACCGCCGCGCGCCTCGGCCGCAATACACTCGAGAAACAAACTTTAATGAGGACAGACGTGACACGTGACACCTCGCGATGTTCGACACCGAAAAGTTTATTGCAGAAGTACATTCTAGAGAATGTATTTGGAATGCGAATTCAGAAGAATTTAGTGATAGAAACTTACGAAGATGCGCTTGGGAAGACATAGCATCTGTTATGTATGAAGATTGGGGGGTTCAAATACTGAGCTCTTTTATGTGTAGAATAGTCAGCCGCTCAGCGTACGCATCTAGTGTGAATCTACACGAGCCTATTCTTTTGTTCACACATGTAGCGCATCGTACGCTATAGCTTATTGTCGGCTTGGTGAGTACGGGTACTGCAGATTGAGTCGACGTTCACATTGGGGCAGACAGTGAGTATACTCACAGTCAGCGGCGGACAATACGTTTGGTGTGAACAATCCCTAAATACTAAAATATTGTACATAATGTACCTAATATGGTACACCGATGTAAATAAAGTCACGCACTTTTTCTTTGATATTGCACAAAGCTGTATAGGCTTGGATACCCCGTGCATAGCACAATATCATATACCTTACTAATAGAAGTTAGGTAGGTAGGTACTCAAGCCCTAGCCTATAGTAATGTATACCTAATGTAAATAGAATGATGAATTTAATAACAGAAACTTAGCTTAAAACTAGCTAGTGTTAAAGCTATACCTAAAGAGATTGGTAAGATCTCTTAGGAAATTTAGACGAAAGTGAGAAAATGTATCAAACAAGAACAGTAAATATATGGATTTAAGTAAGACGACGTTTGACAAGACCAATTGTAAATTCAACCAAAACCTTAGCTAAATATAAAAATACCTAGTACGTAATACGATTAGTATGCGATTTACATTTTGTGTAAATTAACGAAAACCGAATTTTTATTCGTAGTTTCAGCTTTGTAGCCGATGTAAATAAACCCGGTAGGAGATGCAATAAATTAAATACCAGAACATTTGACTCGTACTTTACACGCCCCACGCGAACCGGAGTTGCGTTAAATAAATACTTTTTTACTGAACCGACTGTTACACGGACGAGTAACCATTTCGTTAACGCACCTATAAATACTTGGCACTCCTGAAAACATTATGTTGATTAAAAACAAACCGACCTAAACCTCATTAACAGTCAATTTAATCATCAAATTGGATCTCATTCTGCTAATACAACTAAACCTACGATTTCGTACTAAGGTTGAATATTCCTCTACTAGGTAATTAGACAAACGCGTTAATCTATTAATTCGTTGAATTGTCTTAATTGAAGCCACTTGGATGCCATTGTATTGCGTAATTAGCTTACAAGCCTATTATTTTAGAATCTCTAATTTAACCCTTCCTCTGCCACATTAAAAACATTAAATTGTTACTTACCTAATAAAATGTCGCTGATATCATTTAGGTCTCGTTTAGCGTCCCTGCACGAAAGCTACGGCGCCGCTGTAAATAATATGTTTCAGTGTTAACGTAACAGGCTAATTGCCGTCACATTGTAAACACGCCATGAAGTATTAAAAGCATCAAAATTTTATGTGACGTAAGAGGAGGGTTAATTAGGAGAAAAAGGGTTATAAAGTGTACCGTACCGTGTGTTTTCACAGCAATTTGCTTTTTCATCCATCAACAATTTTACAACTGAAACAGCTGTTACTTACGTTAAAAATCCAATCTGTGAAAAAATAAATGTACGAGTATATTCGAAACAATTCAAACGAATGTAAGTATGTCAATAGATGAATAAAACTTTGTGTTTTTCTGTTTGTTTGTTTTATTGAATTTGACTTCCATATTTGCCTTTGGATATACGACAAAATTACGTTGGCTCTTTCTTTCGGTATGTTAATGGTAGAGTTCTCCAACATCTTTGCATTAATAATTTTGTAATATCTCCTACCTGATCAATACATTATATCAACCAAAATGCGTCCCTGATCACTATGCGTTTATATTTCCACTTTGCCGAATTTAAATTCGCCTATTTAACGAAATCAGTTACAATGTTACAATGACCCACATAAAACGCAAAACCAGTTTCATTCGTCGACCTCTAATTTTTGTTCATTTGCAAACTAGAATTTCGAAAAAAGTGTGTAAGCATAGGAGTGTGTGTGCCGCTTGCAAAATTCATATCATTTAATTAATTATCTTGGTGTCCTCATTTGAGTAAACATAATACCGACCGTGATAGCTATTTCAAAAAAGCCAAAACTTTATGCATCTCCGTAACATTGTTTGTTGCACCCGACTATTATATGATATGCACCTCCGTGGTTATGGAGCTAAACGTTGTCTTAACGTTACTCACGCACATTCACATAATACATCTTACGTGATCTATTATAGAGGTGACGGCCATATTTTGTTGTCTTCGGTGACCATAGACAAGGCCAATAACGTAACATGCAGCCAATTCGATGATATTTATATTTTCAATGTCATAAAATCACATAATCGTAAATTATACAAGATTAACTTTGTTTCGGCACGCCTCTGCATATTTCTATGAAAAGTTTCCATATAGTAAACAGTTTATAGGTAATAGCCCAAGTAACAAAAGCTTCTATAACCAAGGCGTTTTGTCACCAATCAGTGTTATAGTAGGCCTGTAATGGTAACCATTATGACTGTCTGTACTATAAAGGTTTTTAACAAAGCGTTTTGATTCTATAAGATAAAGAGCATTTAAGTTCTATAATTAAGCTCTTAGAACGCTTACAGGACCATACAAAAGAATCGTTAAAGTTTTGCACTATAATAGATATGTATAAAGTGATTATGGTACTATTTAGTACTATTAAAGACCTTACCGACCCTTTCATGTATCTATTTTGCACTAATAATGCGTCAAAATTATTTTTATAGTACTAGTTTTGTAGTAGTATCAAAAACATAATTACAGGATTAATCTGCACTATGAAAGCACCTTAAACAACTATTATGTAACCTTTTAGCTTTTTAAAAGCTCCCTCATTATTACTACGGGGCTAGTTCTGTAAAAGTCATGAAAACCCTTCTATAGACATAACCATTCTAAATAGCACTATTAGTGAGTCTGTGTTACTCATACGACACTAAAGCGTGACATAAAAGGATTAAAATGAATAATTAATGGTCTAATTACATCTATACCAGCTTTTCAGAATCAATTATATGACTAGTATTTCATAAATGGTGACACACTGTCGACACTGTAGCACATGGTTCTGTACAAAATATTTGTTTTGTACCACAACAGGGCTGTAGCAATAATGTATCTTTTTGTCTAGCCAGGAATAAGGATGAAGAATATAAGAGGGAGAGCACCTCATAATATAATAGCATTCTTAAACAGAAAGTTAATTGTAAAGTAGATTCAATTAAATGTGAAATTGTCTGCATAACTTACGATTCTATGATGTATTTTGTCCCATTATGATAAGGAAAACTAGTTCCGAGTTTAAAAAAAAGACTTAATGTTTCTTATTTGTTTATTAATTATAAACATGATCTATGGCAAGATGTATTTGAATGTATGTATATTCTAAACCTAGAAAAAATAGGGGCACTTACGGTCGACATCACAATAAATAATATTAAAATAAAACATAACAATTATAGAAAAAAAAAATCACTTCGGCGGGCATAATCTCGACTTCTTGAGAATAACTATCAACAAAAAGATGCATACGCTAATACCACAATTATTGTGACATTAGCGTATGCATCTTTTTATTTAACAACATAATTATCACATCTTTTTAATAAATCAAAAATTAAACATTAAAATCTGTACTCCAATAAAGTCAAATCTACTGAGGAATCTTACAAGATTCCTGTTGATTTTGATGTTCAAATCAAAATCAAAAATTATATCTGCTCAGGAAACAATCCACGTCCATTATATATGCCATCGTTAATTTTAGTATGTTACGACGCAGGCAAAGCACTGAAACAAACGCAATCGTACAATTACTTCCAGCATTATAATAAAAAAAGGTTTATTTTATATTTGGACAACGAACCCTATTTCGTTTTCGGTAACAATATGGCTGCTGTTTTCGGCCATGATAGCACATTAGCAGCACGGCTGAAACCAATGTGTACTATAGCAGCCATATTCGGGACCAGTCCTTATTTTATTAATTTTAATTTAATTAAAACACGTAAATTATAATGGCGCATTGTCAAATTTCAAATCAGCATAATTATTTTATCGATACAATAATTTTCGCAAGAGCAAGTTATGGGAGAGTAAGACCATATCGGTCCATGCATGTTTTATAGTATGTTATGTTAAGCAACAATGGCAAACGGCATAAAGCATAACTTACCGATATATTTTGTTTTGTTGAAGAACACTCACGATTCACGATCACAAAACAAACAAAATGGTCACCAGTGTGATAAAAAAGATAACTGGAATCGTTTACGGTGCAAAATAGCACTATAAACATGTTTTGGTTACTTTTATAGTGCACTTTTAGTTACATAAACGTTGCAGACAACACCATTTCAGTACCAAAGAGCGTTTCTTGATACTTTTACATTTCACCTAAAGAGCTGACTTATCACCGTGAGAGCCTTTATGTAGTGTCTATAGAATAAATCCGTGATAATACTAGGGCCTAATTGGGGTTTTGTAAATGTTTACAACACCATTATAGTACTAACATGAACACTAATTAGCACGCTCCAAAACGTTCTCAGGACCTTTATAGTATCAAATTTTGTTTCTTGGGAGGCTATATAGAATCAACTTTTTCATCAGCAAAACAGTTAAAAGCTCTTTTTTGATAACCTTGTCTAATTATGCGTGTAGTGCATAACTCTGACCATGATTTCTATCCATAAATTACTCATAAATATGATAGGCTTGATAAAATTGCCTTGATCAATCCAGTTTTCAATTTATATAAAGATTCTAATGCATCCGAAGGTCTGTAAGAAACCACTATTTAGTGTGTTTATTATAATTGTCAGTCATCAACATGACTATGCACTATTTTTGTTTGTGCCATATTGTTTAGCACCCTATTCGTAGAACAGAACATATTTACACGAGTAAATATTACATACATAATATGCGGTATGCCGGTTATTTCAGTTCAAATAGGTCAACACCATGCGATCGGTGCTAATCCGCTTTTAATATGCTCCTGCCGATATTTTAAGAGGCTCGTTAGTTACCTCATTTGTTCAGTACTAAAATAGGTATGTTTAAAGAGATTGGTTTGCGTTTTCAACAGGTTTCCCTACTGGATTTGTTTTTTTTCTTTTTAGGAACGAGCTCTGTCTGTGTAGGTCTGGTCAACCAAGGGAATTACCTATAGTTTACCTTGAAAGCTTGAAAGTACCTATCTTGAAAATACACAAAGAGTGAATCAACATATAAATATAAGAATACGTAATTTACAAACTAATAAATAATATGTACGAATGGTTAATGCAGTAAACTACAATAATGCTGTCAATACCTACTTAAATTAAAATTACTTTTTAACGCAAAAACCAGTTATATTTTGAGAAAAACTAGCTTTAAATATAAAGATACATATGCTAGCAATAATACAGTAGAAAATACATACACACGATACGCTTACAAAACAAATCCATTTTACTAACTCTGAACTCCGAATTCTAACAAGCAAAAATGGCAAAAGCGCGCCAATCATCTCAGCTTACGATAGGGTGACAACATGACAAGACGGAACGTAAGTGACGCGATATATTCGCGGCGACGACCCGTTACACGCAGACGGATGGCCCCGCATCACTTAAATCGGTAGAGGAAGTTGAGACCGCAATGGCTGACCCGCCTAGGGTAGGGACATTACATTTAACTGGTATAAACTGTGCAATAAGTAAGCAATCAAAGGGTTACTAGTGTAAAGTGTTTATGTTTCTGTTTTTGCTTATCAGTTATTTTTAAACGCGTTGCGTTTTTGAATGCGTAATTGAAGTCGGTATGTGCAACAGTGAACGAGAGTTACGATCTCTTCACTTACTTGCATATGTGGTTTTAAAGAAAATTTAATTTTAGGAAAATTTCATACATTGCTGATTAATATGCTACTGCTTACATCCACAAGGCTAGGATGACAAGTTTCTTCAAAGGACTTAAAATATAGTAACATGACGATATTAAAAAAAAACATTACATTTATTAAATACAATTACATCCACTCACATGAAGTAACAGGCTGTATAAATTCACAGAATTTAATTATTTCCGTATCACGCAGATGGTTTGTTATTGTTTATTTTGCGGTCAGCGTATAAATTATATCAGAAAATGTGCAATCGTAATAATTTTAATGAAATGTTTTATGTTGATGACCAATGTTCTTTTCAAGTTAATTTTTATTGTGGCATTCCTCCTGCCATACATTCTCGAGCCATACTCTAACCGCCCTGCGTGGGAAGGGCACCGCCGGGTCCTCGTCGAGGCTTTAGGCGGCGGCGACCTCTCGCGTCCGGCAGGCCTTGGTCCGGGGTGAGAAGGAATGGGATGCCGTCGCCTCGTCGCGAGATGACTCCCGGCCACCGTAGGCGTGGGTCTGTGGGCGGTGAGTTCGGGTGGCTCATCGTCCCTCTGTCTGCTTAGACGACAGACCCGTGTCGACGGCGCGCGTTGTTCCACGCGCTCCTCAAAGAGATGTCAGCAACCCCAGCGGCGCCCAGCAGGGCTAAGGACTGCCGGGGCTGCGGGTTGTTCGAAAGAGATACCGCGGCCCTGGTACATAAAAGGTCTATGGCGGAACACAACGGTTTTTAGTCAGTAAGAATCTGACACTCCCTCACCGCTGCTAACCCACAGCGGGAGGGGTCATTTGATGATTTTTGACGTCGTTAAAAAAAAAAAAGAGCCATACTCTAACCTCGGCTAAATGCTACAATTTTTAAAGGAATTATTTGAACAGTTTCTTTACAAAATATAAAGCAGCTATAAAACAAAAGGATCGGATCAATATCAACAATGGTTCTCGTCATTGTTAAACGATTCTCAAAACGCGTAAAAAAGTACCTCGACCTTTTTGAGAAATATGCAATCGATAGAGCAAAGTCCGCTCGCGAACATGGACACACCAGTTAGTTGCACTTGACCTTGTGAACATTCACAATTCGCACGCCTAGCGACGGGGACGATCCGTTGATCTTTAAGAATTCTTATGAACTATTATATATATCGATACATTTATTTTAAATACAGTTTTTTTTATTATTATTTTTATATTGAGCAGGTATTCATATATCCTTCTCCGCGTGAGAGGAAGCCTGTGCCCAGCAGTGGGACGATACAAAGGCTGCAACAGTAAGTAGGTATGTCAAAAAATGATGTAAAAAATGTTAGTTATGTTTTTGTTAATAGCTAATCTGGAGGCTAGACAATTTTATGTCGAATTAGATACCAAAAGCTTTCAAAGTTTTCCGCAGTGATTTTCTAAGTTTGATTTACATGCATAAAATAAATCCACATGTGGATTTTCACTACAGGCCATCCCTTTACCAAATCAGAGAGAAGTCGAAATTAACTTAAAAACAAAGCCTAGCGACACCTGTTTATTACTACAAAGCAAAGGCTGTAGTTAACGACTTTCGAAATTATTTAAACTACGATTAGCAAGTTGTGCACAAGATTTATTTTCTGGAAGCGCCTCTGAACTTCAAAATCAATGATAAATCGAACTTCGAAGTTGGTCAGGGTTACTTGACCGACTTTTGTCCAACTTTACCAAAAGTTTCTAACAACGTTTAGCTGTTAAAGTGATAATTGAAGTAATTATTATTTGACTAATGTATTTTCGGGAAAAAACTTCAGGTCCTTAAAATCACAAAAGTTTGCTGTTGTCTGTTTTTTATTAGAGGAAAATACGTGATAAAAATGTTGCTAAGAGAACTGGTAAGTTTCTTCAATGCTCTTAAAGGAGTTCAGACGTTTATCTATTATTTACAAGAAATAAATAAATAAAAAAAAATCACATAGCGATAAAAAAAATAGATCGAATTATATTTGACGTAACTCTGTATGTATATAGTTTATCCGAGTTATATATAAAGTCATTCAAAACGAATTACAAAAGGAGTATTCAGCATAATCCCGGACTACTACGCCTGATGTTACCACCGACACACGTTGAGGTCAAATTAACGGCGCTTAGACGAGAGCTTCTGAGATTAGTTTCACTGATCTTACTCCAATATTACTTGGAACGTGGTTACACACAAGTTCTACATCACGTAACTTCGAAATATGTAATGACATTTCAGGCCATTCGAGATTTGTTAAAGACTGGAATAGTGTAAAACTTATCGCAACATTTAATCATGGTAAGAAACAAAAACAAATCGGTAAAAATTCCACGGTTGAATTTTTTTCCATGTCGCAATTCGAACTTGGACTTCAATGGCAGCATTTGTATGGCAAAATATATCAATCGTGGGTACAAAAATACAGAGGTACGTTTACTGGTCCAGTGGCAAGGCCGTGTCGATGGACGGTAGTTTAAATTGCGTGTCGTTGCGGGCGCGCACGACTAATACTTGGGTCGTATTCGTCGTAGGCGCGCATGCGTGCGCCATCCGATACCATTCATCTATGATCATGCAAACCTGCCATTACACACGATTAACAGACGTGCTAGTTAACTTAGATAATGTGGTCAGCGGGACGGTGACAGTGCTGTGATTTTTCATTCAGCTTTTCATGAATGAAGTGTTGTTCTCTGGATTGTTGTATGTGGTGAGTTAGCGTTTAAACTTTTATGTGAAAATCATTATTGTTATCAGTGGCACAGTTTTTTTCTACTCAAATATCCTGATCATCCTGAAAAAAATTTGATTATCCTTGGACTTTATCCCAAATTCTTGGGATAGTCGAGAATTCTGGCGACTATAATAAACGAATTAATGGGCACTAAAGTACGTTAAGCCTAATAGGTCCTAAAAACATTTAAGAATACTTAACTGATCGATAAAAACATTGAATTCAGTTTTCATTCAGTACAAAATTTTAAATTATTTACGTAGGTAATCCTCGTCATTTAACTCAGTACTACTAATATGTTGCAACAAGGTATAATTGCGAACTTTCCACTAAGCATCTACCAACTATTGGTAGTCTTGCGACATTTGATAAACTAGAGTTGCGCCTAACGCCTCTTGCAGTTTTCACGCCACAAAAATATGGCTTATGTTTAACTGATCACCAGAAATAGTAACAAATAGCAGACAAAAATAGTAAATGATCACCAAAATGAAACTCGCATTTTAATGTAAAATGATAACCAAAGTTTTAACACTTTGCTATCCCATTTAAGTGAAATTACTCCAAAATAAATCATGCGCAAGCCAAAAATAGTAAATGATCACCAAAATTAAACCACCATTTTAAAGTAAAATGATAACCAAAGTTTTTACATTCTGCTATCCTATTTAAGCAAAATGAGTCCAAATAAATCATTGTTATCCCAAAAGTAGTAAATGATCACCAAAAGTAGTGAATGATCATCAAAATTATACCAGCGTTTTAATATAAAATGATAATCAAAGTTTTTACATCTTGCTATCCTGTTTAAGTAAACTGACTCCAAAAAAATAAGTTCGGCCTGATACAATAAATGTAATTACATTATGGGGACCCTTTTCCTGCACTAGGGTGGAAAATTGTCTATTGCATGCCTCTAAACAGTGCGATAAGAGTGTGTTTTCGAGGGAGTGTATTGAGAAACACATTCTTCTTCTTCTTTCTCCTGCCCTGTTCCCAATTTTACTTGGGGTCGGCGCAATATGTCATTTTCTTCCATTTTCCCCTGTCACTCGTCATACTGACACTCACGCATGCATTGCAAGCCGGACACATAACTTAATATGGCATCATAATACTTTATTTGATAATAAGCCTACATTTTATGGCAATCACAGTGACTTATTTAGGCAAAAATAATACATTAATTTGGTCGTCAAGAGTTGGTGATCATTTACTAAATTTGGTGGTCGAATACAATTTAAAGTGAAGTCGTGACTAAAATAGCTGGTACTATTACATTTTTAGACTTTATTTTTCTGGTGTTCAGTAGATTTTTCTGGTTGCAAAACTAAGGGTATCAAAGCATTTTATGGTGGTCATTATATTTGTTCCCCAAAAATATTGTACAAACCTTAACACCTTAAGAAATTATATTGCTTAAAAATAACGAAAGCCTAAATCGGATTTAGTAACAACAGTATTAAAATTTGAAGTAAATGGGTGCATGATACGCGTAATTACTATTGTTACAATGTTGGCCGCGCATTTCCAGTTTGCCGAGTTTTTCACTTCACCTAATTGAATGCGTAAACGTGTTAGTTTTTACTTATAAATCAAACGCTGGTATATCTAGTTGTCTAAGTGTTGACTGCCGTTAAGTGCAAAATACATAGATTAAGATATAATCACGAGAATCTCAGGTTCCTACGAACCTTTCAAATCGGTTTTCTTAAGCAATCTATGGAAGAATAGTTTTAAACACGAAAACCTTTCAACTACCTGTACATAGGAATGCGGGTCGTTGATTCTAAAGGGCAATTGACTAAAGACACTATATTCTAGCTCCTCAATAAAGTTCCTTTACACATAGGTACTTTTTTAATGGAAATTTACACAGCCACGATTATACAATGACATAATGGTACCATAAATGGGAACTCTTGTAAAAATCTATTTTGAACTGATCAAGGCTAAAATATTTCACACGTCCAACGTTCATAAATTCAATGAGTCCGATGACAAAGTATTTTTAAAACACGATATGATGGATAATGATAGATAGATGCACGTTGGCCATTAGGCAAACTGCACCTTCCTGTGAACCTATGTATATAATTTTTTTGATTATTGTGATCAAACTGTAGTACAGTTTAATAGGTGCTTGTAATAATTTTGATTATGAGTATTATCCAAGCATTGTTACACAGTAGGTACAGATGCAAAAATGCATACTTGGAACAAATGCCAAGCCTAATGCCACGCCATTTTAGTCTTACCGTATTCTTATTGGCAATAACCATACAACGATCTAAGCTTACATCAATAAGCTATATCTACCTTTAGTATCTTATCCTTCTCCACTCTATCATAAACTATTAATCACTTACTTAGTACTTAGCAGTAGGTACTGTAGATCACGCCATTGATAACACAAGTAACAATCATCGCGTTAAGACCGAATCGCGGAGTCCTTGAAGAAACCCATTATTTCCATTCCATGCAGCTGTGGCTGAGGATACAATGGGACCACTTGGGTAAAAACTTTTTATTACCATCAAGTCTTAATCAGAACAAAATCCGCGGAAGGATCTTTAATTAAGGAAGCAATAATACGAAACATTTATTTAGGAAAACTTAGAAATCTAAACAATATATGCTTCCAATGGTTAACATATCCTACCTCTACAGTTTAGCTGAGAAACTCCTTTCTTTGAAGTCTATTAAAAAACTTACCTACTAACAATGACAGTAGATGACTTGCAATACGAATGTGTTTGACGATTGACGCATCTCTAACTACAAAACCTACATATGTATCTCTAAATCAACATGTTCAAGTACATGCCTACATACGTCAATCAATCATCAGTGCTAATAAATTGCACAAAGTAGTAACAGCCAGCTAATCGCTTAGTGACGTGTTTCCCGTAACATTCCGAATATTTACGTAATATTTAATAAGACATACTCGGCCACATTCCTCTCGCATCCGTACTTAAGTTATTCTAGATTCGAATATGTAAAATTACGTATAAAATAAAATTATGTATACCTAGGTACCTAGGTTAAACCAACTCTTGTGTGGAAGTTTTTCACAATTCAGTTTCCTGGCACGATGCCACGCGAGCCCTTGTAGCTACTCGTTAACGATGCCAGCCTAAATTCAAGTCAAATAAAAAGCAGACTCTAGATTAAGCTACGTAGATATAAACTGGAATCCTGCAAAGATATTATCAAAAGCCGTGAGCGCACAAAGCTGTTGTAACATTGTTTTTCTCGTTTCCAGATTGAGCAACCAGCTTACCGTCTTAAAATTAACCATGACGGATTAATAAAAGGAAATAAATAAACCATTCGTTAATGCGTTAAATATTAATATTTGTGCATTTTATTAAGCTAAAATTGATACAACATAAATATTAATGAGATGATGGCTGATGTAACTGATTCCGATTGAAACCGCGCTTACGCACATTCTTTAAACATCGAATTTGTTTCCGAACAAGGTCAGCCCCCGCTTGTTTTGTTTATACACGTCACAAATAAGTGCAGTGTTGTGTTTTCTCCTTAACTAGACCTTTACAAGCCGCCGTGCCTTTATAGCTTCCAGTTTCTAAACTACCGGCCACAGTATTGCAACAAACAAACCCGTTTGGCGAACATATGTACATGTTCAATGTTCACTTACACTATTTTGTAACTCCAAAGTACAGTCCCACGTAATAGATTGATTGACCTCATCATATATGTTAATTAATTATTAAAACATAGAGAGAGAAAGAATCACATAGTAAACAGTTTTTGAAATGACGTCCTACCCCGTGTTTCGCACCCTTGATTTACTTTTGAAACTCGTCGCAAAACAATTGACTGTCTTGTCAGACAATCATGTTCAGCAACTTGAAGAGCCTGATTACGACGTCCCCTTTATTTTTGTTTATCGAAGAAGTAAACGATGATTTTCTTCGAAAAGAACGTTTAAAAATAAAGATTTATTCCTGGAAGCCTACGCTGGTCAAAACTTACGCTATCGTTGTTATTTCAGTAACAGCAATCTGGAGTCTAGACTAGGGCAAAGACAAACTCGATCTTTTTTTAGGATCTAGGTAACTACGACGAGTACCTACTTATAGGACACAATTTCAAATTGTTTACATACTTATCTATTCTCTTTTAAATACCGTATCAACCAGTTTTTATACATTAAATGGCAGTCGGAAAAATAATACATACAATCAAGATATTAATGTCAAAAATCCTAGACTTCACTAATTTCCATTATACTACATAGGTATAAAAGACACGACATTAAAAATGTACAATTAGGTAGGTAGTTGTTTTAAAGTTCACAACACAAAAGACAGGCAAGTTAACTTTTTACTTTTAAAAGTTGTGCATCGCCGTCTCGGTGCAGTTGTTTTCGAAACCAGCTTCTTCAAGTTTTAAATTAAGATTTGTTACGTGTCTCAAACTGGTAGTGCTGTCACTTAAATATGTATTATCCATCCTGTACCGTGCAGGCTTTACGTTTTCTTACTTTTAACAGCACAATGCAGCCATTAAATATTAATTTGAAACTGGTCAAACTGATAAGTTTACTGCGAGTGCAGCGAAAGTTGACATTCACGCCAACCATTTGTGGAAGCTCGTGAAAATATTTATATTACACACATAAGTCAGATGCTGCCTTGTCTTGCCCAAGTTAAGCATGATTCCATATTGAAACCGAGCCGATAGTATCGCCCGAAGTCATGAGCACCCATAACGAGTACTGGAGGTACTCTGAAAGATCACAGCCTCGGTCACATAAATTATTATGTGGTAACACTTGTAGCAGTTACTTGTTTATAGAGATAGGTACGTTTAATATAAATTCTTTAGTTAATTAAACGGACGTGCAGATTTAATGCCGCGTTCAAAACATGAAATCGTTCAAAACAGTTGCGTCGTTTCACATAAACTTATCGAGATTATTTAACTACGCGTCAAGTAACCGTATTGACATTTAACTAGTAAATTGCCATATTTAATTTGCTACTTAGTAAATTAAGTATTCGTTACATAATTTGGGCTAGGTGCGTTTTTTTTCCTGAAAGCCCTCGCTGGTACCTAAAAAGAGAAAGAAACTGGTAAAAAGAGAAAGAAAATCAATTTTCACATGTTTTATTCAGTCAAAGCACATAAAATGAACAGAAAAAATATTATTCAAATGTCTATGTAAAATGACGATAACAAACAATTTACCATCATAGCACGATAATAAACAACGAATGCAATTAAGGTTTATAGGTAGGTACCTATACTTCACAGTGATTAATCAAAGAGGTCTTGAAGTTCATCGGATTTTGACAAAAAGCTTTTATGTTCACTAGTCAACATGGCTATTCCTCAGTACTTACCTAATAATAACATTATTAGTACTTGCCTACTTATAGATAACTCCTAAGTAAGTAGTTATGGATGTAATAAATATATACGTATACATAGGTTTATTATATTGTGAAGAGACTACTGGCCTAGAGACATAATTGATTTGAGAATATTCAAAAAACTCATTATATTTCTGCCTATTTATTTGTTTATTTAATTAACGTCGTAATGGAAGTCCTTTTGTTCAACCAACATTGCGTCATTTTCGACAGAATGTCAATAAACAGCTAAAACAAATGGCTATCTTAGTGAAATTCAATGGATATACCTCTACAAATGACTGGCAATATACTACACACTTTATATGCTTGTGTAGGTACTACACAGTTTATATAATAATATTTCCTAATTTAGTTATTTGCGTATAATCAAAAATTATGTCAAGTAGGAAGGTACAGGACCAGATACAGTAGGTAGGTAGGTAATAAGGAATAAATATTAATTTGGTTTTGTTTTTTTTATTAATAGTAGTCAAAGTTTAGCACATAGGTACCTACATGTATGGTTACCTAGGTAGTACATATCTATTATAGGTTTAATCGTGGCCAGCCTAGTGGTAGTTTCGTCACTCAAGCGACTACCTATCAAGGACTTTAAGCATTAAGTCCTATGTGACCACGTCATTATCTACGTGAGTGTTTTACAATAAAACTGATTTAAATTATAATCTGATTCCATTCACCTATTTATAGATACTGGACTTCCTTTAGCTTTTTTGTAGTCTGTGGTTAATGGCCAACGACTGAATACTTAAAATAGATATGTAAAGAATAGTACATTGGTTTTTAGACAAATTGTTCGCGAAAAACGAAGTACATACTTTGATATAATATTCATTTATCACTTAGCAAAGGAAAATAAGGGATAATGATTGTCTTTAAGTTTTATTAGACTAACAATTTCGTACAGAAGGTACAGGCATTTTATTTTTTTAATGAAAGAAAACAAACATGGTATCGAGCAACTCATATATTTTTTTTTCAATTTTCATCCACATTAAAGTTTGCACTCCATTAAAATGACACAGCATTATTAAAATACAGGACTTATTTAAATTATTTTTTAAATATATTTTCTTACAAGAAAAATAAAACACATTTCGCAACAGATTTTGAATTTAGGTCACAGTACCTAAGCAGCGTATTTGCGTAGGTACACAGGCAAGGAACACACAAGGTATAGTTCTAGTGCTCACTGCACGGAAAATCTGTACTTAAGTGCAACACACGGCTAACTATGTCGCTTGTGTGCACTCACCATTAACACCTCCTTGCTAACAGTTCAAGACTTGTGAACAAAACTCCTAAGTGTGGGAAGACATATGAATATTAATGATCATATATCTTAAGTCATTTTAAGTCCTTAATTCAATTTAAGTTCGTTTTCAACCCGTGTACTTACACGTGCGGATTAATTTGGTGACAAATCTAATTTAGCAGACGGGCCCGTATTGTTTGTACTGTTTGACTGATGTTTTTTTTCCAAATAAGTGCCTGCGTGGATATTATTTTACACCATTTTTACATAGCCTAGCCGTAGCCATAGTCTTTCTATATAAAGAACAATTATTAAAGATGGGAAAAAAATACGAGACAAAATATTTCAGATGAATAAAAGCTTTAAGGTGGACAAAAGTGCGTAATATCTTCGAAGTCAATGAGAAAAGATTATTTAGGTTCTATGGGCTAGAGGGCCTTACTGCTCAGACCATGTTCGCAATAAATTGAACCTATGTATAAACGTTTTTACAGGGATTGCTACTGATTCTTTGCACGTAAATGTGTCTACGTGACGCGTTGTGTGGGTCGCACCTGCGATGCCTTGACTCCTCTAATGATGGCTGATGTAAACTAACCTCTTCACAAGTTAGGGTAAATACGCCAAATGTCGGCCTCCCCCCAAACTTCGGCCGTCTGTACATTTTCAGCTTGCATTCATTCAAAAGGTAATTAAGTGTTAGTTTTGGTCCTCGAATTGCAACCTTGGTTTATACTCTATACGTACAAATCGTTACTATCCGATTCTGTCACTTACTCTTCTCATACTGAGCGTCAGTAGCGATTGCGCCGTTGAAACATCAAATTCGCACGTAAAGTAGCTTACTCGAAGTGAATACTCACATTTTGGGGATCGATATTAGAACGATAAAACATTTATTTATTTTTGTTAAGCTTGATTATCACTAATGGGTTATTTTTACTATATTTTAAGATAGTTTTTTCAGCGTTTTGCGTATATTTTTCAAGGAAAAATAGGAGGCCGCCATTAGGACAACAGTTTTGACTTAAAACCGGAGTCTCGGCCGTGGCCGACTTAAAGCAAATGCAGTCTATTTTATAAATTCCTATTGTACTAATTCCGTTGGCTTAACAAGAGAATTTGCAAAGCTTATAGGCAAATAGATCTATTTTACGTTTAATAGCCATATAACGGCCGGGGTGATATTAGTTGAATCTCGAGAAATAAGGTACAAGAAATAGGGGCCGACATTAGAATCGTAAATAATCGTAATGTCGACCAGCCTCGAACTCAAGCGCCACTATACAGGCTGATGAAAAAATACTTTTATATTTTTTCATTTTCTCAAAATGAAATAATTTATTTATTATAATTCATTATATCGTATAGGAGTTAAGTTTAAATGTAGGAGTTGACAGTTTTGTAGGCATGTTAATGGTAGCTTTATAGTTTGGGACTTGATATCTATTAAACCGTTCTTATTAGCTTAAAAAATATAAATGGTTGGTCGTGAATACGACTTTTTTTGTTTAGGGGAAACAAAAAAATATTTTACTATAAATTAAACAAATACAATTACAAATGTATACTTAGTATTATATTATAATTCTGCTAAAATAAATCATGTTAATAATATTTGTCACTGCCTTAATTTAAAACAGCCTATACCCGGCCGACATTTGGAAAAAACGCGACCGACCTTGGGCCGTGAATGGCCGACTTTAGGGTTTTTCTGTTCTCGACGCATCTAAGCCTTATTACTTTTTTCTTTTCGTAGAAATATCAATCTTATGCCTATAAACATGACATAGATTAATCAAACTATCCAAAACCGCATCAGAAACTATCTTTCGTTGGAAACTGACGGTGCTATAGCGAACCGCAATCAGAAAATCGCTAAGGGGGCCGACATTTGGCGTATTTACCCTATATTGAGACGAAATATTGTCTATTAAAGAATGTTTCCTGCATAAGTGCATACTCTATGATGCTTTGCATAGCATGCATGAGGTACAGGTATCTTAGGCACTAATTAATATATGAGTATATTTTAAAATGAAATTTAAAATTTTGCACACCTACCTACAGCTAATTAAAAACAGAAAGCTTAAGACGTTCAACTTATGAAGAAGTGCATTGACTGACAAAACGTTAATAAATATTTCTATTTTACAATTCTCGCTCATAGCAGTTTACATGACGACGATAAGTTTAAATTTTGTAATGGAAATAGTCTGCACTACTGTTTGCTTTCAAAGCTGTTATCCTATTTGTCAGAATCAGTATGTGACAACAAAAGCGATGACCTCCATGCATTACGAAATATTTATTTAATCGTGTTTTCAAAAATAGCATCACCAAATAAACATTTAAATCAAGAACCACTATACCATAAAATGATAATGTCGGTCTACGTGCGACACACAATAACAGAATTGTAATGAATCGTGAATGAATTTCACACGGATTTTAATCCATTTTCTCACAAACAAATTCAGTGATTGAATGGGCACATTCGGATGTCAGCCATTATGCCGTGCTAGCGTGACTGACAATGACTTAATCCTTCCCGTATTAGGTGACGGTCAACCATCCTCATTTGCAATTTAGGTCATATAGTTTAATTTTACATATCATTAATGCAGACATAATCAATATACCAAGGCTACTTTGTACATTTTCAAAAAAATGATTTATCACTTTACTTGACCGGTATCTGCATAATCTTTCAAGGTTTTTGTTCAAGATCAATGTAGAAGTAAATAAACAAAAACCAAGAACTTTTGCCAAAACAGAAGTCCTCGTCAGATCTCATCACACGAAGTCACCGTATTTAATATATTTTTTTAAAGGGAAGACTTCTATTACAACCTGATAAATGGTGATAAATTTGAGATCGCAAAAGTAATTGCATTTCAGTAAAAGAATGTTCTGCGATGGCACGCTGAAAAAAAAACTAATTTCGGAAGGCAGATGTAATTTGTACAATATAAAACCGATTTCTGTAACATTTGCAAAATTTATAAGCAATTTTACGCTCATTTGAGAGTCGAGGGCAGCAGAGTACACTTTTTCACTGTAGATATCTTTCTTGATATATTTTACATCGAACTGTCATTTCACTTCAAACTTCAAGTTTTATAAAATATGCCTATATTATTCCGAGATGCCTATATTTTATCTATTGAAATGAATGTTGCTGAATACAGGTGATGCAAAAATCCCTTTAGAGCAATTTGTATTCTAAAAAACTTTTAGATCGATTGAACGATCATCACCGGCCTTCAAATATGTAAACGTAGGTCGTTAGGTACAACCTGACTGTCAACAGAATTTAGATTGGTAAATTAAACGTGAATACCGTGAAGCTCGTCCTTAAGTAGCTACTCATTCCTTAGACACCTATTAGATGCCTGCCTGTTACCTACGTATTTATTGTTATGCATTTGATATTTAAGATTTTATACTGATTATGTAAATAACTTGTTTCAGGAATGAAGAATATAAGAACGCACCATGCGATGGTTTTTCTACTTAGTTTGCGTCACAGCCGCCAACGCTACATTTGACAGTCGGAGATTCTTGGACTACTGGACCGACCTATTCCGACCTCTACCTCGAAACCCACGCGAAGGCTTTATTCCTGACTATACGCCTGAAAACCAAGAAGAATTCGATTTCATAGTTATAGGTGCCGGTTCAGCCGGTGCCGTGATTGCTAATCGATTGACTGAAGTACCACAATGGAACGTCTTACTCATAGAATCCGGAGGAAACGAAAATTTCTTTTCCGACATTCCAATATTTGCTTCATTTCTTTCCTTAACACCTATGAACTGGGGCTACATTTCAATGCCAGAGCCTAGAGCATGCAGAGATTTAAGAGGAAAAGTGTGCTTTTTACCCCGCGGCAGAGTGCTCGGCGGAAGCAGTGTACTCAACTTTTTAATCTATCAACGAGGTCATCCGGAAGATTACAATGACTGGGCTAGAATGGGTAATGAGGGATGGAGCTACGACCAAATATTACCTTATTTTAAGAAATCTGAAAACATAGGCATTAAAGAACTACAAAATTCTTCATTTCATGGTGTTGGGGGTTATTTAGACATCCAATACTCTCCATACCATTCTCCACTGGAGAAACCGTTTAGGCAGGCTGGTGAAGAACTTGGATATAAGTGGAGAGACCCAAATGGAGAAAAGTTAATTGGTTTCTCCAAACCACAGGCGACAATGAGGAAGGGTAGAAGATGCAGTTCCTCGAAAGCTTTTCTGGAACCAATACGTTTTAGGCCCAACTTAAAAGTCACAAAGTTCTCCACCGCTTCCAAGATCTTAATAGATCCACACACCAAAACAGCTTACGGTGTAGAATTTACGAAGAGGAACAAAAGGTAGGGACATTTATTTACATAGAGGTACTTTCTCTAAAAAAATAATCATAATTTGATATTATTCTACTGTGATATTTCACAGTATTCAGGTTCGCGCTCGTCGTGAAATAGTATCGTCTGCAGGATCGATCGGCTCTGCTCAACTGCTGATGGTGTCAGGAGTGGGACCGAAGGATCACTTACAAGAATTCGGGATTAACACAATTGCCGACCTGCCCGTTGGATACAATCTCCAAGACCATGTCACTTTTTCTGGAAACGCTTTCATCGTTAACCAAACTGGAATGACCATGAACGACGTAAGTACCTGTAGAAAAAAAAAAAGCAAAAAGTATAAAATAAAATCTGAGGAGTTTGAACCAGTCTCCTTTCTAAACGTACTCTTATTCTTGACCTATGATGAAGGGCACTTAACTAGCTGCTATCGAGTATCGCATCCGCAGAATAAGTATACTGAGACTCAGTAGCTATAAAACCTCTCCCTTGTTGAAATGATAAAAGGTTAGGTAAATGATTCACTCTGAGAATTACTACTCTAGCCAGTTCATATCGTATAGTCGCATTAACTGAAATATGTACATCTAGTATGCATCTGGAAGTGTCTTCACACAATGCCTCTCAGATCACCTGCCTCGAAATCATATCAAATACCTACATAATGCTGGCAACTACCAAAACAAGTTATTTTAAGGTTTCAAGTCATGACATTTTGCTCGTGGTATACCTATATTGTCTTTATCATTTATTTCTGGTATGAAGATAATCGAGACTAATCGAGAGCATCCTGTCGGTAAGCGGTTTCAGATAACAAAATGCACATTAATTAATTAAGGAGGTCGATAAATTATCTTGGGTAGGTAACGAGAAACCGTCAGCAATAAATTAAAACATTATGCAAATAATGATGCATATAATATTTAAAGAACGTTTTTAAATTGTACCTAATTGAATATTGAAAAGTCGATTCGAGCCGAATTTCCGGGATCATGACCTAATCCCCTTTTAAATCGTTTAATAAAATCAAAAAAATATAATAGGTAAACCAATAAACTGAGTGTTTATTAATAGACATAAGTATGATGCTTGTCACTTGTGTGAAATTAAATTTTGGTTAAAAAAATTATCACTTTATTAGGTACATCGTTTTCGTTGTAATAATATCTTGCCCTAATCATGATCTAATCTTAAGTACCTAAGTTTAGTTATTTAGTTTTATTAGTAAAGAAATATGTAGTTAAATATTTAATGCACTTTTCAGCTATCTGCCGCGTCCCCTTTCGTGGCTGCAGCATACATGTCAGGACAAGGACCTTTAACCCTGCCTGGTGGAGCAGCTGGTCTGGCCTTCGTGCACACCAAGTTCTCTCGCGACCAAGACTTTACCAGACCTGATATTGAGCTCGTCATGGGAGCCGGGTCGTTAGCTGGTGACGCTGTTGGAATATTGCGATCTTTGCTTGGTAATTTTAACCACTGTTGTGTATAATTGTTACCTGTATTACATTTTCAAACAAGAACATCTTAATTTCAACCGACTTTGTTTGTTCCATTAAAACTTTAATGAAAAGAGATTATGAAACGTAAGACTTTCAGTGATCCGGAAAATAACGTCTTCCGAGAGCAGGATACGTTCAACTTTTTAATGAATAATTTGAGCTTGTTGTTATTGCAGGAGTGACGGATGAGTGGTACTGGAAGACGTACAGTTCTCTTTCGTTCGGCGCGAGGCAGCGTACTTTTTCTATAAACCCTGTGTTAATTAGACCGAACAGCGTCGGCCGACTGATGCTCCGAAGCCCGAACTTTGCCGACCATCCTAAAATCCATTTAAACTATTTCGCTGATCTTAACGATTTGCGAACTATGGTTGCAGGTGTTCGAATGGTTAGTAGCGAACTATGTTCTAAATCTAATACCTACATATAACCAGAAAATATTAAATCTTCTTCGTCTTAATAAATAGTTAAAGATTCCTGTTTTAATTTCTAGGTTGAGAAAGTAATTGGTACAAAAGCGTTCCAGCGCTTTGGTACCAAATTACACACTACGCCATTTCCTGGCTGCGAGTCTTTTGTGTTCGACTCGGACGAATACTGGGAGTGCGCTATTATGCAGACTTCTATCACACTGGACCATCAAGTGAGTACCTAGGTTGGACTTTCTTCCGGTAATAGGTACATATGAAGATTACTGACTTCCTATGAGTAAGAAAGGCATACTTTATACTCAAAGAAATTACTATACTTAAACAAAATGTTTTCGCTCGAATACTTTAGTATAATAGGCATTATCATCACATGACTACCAAAAGCCCAAATCATGCTCTCAGTCTCTGCAGCTTTAGAAACAGGTCACATAGATAACCACCTCTTTATGCAAATCTTCAAATTATTGCTGTCGTAGTGGCTTGAAATAGAAACGCTGATATACAATGTACTTAGATAATGCTATTTATTCCCACAGGTAGGAACATGCAAGATGGCTCCAGAGGGCGACCCTACAGGCGTGGTGTCACCCAGGCTACAGGTCCACGGCATACGAGGACTGCGCGTCGCCGACGCGTCCATCATGCCGCGAATACCCGCTGCGCATACGCACGCCGCAGTCCTCATGATCGCAGAAAAAGCCGCAGACCTCATCAAAGAAGATTGGAAAATACCCATTTCAAAGAATTAATTTAATTTATAGCTGATATAGTTATAACTGGTTGTAAATACCTAGTGAGGTAATACGTTAGTCTAGTCAAGTCAATGTACCAAATATAAATCATCTAGTTATTAATTAAGATAGGAAATTATAAAATAAAGAGAAGTTAACCGCTGTGTAGTGGTTTATCTACACAAGTACTCGTATAATAGACGGTTTACGAATTTGTGTCATCAAAATGCCTTTATCGCCGATGTTAAATCGATAGGTACTCAAGCGTCTTGGGGTCCAGTTTATAGATTAAATTTTTTAGATTTAGTTAAAAAGCACCCTCAAACGGCGCAAATACAGAACACACTTAATTAAGTCTTATATAAATAGTAAATCAACCTCTTATATAAATAGTAAACAAACCTCTTGAAAAAACTCCGAAACGCTGACGATAGACGATAATATCTTTAGAAATGTCATATGGTTTGCCGTATCTGCAATCTGCAAAAAGTTAGCCTATCCTGCGGCTTCGTACTGGCTCGTTTCATACCAGCATACCTGGGGCCCGATTCTCCTAAGTTAATAATGTCAAAATCGAATAGAAATTGAATCGCAATATGATCGCATTAGCAATTTTTAATATAAGACCAATCGTATTCCAACGAAATTCAATTGGTTTGCGATTGGTCTGCTATTTTGGTCTATATGGTAGTTTGCTCTACAATCATATTGCAATCGTAAATCATTTGCAGACAAAATGATTCATTATTGAATGACAGAAAAGGAAAAAAACGTTTATTTCAAAGAGAAAATAGCGGAATGGCACATACGATACCCATCAATCGTAATTGAGTCGGGATTGGATCTCAGTCGAATGTGAATCGGATGTCGCTTAAGTAAAATTAGGAGAATCGGGCCCCTGGTTTTGTATTCACACTGATCATCACCCACATTATTTATTTAAAATCGCTCTAAGACGTCTGTACATAGACAATATCATGGAAGCCATTATGTATTTTTGGGCAATAAAATATTCATTTGTTCCCACAAAATCGTAGTGTATTTTATTTCAAACTATCATATTTATGAAGTCATGAATAGCATTGGACAATATTATGTAAAAATAAACGTTTTACAAGGATCACAGCTTACAGTGACTGCATAATTTGCAGATTTATATGGCTTAAAACTGACTTGAAAGGACAAATAAATTGTGTAGAAAAAGTCCACTTATAAATGAAACTAAACAAGTCATTTCATAACACTTTATTTCCTAATAATCTACAATATAATAACTAATAAATAAAAGTAATCTTTAATCAGGAGAGGGTCCTGTCTTTGTTTTTCTGTTAAGTTTTCTGTACAAGAATGATATTCTCTTCTCCATGTCTTTCCATTTAGTTGGTCTAGTTTGACGTGTACCAGTGTTAGCCCACATTTTCCTTTTCCTCAGCAAAATCTGAAAGTATCATAAAAAGGGTATAATAAATATTTCAACATTAATTTTATATCAAACAAATGTCAATTAAGTATTAGTGTTGAAAGAAAAAATTACGCATTTAATGTTTATGGGGACCACACAAAACTTACTGTTAATTAGATCAAATAATTAATTATAAAGTGAATTACCACTTCTACTACCAATACATATAGAAGAGTATCAGATATCAGATCAGACAGACAGTCATTCCAAGAAAAATAAAAGGGTACTTAACAGCATCTGATTAGACTGGAAGCTAACATCATTACGTTACTGGGGAGTTTGTTGCGCCACTTCTTCCCGGCAAAAACACATAGGAAGTGGTGAAGGGTGAGCGTTTATTGTAAATTCCTGACGTTCCAAAAGTGCTGTCTTGCAGCCAAGTTTGAATAAATGATTTTTGATTTTGATTTTGATTGATTACAACTGGTAAAGGGTAGGACAAGACACCATTACTCACTTGATACTCATTTCCACTGACTCCTCTAATCCATGCTGGTACAGTGTACAGAATTTTCACTGGATGCAATTCTCCTGATCCAAGAATATCAATGTAGTCATTCTGACCGAACAGAGCTTTGCGTTCCGTCCAAGCGTTTGCTGGCCTGAAACAAATAATTTGAATATTTGAACTCTAAGAACTCTAATGGCAGATCTTTATTTTAAATTAATTTAAATTTGCATCAAAATGTATGTAAATGCTGAAACTTTGTGCCTGCATCTGTCCATATGGAAATGTTAACTGATGGTGGCTTTGGAGATATAAAAAAATAAAGGCAAAAAAAAAAATTAAAAAAAAAAAGATATGTATAACACGCATCCCAATGGATGCGTGTTATACATATCGATTAGCATTCGATTGATCTGTAAAAAAGTTTCGATTGATTACCTATACTCAGGCACCGGCAAAGGTTTCTCGACCCCGCGAGGAAGTAATCCTCCACTCCAGATCTTTTCTTCATAACCATATCTTCTTACGACGCGTTGCTTTTCAGCATGATACCGAGTTCTAAAACAGAACACTCACATTAGGTAAACATTATCATTGATAAAAATACGTATCACACAATTATTTTCTAACCTCACTATGTTAACTGTTGGTTTCCAGAAAGCGTTCAATACAGTCGATCCCAGCCACGCCATTGTAATTTATTATAATAGTTTCATCAATAGTATTACAATCAATCACAATAATAAGAGAGAAGGAATATTTTTTAATAAAATATTTTTTATTTTAGTTTTGCTTCACATGACATTTGACAGTTTACCATCGGTCGGTCGGAGCCAGGACTCCAGGAGCCACAGATAAATATTTACTAAATAATATCAAGACAATTTTCACTACATGATAGTTACTTGCACAAAAGCATACCAGTGTGTTCGCTCACCATGTTCGTATGCCGTGCGGTGAGTACCTTGGGAAGGCCTTTGTCCAGCATTGAGCGTTTTTAGATTGTAACGAAGTGTTTACAAAGCTACATCCCGTTCCGGAAAAGTACTTATATGTTACCCACACAGTCGCCACCTGCTTTTACCTGAAAATGGTTTATCTATTATTTAATGGCGCACAACCTTCTCTCTCGTTTCAGAAACCAAATCCTTTACCTTTTATCGAGTTAACACTTTCGTTACTACTAAAAAGCCCATGGTCTAAACTCTGAAACCATTTTTAATAAAAAAAAAATAAAGAAACTAATCAAACAAAATGGCCGATGTTCTATAAAAATAGTTTTTATGAGAATATTGAGAATTTTATGGAAAAACATACTAAAGTAGGTATTTTATTTATCAAGTTATAGTTAAGCGAATATATTTTAATTTACTGTGTACTATGCGTCTCTGTTCAGTTTAAAAAACAGTGAACACTAATCGTTTACGCAAATAACAAGGGAAGCAGTGTTCCTTGTTTATTTATTCTTTGATATAAACAAAATACAAGTGCCTAGATTCCAATAAGATAAAGGAATATTTATAATTAACTTATTTTGTTTCAAATATACCATTTGAATTATCTAAGAGTGAAAAACTATTGCAGTTGTGCTTGTGTTTACTTGGGCGCGTAATTGCGTTGTTTGTTTACGTTTCATGATGTTGCAGTTTATTCAACAATATCTTCCAAATAAAGTTATCATTTAAATATTTAAAATCATTTTCAGATATCGTTCACAAAAAATGTCTAAAAGAGATCAAGGTGACCGAAATGAAAGAAAGTTGGATCCAAGTGATTATGAAAACTTGATATCTCAACACAATTTGTATGAATCGTCTCGATCAAAGAATCAAGAATTGCCCAGTTTTCCAGGGTTTTCCAATGCTGAAACGCAAACAAAAACCAGCGATATAAAAGAACAAGCAGTGCACTCTGGTCTGGGAGCATGGCATTACAACCCATGGTGGATGCTTGCCAGCACTTCGCGCAACTTGCCTTCGCAGGATGATTATTCAGAGCACAGTGATCAGACCAAAGTGAAACAGGAGCCAGCTGGAGCCGGCACTCCTGATAGAGACCCGTTACAAACAGATTTGGAACAGTTTCAAGCTGAAACAGTAACACCTCCAGTTGGATTAGATTCCTTTTGTGATGATTGCTCAGACCCATTCTGTGACTCGAGTGCAGCAATTTGTCGCAAACTTTTCCACTGCCCACATTGCAGAAAGAGTTATCCCACAATTTTAGAGTTTAATACACACTTGACAGGAGTGCATCCGGCACAAAAGCCCTTCAGATGCCAGATTTGTCTGGAACCATTTCATAAGAAATCACATCTACGGAGACATTTGGATGCTAACCATACACGTAAAGATGTCAACAAGTGTTCCGTATGCTCCAAGTACATAAAAGATAAAAGCAATTTACGCAAACACATGCAAGTGCACACAGGGCGTGTACCACAGAAGCAATTCAAATGTGATTTGTGCAATAATAAACGCTACATGTCATTGGACAGACTTAACAATCACAAGGTGGTATGCACTGGAGAAAAGGTATTGAAATACTGTGACATGTGCACCAAAGTTTTTGATAACTCAAGATCGCTTAACAGCCATAAGAAAGTACATGCTAGGGAATTGAAGTGTGACAACTGCGGAGAACAGTTGCGTTCATTGGAGCAATTCACAAATCATAAAATGATTTGTCAAGGAACAACGTCAGAAGCCAGCGGCAGCCACAGTCATGCCGGCCAGGGCCATAGTGGTGGCCAAGCCATGGGCCGCTGCTGTACTCAGCCAGGATTATGTGAACATGATAAACCAGCTTACCTTAACATACCTGGCTATGCAGCTGGACGAGTGCTTGATGCAACTCTTTCCTCTTTAAAATCGGAGCTGAACTGATGACACATGCCGTAAAGGCTTACAAAGTAAATAATTAATGCATATAAATTAAACAGTTTCTTTTTTTACAAGATTACCAAATAGATAAATAAATGACAGTAATAATTTTCACAATTGAGAATTTCACAAGACTGATGCAAATATCCCGCCTCACGACTTGCTTTATTATTACCATTTAAATTTAGGCTTTAGTTAGTAGGATAATACAGTTAGAGTAAGTAACATGACTATTTGAACATGTTCATATATTTTCAAAAGAGTGAATATATTTGAATATGCTGAAATTGTTATATCAACCTTTAATTTTTTACTAAAATAAAATCATAACTGTTCAATGAACAGTGATATAGAACCAGATCATACATGCAACAATTATTGTACGTCTATCAGATATATTTTTTTATTATTTGATATCTTTTCTATAACAATGCTTTTGACTGATTTAGAGTAAAGGTGAATGTGCAGTATTACAACATTAAAACAATTTTTATTTTTTTCTATTTTGATGATGTTATAAGAGTATGTTATTTTTATAATTTTAGTATGTAACATTTTAGTTTATAAATTTTGTACCTAAGTTATATGTTGTAAACAGTCAGTGGAGACGTATGGGGAGCATGTTATATTTTCCAGTGCTCTGTTGTACTTTTTTCTCCAAAGACATAATTGTGTAGATGTGTGTAAATCGTAATACATTATGTAAACATGTATTTGAAATACTTTGTAAAGACAACTTTTATACACATAGCTATGGGACAGTTGTTTCATGTTAAACACCTTAGGATAAGTAAGACTTGGTGAAGTGCAATGTACCATTGGCGAAGCCTTGTGCATGTTATGGTTATTGGAAGTAGTTGTTGTGTTCTCCCTATCCATAATATTTATTCTTCAAGTGTTATACACTGAAAAATTATTGCTGCAATTTATAAAATGTATAAGTGTAATGTTTTATTAAATATTTAAACACAATTTGTGTACACACACCTTAATTATAAGATTCGAGGCTATAATATCTAAAGCTAAGAAGCCTTTATTATGCTAATATTTCATAGGAGTTTATTACTATACTCTCAAATTTTATCTTGTATACTTATTTTTTTATATCTTATTATTTCCAATTTTATTTATTTTGTTCATGTTATGTGGAAGGAAGAGTACTTCTATTTGGAGGCTTTTTATTCATAATCAGTTGTTGCTATTTACAATTGTTTTTAATACTAATAGCTTAGTTTATTTTTAATATCTTTATCGCTTAGTTACGTAGTTTATATTTTGAAGAATTTTAATATAATGTAAGTTCCGAACTGGAATCTTGCTTTTACAAGCCACCGAAAAAATTATTGGGTTTATTATACCAAATTCGTTTTATAAATATAATAAAATACTTATGTTATATTTTAGTTAACTGGTGACTTTAATGGCGTCTTGGTTGAATATGATTAGTTTTAACATTGGTATTTTATAATTTCGATTTCTTCATGATAGGGCCTTGATAAGCCAGGGAACAATTTACGAACACTTGAGCCCCATTGTAAGATAAGAGCTTTTCCAGTCACTGAACAACAGTACCTAAATTGTGATCATGTTTCAAAGTAAACAATTTTTTTTTTAAATCAGATTCAACTTTACATTATTCTTAATTTTACTAAGTTATGTATGTTGCCTTGCTTGTCGAGATATGAGTGGTAAATGATGGCCAGTTTCAAAGTTAAAGAGTCGGTGTCGTTTACCGGAAATTCTAATTAAACGCTATCTTGCACTTAATAAATAATCCAGACATACACTAAAAAAAACATAAATCCATCATCAGATTGATATGGGTGCGTTCAGTATCCACTGTAATATTTTTAAATAAACATAATATATTCTATATAATTTAAAGCTGATCCAGGGCAAATAAACTGCACGGCTCAAAATGTGTATTAAAATGCCACAAAGTTATCAATCTCCTTTCTATTGGCACTAAACTGTAAGAAAATCTAATGTAAAGAATATATTTTATTATGAAATATTCATAAGTTTAGTATAGAGACCACTTAACATCGGGTACTGAACTTAAATAGGAGGGTGGCGGAAAATGACAATAATAATATTGTGTAAACCCATTTCATTAACAGTATCTAACGTTACTCCGCCACTACCTCAAATTAATACGAAAAAAGATCATTAAAATTTTGTTTTTCAACAATTTTTGTTCCCATCAGCTAATATGTACTTATAATACAATTCGTTATATTTATTGATCAAATTCTATGTATACCGTAGTAAGTAACCGTGTAAACCAACTTTTGTTTCGGTTAGGATAGGTATTTGGAACATTGTGACCAGGGCTACTTGTACTGTTTAAATATCATATTCAGCTTAAGAGCACAATTTAGCAATACTTTTTTCTGATATTTTACATATTATTTTATGCCAAAAAAAAAGAACTGTTTTGTCCGTACACAGTTTACGAGGTAAATGTATGTACCTTAAGCTTAACTTAAGGTTACTTGAATATCATGGTTGGATGTTGGCATCAGAGTTGCGATGAGTTTATTCTATGTAAGAAACTGAACAAATAGATCCAGTCAAGCTCACTCAATAAGTTGCCAAAATTCAATTCAAAATAGCTGCCTCATTGTAATAACCATGATTACTTTCATGAAGAGACCACCTTTAATAATATTAAGTTGTATTGCATCTTATAAATAATATGTAAGCTTTACATCGTAACATCGCTTCTTATAACATGTAGCCTAGACAGTTAGACAATTTTGAAAAATCGTAATTTTTACAGCGCCGACTTAGTGACTGATTCTGCCATTTATTTGGATTGATATTATACAGAAAATATATACCATTAGGTACCTAAATATTTTGTCTTTGTAGTTATTTAGCATGGTGTGTAACTTTTAATGCACCTAGTTTTAAGAAAAAATGTGTTCATATGAATTTAGTTAGGTACATAGAATATAGTTCATCTATTTGATTAGTGAAGTAGACTGTAAAACAGTGTAATGCGAATTACTATACGAGCGCATTATTTTCCGACAAAGCCTTCCATTGCGTATTACCTAAAATAAGCCAAATTCAGTTTTTACAGTGAGGTCATGTTCACAGTCGTAAAAACAATTATTTTTCGTTAACATTGCCGCCTTTTGTTGTACCTACCCTTAAGTAGAACTTAGTTGAATTCAAGTTAAAAAAATAGCATACCTACATACAGTTTTATAAATACCTATCACGAATAAATTACATTTCCTTTCTGTTAAATTGTGTTATTTATTATTTTCCCTGTCCCGTCCAAGTCCTTATTAGGAGATTAGCCAGCTGCCCAGGACATAATAATTGATAGTATACCACTACATAGACATTTGCGCAGACACAAGTGCTCTCCCTATTCATTCACTCTCCTAGCCCGATGGGACGGAAAATCCAACACGGCCGGAAAGAGATCAGGCGCAGGACCGACCATTTACGTGCTCTCCGATGTACAGTTGTAGCAATCACCAACTAACAGAATAACAGTCTGCATTATGAATTTTTTAAAACCACAAAGCCATTTCGACCAGAACCGGGAATGGAACCCATGACCTCGCGTACAGCACATTAGGATAAGGGGAATAAAGAAAGAGCTTTTTGTCAAAAATATTTTTATTCTTAAACATAATAAACTTGATGGTCCTTCTATGTTATATGACGACTCGGCCTCGTTTAACCGATGTCTTGATAATTTTAGACTTCTTCTCTTTCTTCTTTTTGGCAATATTTTCTGCCCTCTTCTTTTGCCTCTCGTCTTTCTTTTGTTCAACATTCTTGACTCTGGTGTCCCACTGCTTCTTGCTTTGTTTCTTCTTTTGATCCTGTGAAAAAAAATTGTAGCAATATTTTATTTTAAATGTAAGGCCAGAATATAAAATAATTTGCGGATTACGATGAATTGTTTTGATCTTTTTATGTAAGGTACTGTTGCTAATGATTCAATTGAACTAATTATGGTATTAGATCCTGCAAGTAAATAATTGCTGGGAAGTAGTTCCCACTGCACGCGCGTGAAACCGTGGGACATTAAATCTTACCATTTTCTTTATTGACTTCTTGAGTAATAAAGGATCATCTTTAACTTTCTGTCCTTCAGCTTTTTGCAGAACATTTTTCCAAGCTATTTTCTCTTTTATTTCTTTTACTTTACCCTGGTCCTCTTTTTCTTCCAACTGTCGGATTTTATCTTCTTGCTGTTTGAGATTTTCTAAAATCTTTTTAGGATCTTTCTCAACCTTGTTTACTCTTTCTGCAAAAGAAATAAAATGCATTTTATATTACAAAATGTTTTTGGCCATAACTTGTAATGCAATATCATATTTCAATAACAAAACTGTGTATAATTTCTTACCTTTTTTGCCAACATTGGCAAAGTCGAATTTTGAAAATACAAGTTTTCCTTCATTGTTGAACACTGGTTTAGTAATATTTGCTTTAGGTTTCGGTTTTTCTTCAACGCTGGACTTTAACATATCTGCAAATGGTGCATCTACAGTTGGTTTAACTTTTGTTTTATTTTTCCTCTCTGATTTCTTAATCTTTTTGTTCAATTTACTACTCAGGCTTTTTTTCTGCAATTTATTTTTAAAACTGAACTTATTTTGTGATTTTATCTTTTCTAATTTTTCTTCAAGTTCTGCGATGCTTCGTGCACGCTTGGGCATTTCTGTATCCTCACTACTTTTTTGATTTTCATTTACTATTTCAATGTCCATATTGTCTTCATTTTCACCTGAGATGAAGAATACAGTATAATTAAAACGTAGTTAAAGATTTTATGAGAATGTAACAAAGTATCAAAATTAACTTCACTGCTCGTTAGATAGTTAGCAATCTTACAGAGATCTTACCTTTCATTTGCAGCGGTAAAGACATAACTGAAAACACATTTTTCAAAAATGTGAATTCTTTGCTAATTTCTTCTTTGATTATTTTTATTTTTTTTACTTTCTTCTGTTGCGTCATTTTGCTAGTTTCTAAGCAACTTAACCCTGAAAAAAGAAAACAGTAAACCATAATAACATAAAACTACATTAAGTGTATGCAACAAGAGCGTCTATACCTATATAACCTACGACGAAGGATTGCTTTTATTCAAACATAAAAACCTACTTTTTATTTTTTAATTATTAATTTCATTATTTAGGAAAAATTGTCAATTCTAAAACTAACCCACATAATAAGTGTGAGAATAATTCAAATAAAAGTTATGACTAAAGATTACAGAAGAAACAAATCTTAACACAACTATTAACCAACCTTTATATTTATAACTGAAGCAGGAGGAGACGTGATTTATTTCTTAGAACTTCTCTAAAAACTTAATAAATCTCCAAAGTACACGAGTAAACATAACCTCACTCTATATAATTTTTTTTTTTAATATCCATCCACGGTGACAGATAAGGCAAAATAATAAAGATATCACAAAGTCCTATGTGGCGCTATAGTCGAGTGACCTAGACTGCAGTTGTGCAGTTTCTTTCTAAAACACAAACCGTGCAATGAGGGTTTTCGATACTTTTTCTGCCGCCAGGCGGCGCTTCGTATGCGTCAGGTCCAAACAGCTGTCAAATAGGATGGAATTGTAGGGTCCGAACTTATTGTTTATTGAAATTCTGTTATATTGGAAGTGTTATTGATTTTATTATGGACTACGGTCAGAATAAGGTTTCCGAACTAAAAATTGAGCTAAGAGAGAGGGTGCAAAAGTCACTGGTACTCATAGATATAATATTACTAAACAAGATTGCGCACGCTCAAAATATATATTTACGAAAATGAACTCTATAGTAACGCAATAAGGTACTAAATTGGTTGCATAATACACAGAGGCAAATCCGAGCCGAGAGGGATAGTTCGAACGGAGGCTGTTTGTCTCTTTCTAACACCTTGCCAGCATAAAAAAATGTGATCAAAAGTTTTGTCTTCCCAAAAACAATTGAATCACTTATATTTTTATCTTATTTTAACAATTGTAAGTCAACAAATTAATAACAATCGCATTAATTTATTCGTATTTATTATTAAAACATAAAGAACATAAATTTTTATTTTGCTTTTTTTATTTTCTAGCGGTAACCCTGAACATTCTTGGCGCGTAATCAGCATTTAAAATTTTGTTTATATTTTTTTGTATTAAATCAATTTAAACTATTAAAATGGTGAAAAAGTGTTGCGTTTCTACTTGCAAAAGTGAATCCTATGGTGGTTGCAATATATCGTTCCACAGGTTAGCTAATAATAACATTTTCGTAAACCAAACAACTAGGGTGCCCATGAATTCTTGTAACGAGTCAAAATATGGGTGATGGATTTTAAAACTGTTATACTATTGTTATAGCTTCCCAAAAAATGAAGAAAGGCGACATAAATGGCTCAGCAGTCTATATATGAAGTAGAAATACAAAAAAAACAGTCTTCACTTCGAATCTTCCTGCTTTTATACTGCTAATTTCCGCTAATTATTAAAAGCCTTTATTAGTATCTTAAGGTCACAAACTGCGTAAGTTAAAACTTCAATACTAATCTGTGTTTAATAATCTTAGCAAATTCGGATTTGTCTCATTTAAAACCATTTAAACCATTTATTTTGCTACACATACATGAACACAAAAAAAAATATACATTTACAAAAAAATACAGCGTAGCAAGGGTTCCATCTCAGGTCAGGTCTCACATAGCTTAATCTCATAGTCACCCTATTAGAAAGGGACAGACAGCCTCCGTACTAACTGTTTCACTCGGCTCGTTTTTTGGGTTTATATGCGCAGTCCTGTTTACTAATATTATGTCTATGCTGGTACTAAGGAAAAGCTTGTTGAAAAATTTGTTAACACAATATGATTTAGTTTTTTTTATTTACTCAACCTCAATAGTAAAACAATAATGCAGTGCTTTAATTATAAAATAAAAAAAAAACACTAAAATCGTTCACTATTCATAGTAAAGATAAGCACTTTGACAGTTACCTGGACCTGACGACTCGGTGCTGCCACCTGGTGGACGCCATTTTAGAAAACCCTCATTAGGTATGGCTTCAAGAGTAGCTAAAAAGAACAGGTCTTTTCGTTCTATATACCGGACTCAAAACTTGCACGGTCCCAAAAGAAAAAAAGGAAAGAAACCACAACAAACTCTGTGATGGACGCTTTTCCATTTCCTTGGTTACTGTCACAGAGTGTCACTGTCAAAATGTCTGAAAATTGACACTATTGACAGTTCCATTCGATAACAAACTTGTTTGGGTCGTTCGTTCGTTTTCATCGGGTTATTTACGCAGGTTACTTGCTTTTGTTCTAAAAATGCGTCCTCCTCTTGCAATAGTTAGAACATATTGCGCAACTGCTGCACCCAAAAGTAGTAATTTTATTGACGAAATGAAGAGAAACTTCATTGCAACAAATACGTTTCAAAAAACTTTATTGTCATGTGGGTCAGCCGCTATTTCTTTACTAAATCCACATCGGGGCGACATGATCGCTTGTTTAGGCGAAGTTACTGGAGAAAGCGCTATAAAATATATGCGACAAAAGATGACAGAAACTGAAGAGGGCACGGAAATACTAAAGGAAAAACCGCGTATTAATTCTGGCACTGTTTCCTTTGATAAGCTATCCCAAATGCCAGATAACACTTTAGGTAGAGTTTATGCAGATTTTATGACTGAGAACAACATCACAGCTGACTCTCGTCTGCCGGTTCAGTTTATTGAAGATCCTGAACTGGCTTACGTAATGCAGCGCTATAGAGAAGTGCATGATTTGGTTCATGCCACTTTATTCATGAGAACATCTATGTTGGGAGAGGTAGTTATTCTACATTATTTTCCCTATATTGTTTTGTCTGTCTTCTCATTTTAATGAATAAAATTTTATAAAGGTTACAGTAAAATGGGTAGAAGGTATTCAAACAAGGCTACCTATGTGCATCAGTGGCGGCATCTGGGGAGCAGCCAGACTTAAGCCAAAGCATCGCCAGATGTATTTGAAGTACTATCTCCCATGGGCCATCAAAACAGGCAATAATGCTAAGTTTATGCAAGGTAACTTATAAAATAATAGCTTCTTCCAGTAGTTTGACCCATTTCCTGAGGGACTGTCTAGCTTAATTACTTTAGTCTAGTACATATACTGTTACCTTACTACTAAGTTTCAACAAATCTAGTCATTCATTTCATTTCAGTTTTCACGTGAAAGACTCACCCAGAAATTAGTGGAATAACTTGATATTTTTTGTACATTTTTGTTTATACTTTTTTTTATAATTGCAGGAATTTACTTCGAAAAAAGATGGGATCAAGATATAGATGACTTTCATAAAGAAATGAATATTGTAAGACTTGTGAAGAAATAGTATTTGCCTTATTTTATGTAAAAAAAGTATACTAAGTCATTAGTTATTGTTGTAGAATTTTAGTTTGTTTTGAATGTGCAATAGTAAGTTGTTATTTGAAAATAAAATATGCCATAAACTCTGATAGCTTTTTTTATTGAATATAGAAAATATCTTTCTAATATTTTGTACGAAAATAATCATAACAACATTTCGGAACTTCTTCCATTAGCATTATGCAGGGTTGTGGTGTGATTGCCCACTTCCACTATCCATTCATACCAGACCCTTCTTGAATCCAGACAGCGCCAAAATCTAGCTGTTATCTTGTCCCCTTTATGCACTCTCAGAGGTGTCTGCAAATAAAAATAGCAACATTATAGTTCCAAGCAATACGCAAACTTCTAAATGTACATTCTAATTAAAACACTAAAGTACCTTGATTGGAATGAAAACTGGGAACCATGATATCATTCCTGGACTATGTGTTGATGGAACTATACTGATCATTTCTTTCCCATATAAAGTGCAATCAAAGTATCCCCCAAATCCATGCATAACATTGTCCTGCTCCACATCCCAAGTAAGTATTTCAGATCTTCTGTTGTCTGTCAGAGGTAGTCTCCTGTAATCAGTCAATTCTTGGCCCTCATGATCCTTTGCTCCTTTTGCTGGATGTTCAAATGTAAAAACAAGCTGAAATACAAACAACATTTTAATATATGACATGGTGTTGTAGGAGTATTTTTGACCCATTTTTTAAGTTGCTTACCTTTGTTTCAGCTATGTCATGTTTATTCTGCATATAAACAACCCATAACGTCTCAAGATTTTTATCTTTTTGATTTGATGGACTAATAGAGGAGGCAGCTTTTGCTGCTGCCCACAGCCTGGGTGAAGAAATAGGAGCCACATAAGACCTGTATTCACAAGGTATTGATATACCACCTGGCTTCAGGAGCCCTGCAGCTCCATCTAAACACTCAGGAGACAGTTCATTGTCCCCCCATGACCCTGCAAATAGACACAAAATGATAACTCAATTGTATTCCGCTAATATTGTTTACTAACCAATTTTTATACCCAAATTTTGCTAGTTATATTGTGCAAAGCAGTGTTTTAACCTGATCTTAAGGCTTCAATTAAGACAGTAATTGATTCTTTTGCTCTTCTTGGTGCCTTTTGTAGTGCACCAAGTATATTTGACTATGCACAATTTGGCTATACGCATTAAATTTTAAGCTTACCTAATAACTCAGACACAATAATGTCTGCCTTTGGTGAGAGATTGATCTGGCGCATATCACCGGGTATTACGACAACGTCTCGGTCGCGCCATACTTCACGCACTTGTGCTGTCAACACCACCACAGCACAAGGATTCTTTTCCACTGCCACTACCTTTTGGTTACAAATATTAATTTATTAAACATTTATGGTCTTACTACAAAAACTTAAACATGTGTCTAAGACTTGTCCAAAAAAATTGTGGCCGCAAAATGGACCTTATTTCAACGTCATAATCTGACATTTTTTTAGACAAGTCTTAAACTGACGTTTAAAAGTTTTTGTGGTAAGATGGTTATAGATTATAAAACATTTAACTTCCAAGTTAATTGCTAATTTTAGCAATTGACATTTTTTAAGTGTGGTAGAAAAATAATAAAGAGGAAAGATTTTTTATTTGTGCCATAAAGGCTCCAAAACTACTGAACCAATTTGAGAAATTCTTTCACTGTTGAGAAGCTTCATTATCCCTGAGTAAAATAGGCTATATTAATTAGGTTACAGGTAGCACTTCCCACTGGACACAAGAGAACATGTAGAAACACAGCTATTGAGTTCATAACTTTCATAAGACATTCAAGCATGTACGCAATGTGTAACTTACCTTGACTTTGCTATTGGTTATATCAGCAGCATTTAGTGTAGCTCTGACTAATGGTCCTCTGCCTGCACCTAACACCATAACTGTTATAGTTTCCTTTTTCTTGTCTGCAGTGTCTCCTTGTCCTAGCTCTTGAGCATTTGCTGTAGCTATGTCAGCATTTATCTGAGTGTATAAAAATAAGCTAAACATTAATTGAGCAAAAACAATACTTGATATCAGGTTACTAGCTTGCTCTTGCAAGCAGGGCACTTGTCACACAAGTACTTCTGTAGTACAGAGGTAATAAAGAAAAATATATACCACTTGAGAAGGCCCTTTCTGCAGATCAGTCAAGGCTTGTGCAATAGCTTTCTGATATTGATCATATTTAATTGGGTCCTTTTCAAACACATTATAAGTGTGTGTGTCCAAGTTATCAGCCAACGGTTGGAGTGGAGTCTGCAGATAATCTTCCCACCTTCAATATTAAAATAGATTATAGATACCACAAATGAAAATACAAAATAAAATTAAGCAAAAGAACTAATCATACCCTCTAGCATAACTTAACATAGGATCGTCAGCTAGATAAGGTCTTCGTTTCCAGATCCTTAACAGGTATTGCAAATAGAACTCCACATTGGACCTCCTTGCTCCACTCACAATAACCTGAGCTTCATGTTCAACTAAGCTCAATACCAGCTGAGAGTGAGCTCGAGATAGTACAGGATATCTGCATTAAATACATAGGAATATGAACAACTTATAACTTTTTAATTACAACAATTATGTAAGTAATTCAATTTAAATAAAAAAATAAATTACCCCTTTTTGTTGGTATGGAAAATAGATGTTGGTACAATAATAGCTTTCACAGGTTCTCCTAACCATCGTTTTATTACAGCTTCTGAAGGTAAATCTGCTGACAGCTCTAAGGCCACACCAACTCGTTTATCAAACTCAAGGTGCTCATGGAATTTAGACCACCATAGCCATGTCTCATCCCAAGCCGCATCATCTTCTTCAGGGTCGGCGTCACCTCTATTCTTTGTTCTTGTACATGTCATAGGAATGTGAGCCCATATAAGGGATGGGTGATGACTAAAATAAAAAAAATGATTAAAACCACGGTTTGTTATTGTTACCGTGTCCTTGAGGCTTCCTCAATTAACTAACCTGGTTTCATAGTATGAATTGAGAATTCTAGCCAAATTATTTGATTCTCTACCATGTACAGAAAACATGATTGCGGGAAGTCCAAGCCCTCGACAGTAACCGAGTTCTTCGTTCAAACAATCTTCATGACGTTGGCGAACGCCGGGTGACGGCGAGTCTACGTTTAGATAAGGGGACAACCTCCCTACAATCCTGCCCGTCCAATCTTGAGGAGATAGTATCATATCTGATCTTGTGAAACCACCAACCCTGCCGGCTATTGAACATGGTCTCCGAAAACGTGGGTGAACTACTGGCGAAACTATAAAAGAGTAATTGCAACGCAAAGCTTCTGTTAAACAAGCTTGTAAATCTGGAGTGGACGTAAATTCCAAGCCGCAAGATATTTCTTGCTGCGACATGCTAAATTCATGCGATAGCTCACAATTTATTAAACTAAATAAAATTTACAATGTGACAGAAGAAACTCCTCAATAGTTGAAATTTGAATGGAATGTTTTTTTTGTCTATGATGTATTTATGATGGGCACAGACTACAAAAACACCGCTGTTCCGCGTGCTGCTTTTATTTACTAGAAATTCTATTCTATTCTATCGGCTACGCATCAATAGGCGTTCTACGTGTATGACCGTACACAGTATTCGGAGAATCGGGCCCCTGCCCTGTCTTAACATACACGCTACGGTCTACCGGAGAGGTAATCTGTGCAGATACCTGCGCCAGGTGCCTGAGCAGGGGCCCGATTCTCCTAAGTTAATAATGTAAATTGAATAGAAGTCGAATCACAATAAGATCGCAATAGCAGTTTTAGCCATATCGGGCATTCTGCTACTAATATAAGACCAATCGTATTCCAAAGTCATTCGATGGTTTGCGATTGGTCTGCTATTTAGGTGATTTTGGTTTATACGGTAGTTTGCTCTACAATCATATTGCAGTCGTAAATCATTTGCAGACAAAATGATTCATTATTGAATGACAGAAAAGGATAAAAACGTTTATTTCAAAGAAAAATATCGGAATGCCACATACACTTCAATCGTAATCGAGTCGCGATTGGATCGCAGTCGAATGTGAACCGTGTGTTGCTTAAGTAAAACTAGAGAATAGTAGCGTTCAAAAAACTGCCTCTCCTCAAAATTTCAAAAAACCTCTTCGGTAGACCATAGCGTGTATGGCCGGCGGCATTATGTACTCCCTTTAAACTGCCTTATGTACTCGCCTAAGTACTCACTCTCCTTTTGGTGCAGTTAGCAGTTGCTGGCAGTTGGTACATCAAATCAAGAGTTTTTGAGTTACGGGAACAACTCGTGAACCTTGCCCAGGGGGAATCCCTGAACTTACTGGCTGTCCTTTATGGATCTGACTGCTGGTTCATAAAATAGATGATTGAAAAAAACTGCTTGCGGCAGAAATGAGAACATAAGAAGAAGTTTGAGGCGGGCGATGTGTGCAAAATTACAATATTCTTGTGGTCTGGGAGTAATTCTGAGTAATTTTCATTGGCTATTTCATCGAGATAGGAAGTTATAGTATATAGAGTATAGTTATAAGGCAATGACTTATTTTAAATCTCAATGGTATTTTTTTTTTGTGCTGTTTGACTTGACAGTTCATCGATTGATGGATGACAGTTATCATTTTTCATGGTTTGTTTATAAACTTGAAATTGTTTAGAAAAGATAGATACTTCTTTAAATCATTTATAGAATATCGAACCGAATTAGTTTATGTGGATTAGATGTCTGCAATGAATGAGAAAAATCCTTTACTGTTGTCATCATCAGTAAAAAAGTGTGAAAAGCGTAATAATGTAGGAAGACCAGTTACGGCAAATATTAAACTGTTTGGCCCTCAACCGCGATCTATAATAGCCCAAATGTTATCAGACATGAAATCGAGAAGTATTGTAGATTCAGCTTCATCCCATGAACCCTCAAGCCAAAATCATATGTCACACGATTTAGTCGAAACCGATAATCGTGAACAACACATAACAGAGATTATTAGGTAAATAAGTTACAGAATATTTACTTGATTTGTCAATTTTCAACTAAGAAAAATGGTTTAAGTTGATATGTTTATCTTTTAGGGATTGCAGCAGACAACACAAGCCTCTTCAGTCATCACAACAGCTATTTTTATGTGATTATGCAGATTGTAATTACTCTTGTAAGTTATCTTCCAACCTTATAAAGCACAAAAGAGTGCACACCAATGAAAAGCCTTATCTTTGTGACAGATGCTCATTTAGGACCAATTTTGTTAACTCTTTGAAGGCTCACAAAAGAATACATACAGCTGAGAAACCATATAAATGTAACCATTGCAGCTACAAATGTAACAGCAGTTCTAATCTTAAAAAGCATTGCCACCTGAGGCATCCTGAAGGTAATAAGTGTAAATATAAATAGATGTGATGTAATAGAACTGTCAAGTATTGTTGATTATTACATCATTACAAGAAACTGTGATCTGAATAGCTGATTTATAAATTGTTCAATAGTCATTATTGGTAATGATTGTGATTTACACTGTTACTGCAGCCATAGCACAGTGTTAATAGGGTGAAAAAGAAACAAAGACTTGTTCAAAGCTTTATATTTTTTACAATTACCTAAGTATATTGATATATGATCCTAAAAAGTATATAATAACTGGTATAAATGTTGCCCAAAGTACTTAAATCAAGGCTTTCCTCTTAAAACATGATAAAATACTCAATAGTTGGTAGTTGTAAAATATTTTGAGCTCAAATAGCGAGGTTACATGAATAAACATAAAAAAAAAACAATACTAGTTTGGTTTATAAATTATAAGTCAATATCAGTGGCAATGCTCTGTAAAGTCTACAACAACAGATTCACGCCAACCAAAGAGGAAGTAACCAGTTGCTGATCCCAGAACAACGGCGGCACATAACCATGTATTATACGACATGAATACCAGCATCAACATGTAACTTACTAAAACTTGCACTCCATGAAGCACTGTCTGCCATGCATGTGCTGTACTCATCATAGTAGGACTGAAATCATATTGAAATTCATTAATTATGATTATTATTTTGTGTAAATGATTAGTAAATTTAAGTACTCACACATTTCTTTCAAGGACATGGGGCACGGGCCTTAAACAAACAAAAGGACAGTTATTTAAAGTGTAAAATTACATTTAAACCCACCATTCAAAATTTTCTAAATTATAGTGTAGCCAAGCCAATGCGTAACCTAATTATGTAAGATATATAATATTCAGTTTACTAGTTTTAAGTTGTATAAGTTTATTTTAAGGTTCATTTGTTTATGTTCAAAATAAAATGTAACATAATTAATACATTTTTTTTATTTTATGACATGGCATGAGCATGATATGCTTGAGATAATTTCATGTTACAGAAAATTCTAATTTTACGCATTAGCAAAGTAATGTGCAGTCGTTTTATTTGACACAGTCTAACTCATTAGTTAACAAAGTTATGTAAGCAGTAATAATCAGCGTATCTAATTATTATGTGTCCTTAGAATATGAATGTAAATATTTAATGCTTTAGTCATGCATCATGGTGATTCATGCAGCTAGTATGGACAATAGTTGGTATTATGCTATTGAAAGATGACCCAAATATCAATGGCTTTACATGGTTCAGCTATGTTGATTTATTTCCAAGTTCATAGTGTGATTGCATAATCTCTACTTATCAGGTAGTAAATCTAAGTAAAAAAAGTTTGCTTTGTTTTGAATGTTAATTTGTGGACTTATTTACCAAATAAATGATTGCAATTACAGCTTTTAGCTTTAAATATCCTAATCCCATTAATTATTTCTTAAGGCTTTATGAGTCCAGCTCATGTTAGAAATATAGTGTATCGACACATCCAAACAGAGGTGTAGAACTTAAACACAAATTCCATGATATAGATTCAAATTCAAGAATTAGCAAGGATGAGACTATTGAGGCTGTTCTTATGTTTTAATTCTTTAAAACACTTTATGGTGCTATCACCCATCCTTGGTTGTGCATTACATATTTTGTATAAGAAAATTATACTCACTGTATAACTTGTGGCTCATCTGGGGTACAAAGGTTTGAAACACCTTTATCTGGTGGTGATACTGCGCAATATTGTAGCCCTGTGTATGTTTTCCACAATAGATGTTTTCTGTAGTATTTAAGGCTGTAACAAAAGGTATTAAAAATTAATTTGGCCACAGCAGATGCTTATTATAGGAAATGAATTAGAACCAATGACTTTCTTACGCTACTATATGAGTCTCGCTTGAATTTGCTGTCAAAATTTTTCCACACTAATATTACAAACAGGAATATTTTTTGTTTGTTGGTACCCTAAGGGCTCCGAAACTACTGAACCGATTAGAAAATTCTTTCATTGTTGGGAAGCTACACTGTGCCCGGGTGACATAGGCTTTTTATCCGGGACGAGGGTACATAGTATCTATTAAGAGATCTGTGACGCGGCTGAAGCCGCGGTAAACAGCTAGTTTAGAATTGAACCGCAATCTTGGAGCTAATCTTATAACAGACCTTGTTAGTAAGTACGTATAGTACATCAATACAACATTGTTTATTGTTTAAATAAGATAAGATTTGATACTAAGAAGTCAAAATGCAACTACAACTAATAAAAAAACCGATAAGTAGGTGTGTACCCTCAACTCCATTAGAACGAGAGGATAGCTAATATTGTTGCATGTCAAATAAATAAATTAACAACTATCTTGCCATAATAAATGGGTACATTTAGGTAACTCACAAGCCTTTTAGCAGCTATTGAACTCTCTCTTTTTTACCATTTTTTTTTAAGACTATGCTGAATTTTATATGGACACCGTCGCAACAAACTTGAAACTATGTATCGTGTCAACTTTTTCCAGATTTATGGGGTTTAGGATGTATAAGAAATTGGCATGTTTCTATGCGCTGTCCTTTTTCCGCAAGGGATAAAATACTTGTTGGTAGCGTAAAAAATTTTGGTAAATACCTACTAATGCTCTAAAAAACATGAGTAATTGACATGAAAAGAAATCAAGCAGAAAAACAACAATATTTTTAAAAATCTTACCCTTCATAAAGTATAGCCATTAAAAATACTGCAAAGAAAGATCCTATAAATTCTCCTATGTCTGTTACTTTCCACCATGAAAAGAGAATAACTTCATCATAACCTCCATGGAACTAAAAATAAAGTATTTAATTGTAATATTACAATTTTAAATAAATACAGCTGAAATGGCAGACAAAGTTTAATGTAAACAAAACGTTCTTGAAAATAAGTTCTTAAATATTCATGCCATCAAGGATACCAGCTATGTAGTAACTTTAACATGAGTTCTAAATGAGTAATCATCGGCTTTTTGATACATGAAAGCTTTCACTTGTCGCATAATCTGTTATCCATGTAACGGAGCTTTGGAAAGCAGCAATTTTGCGATATAAAATAATAAGATTAAGCATCTTTCAACACAACGGTTCCTATGCCTGTATTTTTTTAAATAATAAAAGCAAAAAGTCTAGATAGAAAGAGGTAATATCACGATAATTACAGTCATGGCCATATCATGACCTCCTCCTCCATGCAAGCTGTGTGTACCGTGTGACATGCCGTGTCCTTGGTGTGCATGTGCCCTTACATCTGATCTGTAGTCTATACTGTCTTCACTGGAATTAAAAGCATTCTGAAAACAAGAAAAAAATATATAAACTTATACTTATTCAAAATCACAAAAGAAGATAGATACATAGATATATTTTCTATGAAGTACATCAATTTCTATTAAAAAGTTTAGGTCATTGTGACCCGGGGAGTCTTACCGCTAAAAGGGATCTCTTCCAGACAACCTTTATAAAGTTACAAAGAAAATCTTAGTAATTTAAAAGTGTTGTAACTTACTATAATACCATCCTGAAATGTACTGTTCATAGACATTTCATGGTCAACTGTTGGCATCATGTGGTCCATATGATTACCGTGTCCATGGTGATTAGCGTGATCCATACCCATGTGGTGCATTGCCCCATCCATTTCTGTAAATTATTATACTCCTATATTTATTTTATGAATAGTTGGAAACATTGGATATTAATTAAGACAACAATAGTTTATATTATTAAATACTAGATACTTCTTAGACTTTACTCTGTTTATTTAATTAGAATTTTTCAACTAGATGTAAAGGATTAAAATAAATAAATCTATTAAAATGGTTGCACACTAAATCCTCTTTGATGTATGATTGTTTTTATATGATAATCACATATTACTTTAACTATGGAACACAGGAATCTGCTTAAGTCTGATTAAACTCGAGACACATTAAAAAATCTGATATGAAATATGACTATGATCTAAGTACCTACATATCTAAAATAGCTCTTAACAAGTCGTTGAATTACCTTTCAGATGTTTTAAAACTATGTCATCTAACTGCTGAGGAAGGGTAAGTTTATAAAACACCAAGAGAAAGAATCAAAAACATATCTGTTATGTTACTGTTAATTTCTCAGCAGTAGTTCAAAACAGACTTCAGACTAATTTTATAGTTTATCACTAGCATAGATACCTATGTGTGAGTACACTGCACACCAATCACACAACTATAAAATACTACTTGTAACCTGATGCCTTATTTATTATCAATCACTTTGATAGCAATGACAAACAATACAAATATATTATTGACTTGAAAGTAGTATACATTTCACATACCTATGTAGAAATGGGAATCAAATAAGATCAATCTCAAATTCAACAGGTCAGGTCAGTATCTGATCAATAGTGAAAGTAAATTAAACCATTTGAAAGTAACTGCTCTAATTTTAATGTATAGTGAAAGTAGAAACTGAGTTTAAGACATGACAACTATTACCATAACTTATGTAGGTGCCACTAAGACAAATAAGTGTGCATTAATATGCATGCACCTGTGTACACACTTTTAAGATACATAAATTGGTATATGTACATAATTCGATTACGAGCCGAGACCTTGTACCTACTGTGAGAGAGAATGTATGAAAGTAATATAAAACAAAAAAGCACTACAGCAATTGACTCAAAAATTAAGTGTTCATGGCATTGTTTATCAATTAAGTTCATACCTACATATATCAATATCTGATACACATATTCAGTTACCATAATAATACGTAAGAAACATTGAAGTAGAACATTTACATAATTATCACAGGCACTTACTCGATTTTAAACTTTAACGTGGCACTTAAAATAAACAATTTTAAAAATAAATAGACGCAATTGAATAAAACTTGTGTTTTACGTATACAAATTTAAAGTCATTTCATTGTGTTCGAGCTCACCAAAAATCTTAAAACATAGCAATTGGCAAAGCGAAAATACGAAACTGCTGCTGTCGCCTGTCGCCTGTCGTTCGTCGATGAGCTTCTAAGAGTTTCCAGATTTAATTTTCCGAACTCCCTCAATTATGCAAAAAATATAAACTTTAAAATATTCAGTAAATTCTTATTTAATGATGTTATCTTAATACATGAATTGAATGTCTGTCATCAATTAAAAAAAAACTACGTATTATGTATATTATGCATTTACCCAGGAATAAGATTTGGAACTATTTATCTGAAAACGTGTTGTCGCGGGAACATTCATAATTTTCCCGCAAATTTGGGATAAATACATAATATGTACACCCTCGATTTTAGTGACATACTAAAGCCACTCCCAGACATACTGTTTTGAATTTGCACATTACTATGAAGAAATTGGGACGAGCGAAGTTCTCTATTTGCAATCCTAAAGTAACCTCCACACTACTCGAGAAGTTGGATGTGTGGAGGCGCACTTTGGCCAAGTTTACCTCACTTTACTCCTTCCTCATTGGTTTCCATTAACTTTCCCAAGGACCTCGCCGAGGAACTTCGCGAGTAGAGACTGAAGATAAACTTATGCGCGTGTAGGTTGCTGTCAATAGCCTAGGTATTCACTTGAATGTGAACGTAAAGTTGACGATCAAGTCAATGCTCACGCAACAATTTTCAAGATAGAATATGCCATCAATTTCTCAGACCTACTTTCATTTTATCATGTGACAAATCTCATGACAATGACTGGGGCCATTTGGGAAAAAGACAGACAGCGGCCCGGGTTTGGTGGTCATTGTAAGCAGATCCGCAACTAAACTCTTGTGCGGTGTGACCGATCGTCAAATCTTTTGTGCCACTTATCAGAGAAGATTTATAGTCTTGGCCTCCCTAATGCTCTACGCTCGTAATATAGCCGCCCCTTTCACAACACCCACCATATTATAATCGACACAATCATTTTATTGATTGGCAACGTCGTGGCCTGCCTCGTTTGATTAGGGAAGTCATAAACCGAAAAAAGTAAGTGATAGAAATGAGAGCCAAGCGAGCACGAAAGTTATGGTTAGGTCGAAGGCTAAACATAGAAAAATAGTAGAGACCATTTCGAGAGCGCTTGGGTAGCGAGGCGAGTGCACTTAAAGTAGAGAAATAAAGAGGGAATATGAAAAAGAGCGCGAAATTTGTTTGACGACTAACCATAGAGAATAAAGGCGAGAATCTAGGGGTGACAACCGAATTCGGCGTGACCAAAGAAGTCACCCCTTGGTCCCCCAAGGTCACACCACGGTCTTGGTACCCGGGGTTCTCCCGTCTCTACCAGTCGATTTTCTTAATATGTAAATGTTATTAAAGTCATATAAGGACATCAATAATTATATACTTTGAGATATAAAACCGTCAACTATAATATCACTCACTCCTCATATTGAATGCTAGCTTAGGTAAAACCGTGGTAGCATTCTCCACCACACCCATCACCTCAATATTGAAGATAGCCTAATGATTTTTACCTTTTTAGCGAACACAATTTTAAATGCTCAATATTTTAATAGTAATATTGGACAATGTTACTATCGGTCGCTCTCTATTTAATTGAAATATACGTAATTAAAATAAAATTCATTTAAAATGTTCACCTATCTATCGGCGATTTCATCATAGTAATGGAGAACTCTAGTTTTGTTGGACATTGTTTATAAGTCATAAAAAATTAAATTTTACCGTTTAGAACAACAATAAATAAATAAATAATAAATATTTTTTCTTCAATTTCAAGAATCACGAATTAATATTAATTATTTTACATGATATTGCTTTGCTCATTGTTTTAAAGCCGCTTAGGCTCATCGATATTTTTCCTATTGCAACTTTAAATTTATCGAATCAGAAACAAACTTTCTATGCTCTATACATCCGTACAAAATCTAAAGAATCTCAAGCACTGAGCTATCGTAATCAATCCTATGATTTATATGGAATCCTGAAAAAAAATCTTATGAGAAATTAAAATACACTCGTTTTCTACATTTTCTTATGCTGATTTTATAGAATTTTCCTTTCCAGTGTGAAATGAAAAATTTTTACTATGCCTAGAGACGCTCGTCATTCTTGGGTCTTGTTTGGCCGCCATGTCTGAAGTTCGTTGTGTCTTCGGAGGTCGTGTTGTGCTACTCTTTAATGTTTATAGATTTCAGTGAATTTAGTTATTTTAAGACGATGAATTTATAAAAATATTAAAGTACTATGATTTAGTTTATTGTGTGGAGTGACTGATAGACTGGAGCAAATCGATACATTTGCGTTTGAAGAAGTTACTCTAACATCGTATTTTTAGTTCATCCGCCATATTGGCGTTAATATCTCTTCGTAAGTCTTTTTTCATAATTTTTAGCTTTACTGGTATTAATTTGATGTATTTTTCGTTCTCCTTTGTTGCTGTTATCATAGGGCTGCATAATTCGTTTCAGTAGAGTGTGCATGTTGCTTGTATTGAGCAATATTTTTGCCTTTTTGTTCATGGCCTCTTTAAGGCAATTTTCTCCCATTTCTAGTTACCAAACTTGAGTTTATTTTACTGGTATGTAAACTAAAAAAAAACGTAAACCCTTGACGAAAGTATTGGCATTAACCAATTGTATTAGAATCAAACATTGTTTTGTAGATAGTTCATTTATTGTACCTGATCATAATCTTATGAAATAGATGTTAAGAAACAAAGCTGTACGTTACAATTTGTCCAATTAACTATATTTTTCAAATATATATTCGTGCGAAATCTGTTATTTTTTATTGATGTTTTTACCTCTGTACCTGATACCTGCACATCATTACTACAATGCTGAGTCCAAAGAATGTTCTGGAACGTTTACTCGGCTTCAGAAGCGTCATGCAGCAATATCGCTGATGACTCATTAGACCAGTTAACATTTTTCATATTTGTTTTTACAAGCTTGATGTAGTGGATGGTGTTGGTGGTACATAACTTCCAATTGGTACAAAAGAGCATGTTACAAAGTTGGGGACATGCACGTTGCATGACATAATTTACACTCTTAAGAAAAAACCTTCCTGGTAGAAATAGTTTACATGTTATGTGCAGTGGGTAATCAGTCAATAACATTAAGATTCAGTAAGATGATCTCACCATAATATAAACTTAAGACGAGGCTGGGTCTAGACTTGCAACACTAAATCCAAATATGATAATCAAGACAAACTGAAGGTTAGATTGCTGTGGTGTCTGTTAATTTAACCTTGGATACACGAAAGGTGTTACACTGATGCACTTCTAATTCATTCTATCTGCGAATACTACACATTTATTTCTGCAACAGCATATTTAAATGTTCCTATGTTGTTACTTAGAAACTGGATGCTGGAACTAGAATTCTAATTACCAAAAACACAATGTTAATTCACTATTGAGAATATAAACATTTGATGTGATAGTATAACATACAACTGAAAATATTGTCCTAGGCTTCTTTGCAAGATACTTCTCCTATGCTATTTAAATTTTTTTTCCTAAATATAAAACCAAAATAGATTGTATCAACTAATATTTTGAACAAAACACGATTTATTATGCTGTAACATACACACAGGTATATTGTTAGAAATGTTTGGTGATGCTCAATGATGATGGGCATGCCAAACTGCTTCAGCCAGCATTCTTTAATTAAAATGTTATAGGCCACCACTTATTGTTAGACAAAGCAACAATAATAATTTTTGTGTTTAGGGTGGACATCAATTTACCACAAAATTTATACAGCATATTATATGGCATTTTTTAATTGTGTGTGTATAGAATACAGAAACAATTGACATAATTACATGATAATGCACACAGTTGAGAGGCCGCTGCAACAGGCCCTATTAAATGTGCTACTCTTAACAATTTTGGTTTAGCTTATTTTATATTATCTCAGGTACAAGTAATTAGCTTTTTCTCTACCTTTTGAACCCGATGCTTTAAAAAGTATAGTTATGAGGGTTTTGTCAGTATTTATAAGTATAAATAAATTGTCTTAGTATTATTTTCTCATACATCATAACATGATCATCTCTGTACAATATAGACAGACATAAACATAGACATAGTAAAATAACAGATTTAGGAGCTATTTGGTACAGTACAGTGAAATAGTTTTTAAATAGAGATTATAAAAGTAGTTTTTAAAGATGCTGATGATGCTGCAGGAACAAATATTAATGTTATGATTGTTTTGTTACAGATTTGAAGAAACTGCTGTCAAGCAGCTGAGAGCCTTTGGTGCTTCTATATTTATATTTCCTACCCTGCAATCAGATGCAAGGTAATTAATAAGATTTAATCTCTCAGTTATTGTAATAATAAATAAGTAATTTTTCATTAAAGAAATATTATGCTAGACCGGGAGTTGTATAACTTTCACTATATTTCTTTCAGGTAGGATTTTTATTTGTCTATGAATGGGATGACCTGCTTCTAGGTGCAATAGCACCAACATATTTTATTATGATAGAATGGTTTAGTGTTATAAGAGGGTTTAGCTGATGCCTCTTAGTCAGAGATTGGATGAGCCTCTTGTTACAATTGAGGTGAGAGTTGTTTGCTGGATACTACTTTTTATAATTTAATACTGTTTTAATATCTACTACAGTAGTTGTGTCACTTTGGCAGGTAGATTGCTGACTCCAGCACAATGCAGCAGGCAGTCGATCCTCTCGCTACTACCAGCACGGTAAGTTATCAATCAAAAGAAAAATCGAACATAGAAGTCTCTCTTACATAGTATAAGCCAACATCAGCCCAAGTTCTTGTTCTCTTGTAATATGCTGCCTATAGTATCAAGGGATATTCTTAAGAAACACAAATGTAAAATACGTAATTAGAATATATAAAAAAATATATGTTGATTAAATTCGTACGTATGTGTTACTTAGCCGACGGCGGAGCCGGTCAATGGCGCTCCCCCCGATGAGCCGGCGCGGCGGCAGGGCCGGATGACAAATCAGCTACAATTTCTCCAAAAGAATGTAATGAAGGCAGTATGGAAACATCAGTTTGCGTGGCCTTTTCACCAACCTGTAGATGCAAAAAAATTAAACCTCCCTGTAAGTACTTGTAATTTTTATCACAGAATTTTTTCCTGTTGGATTTTTTTCGTCATCTTATATTTCTATTCTTTATTTTAGGACTACCATAAGATAATTAAGAAGCCCATGGACTTAGGAACAATAAAGAAAAGGCTTGAGTCCAACTATTACTATTCAGCTCAGGAATGTATTCAAGATTTCAACACCATGTTCACCAACTGCTATGTTTACAATAAACCAGGCGAGGATGTAGTAGTTATGGCACAAACTTTGGAGAAATTATTTCTGAATCGGGTAAGTTTAAGGGAAAATTACTTCTCATTTAGACTAATCCTCAACCTCGATGGCGCAATGGTTACCATGCCGGACTGCCGAACCTGAGGTCCCGGGTTCGATTCCCGGTTCGGTCGACATTTGTGTGATGAGCATGCTTGTTGGTCGTGGTCTGGGTGTTACAATATGTATATATGTAGCTATATGTAGTTTATCAGTTGTGTTAGCACCCATAACACAAGTTAATTAATAACTTACCATGGGGCTAACCAACCGTGTGTGAAAATGGTGTCCCGATATATAAATATTAAAAAAAAAAAAAAAAAAAAAAAACAATTTTTGTATTTAAATTACTAAATCTTTTGAAAACAGTCAATTGAAATCATATATGAGAGATTAATTTGCGATTCACAGATAGCTCAGATGGACAAGGAGGAAAAGGAAATCGAGGCGCCGTCGAAAGGTGGCAAGGGTGGGGTCAAGAAGCGCGGGACGAGCACGCCGGGCGCCGCAGCAGTTGGGGCAGCCGGCGGCGCCACGCCCGCCGCCGCCGCCGCGCCGCGCGCGCCCAAGCCCGCGCCGCCCGCGCCGCACCCCGCGCTCGTGGGCTCCACCAACACCACCACCACGCCCGCGCTGCCCGCGCCGCCCGCCACGCCGCCCGCCACGCACACCGGACTGCCGCAGCAGGTTCATAGCTTGCCTCGTTATGCGCCACCGCCCCGCTGTCCTCGCGAACATATTGTATCATACGGTTGATCTTAGGTGGCGACGCAGCCGTCCAGCTTCCACGTGGCCCAGCCGGCGGCCCCGCCAGTCTCGACGATACCAGCGGTAGCATTATCCCAAACGCAGCCGGCCAAGGTATTTACCACGAGTGTATGTTTTTTTGCCCCTAATAGTTTTTCGACATGTTACTTATTTGTGTTCGTATTTTGAAAAGGTGAAAAAGGGTGTGAAGAGAAAAGCCGATACTACGACGCCTATGGGAAGCTCTTTTGAAGGGGGCTATACAACACCTACCATAGATCAGCAGAGTGGTCCCAAACCTGCTAAAATCTCCACAAGGAGAGAAAGTGGTCGACAGAAGAAGGTATGATATATTAGTTGTGGATTTAATGCAACGGTAAATAATAAACATGGTATTCACAAATCTCGTAACCTTTCAGGCGAGCCGGACAGGGGATGATGGATTTAAAATGGGAGGTTTATCTCCTAGCGGTGCTGGCGCTTCGCACCACTCTGTCATGACTCCTCAGCTTGCTAAGAGTAAAGAGAAACTCTCTGATGCTCTTAAGAGTTGTAATGAAATTCTAAAAGAACTTTTCTCTAAAAAACATTCAGTAAGTTATTTCTGTAATTCATTATTCTATTTATTCTGTATTTCCGATTCTTAATGAATCATCTGCTACTCTTATTTTTTTCGACAGGGTTATGCCTGGCCGTTTTATAAACCTGTAGATGCTGATTTGCTTGGACTTCATGATTATTTTGATATTATTAAGAAACCCATGGACCTTGGAACCGTGAAACAAAAGATGGACAATAGAGCATATAAAACAGCCGCTGAATTTGCCGCCGACGTACGTCTAATATTCACGAATTGTTATAAATATAACCCGCCGGACCATGATGTCGTTGCAATGGCTCGAAAACTTCAGGATGTCTTTGAGATGAGGTAATAATAAGTGGTTACTATATAGCCCTGTGATACCATTTCAATTGATTTGTTTACTGTAACTATTGTAACATCGACTTACAGATATGCCAAGATTCCTGACGAACCCGTACACGTAGGCGTCCCGCATATGGATAAGGGCAGCTCTGCATCAAGTTCGGAGTCTGGCTCCGAGTCTGATTCTGAATCTGATGATTCAGAAGAAGAAAGAAATAACAAAGTTAAGCTGTTAGAAAAAGAATTACTTGCACTACAAGAAAAAATGAGAAAACTAGTAGAAGAATCCAATAACAAAAAGAAAGCTAAGAAAAAAATGAAGGATAAGCAGAAGAAACAAATAACGAACAATGCGGTGCCTAAGCCCAATGCAGCTGCTGCTTACGCGGCGAAAGCAAATAATATTGCTGAGAATTTAGGTAAGATTCCCTTTATGCAACTAATGCCCGTTCCTATTTTCTATTTAAAACTAGGTTGCACAGGCTATCTATGGGCGAACTACTTCCCTCACCCTCGTAAAAAATACTTTAGGTACCTACCGTAAAATTTCATCAATATCCATTGAATTTTTACTCGAAAGAGTAAGAAACATCCATATAATATAACGTTGCGCGTCTACTATGTTTGTTGAATATAAACGACTTCTATGCGATTCAGAGAAATAAGACAGCCAAACTTTTGAATAGATTACGAAGCGGCTCCAATAGCATTTTGACGACCAATAACGGATCATTTTATAAAGGTCCTAGAGTCATCATTTGGTAGATCAAAATATATATCCCTATGCTAGATAATTTTAAATTACTAATCCTCAGTCAGGCACCACTAAAAAGTGAGCTTCAAGAATTTCGCAACGGATTTCGGTTTCAGTTTTTCTTTATATATAGAGTGATGAAAGAGGAAGGTTTATAATGTAAAATACATCCATTAAATTGTGAGGAAATACTGCTATCCCGTGCGAAGCCGGTGCGGGTCGCTAGTAAATACATATTATAATATAACTTTATGCAGTTTGTCAGTTGTGTTAGCACCCATTACATAAGCAAATCAATAGCTTACCATGAGGCTGCCGGACCGTATGTGGAATGTATCCAGAAATGATGGTATTATTGGTTGTTATAACGTGTTTGTTTGGTGCAGCGGCGCCGAGCAGCGTGCGCGGCAAGCCGGGCAGCAAGCGCGGCGGCGCGGGCGGCGCGGCCGGCAAGGCGGGCGCCCGCGCCGCGCCCGGCAAGAAGAAGAGCTCCACGCCCACCGCCGCGCCGCCGCCGCACCCGCCGCCGCACCCCGACACCGACGACGAGGACCACGCCAAGCCCATGTCCTACGACGAGAAGCGGCAGCTCTCGCTCGACATCAACAAGCTGCCTGGTAACTTACACATTTCATACCCCTTTTTTTTTCGAACGACGTCAAAAATCATCAAATGACCCCTCCCGCTGTGGGTTAGCAGCGGTGAGGGAGTGTCAGACTCTTACTGACTAAAAACCGTCGTGTTCCGTCATAGGCCTTTTATGTACCAGGGCCGCGGTATCTTTTTCGAACAACCCGGACATTTCATACCCCTTCATTAACAACATCATCTTCCGAGCCTTTTGCCCAACTATGTTGGGATCGGCTTCCAGTCTAACCGGATTCATTCAGCTGAGTACCAGCGCGTTACAAGAAGCGACTGCCAATTTGGCCTCTTCAACCCAGTTACCCGGGCAACTCGTACTCGCGTGCACCATGGGAGTGCCACTAAGTAATTTACCAAACTATAATATTTTGAACGTTTTCTTTTTCGTTATCTGTTCAACATTTACACGTGAGTTGCTTGAAAGAATTAGTTAACTGTATACATTTTTTCCATTTATTAGGGTACCTATTGAACGATACTGAGAATCTTCGTTTTGTTACACAGGTGATAAACTCGGTAAAGTAGTGCACATCATTCAAAGTAGAGAACCTTCTTTACGAGACTCCAACCCGGACGAAATCGAAATAGATTTTGAAACCCTCAAACCTTCAACGCTGCGTGAACTAGAGAACTACGTCGCATCATGTCTTCGAAAAAAGACACGTAAGCCTTATTGTGAGTTGAGCCGACATTATTTACCTTTTCCTTTTTCCTTTAATTCCTTCACCTTTTAATATTGTTTTTAAGTAGAAATAACTCATCCACACATCCGGAAATCAGTGAGTAACCATGTTGTGTTAATTTTTTTTGTAGTTAGATGATTCCCTCATATAACCCACCCTGTTGAATACATTTCCCTCACCCAAACCCTTTGGCAAATAATGTTGGTGATACCAAAATTTTTCAATTTCATGTGTTTTTTTCATATACAAGTTCAATTGTTTATCGGCCATGTCGATTTGCAGATCGAAAAGTGTCTGGTAAATCTAAGGATGAACAAATAGCTGAAAAGAAACAAGAATTAGAAAAGAGGCTGCAGGATGTATCTGGGCAACTAGGAACAAATAAAAAGCAGCAACAGAAAAAAGGTTGGTTCAATCTTTCTATCAATTCTAAAATAGTAATAAACATACACTTTTTGTCATGCCTTATTTTGTTTTAGTTCAGTTCTTTTGAGTGCTTTGCTCTGTAGTAGTAATTAATGATTATAACTTTTACCTATACTGTGCATGTCATGTGCGTGTACAGCCCATGGTGGCCCAAGTTTTAAACTGTGACTATCTCCACAAATTCACGATTGAAATGAGAGTTCGACCTAACCATACGATGGTTATTGTCACCAGAGGGTTGTAAAGAGGCGCTGGGCGGCGGCATGTCGTCGTCGTCGAGTTCGTCCGACTCGTCCAACTCGTCGTCCAGTACCGACACCAGCTCGTCCGACAGCAGTGACAGCGAAGCAGGTTAGCCCACATTGCCGACGACTTACGTAACCAATACATACTATCATTTCCTTCACAGACAGACACAAATATAGCACTGACTGGTACCCTATTTGTACCATATAATGTAAATTACAGTTTAGTTATAGATTTTAATGATACTTGCATTTAAATTAAGATGGATATTTCACTTTGTATGGATATGTTCAAATGCTTGAGATATATACATAAATAGTTATAGGTTAATAGCAATTTTTCATGAAGATTTCAAAGATGAAAATAAGTTTTTTACCTTTGCCAGTATTTTTTAAAAATATGACCGAACACAACTATTATTTTAAAATGTGGAATGCATTTTAACAGATAAATGTGTTTCTAGTCTGATATTGATGTCAATGACAGAATGAATGGTAGGGAATGACCAAGGTAAAGATGCTTGAGTGAGTTAACATCTGCTGAGAAATAATGTACAGGTGTGTAAGTATGAAGTTAATTTTCTGAAATGACATCTTGGGGCCAAGGGCTGCCGACTATATTATATTTATATAGTATTTATTTATTGAGGGTTTAAGATTTTTTATTTTATTGGCAGTTGTGTTTTTTCTCATTTATTATTTATAAATGAGTGCAGAGTGCACCTCCAGTATGTATTGAATTAGTGGATAGTGAAAGTATGATGTGAATATAATGTTCTGTTTATTTTGATTATATTAGGCAGTGAATTACTTGAAGGAATGATTTTAGCCATAGTGTGATTGAGTTAGTTAATTGTTGTGTTGAGTGGGGATATTAGTGGCCGTTTTATGACATTATGATCATAATTGTTCTTATGTGAGAGAGAGATGGAGCTGTGTATGAAAAATAATACCATCCCTATTTCACTGTGAAACAGTTATCGTTTTACACTTCATAACTCAGCCCCTGGTGCTAAATCAAAAACTAACTTCAGCTGGCACCTTAAATAGAAAGAAGATAAAAGCATTGTAATTGTCCCCAATATTGTTTGTGTTGAAAGTATGATTGTGAGTACTGAGAGGATTGAGTAAAAATTATTTTCATTACTGTGATATTGGAGAGGGATACCACCTGACGTTTGATTCAGATAATGTATAATTCGAATCTGTAGTCTGCTGCGCTATGTAAGAAATGTTGGTAAAGGCACAAAACAGTTGTTAGTGAGGAGGAGAAGCCAGCTTTGGTGTTCGCTGATACTTGATATTGGTGCCGGTAAGAGAAGTTAATGCGTATTTGGTTTGCTTTCAAAAACCAATAGGAAATACCTTTTCACATTAATATTTTTAACTATATCATGTCCTCAAACGCGATGTTATTTCATTTGCATCCTTGAATTTTCGATCTCTTTTTATGAAATATTGGAAAGTTCAGATCTCACGGTTACTAATTGCTTTTGAGTGTGAAATTTAAACCCACTTAATATTGATTGAGGCTTGAAAAGTATGATAAGAACAAGAATAGATAGTAGTGTCGGTACGTCCAGTGTTGCGAAGCGAAGAGGATCTCCGAGAGCAGCTGGCGAGTCGAGCGCAGCCGTAGGGAATATTGCAAACAATTGTGTAAGGACGGATACCAACTTAGCAAGCAAAATTAGCCCCATGATGGACTCACTTCTCATTTGTTACAATGGAGGATGTAATCTTGTGACATGTTGTAGTTAAAAATTTATTTTATTGAAAAGGTATGTTTTATTGGTTTAATGCTTGATACACTTTGATGCTTGCTCTCAAAAATTTAATGTGATGTGTGGATCAAAATTGTCTTTATGAACATACAAATACCTAAAGCTGGCCTCCTTCCTTCACAAATTGTTTGCAAACTTTGTTGTTATTGTCATGGTTTCACATACTTTTATTACAATAATAAGCAAAATATCTCCAGGTGTTTCCTTGTATCTATCAGTGTAGTACCAGCATGATTGTTTATCAAGCTCATTTCATATATTTGATGTAAAATAAAGTAACAAAGAAACAGAAAATATAGGAGGATTTTAAGTTGTACTATAAATTGATTGATTACCACCAGATTTAAGCATTGAGTTTCTGTGGTGTAGAATCAGAAGCGAATAGTAATTAAATGTCGTCATGATCAAGGCATAGCCTCGCAGAGTCGAAGCGTCATTTTAATCTGTATACTACTTTACTCATAAAATAATGTTTTGTATATAAATTGTACACGTGAATGTGTCCCTATATGACAGGCATCTATGCTAGTCTGTTCTTGGTCCACATTCATTTGAAAATGAATGTAGCAAGGTATGCTACTACGAGACGCTTCGCATTTATAACTTTAATTGAGCCTTCTTTCATAAAAGATATAAAGTAAATTTGTTTTTTGCTGTTTCTGTTTACCTGATAGATAGATATTAACGACAAAATCCTAGACACATGTAGGAACTTCGAAAATAACTTAATACTGTGAGCATTGTAAGTGATAAGTGATGTAAGAAATGCAGTTATTTTATCCACGTTGTAGTGTCACATTGGTTGTAAAAGCTCGAGCCATTAGTCTACAACTAAATCTGAACAAATATTGTTTCTATTGATTCTTTGTAATTTATATATATATTGCAATATGCGTGTAAACTACTATCTTCATGATTGGATTTACATTATGTATGTCATTTTAGTTATTTTTTATGACAAAGTTAGTTTAATAATCAAGGTTAAATGGAAATATTTCGCTTGGTATACTAAGTTTTCACGGAATAATGCGATTTATAGTGGTTGTTTATTTATTCTACTGGTTTGTAATATCAAAATTTTTACAAATTCAAAGAGACGTAAACTGGTACTTCACAAACCTTGTATTTATTGGTTGGTTTAAAATAGGCCTAAAATAAATTTGATATTGCATTACATGTTATTAGACCAAATTAACTGGTTTTTAATTGTTGTAAATAAATTATGTTGGTCAAAAGCATCACATTTTATGATTGACTTACTAAGTAAAATGTTGATCATTTTACTTGTTTACTTATGTTTTATTGTCCGCTATTTAGAAATTTTTACAATATGCATATGTAACTATGTTTTATTTTAGATTATATTATTCAGATTGAGTAGCTCAATTATACGGACTAGAACAATTAGTATTAAAAAAATTGTTGGATAATGTGAGAGTAAAAGCAGAATAACTTCCCAATCAAATCATTACCTGTAATCAATAGTCCATTACATTTAGTATATATTTTTATCAAGTACAATTTGCAGGTTGCTTCAAAAATCTATAGTGTAAGTTAGTATGTAGTAAACATAATATTTTATCTAGAAATTCCTTCTCATGTCCACAATGTGACTAGAAGGGAGGAGAACAAAAAGTTTACTGTATACATAATGATATTTTATTTTGATAAAATGGAGATTATCTGACAAGACTTGGTAATCAATATTTGGTTTATTTTGGGGCCCGTTAGATGAGAACTGGTAAATCTCATTATTTAAAATCTGTTAATATATCAATATTATCATAGACAAATTATTTTATAGTTAGATTTTAAAATAAACAAATATGTAAAATTGAACACAGAAATGTTTTAACTAATCTAACGGGTACTGAAGTGTTCCAATCCGATTTAACTTCATTATAAGCAAATTAGTATGTATGCTTAGTGCAATTAGTTATCAACGTTTTGTTGTAATGTTAATGTAGAGAGTTGGCATGTAAACCGAAACACCATGAGTGTAAATTTTATGTAAGATTGATTTAATCAACTCATGACTTAAAAATTAATAGATATAAGAGTGAGTGGAAATAAACTTTGTATATATTTCAATATATAACAATTTAAGTAAATCTCTTAAGTAATTTATATTGATTTTCATTTGTGTACCCTGAGATCTGAACAAATAGGATTTTTTTTGATGAAAGGAAGTGGAAAGTCTATAAAACATAGTCTATTTACGATATTTTATTTAGTAAGTTATACAGGTATCAGTGAACATTGCAATATGTACACACTGGCTTCTCCTTTACTTATTTCTCTTTTATCAAGAATTTATGAATAAATGGATCGTTCTGCGGCATCTGAAGTTAAGTATAAATATGTTGTCAATGTTCGTTTATGGTTCGAGGCGCGAAATCAAATTCTCGTAACCTTATTTTATTTCAGGTACAGGTCCTAGCAGGACGCCTAAAAAGAAAGCGAAGAAGCAGCATCAACACCCACCGCAAGCGGTAAATATATTCTCTTTTATTTAAGTTATTCACGATTATGGGTAGTACAAGTTGATGATTTTTGACGTTTATCGTGTGTAGCAGAAACCCGTTCCAACTGTGACGGTCGCTACACCAGTGGCCCCTCCAGTGGCAGTGCCGGCCGCCGTGGAGCTGGCGCCTCCCGCGCCGGCCGACGTGAAGCCGGTGCCGGGCCCGGAGGCGGTGGCCGTGCAGCCCGACCACAAGGAGGCCGCCGCGCCGCCTGCGCCCGCGCTCGCACCGCCTGCGCCCGCGCCCCCGCAGCCGCCCAACATCATCCCTGACTCTTCCATCGCACCCATTGTTCGAGAAGTTGAGGACCATAAGCCCATTCCTAAAATTGAACCACGGAATGGGCTGGATAAAGTTGATCCCTCTCAATACATTGACCCTATTGAACGGTCCTTGGCTAGTCTGGAGCGAAGTCTTAAAGCAGATGTGCCAATGGACGTTAGCGTTGGAGTTTCGGAGTCGTCGATGCGTCTAGAAGAAGAATTTTCCCTACCGAAGCCACAGATGATGCCAGATTCTGCTCACCAAAACCTGATGGCACAGCTTGGAGGCTTGACAGAGGTGGCTCGTGTGCCTGAACAGATTAAAACTGAAATGTACCTGCAGCCCCACAATGGATATGTGGAAAAAATGCAGCTTGAACGCGAGCATCTGCGACCCGATGTGAATCCTATTATCCAGGGCATGACCGTGCCACCAGTTTCGTCTATATTTGATCCAATACCATCAGCGCCACACAGTGTCATTTCTCAGTCTCATCACAACATCCCAAATGCACCGTGTTTAATCACACCTGCTGCGAAAAAAGAAGATATAAAACCTTTGCTCACACCTAAACCAATTGAAGACCTAATGGGAGTTCCCAACATGGTTTCTAACAATATGTCAGACCGAGCTAAATACGAGATGGAAAAAAAGATGGAAGATTCAAAAAATACTAACTTTGCACAAGCCTTCAAACTCAAACAAGAACAAAATTTAAAAAATGCCAGCTCGTGGTCATCTCTGGCACAGGCTGGAAGTCCACAGAGTATACCAAACATGGGAACCAATCACCAAATAAAACAAAAACCTGTTATGGATAGTTTTCAGGTAAGATTCTCATTGGAATACATAATTCATTCAATATTAAGTATTTCTCCTTGTGAATATGGTTCACGATATATTGTGGTTATTTGAACTTTTTAGGCGTTTAAGAAGCAAGCTAAAGAGAAGATAGACCGCCAGAGAGCTCTTATAGAACAGCAAGAGTTGCGAAAGAAGGAACAGGCCGAGAGAGAAAGACAACGTCAAGAAACAGAGAGGCGACAACCCGACGAAGAAAAAATGAGGTGCGTTATTTACATAATAATTTTGCTTCCATTATCGTTAAAATTCATTTAATTACTAGAATATTCTATTTGAAATCTTACCTAGATGTATCAAACAAATAATATTTGTATACATAATATGTATTATTGAGTGAGTGCTTAATTAGGAGGGTGTGTTATTACAGAGTGGGCGCGGGTCCGCGTAAGGTGGAGAGCGCGGAGGTGGCGTCGCCGCGCGTGTCGCCGGTGGCGCGAGCGTCGCCGCCCGCCGCCGCGGCCGCCGCCGCCGCCGCCGCGCCCGACAAGCCCGCCGCCTCCGAGCGCGAGCGGCTGCGTCAGCGCGAGCAGGAGCGCCGCCGTCGAGAAGCCGTAAGTTATTATTTCACAAATGTATGCTTTACTAGCCGTTCCCCACGTGCCGATGGAACTGTGCTAAAGAATAGTCAATATAAAGTAGGTAGTCTTGAAAGATTACTACCAGATGGCTTCCTCTTTCAACAACTGTCCGTTTTGTTGCAGATGGCTGGTCAAATCGATATGAACATGCAGAGCGATTTGATGGCGGCTTTTGAGGAATCACTGTAATGTGTTTAAACAGGACACTAATAAAATTGTACATATGAGTATATAAATATTAATTTTACGTCAATGCAATCGATAATTATGGTGATAGTATGACACCGAAGTGAGTTTGTGATCGTTTAGTGCGTGAAACAGTTGACTAACATGTGGTTAAGTGCTGTGAATAGGTATACTTAAACTGTTGTAACGTCATTATTGATTTCGTGGTCACATATTATGGGCCTTTACTAGAGGGTTGCATTTTAATTAAAATTAACTTGTATTATAAGTTTGTATGTAAGGTCTTAAAGGTAAACAACTCTCTTTACATTCGTAAGTCTATATTTATATTTCGTTTTAGAGGCGTCTCCTTCCTTCCATAATTGTTTTATAGTGTCTACTAATGACGATAGATTGGTAGATTGAAATTGGAAAATCAACATGTTTTATGTAATTGATGAATAAACAATCAAATGAACTATGAAATCTGTTACACGATTTCACACCATTTCTCATTGCATCGCTGTATTGTGAACGTTTCGATAAACAAGTCATTGCAGACACTTAGAAAAGTAACTGAAACAAAGTATATTATGCCATAATATTAGAATGTCGCTTTTAATTCAACATGCAATGGGTAGCGGCGTGACTTGATATTTATTACTAAATAGAATTTCTGTTACGTATTCGATTTTCGATAAATATTGCTTAATGTTAGTAGATTTTTTATCAGTCTGTCATGGAAAACAGATCAAATGTCATACATTTGATTTGAAATATATTTATTTTACATTGGAATATGTCTTTTTGTGTTTGTAGATAGATAACTCCAGTGCAAATGTAGTAAATTTAAAAGAATTTTGCATACATACTCATAAACATTGAGAGGATAAATAATAATACCAATAACAAAAATCTCCACAAAAACATTGTATATTGTTATATAAGAAATTTTTTAATTTCAGTCATTTACTCTCAAACTCTAAATCAAATGTAGATATGAAGTAAAATATATTGACATTCCATATTGTATATATGTTGTTTAAATTGTTATTTATATTTTATTTTCGCCAGTTTGTGCTACATTTTGACATGGCATAACAAAGGTAATGTGCCTCTGAATGTCTCATAAGCTTATATGAAATTAAGCTCCGCAATGTTTTATGAACATAATCAAAAAGTGTTTATGTACAATATGTAAACACACCTCTTAAAGCCAGTTTATATAGTTAGTTACAATATTTATAGTTCTTTTTAAATATGAGATAGTAATTCTATTCTAGTGTCCTATTTTGGAAGCAATAAAATCATTTTTTTTTATCTGGTTCTATTAAAACCCTTGATTATTTTGTGTATAATATACAGTTGCGATTTTACAAACCGAGCTACCATTTCATTCATACCGGGTCCTGTATTGTTTAAATGTATACTGCATTGTTTTTTTATCAGAGACGCAGTAAGACCTCGTCAAAGTCGACCGCTGGAGGCCACTCACGTCTGCGCAAGTTAACTTTACTCGCGCTTTTCCTAAGAGCAATTAGATACGGGCGTGGGTGGCAGGGCACTTGCTAGCAGCCTCTACCGTGTAGAAAAGGATATGTAGGGATAGGTACGGGAATAGTCGTAGTGATAGCGTTTCCGCGTAGGTTAAACATAAAACAAAATTTTAAATTCATTTTAAATCAGTCTTTTGATTATACATTCGTCATCTTTTATAATAGCGTCCAAGGCCGATTTCGGCCACGGCGGCTGTTATATAGGGAAGGACACAGGTGCACTCACTAACTATTCCTTCACTCTCAGCCCGATGGGACGGTAATCCGGCTCGACCGGGGAGACATCAGGCGCAGGTTCGAAATTTACGTGTTCTCCGATAGGTGTACCTACCAATCATCAACTTCTAGGCTCCGAGCTGTTTTGTGGAAGTTTCTAAAACCCTCGAAAGCGATTTTGGCTCGACTCAGGAATCGAACCCGAGACCTCGTGAACAGCAGCCGTGCTATGACACAGCTTGACCAACGAAGCAGTATAGAGAAGGTAATCGTTCAATTAGTCATTTTGGCAAAAGGAAGTTGAGGATTTCACATTTATGAAGCTTACGTATTCTCCAGGATTTCTATACTTATGTATAAAAAAGGATTCTGTGTAGCTTAAGTACTCAGAAACTGCTGATTTAATAAATTCTTACACAATTGGGACCAGTGGCGGATTTACAAATTTGCCGCTAGTAGGCCATTCAATTTTTGCCGCCCCTAATGATTGTGAACTTAATGATACTTCTGTCAGTTACTAGATTTTTTTTGCAACCCGCTATGTATCGAAGAGTTTAATGTTGACCTAACAAGTTTATTTGACAGCGACTTTAAAGCGTAAAACCTCTGGGCCCCGATTCTCCTAATTTTACTTAAGCGTCATACGATTCACGTTCGACTCGATTCGACTGAGGTCCAATCCCGACTCGATTACGATTGAAGCGTATGTGGCATTCCGCTATTTTTTCTTTGAAATAAACATTTTTATCCTTTTCTGTCATTCAATAATGAATCATTTTGTCTGCAAATGAATTACGATTGCAAAATGATTGTACAGCAAACTACCGTATAGACCAAAATCACCAAAATAGCAGACCAATCGCACACCAATCAAATGTCAATCGAATACGATTGGTCTTTTATTAGTAGCAGAATGCCCGATATGGTTAAAACTGCTATTGCGATCATATTCGATTCGATTTCTATTCGATTTTGACAATATTAACTTAGGAGAATCGGGCCCCTGTAACTTTTAAACGGCTCAATCGATTTTCATCAAACATGTCTAAGAACACTTGCCCGTAAAACACCTGTAATACAAAAAAAAAAAAACTAAATTGAAATCGGTTCATTCGTTCGGGTGCTATGATCAGTGGCGGCGTAGCATCGGGTGGCACCCGGGGCGGACTACCTATTGAACACCCCCCAAGAAAAACGACAAAATATAATCACGGACTAAAATTGTAATTGAAGTACTTAAAAATCGTATAGAAATCATTCATGGTGCTTTTTGATAGGTTTCACATAAAGAAACCGGAGTTAGATCACTACAAAGTTATAAAGCTAGCTAGCTAGTTTTACAAAAACCAGTGTGAAGTGAACAAGCCGCGAGCGCAGCGAGCGCGAAATTTTGATTTTTGGGACGCAGTGATACCTAAAGAAATTAAAGAAAGGGCACTGTCAAGTGAAAAGCGCGAGCGCAGCGAGCGCGAGATTTTTGAGTCACACAAAAATACTCAAACAAGTTTGAAAAAAACCAGTGTAACTTGAAAAAAATGCGAGCGCAGCAAGCGCGAAATTTTTCGAGTTTTGGGATACAAAAGTCCTCCACCTCCTAAACAGCTTAGAAATCGTCAGCGTAGAGCGTCAGTTATTTTTGCTACTTCGGTGCTTTAACTCTTTGTTAGATTGAGGACTCAAAGAATCGCTCGCGGTTTTTTATATTATTTTTATTGAAACGCTATTGGAATAGGTATTTTAAAATTCATGATCACATAAGCCTAAGTATATAGTACAGTGCGTTTATCGATCGTTTATTTATATATGGATTGTGTACCTACTCGTATTTAAAAAAAAATAGCTAACTTTGCCGCCCCTCTAAATCTGCCGCTCTAGGCACTGGCCTACTTGGCCTATTGATAAATCCGCCACTGGTTGGGACGCTACAGCCTTCCAAAGTAACATAGGCTGTATATTATAACCTGGATGTAACTCATCATCCTCCGAGCCTTTTTCCCAAACTATGTTGGGGTCAGCGGTCAGTCTAATCGGATTCATCTGAGTACCAGTGCTTTACAAGAAGCGACTGCCTATCTGACCCCCTCAACCCGGGCAACTCGATACCCCTTGGTTAGACTGGTGTCAGACTTACTGGCTTCCGACTACCCGTAACGACAGCCGGGACCTACAGTTTAACGTGCCATCCAAAACACAGTCATTGGTGTCTAAGGGTCAATTCCCACTGAAAGAGCAGCGGCCGGCAGCGGCCGTAAATGCAAGTGATTGAGCGCGAGCGCGGCGCCGCGCCGCACTCTTACGGCCGCTGCTCTTTCAGTGGGAATTAACCCTAAGATATACTTAGAAAGTACATACAAACTTAGAAAAGTTGCATTGGTACTTGCCTGACCTGGATGTAACTGTAATGGAATCTAAGGTAAACTAATTTAATGCACCAAGTATTTTCAGAAGTAGATTATATTTTTTACCACTGAACCGATTTGAAAAACTTAACTCTGTTGGGAAGCTTGACTAACCCCAGATAATGTCCTTAGTCCGGGGGTATGGGAAGAAGTTCCCCCTTTTCTGCGGTGAAACAGTTAGTCATAATATAACAGCAATATCGCTCGAGACTGACTCGTGAGGCAAAATAAAATAATACCTTCGGAGTTTTTGAGGCTTAAGCCGGGTCCAGAGGTGTATCATCACCCGTCTACATATGCGATCATGATACGCGTCGACGATACGGATACGATGATACAAGATGGACCCGGCTTTAATTTTATAAAAAAAATGCACCTTGGTCGCATTGTACTCATTTACTTGGGTGTATGAAGTAGTAAAACAGCAGAAAATAGCTAATATTGAATTAACTGAATAGGTTATTTATTACAAATGAAACAGCCAAATCCAATTGGAATAATAATATATCACATTCCTTGATCTTACTGTACAACTAGACTACAGACAAGCACTTATATATTATTACAATAATAATATGTATAGATATTTAAATAAATTCATGATCACCCCCAAAGTCTAGTCAAATTAAGGATTACCTTTCAATAAAAGCTAGGGCAGTTTACCATTTTCCTAATACCTTTGTTTTGCCCTTACAAGCATTGCATTTAGTAGCTCATAGGATCTAAGAGATTAATTATTACATATTAGGTAAAGAGGTCACAAAATAGTTATAAAATGTATATTTCGTTTATTACAAGCAGTTCATTACTATTATAAAAATAATAAATGATTATATTATGTACAGTATTGTATTATGTTAAGATACCTATGAGTATGTGCATGGAAAGACAAAACAAAGGATAACTAAAAATGATTAGGTTTCTAGCTTGAAGTTGGCGGCGAACCCTTGAGAGCATTCGACGGCGGCGACTAGGAGGCGTTGGAGTCCCACTCGATGAGGTAGGCGGGCAGCGCGCCGGGCGCGAGGCGGCGCGCGAGCACGCGGAAGGTCTGGCCGGCGCGGAAGTACGACTGCACGCTGGACTTCAGCGCAGACAGCTGCTCCGCGTCCACCTCCGCCGCGCTGCTGTTAGCTTTATGTGGACTTAACTGTAGACTTTTTACGCTATTATTATTACTACTGTTATTACTCGTATTCCGTCTAGCGTTTTCATAGTAATTTTTCTCCTGTCTCTGTCTCAGTCTTCTACCGTGAAATTTCACGTTATTGATGTGCCCGCCGCCCTGCGGAGCTACTTCGCCGTTCTCGTTTGGCATTTGAGCAGGTTTGTTGTTGTCATCTGGCAGAGGACATGACTTGTTCAGCTGGAAAATTATTTTTATTTTGAATTGGATTTAAACACACGATTTATATAATATGTATTAATAAGATGAAATAACATAATAGAAATTTGAGTATATATAGAAATAGATTGGCTATGTATTATTTGGAATATACCTGCGTCTGTAGATATTTCCGTGGCCTCCGGTATTTCCTTCTTTTGACCTCGCCGTTAGGTCCAATCACGATGTCCTTTTCGCTAAGCTTTCGTTTCAATGGCCTAACTAGCGGCCCCATCAGTGGATTCAAGTTTACCGGTAACGAGAACCGTGTGTGGTGATTGTTTTGCTTGCCATTTTGTTTATTGTAAATGTTAGTCGTTGATGAGAACGGCTTCTTGGACGGGTAAGTATTTTGCATGAGAAACGGATTATTTTTACCCTGGAAATCTTTAAGCGGTGGTATAATAGCGTCTAGGGTGCCCCTGCTGGAAGATTCGTCTCCCGACGACTCCATGTCATGGCTAAAGTTACTAGTGAAAGGGGGTAATCTATCCATATGCTGTAGCGACATTATTTTGGAATGTTCGATAATGTTCTTTGTAGACAATTTAGATACTTCTAAGTTCATTGTAGCTATTCTTGTTGTGTGCGTGTTAATGTTCACATTAGTGACGTCACTCTTGCTCACGTTTGTATCAACTATATTCTCTTTGGATATTTTATCTAACTTTACAGTACATGGAACTAAAGAAGTGTTGGGAGATGGCACTGGAGAACTTTCATCACAAATAGATTTTGCTTCGTTTGTATTATTTTCGTTTAGCTCAGATATTTTCTCTATGTTATCAGCTTTGGCATCAGAATTTCTAGCAGAAGAGGTGCAAGTAGAGGGGGAAGGTTGTTCGTCGTTTTCAGTCAGCTTAACAGACTCATAGGAACTAGTAGAATCATTTTCGGAATTCGAGTTAGAGTTGAGATTTTCATGGAAGCGTTTGCCCATCATTAAGTTTAACCAATGACCATCCACTGGTACAATCATACGTTGATTGTGATTCTTATAGGAACTTTTGTCGTTGTTACTGCTAGAAGGTTGAGAACTGAAAAGAAATGTGTAAGTTAGATAAAGTTTTACTGACAAACTTGTGCAAAATATAAATTGTGTGAATGTGTACCTGTCATCAGCAGCGAGTACTGTTTGCGGCGACGGCGCTCGCGGCAGAAACCGAAGTCGCGGAGCATACTCCCTCACTAACTCATCCGACAGTGGCTCTCCTTTCTTGATCTGAACATGTTAAGAAATGTACGATATTATTAGACGTAACCTACTTTTTTATTAGACAAATACCTTATGCGTATGCCCCAAAAAAAATATATAGAAAGTTTATAAGGCCTTGCGTTCTTCAAGGATACAAACAAATAATTTCAAAGCATAGAGCGTAACAATTATCAAATTCCCAGTTGCTATGACGAAAAAGGCTAAACAGGTACCGTTGCTTTGACGTGGAAACAAATAATTTTGGTCTAATGTGGTTAATTTTGCTAAAGATGCAAACAAAGATTATGTTACAGCTCATCAGCATCTGCCTATCTGTCTTCCTCAAGCCAGTTACCCAGGTAACCCCAACGCCCCTAGGTAAGACTGGTTGTCAGACTTTCTGGCTTCTGACCACCCGTAACGACTGCCAAACATGTTCAAATTGTGGGACACCTACATTGAACTTATGGCAATTGACTTTTATGAATATCAAATAACCTGTTCCAATGCAGAAAGCTGTAGCGGCGGTGGGGGCGGACGACGTAAGCGCAAACCCCAGATGGTAGCTCGTTTCTTCATTTCGCGTCCGCATTTGAATCGCTTACGAGACGACGTCAACGCTGTCAAGATCTTTTCACGACGTTCTTTAACTGGAGTTCGCCACATCTAACAACAGATATCCAAAATAAAATACATGAAGTCAGTTTCAAAAATCCTGCATATATTTATCTAACTAACCTTCTCAGGTAATTGCAGAGCATGCCAGTTGTCCATGATGTACGGCATAATGACACTATCTAGGTCGAAATAATTTGGCGCATTGTACGCAGTGAGATTATATAAAGCGAGATGCGCCAGATCCAACCAGCAGAGCTCCAGTCGACGAAGATATTCCGCCCCTCCGTTGCAGTGAGCGCACGCAAATATGTACAACCTAAAATGATCAATAGCAATTATGTTTCGAACTTCGTGCTCAGAATTTGGGACACTCGGAACATTAAGGATAGTCTGCAATACATTAAAAATACGTACTTATCGCCAGCATACAAAGGATATTGTAAACTTGATACGCATCTTTGGTGAAACCAACGAGAACACCGACAGCATAGTAACATCTGTAAAAAATATGAAAATACTTATTGTACTTGATGTTACAATACCAAACATCAAACAGTTTGAACTATCGTTACCTATCTGAAGTTACATACTTAAAAAACTCAGGAACAAAAACAGTGTTTTAAGTTAAGCTCAGTGATGAAACAGACCTGTGCCAGCCAGTCACTTTTTTCGCCACAGTAACAATGTGTTTCATTTTGATCTTTGCCTGCATCAGATACGGAAGCCGACGATGTTGTAGAAGCAGTCTGAAAATATACGTCACAGTAACAACATTTAAAATTCGAAAAAAGAAGATGAGCTTATTCGTTTTGCTTGGAACGGTAATAAACCTACATCGCAGGGTGGAGTGAGTTCCTGTTGTTGCCGCCGTTGCTGCCCGCCTTTAAATCTAAACAAGTCTGATCGCTTGAGGGCCCTGTTCTCAGCCGCTGCCACTCTATACCTTTGGTCCACGCATCTTTTGCAGTGCCAGGATGCACCTGTCACAAATTTTGAATCAGTGTACAGAATTGTTATGAAAGAAAGAAAGGGTCGATCGACCATACTATGTTGGGGAAATAGGCTAGGCACATATATAGAATTGTTATATTGTCAAAATACGTTTGCGTTGGCGGTTTTAAAAGTTTGGCGAAAGAATTATAGTAAAAATAGTATAATTAGGAACACAAACTCGTCCACCTAACTCAGTTCATAAGAAGTAGAAAATCCTTTTCCTTTTTAACTTGTACTTCAAAAGTGCTGATTTTCAGCCTACATTGATTATCTTTTGTGTTTAATTTGCGTGGTCAAAAAGAAGGAGCAGGACAATTTCTTAGTTGCTATTTATGAAACATTATATCTTAGCGAATTTTAGGAGTTAAATCCAGTTTTCCTGTTATGTCACATATAGTTCTTCTAAAGTCTAAATTAAAGATATCTAATTAAAAAGGCATTTTGTTAATGACTGTCACACTTAAACGTGTGATGTAGACAAATAACGTTGCTGGTAAGTGTGTTCATCACCATACCATTTTTTCAGCAATTCCACCAGGAAACGGTGATAAACAGGCGTTTTTGTGAGATATTGGACTAGAGACGACGCGAAAAAAACAAATTTATTTAGCCTAGTTACAATAAATCCTTTTAACTTGAGACTTCATAATAGGTACTTTTGTCAGCAACTCTCAATGCTTTTTGTTAGTTAAATTGATCCTATATCAGAGAGCGGATATTATGCCGGTATGAATTAGGCAACTGGCTTGCTAATAGCACAGAGGCCAGTTTAATGCTATCGTGTTATGCAAGATAAGTATATAACATGCTAGTGTGCGAGATTGTTCAAGCTCTAACGATGTACTACGCACGTATATAGCCGCACCATGTATTACTCTTCACATACCTATCGCATTATAATTGTAAGTATAATACGATTGTTATGATGACTTCACAGCTGCATACAAACAAGACCTACTTTAATACACACAATTCAATCACTACACAAGGAATAGATTACTAGGATTTTCTAAATTCCTGTGTCCCCTTCATCAATCAAATTTATTTCTCATCATCAAAATACTTTTTTGGATACAAGTTGCTTTAAACATAGAGACTAGTGTCTGATGAAGGTTAGTCCTGTATTACTGAACACCACGCTTACCCTCATCATCATATAATATTGGATATGGGAGACTGATAATCATGATATCCACGTACCATTAATCCACGCGTCGACAGGCGGCGAGTGACACTTAGCGTGGTACCCTCTTCCGCACATGTCGCACGCAATGATGGCGTTAGTCGCGAGGGTGGCTGCGGGCCCCTCGCGCCGCTTGCACACCACGCACATGATGCGCCCATCGTCCGCCGGTGGGGCGCTCAGCAGCTTCAGCGAGGACACCGGGGCCCAAGCGTGCGTCCCATCGCCGAACTTCACCAGACACCGCGCCGTGCCCGTGCCCACCTCGCAAGAGTCATTGTCATTGCTGGTACTCAACTCTACTATTGTTCCTGGTTTGAAGGAAACGCTGCATGAATATTCAGTGCTAACTCATAGCTTCTTCCAACTAAGCATAGCATAAGATTGGAAGACGGATAAGGGAAAAAAGAAAGGTATTCGATAATGATGTAATACAGTTGATTAGTTGCAAACATTTATAATTTTAAATGTAAGTCACCTTAGAGATCCAGTAATTCCTTACCTAAAGGGAGTTTCTGGGTTGGATTCAATGGTTGCTATTGTCGGATCCTATGGAAAGCAATATACAGTTTTATAGCAATTAGTATACACACCTAAATAATAACGTCCATCTTTGTTTTCTACAAGTACATCATCCCCACAGTGGAATGGATTAGCATTATTCTTTTCCGTGTTGGTTGTAGAGTCTGGCATGGCATCCTGTGTTTCTTCTTCTTTTTTCTCATTCTTTTTGCTAGCACATGGTGTGATCGTTTTGTCAAGGTCGCTCAGGAGGGCATCGATCAGAGACAATTGTGTTGAGACCTCTTTGAAACAAACCAACAAGGTAAATCACTAAATGTTTTGAATACTTAAATAATCATAATAGTGAGTGACAATACCAACCACCAAAAAATATAGTACATACATACTTATATTCTTAGAAATATGCTTAATAACATTATACTAGAGGAATTCAACTTATTAATTTAATATTGTCACAGAGTCATAACTTAGGATGGTGTCTTCTGAAGGCAGTCCAATAAGAAAACAAGGACATCATTTAAGAAATATTTTCAACATGATTTACATAAACAAAGAAGAATCACAGAATAGTGAATATCAATACTGGTATATTTGAAAATGTGAAGTAAACTGTTCATACACATGGTTAATATGCAACAAGAAATAAGGTCTTGTTAATGTCATAAACTATAGAGAGAGAGAGAAGTTCAGAAGAATTTACGTACATATAGTAAATAATTATTTAGTTCATTTTAAAGGGAACATCATACTGGCAGACTTTGGTGGTGGTTATGTTACCTAAGTGGTGATTTATTAAGTTACAGAAGTTGAAGAAAGAACAGAATTAAATAGAATAGTATTGATAGAAGAAATAGGATAATACTTACACTTTAATTATATTAAGATTCCAACATGGTAAGCAAAAAATAACAAAAACATTTTATTTTTAAATGTACATAATAGATAAGTAAATATTAACTAGTAAAACTAATATAGAGCACCATTTTTAATGCAAATAAAGTGAAGCATAAAAAGCCTTTCATGTTAACAATTTGAAACTGCTGAGGGAATTAAATCGTACACACGTAACATTCAACTTAAAATAATGGTATTTGGTTAAGATTTATGTTATGAAAAACATCTATCTCCTCATCTCAATGCAACAGTAAATGTTTTTATAACCAGGTGTTTCATTATTTGACATTTGGCACATGAAGACCAAGAAACAGATTTATCTGGGTTGATTTACTGTTTGACTTACAACATAATTATCCCTATACAACTACTGGGATGAGGAAAATACAAATATGAGGCTTGCAGTACTAACCAGATTGGAGTAAAACACAACCAGATCATTTTATAGAAAATAGGAGCACCACTTGAACCTTTGATTGTATTAAGTATAGGGTCATTTTACATAGTAATCACCTTGGGTACTGACTTGCTTAGTACACCATTATTTATATATTAAATAACTTTAATGCAGTAATCTTTAAATGCTCCAGTTCATAGGTGCTGAAGGTAAATTGAAGTTAATGACAGGTATGCATTCTTTTTGGAAACCAGGGGCATAAACGCATACCAACAAGTTCTAGTAAAAACTTCTTGCTTTGTTTGTATTTATGGACGTTAATACGTAAATCATTCAAAATGACAATATTTGTAAACGGCACCGATAGTAATATAAAACGAATCACAGATTATGGTGAGTGTAGATTACTGTGTTACTTACAAAGTATATTTATCGTTTGTCTTAGTTAGATTATTCAGAGAGCGTGCTTACGAATAGTGTACAAAATACGTTTTTCTATAGTTGGGTACATTTAGAGCACAGATTTTAGTGTAATAGGTTTCTATGTGCAATTAAATTAGACTGTTTAATAAGGCACACGCTCAGAAAAGTTACAAGTAAAGCTATCATCACAATTTATCAAAGCATTCGTAAAAATAAGCCAAAATCTTCGGGTAACAATTAAATGCTACTTACCAGCGTTGATGTCCATCTCAATTATGATTTTTTTAACTCATTTAAAGCATTGGAGAAGCATAATTTGGTCTCAAATTTCATACTATACGAGCAAACACGTAAAGCATTGGCGCTTTTGCGGCCATTATACTAGTCAAACGTTTCACAGTTTTCCCGCGGTAACAAAATCTAACATAAAAATCATGAGTAAACTTGATATAAAACAATTTTATTAATTGACTACACTTTCATTGCTTATAAATAAACACTTGTAATGTATAATTCATACTAAATATCCATTAGAAATTAAACAAAATAACCTTTCGAATTTCTTCTATCGGATATCAATTCCTCTATGAACGCACGTCACTATTGTTGAATGTTGGAAGTACTGTTTATATTGAATCTGTGCTCTGCCTGTTGTTGTTGAACAACGAGTGACTCAAAATATCAAAATCAAAAGTAAATTCGTGCATTCAATGTTTTATTAGAAACAGAACATTCGATTTTTTAAATTATCATCTAAATAATTATTGTGTAAACTAAGCACTTTTAGTACATTAGTCAATAAATAAGTATCGACTGCTCGACTGTCTCGAGCTAGTTATAAGTGCCCCTCCACACCCACATGTTTACCTAGACCATCCTCATCACTATTCGAAAAATTCTTCGGAGAGCTATACGTGAAAGTGGAGCCAATGATAAAGGAATATAGATAGCTAGCGAGGAAGTGACTGAAAAAAGCCGAAGTGCCTTTCTACACTGCTTGTATTTCTCTAACTTCGGTAAACTGTGTGAGAAACGAGGTCTGGAGACGCTCAATCTCGGCAGTCTTCATTTAATTTTATTTATTTGAGTTTGAATAAATTTAACAATAAGTCGCACCGAAAACTTTTACTAAGATATTTGTAGCGTCAAAAGTCTTACCTCCCCACTCAGAGTCATTTAATGGTTACTTTTTTTTTCCGACGTTAAAAATCATCAAATGACCCCTCCCGCTGTGGGTTAGCAGCGGTGAGGGAGTGTCAGACTCTTACTGACTAAAAACCGTCGTGTTCCGTCATAGGCCTTTTATGTACCAGGGCCGCGGTATCTCTTTCGAACAACCCGCAGCCCCGGCAGGCCTTGGCCCTGCTGGGCCCCGCTGATTTAATGGTTACTTAAGCCATTCCTTAGTGAAGGATTTGTATGACATTCCGTCACTAAGGAGTGACTTAAGTAATCATTAAATGTCTCTGAGTGGGGAGGTTAGTAGCTTTTAATAAGCAACTGTTTGCCTCAGTATTTTTTCTAGTAAACAAATCATCGTTTAATAAATTGTAAAACTAAAACTTGCCTAGAATAAAATACAAATAATAATTCTAAGTAGTTACTGCAGCTCACTATTTTATCGAAGAAAGTTCTAGTTTTGCATGAGATAGAGGTGTCTCCGTAGAGTAGAGCTGTGCATCGCTTACATATTTCTACAACTTTTAGGGCACGTCCATAGACATAATATAGTAAACAGGACTGCGCACCTTTACACAAAAAACGAGCCGAGTGAAACAGTTAGTACGGAGGCCGTCTGTCCCTTTCTAATAGAGTGACTATGAGATTAAGCTATGTGAGACAAATCCGAATTTGCGAATATTTTAAAAAACAGATTGGTATTGAAATTTGAACTTACGCAGTTTGTGACCTTAATACTAATATACGCTTTTAATAATTAGCGGGAATTAGCAGTATAAAAGCAGGAAGATTTAAAGTGAAGACTGTTTTATTTTGTATTTTTGCTTTACACATGCACTGCTGAGCCGTTTATGTCGCCTTTCTTCATTTTTTGGGAAGCTATATATAACAATAGTACCACAGTTTTAAAATCCATCACCCATATTTTGACTCATTACAAGAATTCATGGGCACCCTAGTTGTTTGATTTACGAAAATGTTATTATAAAACAATTTTATTATATGACATTACACTCAGTTTGGCACAAAATTATAACATTCATTGATTATTGATATAATAATGTTGTTTTAATGCTCCTCAATTGTTAAAACGGTAAACAACCAGCAAAAATATTTTTATCGTAACTGCAACGCCATTGCAAAGTTACGTCGTCAGTTCAATCGCGACGTGTCAGGAACGCATTCTCTGAACGGCCGAAGTATACTAGCTTACCTGTGGAACGATATATTGCAACCACCATAGGATTCACTTTCACAAGTATAAACGCAACACTTTTTCACCATTTTAATAGTTTAAATTGATTTAATACAAAAAATATAAACAACATTTTAAATGCTGATTACGCGCCAAGAATGTTCAGGGTTACCGCTAGAAAATAAAAAAAAGCAAAATAAAAAAATATGTTGTTTATGTTTTAAGAATAAATACGAATAAATTAATGCGATTGCTATTAATTTGTAGACTTACAATTGTTAAAATATGATAAAAATATAAGTGATTCAATTGTTTTTTTGGAAAGACAAAACTGTTGATCACAACATTTTTTTATGCTGGCAAGGTCCGTTCTAACTATCCCTCTCGGCTCGGATTTGCCTCTGTGTATTATGCAACCAATTTAGTACCTTATTGCGTTGGAATAGAGTATATTTTCGTAAATATATATTTTGAGCGTGCGCAATCTTGTTTAGTATATTACATCTATGGGCACGTCATATAGAAAGTAAATGTCAATGTTTGTGATGTGTCCAAATGTCAAACAGTCAAATGATTGGAAGTGACAGCTCAAAACAAGACAAAAAAACTACAAATTCAAGTCACAATAGTAAACTCCCGATAAATAACTTGTAGAAACTTATATTTTTTTTGTGTATTGGTCTCTAAATAAGAAATTATAGTGAGTTCATTGAAATGGGTAATTCGGGAATAAAACAACACTATGAAACAGCATCGAAAACAGGTGTTTTACAACTGTCCAATTGCAAACTGAAAGAAATTCCAATTGAAGCTCTTAATTTAAGTGAAATTCTTAGAAACTTGGACCTCTCTAAGAATAGACTGACGACCCTACCAGATGATATTTCTAAATTTAAATTATTAAAACAGCTCAACCTGGATACCAACAGGATAGAGGCAATTCCAGAATCCCTTGGTAGTATGAAGAAACTAGAGTTGTTCAATGTTTCAAATAACTTAATCACATTCCTGCCGGATTCCTTTGCAAAGCTGAGTAATTTGAAACAAGTGTATCTGAACAACAACAGGCTAAAGGAGTTTCCAACACAGTTATTGGGGCTGCACAGCTTAGAGGTGGTAGAGCTGTCCAACAATAAGATAACAGAGGTACCCAGTGGAATGTCAGAATTATATGCAGCCGAGCTAAATCTAAGTCAAAATGAAATATCAATACTCAGTGAAGACATGCATCAAGCACCTAGACTCAAAATTTTGAGACTTGAAGAAAATTGTTTAAGCTTGGACGCTATTCGACCAAGTTTACTTCGAGATTCAAAAATGCATACAATAAACCTGGATGGCAATTTGTTTGAACCTAAGCTGCTGGTATCTCTGGAAGGATACAATGAGTACACTGAAAGATACACTGCAATGAAGAAAAAAATGTTTTGACAGATTTACTTTACAATTTTTGGAGCTCTTAAATCAAATATTGAATACAGAAACGTGTTGCAGTCAATTTTTATTTTAATATGCTTGTAAGGACACAGTATTTTGTAATAAAGTCTAAACTTACACCAAATCTAGTTTACTAATTTGTAGATGTAATTACTTATTTATGTGATGTGATTATAGATATATGATAATATAATATTATTACTCGTAATTTGTTTCTCTTTTTCAATCCTTCTGGATATTCTGCACACCTAGATCTAAAAAGCGTAAACTCAAAATTCTATTTTTTGAATTATGCATAGCATCATTATCATTTAAAAAAAAAATTGAAAGTAGGTCCTAGCTATGTTCAAAAAAAAATTTTTTAAGAACACTTGCCACCCACAGGGATGGAGGAATCAGTTTGCCATCTTTTCTGGAGTGATTTTTTGAGTTAACTTTTTCTTTAGGTACATGTGTGAGATTTGTAGTTTACTTTGATTATTAACTTGACTAAAAAAATGAAGCTGTCAGTTTGACCTGCATGTGTGTATGTTTGCTTTTTTCTCACATTTGGCTGAACCTATTTTGACGTGGTTTTTAGCCAGGGGGTGTGTGGGTGGATGGTGCGTGGATGAATATTATAATATGAAGTAGGTACTTTCAATGTAGTATACCATGTAAAAAAATATATACTTAATAGATTATTTTTATATTTCTATATCTAACATTGACTTATTTTTAAATGTATCGGTAGTTTCTGAAATTACCGCGTTCAAACAAACAGGTACGATATTACTTAGTAGGCATAAATCTCAGATGAAGTACAAAAGTTCAGTAATTTAAAATATTACTAATATTACTTAACGTATAGCTCCCGGGATCAACCGGGACCGCTAAAAAAATATTACCTAATTATTTTAAAAAAATTAAGACTATACTTAGACACGCTTTTGTCAATAATTTAATTTAAACTGGCACAGTAACTACTGAGTGTGTTTACCGTGTTATTGTAACTATTCACGCGTAAACGTGTTATCGTTTATCTACGCTGACGCGCTCAGTGCATTTAATTTAGAGGAGTCGGTCGAACCGAAGTTTAGTCATACAATCATCAGTGTTGTCGTCGTAGTGCCGAGCGCAGGTCGCGTGACTAATGCACTCGCTCCGAGTACGCAGTCTTTCCGCAAAATAGGTACTTTTTCTATTTACAATAAATAAATTTTAATGTTACCACGTTAAAAGAAAATTGTTGCTACGGTGTTTGAAGCGTTATTGTGTTTTTTTATCTAAGGTTACGGCCATAAAGTAAGTAGAATAGTGAGTTAAGAATTGTTTAGTTTTAATATTTGGTAAGGGAACACCCGTGGTGTTTTAAGTGAAAGTGAATCATCTTATAAATTGATTGTTACTGTATGTTAGGTAGTCGGTGTAGTGAGGAAAACTACAACATGTCCATAAGCCTATAATTATTAATTTAGTCCCTATATTGGCATAGTTCTTAGGCGTGTAGCATAGGAAAAACTAAGTTTTTGTTGTAGATGGGTACTAACCTATGCCTAGTGAATTATAATAATCTTAGTAGACAGTTTTCATTAAACATTCAATAATAACTTCTGTACGAATGTACCTACGTTTGCATAAATAAATCTGATGGGGAGACCCCCAAATTGAGTGCCTCAGAAGCAACGCTTTGACGTCCTTGGCAACGCATAGACCTATCATTTCTGCAAAATAATCATCTGCTGAAAATTGCATCTAATTAGATAGGTACAATTATTAAAAAAATGCCTTTTTCTTTCCAGCTTTTAATTCAAAATCACACAAATCTTAAACCTACTTCGTGTAAGAATTGCCTATTCCATTCAGTTTCCATTCATCCCTAGGGAAGTAGGGAATAGCATCAAATTCTCACGAACTTGTTTATGTTCGCTGGATCTATGTCCTTAACAAACGTTAACTAGTCTAGATACCAACAGACATCCATCCAGGTTAAAAGATGCTCTCGTAAATAATTACCTTCTGGCTTTCAACCGCATCCAGTGTCCACATAGCAGCACGCATCCTTCCACTGACTTCCACATAGCCACACCAGAAATCAAAATAGATTCAACTGTTTGCATGTGAAGATGTTAGTAACAAAACACAACCCACTCCAACTTCCACCTTTTTATTTTAAAAGAAGATGGATCAAAATTGCCCCACGTCCTATAACAATGTGACGTAAGTACCTCAAAAAAAAATTTAACAAAATATGGCATACTCTCTAATAATTTTTTTTTACACCTTCATACGAAAAAATGCTTTAAAATTATTCAGGCGCTGTTATGAAAACATCGTTCATAGGACTTTTTATGGACTATTTTATTAAATTATTTTTTTGTTTGATCACGCGCCTGAACAATTTTAAAGCATTTTTTTCGTATGAAGGTGTAAAAAAATATATTAAACATATTTTTTTAAACATTTTTATCTTTTTTTTTAGATACGTTACACTGTTATAGGACGTGGGGCAATTTTGTATGGATTGTGATCCGTCTTCTTAGTATGTGGTGTGGTCGGTGGGCAAAGTTGGAAGAACTTTCATCATATTCTACAGTTCACGCATATCCAACTCTCAAAAGACAATTTATGGAAATGCTTGTGTTTTTTACCTCCTGCCCGTCACAAATGCCGTCCTGCAAATCGTAGGTGTGAATTGACAAAAAAAAGATTACATCATCGATTTATCTATCAAAGTCCTTGAATTCCAAATGTTCCATTAAAACTGGAAAGACGTAGTCCTTTTTGGAATTCAAGAGTTTAAGAGTATCGCCCAGATGGTCATTAGATTTAAGAAACAAAATTGTTTGCTAACAAATTGGTTTCAGACTCTTCGAACTTAGTCTTCCTTCATCAGTAGGCAAAGCAACAAGTAGGATGTCATTATTTTGAAACATCCACATTTAAGGTATCTTGCAATCATAACAAATGGCTACAAACAAGCATAAAACCACTACCTCTCCCTGAATCTTCATTTTCAAACGATCCTAGCTGCAAAATGAGTGCTAAAAGCGAAGAAATCGATCGGCAAAAAAAATAATGCTATCGAATACGCTAATAAGTATCGATAATGCGATAATTTTCAAAGGAGATAAATATTGAGACAGGGGTCATAAAAAAATAAATTTAGTTGCCTAGGTGCTAAGGTTAAACCAAAAGGTACAATATTACTTCATACCTAGGCATATCGAGCAAGTGATTAAATGATTACATTCTTCAACTAATACCTAACTGATGTATCGTTTCGATTACAGTAATCCCTGTCTGTGGAAATAGTGGGTAACTAATCAGTGTTGTGTTGTACTCATATGATCACATTGATGAGTGCGTGATAGTGGTCAAAAGGGTTATCGGATCCCACGTGCAACGATATTAAAATTGTAAATATTTCCAAGCTATAACTCTGATAAGTACGTAGTTAACAAAATTGAATAGTTTATAGACTTAATCAGGACTGTTACCTGAATTTTAAACCTCTATAAACAAATTCTACGGAGTTAACTTTGATGTTCGTAATGAGAACTTGATTTCAGCTTAATAATATACCCAAATCATTATCTAAATATTAAATGTAACTAATTAAGAGTAATGCATCAATTAGCAAACATTGCATCCGGCTAGCTGCAATTGATAGGGACCACGTGTGTGATCAACAACGTCTATCTCTAGTTAACTTAAATATGACTGAGTAAATACTGATTGTTTTGTGCTTACTTAAATATAATTAGCAGCTTATGATAAGTTTACGTGGTCGCTACGTTTATTGGAAAGTTAGTGACAAATGAGATTTTACTCGGACCTACAAGTTCAACTATGGGTAACTTAAATGCTGTAACGTAGCTTTGATATTCTAACTAGGCTGGCTTAAATTTTATTTATGAATATCAAGTATATAGACGATTGAATAAATTACCTTATTATTATTTATCACCTGTAAGCCCTCAAGAGTCAATAATAGTAGTTCGAGTTCTTATTATAGTTTCGACGATGATTTTGACACAATACAAATATTATATTTTCGAAACGCAGACTTATTTTGGCGCGCTTATCCTAACAAGGAGTTTGCAAGGCTATTTGTTCCTTTGTGGTATGGTCCTCGTAGGTTTACCTATTGGCAAATTTCAAATCATGATGAATAACAGAAACCTAAAAATAAACGCCGCCTTGTAAGCATTTATTTATAATTTTCGATTCAATTAACATAATTGGCGTAATATTGTGATGACTAGAACGCGTCATTGTGGCTGTCATAGTCCAAGGTCCAAAGTCCTTTACTAAGATGTGACTTCGCACTTTGGATGACAAACTAGGCTCGAGGAAAAAGTAGACGCTATAATATTTTAGATACCTACTAAACCAGTTATTTATTTTAAGTTCAATGAGCGAATGTTTATATAAAAAGAAGCGTTTTGTTTTTGCAGTGTTCTAAATCACGACTACGAACATTACATATGTTTTTCTTCAGTACTCTCGGATGGTAGAAAAATCTACTTGGTACACCTGTACCTATTGTACCTAGCCACCGGGCTACAAAGGTGCGCGTTTAATCTTATTAAATAGTTTATCAATATGTATTTGCATTAACTACTACTTATACCTAAGTACTTATAGGTATGGATGGGGATAAAAAGATATTCTACGTCCATCTCCTGTTTCTAAGCTACTTCTTCACCAAGTCAGCCAGGGGCCCGATTCTCGTAATTTTACTTAAGCGACATACGATTCACGTTCGACTCGGTTCGACTGAGATCTAATCCCGACTCGATTACGATTGAAGCGTAGGTATGTGGCATTCCGCTATTTTTTCTTTGAAATAAACGTTTTTATCCTTTTCTGTCATTCAATAATGAATCATTTTTTCTGCAAATGATTTACGATTGCAAAATGATTGTACACCAAACTACCGTATAGACCAAAATAGCAGACCAATCGCAAACCGATCGAATGTCATTGGAATAGGTACGATTGGTCTTATATTAGTAGCAGAATGTCCGATAAGGTTAAAACTGCTATTGCGATCATATTGCGATTCGATTTCTGTTCAATTTTGACATTATTAACTTAGGAGAATCGGACCCCAGATCAATTCAGTCGTTCCAATTTATAAATAGTGTAACTAACACGACTTTCTGTTAGGTACAACTACATATTTGAAGATAGATTTATTTGAATAGGGTTAGGTACGTCGTCATGTATATCGTACTGTACGTAGGTACCTATGGACTCCTAACCGATTTGATAGTTCTTTGTAGTATCCAGTCCAGTCGGTAACAATCACAATCAGTGGTGCCTCTTACCAAATAGAACCAAGTACCGGGTGCTACACATTCACTCGCAGTTTTATAAAGGAACGCGAAGTCTCGCTTCTTGTAGTTGTGTTCGCAAAATAAGGACAATTACGTAGTGGGTAACAACCATATCTCTGACTGTTATCAATTAAGTGCTCAGTTCTCCCGGAGACTTTTATCGCATCGGGATGGCACGATGCTGCCCATATAATCTGCATGATAGTCAATGTGTCTAATATAATTTGTTTGTGTTTTAGATGTGTCAACAAAAATCATTTGGAGTGTGTTGTTTTAGGTATTCCCAGAAGAAGTAAAAATGTCGGCCAACGTCGTTTTCGGGTGCGTGATGGCACTTCTCATCATACTCTTCACAATCAGTTCTATGGCCAGATATTATATTAAGGTAACAATTTTAAATTACTTAATTGCATCCTGTGCCTTATCGTTAAATTGATTAGTGTCCGAAATTAAAAATGGGGATTAATAAATGCTCCGATAAATGTATAAATCTACATTATCAGATGAAAATGTTTTATCTGTGGACTTTAGAATCCATCGGACTTAAGACAGTAGATAGTGGTAATGAAAGAGTAGATATCCGATTTATTATAGGTATTAATCTTATTAATTGATCTATTGATTAATCTTATGAATTCTGTATCTAAGTAAAAAATGTGGTGCACAGCAGAAAGGCCTACCTCACCAAATTAAAAATTACTTAATAATCTCAAATACGAGTAGGGCTGCCATTCGTCCGGGTTTCCCCGGATTTGTCCTCGTTTGGAGGCCGTCCGGGGGCCGTCCGGGCGGGGTTTCAAGAAGTGTCCGGGGAAAACCCGGACACTTTTTATGTAAAGAAACACCTCATTCAATTTAAGTATATGTTAATAGTAAATGGGTTACAAATTAGGTATTATTTTGTTTTAAAAAATCGTACTCGTTCGTGGAAAAAATGCGATTTACGCCAAATGTCCGGGTTTTTTTAATGTTTGTCCGGGTTTGGCGAAATTCGAGCCGAAATGGCAGCCCTAAATACGAGGAGTGTTATCAATCCAATGTGTAGGTATGATGAGACCGATATCTGAAACAAACATTGGCAGTTGTATCTAATGAAGTTTTTTGTTCCAGTTCACATTGTTTACAGTAATGTCGTTGATATTCGCCACAGCTCCAGTGCCACTTATGTTGATCAAGCCATTTGATCCTAGAAATGCACTGTAAGTACCTATCTACCTATCCTATATGATTTTATTTTATGTAATGTTTTTTATGCAGGGGCCCGATTCTCCTAATTTTACTTAAGCAACATTCGATTGACGTTCGACTCGATTCGACTGAGATCCGATCCCGACTCGATTACGATTGAAGCGTATGTGGCATTCCGCTATTTTTTCTTTGAAATAAACGTTTTTATCCTTTTCTGTCATTCAATAATGAATAATTTTGTCTGCAAATGATTTACGATTGCACAGCAAACTACCGTATAGATCAAAATTACCAAAATAGCAGACCAATCGCACACCAATCAAATGTCAATCGAATACGATTGGTCTTTTATTAGTAGCAGAATGCCCGATATGGTTAAAACTGCTATTGCGATCATATTGCGATTCGATTTCTATTCGATTTTGACATTATTAACTTAGGAGAATCGGGCCCCAGACTTATATCGCATTCTCATTAAAACTACTTTCAGTATTGTGTTGCAATAATAGCTATTTAGTATTTTTTTCATGTCTGGCTTAATTCAAACAATATTGAAGGCCATAAAATGTGTGTCGTTTGAATTACACTTTCATAACTCTGCAATAAAATACATATTGATAAGATTAAAATAGTTGCCTAAGTATATGGTGTACATTACAGTTATTTTTCATTTCCATTGTTAGTTTGGTCACAGATTATTAAGGCGGGTCGGTTCGTCGGTTCGTCTACCGTAGACCTGCCTTTAAATAGCTACCTACGTTTGGTAAAAAACTTGTGGGTACTTAACTGAAGTCACATTTAATTTAACATTAATCATACTTCAATAACTGTAGGTTGTCGTTGCTGAAAAATGCTGATTGTCTTATCACATTGATGTTCACGGTCAAATGCGAAGATCGTTCAGAATTTAATAGTTTTTAGACCGTAGTAAAATAAGATAAGGATCGATACCTAACGTTTCGATTGCAGTGAAAAGAATTCAGATAAACGAAAGAATGACTCGGTAAATAAATACAGACCTATTAATATCGATGAAGCATAACAAAAACGAGGAAGTTCCAGCATTACATTCTATCAGATAGTCTGAGGTTAAAGTTTAATTATGTGAGTTACATCTAAAAACAAAATTGTAGCTAGGTACCTATCTTTACCTACATACGCTGGTATGTTTCAGACATATTATTATTGTAATTGGTTTCCTTCATTCGCGATAAACCACATTCATGACGTTAATACTAACGTAACGTTCCTGCTACATAAGAGTAATTAATTGTATTTGAAAAATCTATATTTCATAAATGTGTAGAGGTACCTATCTATCTTGCTACAATGGATTCTATTATAGGTACCTATGTTTAGAATATTTTTTTATACATAGAACAGTCGTATCAAGGTTTCGCAACTCGCACCATATTTGTGGAATAACCATAGAGTACAGATTGCAGAAAAACTACAGACTTAAAAAAAAACTATTCAATCTTTATTTCGTACTAGCGACCCCGTCCCGGCTTCGCACGGGATAACAGTATTTCCCCATTACTTAATGCATGTTATTATACATATAAACCTTCCTCTTGAAACACTCTATGTGATAAAAAAAACTGCATGAAAATCCGTTGCGTAGTTTTGAAGATTTAAGCGTACAAATGGGACATAGGGACAGAAAAAGCGACTTTGTTTTATACTATGTAGTGTGTATAAGCAGGTAGGTAGGTACCGTTGCTCCGGTTATGTAAGTGGAAACTGTAACCGGGGACGCATTTTGAAACAATGCCTTGTCAGATACCAGTGGCAATGGCCTTCCTAGACGTGACATGATTATAGAAGAAGTGTCTTTTTTAGCTGGCTTCGGTAAGGCAAAGCCCGAAAAAAAGTATCGTAACGATAGCAAACCTCTCTGGTTTCGACAATCTACCCTTAATTATTGGAATAAAACTCCTACCTACAAATATATAAATAGTTTCTGGTAATTATTAATATAACAGCAAAAATATCGAAAAAGGTGGTGAAATAATCGCTATTGATGCTAAAATACAATATCATAATTTGATCTGCGATAATGAGAATCTGCATTCTTTATATGCCTGATATGGTCTCTGCAATGCAGGTAACAGCAGTAGGACTTAATACGTCCAAAATTTACCATATAATAATTATTATTAACTTTCCATAACTATCGTTGTTTGTAAACTAGCATAATTATCGTGAAACGGAACTGATATGACTGATGCAAGCGCTCATTGCAATTAGTGAAATTAAATAAAGTTGAAGGCGCGGCCGTGGCAAACATGTTAATTACCAATTAGATAAGAGCTCGTTTATAATTTTATTAAGTATTGTGTACCTAGTCACCTACCTACACTTTCTACTTATCATGCTATCGATCACCCAAAGTTGATCATCACCTTATTTTTAATGTAATACCTATCGACTTACTTTAATTCTAGGTCCAAACCCAAACCATCTAAATCCGATATTTTTAAGGCCGCCTCATTAAAATACGGTGAAAGAACACTGAGTCAGTTTTTTTTTTCTGCACAGTGATCTTTCCAAAACATGACACTGTTTTTCATATTTCCTTTATAATGATGGTGGCGATAGTTTTCTAAGCAGTGATTCATTCGGCTTTCATGACGTTCCTCCTGAATCCTGAATACTCCTGAATATAAATAAAATAAATATCTCGCGTTCCCACTCTCGGTCATGGTAGCCATGAAACTACAGCACGTATTTTTTTACACTGAAAATTTAGCCTGAAGGTTTAGTAGACAGAGGAAGCAGAAGCTATCAATTTTAAGACGTTATAAATATTAATTTTCAGAATACCAGCATTCTTCTTGAGGTGTTTCGCGAAGATACTCGGTCTTCGGTGGACAGTGAGGGGTCTAGAAAATGTGGACAATAGTCGGGGAGCGGTGGTGTTACTGAACCATCAAAGTGCCCTGGATCTTTACGGTATGTAGTATTTTATATTTTAAATGTAAACTAACGTTTAGTTAAGGCTTAACAAGGGAATAGTTAGTGTTTGTCATATTGTGGTAACATCAAAGTGTGCCTTAGGAAAAGTATCGTTTAGGTGTAGGTAACACATGAACGAAAAAATATTTTTCATTCTGAACTTTGTCTGAGTTTTCGAATCATCCGTAGACCAGGAAAAGTTCAAGGAAAATACTTGCGCCATCGCTGTTTGTCTTATTCCAACATTTTTCTATAATAACTGGGGAAAATTTCAGTTTTGAGCAATAGGTTCATTACAGTTAATATATTCATAGGTACTCGTTAGCATGTATATTTTATTTTAATAGTAGTAATAACAATATAATTGTGAATACAGACTTATAATATTTTCCGGTCTTATCATGATACAGGAGAGTTTTGTCTCAATTATAAAAATATGTGATTACAGTAAATGAGGCATATACATTGTAATTTACATTACCTGTCACAGGCCATTATTTACGATAGTAAATCTTTTTTTACAATGACTGATCATGCTCTGACAATCATAGCAGTAATGTTTGTAAATAGGTGCAGGCAAAAAACATCTCATATTTATATGTAAGCGATGCGGATGAATATTTTGATACTTAGTTTTAATATTTCCCTATAATAAGATCATTTTGTAAAACTATTGAATAAATAGTATCCATTGATAGAATAAATACGAATTAATGAAAGTAAGTAGGTACTTAGACTTACGTAAGTATTGCGATTGGCATATATAGCACGGAAGTAAATCTACGAAGTAAAAGTATGAGAATAAGAATTTCAGTCGTGACATTCAAGTTAAATGTAAGATACTGATCGTACTTACAGAAACACATACCCACCTACATGGTAGGCATTTATTACAGCAATTAGTACTTGTAATGTGAATATTTTGTACACATTAGTAGGTTTGATGAATAGCTCATGCTTTATGACCATCCTACGTAAACACGCGTGATCACCGACGTGCTTCGTGTTTACAAAATAAATTGTACAATTAAATTGATATGAAGTTGACACAGTGAACATTATGCTGTTAAGTAACTGATTTATGAACTAAACTAGCTTTTGCCCGCGACTTCTTTCGCGTGGAATAGTAACTTCCGGTAGATTTTTGGTTTGACCAATAGGTGGCGCTATATGTCCGGAATAAATTTTATTTTTATATTTTTTTTGTAATAAAAACTATCCTATGTCCTTTCTCAAAGTTTCAAACTATATCTGTACCAAATTTCACACAAATCGATTCAGTAGTTTAGGCGTGAAGAAAAGACAGACAGACAGACAGACAGACAGACAGACAGAAAGACAGACAGACAGAGTTACTTTCTCATTTATAATATTAGTTAGGATTAGGATAGTTAGGATGTTATTGACTGTGTAGAAACAACCCTTGTTAGAGAAAATATCCGTAGGTAGATACTAATATCATATTTTTACATAACAAATAAACGGAAAAGCTACAATCACTTTAGATAATAAAGTGTTTAGATGTTTTTACAGATGCTTCTGACAAAATAATCAGGTATTAGCCCCATTTTGAACCTTATCTTGTCAATTTCCGCAGCCAAGATTCATAACGATCATTAGAAGTACCTAGGTACCTACCTATCTATCACAGATGACATCCTGCTCTCGAAAAAATCAGGCCCCTAATTTTCCCATCAAATATGTCAAAGTTTCAAGTTTATGGTCAGCTGTTTAGAATATGTAGAAAACAAAACGGATCTTATTAGTATTTTATCACTTTATTTAATCCATTCTCTGACTTGCAAATATTATATCCAAATATTGTTTTCAGTGTTGTTATCAGTGGCTCCAAATTATCCTAGATAAAGGAATGCACGTGGGTGGTATTTGATATTAAAAAGATAACAATGCTGTTTTTCGTTAGCTTGCAACTATTTTGTCAATTTATTTCGACTATAGCAAATAGAGCTGATAAATTAAAAATAATCTCGAACGAGAAAATTGGGCTGAAAGAATCGCTACTTTTCCCGAGTCCAGAGCCATGTCGAAAGATTTGTAATAAGCCAAAAATAGACCCATATCTGCTTGGGTTAATTTAAATTTAGTACTTATATTTATAAAAAGTATAAGAACTGTTATTTTGAAAAGCAATGTTTTGCAATTAATTAAAGCCTTACACTGCCTCATTTTTTATTACCTAATATAAAAATATCTAATCAAAAAAACCAAGCAGGTATCGTAGCTAGGTAGGTAGTTTAAATTAATTTACGGACTGTTATCATTTCTATGAAAGCTACAATCACCTCACTAAGTGATTGTCATGACTAATACTGAATGCTATTCATATCCATTCACTAGATGTACCTACATAGTACTTGCACTATGTAAGAGAAGAAATACCATCTTTTCGTGCATAGCATAGCCAACGTAAACAATTAAATGAATATTTATTTCCGCTCCGTAACTGTCCAAAATAGAAAGTATGCTAGTGGTTTACTGGCCTGTTATGCAATTGGAAGTTTCTTAATGTGTGACTAAGATTTGATGAAATTTTGTTAGGCCCATTTTCATCATATACGTCCGCTTTTCTTTATACAACTGTTAACTTTGACAACTGGTCGTAAAATTCATAGTAATTTTTGTCCTGAACTTGGGCCTTAGGTCAGGTTATGTTTTGACCTCTTTTGAAGCCGAACTGACGAACATATTTTTTTTTGTTTTTAGCTCTAGCAATTATATGGCCGCTCATGTCCCGGTGTACGGTGGTAGCGAAGCGATCGTTGCAGTACCTTGTACCATTCGGCACTGCGACTTGGCTGTGGGGCACCGTTTTCATAGACAGAGGCGCACAGACTGCACGCGATGCCCTCAACAAGCAAGTCGATGCTATTAAGAATCACAAGGTAACATTGCATGAGCCTTAAAACATACCGTTTTTTTTCAACCATAGACGTAGATATCCATTAATTCCGCTGAATTGAATCCTATATTTGTCTAGTTGATTTCTTGTCTTCATATCAAAGTTGAAGGATTACCAGTCATCCGATCTAATCATAGTATTAGCTCCATTACTCATCAAAATAACAGAGCAAAGGTACATACTGTAGGAATTTGCACCGTTGTTATCTTTATCGAGAAAATTTATGAGCCTATTTTTTTACTTTTCCGGTTCCTCTTAGATACTTAGATAAAGCATTTTCGTTATCAAATCGCCTTCCAGAATGGGTTCAAATTCATAAGTCAATATATATTCGTGTGCAAGGACCGGCGCGTTTTCCTGTAAGAGAACTATACATATATTGTATCTATGTTAGTTTTGCAAACAATGAGACCTTGTACTTGTGTTGTTTTACGGCGCATTTCGTCATACCATATGATCTAATCGCTAGGAATGAGCTGGCGTACACAATACGTACGTATACCTCTTCCTTCTAAAATTAACGAGCATGTACATTTCTAAGCTAACATTTGATAAGTATGTGTAAATATCCTGGGCGGTACGGACGACAACAAAGAATTTTCCATTCCTTGGTACTATATTGATACAGGTAAATAAAGGGCAATATAGTACAAAAACTAAAACAATGCCCATACAATATGTTTACAGGTTAAAAGTTAACGTTTGTCTTACTAATGACATAGTTAGATATGTGCGTTGTATTTTGTATTTGGTAAAACTTGTCTATCCAGCAAAAACATATCCAATATGCAATTAAATTGACATTAAAATGCACAACAATGCCTAGATTTTATCACTCATCATTATGACTTAGATTATCTATATAGGAATAATTAAATACCGCCAACGGTTTCATTCTATTCCCGAGGGAATTACTTCCCGCAGCCGGGTAAAAAATACCCTATGTGCGTTGGCCTGAAATCGAGGTAGTCAGATAGATACACTTAACGTTCGTATTTATTAATTACAATTGTTGTAATATTCGTTTTCTGTTGTATTACAATTGCTGACACTCCACAAGAATAGTGCGGCACCTCTGGTCTTTCTAGTTCCTGTTTTCAAAATCGATGTTGCAATCTTGAACAATAGTTTAGGTACGTATAATAGTTTAGCTTACACTGACTCTATACTTACATAATTACGTTGAAGCAGACCCAGTTTTATTGATGTCGTATTCAAAACAAGAGTTCGTTGTACCAGCCAGCGTCATCTAAATCGTATATTGTATATAAAGCAAAATAAATGCGGAATGCTTCCGTATAAGTAAATGGAATAATTACATCAGTACTCAATAATGTTTTTTTAGTACTCGGTTATTGACCTATAAGGAGTAGTGGGTGTGAATAACGGTTATAGTTAAATGTTGACTGAGGATCTTTATGGATATTTCATTTCCGGCCTTTTTCTAAAGGTGACTAAATCCTACTTTTGTTCCTTTTGAATCCCATTATGTTCAGAGCCACGGTAACTCTTCCGATCAATCCCGCAGTCCACCCTCGATAGTTATAACTTGCCACCATGTTTTGTAAGATAGAAAATTAACCAGAAGTATTCGCGAAAACTACAATGTCAAATTAGCATTTTAACTACCACTTACCTAACTGGTAGGTTCATCGATAAAAGACTTCGTGACTAAGGCCAAGGTGCCTCCTTAGCAACATTTCTTTACCATGCAAAAGAAGTTTAGAATTCAAGTTTTGTTTTTGCAGTTTTGAGAAAAAAATGTGTAATTTTAATTATTAAAGCAATGCCATCTCTTTGGTTCTTTTATGGTCCCTCAAATTAAATCCTCGCCTCGTGAACCTGTGTACAGGCTTTACCCACACGCGACTAAATAATATAATACCCAAGTACTTAGATTTATATATTTGCAAACTACATGATATTCAAAAAGTAGATAATAATTTGTCGTTTTCCCAGCTTAAATTATTTTAAGAAAATATTTGACGATTCCCAAACAAAAACTAACAATTGGAACATTTAAGATAAATGCAAGAATGTATTCTTAGAACTTTTGAAGCATTCCTAAATTAATTAAGAATACTATAAAAATAACTGTGTTTCGGATGGCACGTTAAACTGTAGGTCCCGGCTGTCATAAAAAATCCTTGGCAGTCGTTACGGGTAGGAGGTCAGATAGGCAGTCGCTTCTTGTAAAGCACTGGTACTCAGCTGAATCCGGTTAGACTGGAAGCCGACCCCAACATAGTTTGGGAAAAAGGCTCGGACGATATATATGTTATGGACCATGTGATTAATTCGGGCATTATAAATAATGCCCGAGCATTATGAATAATGTCTAGCTTTATCGGGCCAAGTGATTAATAACTATCTTAACTTCATTATTTATCACATTGCACGGGCATTATTATATTGCTACATGGCAGTTGGGCAATTTGATAATAAAGCTATATGCGGTGATATTTTCATTTGACTTTTATTAGAGCAGATGTTAATTATGCCAAATAAGGAGTCTTATTGCTTAAACTTTAGTTTAATTTTTTTAAAGAACAAAGATATGTTGTAAAATTGTTGTTTTAAATTTAATTATATTTTATGTTAAATTTTTAATGTGGGAAAATATAAGTCTAGCCACATAATTATTTATTGGACACATGATTAAACTTCTAATTTTATAACTAAGCAACGGGGAAATGACATCATCATCCTCCGAGCCTTTTTCCCAATCATGTTGGGGTCGGCTTCCAGTCTAACCGGATTCAGCTGAGTACCATTGCTTTACAAGAAGCGACTGCCTATCTGACCTCCTCAACCCAGTTACCCGGGCAACCCGATACCCCTTGGTTAGACTGGTGTCAGACTTACTGGCTTCTGACTACCCGTAACGACTGCCAAGGATGTTCAATGACAGCCGGGACCTACAGTTTAACGTGCCATCCGAAACACAGCCAATGGTGTCTAAGATATACTTAGAAAGTACATACAAACTTAGAAAAGTTGCATTGGTACTTGCCTGACCTGGCATCGAACCCGCGCCCTCATACTTGAGAGGTTGGTCCTAACGGGGAAATGACATAGCCTCTAATAAACTAATTCGTCTTTTTTACAACGCCAACTAAATATTCTATAGAAAGCTTTAAGTAAAGGTCATCAATTATTGTGACTAACTCGGCCTCGTTTTTAGCATATTGCCATTTATAACCCTCAATTGAAGAACATTGTATTAAAAATTGAAGTTAGTGACTAAAACGTATCGCTGCAAAACCGACTTCACGTAGTCTTGACTGCCCTACCCCTAGAGTGCAATTCATAACCGCGTAGGCGCGGAGGGGCGAGGCGGCCTGCGAGCTGAGGCGCAGGTAGTTTTAAAGCTCGCCGACGCGTCGGCGCGTCGGCGTCAGCAAGCCGAAGCTGCGGTGGTGAGCGTGAAAACCATCTGCGTCGATAAGCTCGCATGGGACCGCCGGAGCCCCACAGCACCGGAGCCGTGACAGAAGCCATGCTTGCTGCATGTTGCATGCTTACATTTTAAACGTACTGAGTTAAAAAATTAGAAGCTAAATAAATATATTTTATGATGTCATTTAATAATATTTTAGAAGTTTACTGTTAGAATGCATGCTACAAATTTAGATGCTAAAAAATAACCATCATGCTGAGTTGTATTTAGAGTGGTTTACTTAGAAGATAACGAGTGGCTGATAGTATTATTTAGATGCTCCTTAATTGTGGCTGACTTAGTAATTTAGAAGGCAACATACATTATTGGGGGCGAATAATGATATTAAAAAGGAGCCTGTTTAATAAGCACCCTTTTAATATGACTTTCTTTAACTTTTTAATGCGAAAGCTAGTGGATTTTTAAGGCAGAAGTCCTTCATAATTAATCCAAATCATGAGGCTGATTATTTAAGTGGTTTAATATTTAGTTTATTTTAAATTAAATGGCAATAACGGTCAATTTTAATATGTTTGTATTACTTTGCCCAAAAGGTCACGGGCAATATGTATAGTGTCCGGTCAATTTGATTATTTGAATAATTATTATCAAATTGCACTCTCATATTGGGCATTTTTCATAATGACCGGGCATTATTTATACTGCCCAATTTATCACTTGGTCCATAACATATATACTATATATACTATAAAAATAACTAAAATTATCCTTACTATAGTTCGGCCATTCAGAGAATGCGTTCCTGACACGTCGCGATTGAACTGACGACGTAACTTTGCAATGGCGTTGCAGTTACGATAAAAATATTTTTGCTGGTTGTTTACCGTTTTAACAATTGAGGAGCATTAAAACAACATTATTATATCAATAATCAATGAATGTTATAATTTTGTGCCAAACTGAGTGTCAAATAACTTGGTAAACAATATTTTTCTAAATCTATACTGCGCTATTACAAGGTTATGTCAGCGGTTTATATTTTGTAGTGCTGTGCTAAAAATAACAGGCAAGTATCGTAATCTGTTCTTATACAGTTATAATATAAAATAATACGTTTTGATTTTCTTTTTAAGAATTGGAAAATAATGGACTATAAGACTTAATTATAACTTTTATGAAATATAAAAATAAAACTATGACCAAACCGCATTTTTATACTTAGATTAAAAATGGTAACCCCAAATGGCGTTATGGGCCGCCATTTTGTGACGCTAAAACAGTCGTCCGTTGTCGTTTCGTGCGCATAGACCACGTTTTTCAAGTGTTTTCGATCTGTTTTTATTTGATTACCCGGCTTTTGTTAGACCGAGATATCAGGATTGATTCTGTTATTGATAATAATATAATTATACATGTAGGCGAAGATGATGATGAAGACACCACCTCCTCAAGCAAATCGGAGTCTGATTAATATTCTGTTCGCACATTCAATTCAATGTACTTGTAACAAAGAATAAATAAAACAATTTTATTATATGAATATTACCTTTTTTTGGTTTCCACTTAAATAACTAAAATATAAAACAAATGATTCCGCCAATTTAAAACGAAAATAATCTTAAAATAATGCGGCGGTTCATTTTGAAGGAACGGTAACGAACTCAGTGTTATGTTGTGCCCATCACTAGTCGTGACTAACTGATAGGTGTCAGGAACGCATTCTCTGAACGGCCGAAGTATAATATTATAAATCGGAAAGTGAGTTTGTTTGTTTGTTTGTTCCGCTTTCACGCCGTAACTACTGAACCGATTGCTTTGAAATTTTGCAGACGTAAAGTTAGAAGTCCGGATTAAATAATAGGGTACTTTTTATCCCGAAAAAAATAGATATTCCCGAGGGAAAACAAAAATATTGTTTGCTTGATGGATGGATTGTAGATGGCGCTGTGTGTCGTTTAAAACAAGGTAATATATTGCAAACGAATATAAACATGTAAATTTAGAAGCTAAATGATACGATGATGAATCCCCGAAAATGAGGAATTCCCGAGGGATGATGTACAATTTGTTTAATCGTCTAAACTGTTTTTTTTTACATCTACTTATATATTGCAAACGAATATGAACATATAAATTTAGAAGCTAAATGATACGATAATGAATCCTCGAAAATTAGGAATTCCCGAGGGATGACGTACAATTTGTTTTATCGTCTTAACTGTTTTTTTTACATCTACTTATCCTGAAATAACTATAATTCAACGAATTACTAATTGGTATAAGTATTAGTTAAGTTATTTAGTTCTTGAGGTATGCGATAGATGGCGCTGGGTGTTTTTAAAACGTGGTAACAATGTGTTTTTAAATACGTAAGAAGTGGAATGATAGCTTTTTAAAACGTGGTGACGTTGTTTTTTTTAAGATACGTAAGAAGTGCAATGATATCTCGCGCTTTAACCTGTAGCTCATCGTATCCAGCGTTACATCGCGCTTCTTAGATTTTTCCGTGGGAATGAGAAGTTTTCTTATAGTTGTGATTTATACCGCAATATAACCGAATTCCACGCGGGCGAAGCCGCGGGCGGAAAGCTAGTAATTTATAAATTAAGAATACTATATACCTGAATTAATTAAAAATTCTATTTATTTTATTAAACTATGCCCGTATTTATAAAATTTATTAAATCAAGAATAGGTATGTACCTATATTTATTCTTGGATATGTATAATTTATCCTAAGTATTTTTGAAAATATAGCGCTGGGTAACCAACGTCATGAACATTAGATATTTTATATTTGTAATTTCCACAAACAATGAAGTAAATATGAAAATGCATAAATCTTCTCATTTTACTCACCTAAAACAATGTTCATCATAAAATTAAGTATCCTTATCCTTTTTTGTCGACAGCGAAAATTGCTGCTATTCCCTGAGGGCACGCGGCACTCTGGTGACAAATTGCTGCCGCTACGCAAGGGAGCGTTCCACGTGGCGATGGACGCAGGCGCTCCCATACAACCCGTGGTTGTTTCCAAGTACCACTACCTGGACGGAAAGCGACAGAGATTCGGCTCAGGTGGGTGATTGACTTGTTTGGTATTGAAATCGGTTTTACCTGCCGTTCATGGAAATGGCCATTGAAATTGTTTAGAGTTCCATTCATAAAAAAGTAATATATACAACATTTAACCTTCGTTCTGCAATTTGCAAGGAACAAAGCTTAGGTTAAACTCAGGTACCTAATTCCGGGTAACCACTACAAACACACCACGATGATAAATAACGGTTACTGTATATAAATCATTGCATTGCATTATTTTTCTTCCTGCCCTGTTTGTTCCCAATGATTGTGGGATCGGCGCAATATGTTTGCATTGCATTAATTCCTGTATAAAAATATGATCTCTTCTACTAGTAAACATACCTTACTTACCCCATAACATTTAGAAGTCATTGCGATGCCGCGATTTGTCTGGTTCATGTTGCCTTTATTAATTTGTTGATTTGTCTAATTTACAGGCGAGTTTATCGTGTCGATTCTGCCCATGATCGAGACTGAAGGTATGTCGAAGGACGACATTGGAGCCCTGATCGAGAAGACACAAACGAGCATGCAGGAAGAGTTCACCAAGATCTCGATGGAAACGTTAGCGCGGCGCAACCTACGGAATAAGGCTGATTAGTGAGGTACCTACATTACCAACATCCCGTCTCATTTAATATTATGTGGTACATATTGGGTAGCATCAGTTATGTGGCATTGGTATCCAATCCATTATTTCTGACCATAGTGACGTTAAGGGCCGGGCCCCAGTTCCGAGAAGTAGTAGCGCGAGTCGCATTGTTGTCATGTTTTTTCTTGTATTTGCAGGTAATTAGAAATTTCATATCGACGTGTAAAAAGAGCTGTGATAAACAAACGTATAAAGAAATAGTTACGATTGTAATTTGACAATTAGTTGTTGGTGTTTATATTGTTGTTCTCTGTAGAAATGTGTATTTATGTAATGTAATAAAGTTAACAATTTAAGAAGGAACGTTTCATTAAAAATGCATTTACCCTGTGATTTCTTTTTATTAAAAGATTTCACATACGAAAATAATATGTAAAAATATACATTTCATCGTCGTTTTTTTTTTCTACTGAATTGTCACACGAATACATTTAATTACTAATAGTATTTTAGATACATCATCACAATATTTGCACATATACGAGTACACTGATATACAATTAGATACCAATTTGATAAATGATCTTAATATTTATGACAAATTATAATTATTTTTAAAAGATTTAATAGTTTCGTGAATTTTTAGGAACAACATTTTTATTTGCTGTCGATTAAAATGTAGGTTCAAATTTTTAGTAGGTCCCTAGTTAAGTATGGAATCCGGGTATTTGTATGATATGTTATTCTAAAAACCCTTTAGAAGCTTCAGATAGCTTAGAAAAAGTGTAGCCACTTATATTTTTTGACGCTTGCCATACATGGTTAAGAAGTGAAGCATCGTGCTATAAACTGTGGAATAACACAAATGACTGGAATAAATTAAAAGCTACAAAATAAATCAAAGATTGAGGGTACTTAACCTCTTTTAGCTGTTAAACTTCTTTGTCCCTATCATTTAAGTTCAAAAATAGTTTGTCAAAATATGAAAAACAGCTAGAAAAGGTAATTACCGACCAAAGCGGTATTATGAATAGTTAGTATTTATTATTTCGCTAATACCATAGACTAGACAGTTCACGATGTTGAATTTATAAAGTAGGACATGGCAAAATGATAGCTAATCCAATGAATATAGAATTCTTCAATAAATTGATCATATTGTGAGAATGCCACAAACTAATTTGGCAAGTTATAACTAAAATATCGACAGTAGCTTTGACCGAGTTATTATTGGATACAATTTATCAAAGCCTATTACTAGAAGTAAAAGTTTGTAAAATATGTAGAAACATGACATAGATATACAATCATTATTAATACTACATGTTAAGTATTCGAAAAGCGTCATAATATTGCGTAAAATATTCTAACTTAAATACACAATAATCGGTAGTATGGCTACATTATTAATATCGAATGGCATGATAAAAGCATTTATTTACATTGAATCATTAATTATATGCAAGTAAATTATGACGACATTTAAAACAGAAGAAAAGCTTAGGTACATGCACTATAACTGTAAGTGTCAACTCCGAATAATTTACATGTATGAAGTAGATAAATGTTATGACTATACAGCACTACAAGACAATATACTTATAGGTAACATTTACACAGAATTTATTCAGATAATATCGTATTTATAATATTGAGCTAAAGCAGAGTACAGCATTGATTGAGCAGAAGTTCATTTAGCCGTGTGTTGAAATGGTTTATATATAAGGTGCTTTAATATTACCTGCCAGGACTTGAATGGAGGGTAGTATTGCGTTTATAGTTTACAATAGTAAAGATAAATAATTGATTATTTGTCTTTTTTTTTACAAAAAAAATACATATAAATTTGACTTAATTTATTAGTTTAAAACCATCCAGTACAGTTGCGCATTGCCACACTTGCAGAACAGATGGAAAGAGATAGCAGTTGTTTTCATTGACGAAGCGACACTACGCGCGTAATTTGTGAACCACGTTATGCAGAGTAGAGCCAATGTTAATTTAACTTGTTTATTGTCTCAAATTGAATTGACTGTTCCGGGGAACGAAATTTCTTCACTATTGTAATCTATAAACGCAATACTGCCCCCCATTCAAGTCCTGGCACTTGGCAGGTAATATTAAAGCACCTTATATATAGTAAAGAATTTTGATAAACTTATTTTTACGATATAGGTGCTTATGTATAATGACGATTGATTTCTACAGAATTTAAATAAATGTTTGCTCAAATGTTTGTTAAGATAAGGAAAATTTCTTTGGTAGTTTTTAGCAAAGCTTATTAGCAAAAAAGTAATCTAATTTTATCAATGCAAGAAAAAATTATATCTTTGGTGGATAAATTTCTTCGTAACCAATTGATTTAGTTAATCTCTTTTTAGTTACACATTTACAATAGTTCTAATTCACAGATTGTAAAATTGAAAACTACTTACTTAAAAATTATTATAAAAATATTATGATGAAATATTTAGTATTAGAATTATAAATTAATGTTATCTAAAAATTGATACAAAGGATTTATTGGTATCTTTTATACTGCAGATGATAAGACAAAATTCGTTAGTTTTGTAATATTTGGTAATCCCGTTGTTAACGAACTAAAGATATATGCCTCATGAGTCTGGTGTTCGTAATGTTCTATAATGGGTATTAATGTGCTCCTTATAATCTTTAAATAACATTTATAAAAGATGGGTAATCGTCGAATTTCAAATGGCACTGTTAGATATATTACAATACACATACTTTTCCAAACTTTGTAGATACAAAATACACCTATAAACCACCTATATACACGTATAACAAATATCGTTAAAAGTTTCTCAACAAAATTAGGTAACTTCCGATATTCAAATTCACTTTTGGAAAAATCTCAAAGGATCGATTAACGAGGCGTAACGATGGACGTTGATGGGTTTTTAACTTGTTTACTTTTACGAGCAGAAAACAATAAGAATTGCAAATTTTATAAATTAGCCGCCGCATTTGGTTACATAATGATGTAAATTACCACATAGGCGCGAAAGTTTTCCTATAAAGTTTGTTTTTCGTGAATTTTCTCACGATCCTATTTAAAATACGATTCTTAAAACGTATACAGAATTTATATAAGCGTTAAAACGAAAACAAGTAATTGATTACCTATATGTGTAGTAACTTAGTGATTACGATATCACTGGGCAATGCAAAGCACATCATACGATTCAAAAGTTAGTCGTTTACATGACTAGAAAGTAAAATTAAGGTTATCCTGCTACAAGGAACATTTTCTATAATAATATACCTAAACTAAATATCGAGTGGCGATGCAATTACGTTCAACAAAAGCGCATAAATATATATATACGCTATAAAGCGTTACGAAAATTAAGATAAAATAATACTGGATTTTAAATACTATTAAGTTATGCATATTGTTTACATTGATAAAAGGCCTTCACTCACTAGACCGTAAGTGGAATTTCAAGCACCTACAGTCGAATGTTCCTGAGTCATCCGAGTGCATTGCTTGTAGGCGCATGCATATAGGTTTACTGCAGATTTCAATACCCGATATATCCTCGATTAGAGATTGAATTTTGACATTAGTTTCCTACAAATTATGTCAAATTTCAGTCACAATAGATCAGTCATTTGAATCCACAGTTAGAATATGTGTTGTACAAAACGCTCGAACTACATATTCAAGCCAAAGCTTAGGTAGTCTTACCGCTATAGTGTAGCATTATAACATAGTTATGTACACCCTTTGACGTGTATGTACACTAGGTAATTACTTAGACAAATGGTATTAAATAGTAATCAATCAAACTCGACATGCCGTCGTTTGTTGTGACGGCGATCTTTATGGAATGTTACTACCCAGTGAGTGGAGGCCTTTTTTTACCCGAATGCGAAGAAGGGTTCTATTTTTTAGTAAAATAGTGCGAGGAAAGTATCGATCTTATTCACGACGGCTTGTTAGATAACTTCGTGGTTTATTGATACTCTGTAAATACAGCTGGCTGAACGCTTAAGTGATTACGTATTACACAACTTATTTATAGCTCACCAACTGATATAGTGCGTATTGTAGACTCAAAGCGTTCACTGAATACTGTAAAGATTTTTTAAATGATCTTTTGTGGCGTTATGCGCCCTGATATTGGAATGGATTTAAGACGACGAAATCTTATTGCACCAGCATTAAATGTTATATTATTCACTATAATCTCGTATCTAAGTTTGTAGGGTACCATAACCTCGGAACCCTTTTAATTGTTTATTGAAGTCTGTTTTATCTTAGTATCTTCTGTCTTACTTGTTTATATCCGTACAATGAAATTCAATAAAGTACATATTGTGCGCTTTAATATTTAGGACGAATTTCTATAAACAAGAATTTCTCAACACAGCACTACTTCGGTAAGTATAGCTAATAACTAAACAAAAAAAAAAAAGTAGTCCATCAGTAGAACATCGTTCAAATACTGAAATGGTAATAGCTTCAGTCAAGTTGTATGTGCGACGTTGCTTAACGAGTGATTAAAATTCCACACTGCATCGATGCAGAAACAAACAGCTACACTGCAAGTGTGATTTGAATACAAAAAAAAGGTCAACAAAGTACAAATGATTGCCACGACGTGCCGCCTGTCGCAACTCAATCATCTGATGGTTGCTAATTAATGTTTTTAGATTGTTCCTTAACGTTCTACGGTATTCTATTTGATACAAATTTCCACGAACATTCCTAGCCTCGAGTCGTCCTTACTGTAAAGGCGTATTATGACATGCTCTGGCCTGACCAACGCTTTTCAAGCGTTGGCCACAGCCTATATAGATAAGAAAAAATAGAACAAATATAAATTTTATAAAAATAATACTTCGTACAAGTTTACATAAATAAAATACTGACTATAATGTGCAGCTATCAATTGAGTGACTTCGCCTTTGTCATTCACGTTTTTACTAGATTCCTAAAAAATACAAATCTAATAAAATTCACTTCACCAGACAATGTGGTGGTCCGTTAGACGATTGCAATAACACAAAAGTGTGCCTTAAATATTATAGATTAGTAAGACATGATATAAATTCCTAATATAAAATCACAGAAATATTCATATTTCTTGCGATTGGAATGCTCGCTATAGGTATATAGTACAAACATTTCAAGAACCAGCATTATTTTGCCGACCTAAAAGCTTAATAGTATAGTGATTATAAATTTATTTATAGCCGTACCAGCTATGCGTATGTGGCACTCAATCCGTGGCGAGAGGGTAGTTCGGTGGCAAGGCGCTCAGCACTTCTTTTGATAGTTCCTTGTATGCCGCATCCATAGTGTTGCGTACTTTGTTTATTAATGCTGGAACATCCTCCATGGTCAATCCCACTGTTGGGACCGGCTCTAAGCACTGAATCACTGCGTGCCCTGTAATGTAATAAAAATTTCATGTACTTTTGATTTATGAACCATTTGCTCGTTTAAATACAGCAATTAAATATTTAATGTGCCCTTTAAACGATAGTTTCGTGAAGGTTTTTAATCGATTGCTTTTGTTTATCTAGTGCTGATGTATAGTTACCGATAATGTCGACATGTCGTGACTGTAGGCCACGAACACCCGACTGCCTTAACTGTTTTACTATTACTTCACTGCTTTTAGTGTATTAATAGAGCGTGAGTTTCTTCACCATGTTTGTCTTTACAATTAGAAGCTATTATAAAATAAATGTTTTTGTATGTCAAAACATAATGTCTTGCAATTCACAATACTGAAGACAACACAATATGAATGTTCTTTTCAATGCCTTTGAAGTTTATTGCTCTGAGATAAGTGCAGTATTTTAAGAAAAATACATACCTTTATTAAAAATGTATTTCTTTCTATTTATGAAATAATAGGGTGAGAACACAACAGGTATGATTGGCACTTGGGCAGCAACCGCGATGTTGAATGCACCCTTCTTAAATGGCAGTAGTTTCGTGAAATCTTTGTTTCTTGTTCCCTCAGGGAACAGCCAAATCTTCGTCTGTAAGTAAGGAAATCACGACTTTTAATACAACTACATACAAATAGGATGGTGATTGGCTTGGTACATACTCCACTTCAGAGAAATAACACCATCCAATTGGAGAAATAAAATGATTATTAATAATATAGGAATTGAGATTTACCTTATTTTTAATCATGACTTCTGACGTAATTTTCAGCTGCTTGTAAGCATCCTTGGAGTTATTTCTGTCAATAAACACAACTCCTGCTAGGTACGCAGCCAGACCAAACGGCCACACATAAAATATTTCTTTCCTCGCTATAGCAGCTACTTTGTCTGCTACATGCCAAATGTTGAACATTCCTGGAATTTAAAAGAAGTGGATGAATCATACATAGTGCAAGATTTGTTTTACGTGTATTTGTAGACTATAAATAAAACATTTGTTTAAATAAAACTAATTTATGTGCGTGTGGGATGTAAGGTGGATCACCTTTGCTGTGGGTAGAATTTTAACAATTGCTTTTTTTACTACTGCTATCTAATGACTTTTATTCACTGAGCAGCTTCAGTCCACGGTTTCGAGGAAACCACTTCCCGTACCGGGATGGGTATAAAAGTGTTTTAGGTCCATGTCCTGGTCCTAAGCTACCTCAACACCAATTTTCAGACCATGTTTGTGTTAATGAATAGTATGATAACAAGATTAGGTAGCGTAAATGCAAGGCCTATTAAATAAAACAAATTACATAAAACATTTTCAGTATAGAAGCTCAGTTTCTTCTTTAGTAATGCAATATAAGCCAAATACATATGTATTATTTCTTATCCACAAATACCTGAAGTTTGTCTTATAGAGAAGACCTAAGAATAGTTGGATTTTTATAAGGATGACAATTGGCAATTGACCCCAGTGACGTTACATCATCCTACAATACACCATTAATAGGATAGACATCCATCTACAGGGATAATGTAGCAGTAATAAATTACACATTAATAATGTACATTACCTAACATGGCGCTAATATGTTGTAGTGCTACGTTTCATAATAACAATTATATGTAATTGTCTTTAAAAGATACAACGTAATACAAACACGGTCTTCATTTATTATCACTTCATTCAGCAGGACTTACCTTATCAAAGCTATGTGAAAAAATATTTAAAATATCTATGTCTATGTTTTATAGCCAAAGCAGGGATGAGCTTCAGTAAATAGTTCCTAAGATAAAATCATAGAGAATTAAAATACCTAGAATGTCAATGGATGATTGGTGGTTAGACACTACCACAGCTCCGCGGTCTTCAGCTAATACTTTTCCATTTCTCAATAGCCACTTCACTTCTATTACTTTGGTTACATGTTTTACTATTTGAGATCCAAATCTGTAAATAATAAACAATTGGATGCAATCAATTAAAACACTTGAGTTAATGTTTATTTGTATCAGGTAATTAGATATTGATTGTATAGTCATAATTTGGCATTGAATCTGTGTGATAGTATTGGATTCATGTGTTATTACGTTTGGGGTAAACCCATTCAGTAAACACCCCCGATGATTCAATGTTTGTACAGGTTAACAAGCTGAAGTCTTGAAATATGTTGTAACAGAAAAATACAAAATAGACTCCCGTTTTTATAGAAAATATATATACTTACAGGGAATTCTTCACATTTTTCGGATTGAACACAAAAAACGGCAATAATATCACCGCGGTTACAGAAGTCCAGATATAAAAGACGAGGAATTTTGATTTAAATTTCACGAAATTCGGTGTTTCAGAAAATAATTGTTTCAAGATGTACGTTACTACGATTATCACTATCATGTAAATGATTTTGTCCCACATTTTCAACACTACTTAATATTACCACTGAACAATAAAAACCGTCAAGCTTCTAAAAACAAAAATAAACACAAAACTGAAAGAAATCCTTATAGCGCGCAACCAATCATGAGAAACGAAATACTGTTTAGCGAGTGAGCGTTCCAGCGACTTGACAGAGTTTTGTTTGTACTTGAGCGTTATTTTGACGTAAAGGGCTTTGGAACGTTTAGAAACACTGCAGCACTGATTGCTAGATGTTAGAAAGAAACAAAGACAGAATCGATAATGTATATTGAAGAAAACTCACGAATCGATTATATTACGGAGAATAATTTATAAACGAAGAGTCACATCAATGATAATGTAATGTGTAGTCCTGTTATCATCAATTCAGGACCTTTTGTTAGGATTCAAGAAAAGTCGAGGGAAATGAACCTCTCGAAATTCTAGGCAGTCGTTGCGTTTAAACTTGACATTGTGGAAGCAAAATACAGTTTTGCGAACTACCCCCTCGACTGTTGAACGGACTCCAGGAGCTCTCTGTCAAAAAACGGTCATCTGTGGCGCGGACTCCAGGAGTCCTCTGTGAACCGTCGCGTCGCTTTATCTTATCGCTTTATGACGTAATGCAGAGGTCTGTTTTAGAGTTATATTATTCGAAAAAAAAAATTTTGTACTAGTTTTGCGTTGGAAATAATTGTTGCCGTGACCTGTCTAGGGAGTAAACTTCTAGTAATGGGGAAAGATACCTACCAGGTAGGTCACTGGACAATTACGGGGGACACGGGACACGGGTCTAAGAAAATAAAATGCTCATTATAGTTACCGGGTGAATTTCCCGGGACCAAAAATTGCGTGGCATCGATGAAATCGGTACTAAAAATCATTGTTATAATATTCTTATATTTTTTTCTAAGTAGGTGAAATAGTCATCTATGTGTAGCACTAAATATTTTGGTAATAGGATTAATTGGTTCTACAAAAAAAAAATAAACCTCAAAATCTTTCATTGCCGTGTTTGTCCACACGTCACCTTGATGTGTACTAGACCTTATTGATAAAAATGTATGGGTGCGTCCACATCTGGCGAATGCGCCGCGAATGCGCAGCACGCGAGCCGATCGCGAGCTGTCCACGAGCTGCGCGCGTGCATTTTTGTTCGTGCGCCGCTTCTGCGCCGCTCGCGCGCAGCTCGCACGCGACCTAAGCGCCGCACGCGAGCGGCGCGCAGGCGGCGCGCGACGTCTGCCATCTTCGATGGTACTGAGCCAATATACGGAACTGTAAGGGCGAGTACTGATTGCGCGCAGATCGCGCGCCGCTCGCGCGCTCTATACGAGCCTTGCGTGAGTTGCGCTAAAGAGGCGCACCGAACTATTGCAGTGACTGCACGCGCGCAGCTCGCGGACAGCTCGCGATCGGCTCGCGTGCTGCGCATTCGCCAGATGTGGACGCACCCTATTATAGATAGTTCAACTCAGATTTGCGCGCGGCCCTATGTGTGCGTCGGCTTGTAAATATACAACTTTCATTCGTGTGACAGTGACGTCGTCCGAGCATGACGTGTTCTCATCGCTTTTTGTTATGGGTACAGTCGTTTACGAAAATGTCTAGTTCTTCACGGAGAAAATGTTTTAAGGAGTCAGGTAGCGTTTCAAAAAAATGAAACAACATTCAAAGCTTTTTATTATTACATTTTACAGTTTATCATTATTTTCTCATACGGCTTTTCAAATTGACATTGACAGTATCTAAGAAATAAATGAAGTGAAATATCTAAGATGAATTAAATACTCCTTACATATTTTCTAGCTCGGGGTACGCGGACAATAAATAAATGTGTGGACTAAGAATGTAAAAGACCTATAATTTAGTATAATAATGGAAACAAAATGTGTGGGGAATTTAAAAAAATTATATTGCTTCGCATAATGTCGACCAAAATAAGACGGAAATAATGAAACTCATAAATGAAAGTTTAAGTCAAATTGATGAAGGGATGTTGGGTAATACTTGTCGACATGTACAAAAGAAAAAAGAAGAATACTATAGACATTTTGACATGGAGTCAGAATTTATAATTAACATTGGTGAAAGTAGCGAATCCGAAAATTCATCATTTGATTTTTCAAGTAGCGATACAGAATCATTATAAATAAATAAACTAAATTACGTAATAACTGTACTTTAAACAGCCGTATACAACCCCTAAATAACTGTATTTGTACCCGACTGTACCTCTTGTCACGCACACAAAGTCACTGTATATGTACAAGGGTCACCCACACATAGGGCCGCGCGCACGACTGAGTTGAACTTTTTATATTAAAACCTACTTTTATTTGATTCGTGAATAGTTAAAGTATTGATACGGAATACATTTGTTCAAATATTTAAACAATACCTACAACAAATGGTATGTAAAAAATAGTTTGTCCCAGAACTACCATTCATCACCATGTCCTAAACATATTTGAGAATATTGCTTTTTCTAACGGTTTGCATTTAGAGCACAGCGGGAGGGACCGCTGTGCTCTAAATGTTGCATATTAGTGGACGTCAAGGGTTCGACGTGGAATGACGTGTGCACGTGCCTGCGTTTTCGCGCCATAAATGAAAGTATTCAATTTTTTTATTACTGGACATTTTTTGTTTCATCGCCGTGGATAGGTCTATTTTCTGTTTGAATAATTTTGTCCTCTTAATTGATCATTCGGTACAATGCCATTTATCTTATGTTTATTTGTGACGTGTTAATTACTGTGAATTATTAACTGATTTTTGGTTTTTTGATGTTTTTACCTTGATATTCATCGCCGCGCTCTCATTTCCGTGGTTTCCGTGGTCAAAATTTGCTATGGCAATGAAAAAAAATACATGGCAATGAAAAAAAATACATTGCCGTGCCTTGTAAAACAATTCCGTTTCATTGCCGTGGCCACATGTTTCATTACCGTGACTTATGTTTTCATCGCCACGGCATGATTTAGAAAAAAAAAACAATTTGTACTATACAGTCAACTACAAAAAGATATTTCCACGTTCACCTCACAAAATGATAAACTTACACACACACCACTCCACTCTCTCTGTCATTTGACACTCCCATCACACGATAGACATTCAAACACGCACACACACATCATCTCACACATGCACACGGACTGACACAAACACACACACGTACGCACCTCCACATACACACGCACACACACTCACTCACATATACTACAGTCTAATTATAAACATAATAATGGATTGATTCTTTCTAGAAAGCCAAGATGCCTAAACCGAAACTATCGGAAGAGGAGAGAAAGGAAAGCAAAAGATTGTCTGAAAAAACGACGTGAAAAGTTCTTTCATTGCCATGGACGCATGTTTCATTGCCGTGCATGCATGTTTCATCGCCGTGGCATGAAAATTTTAATCTTGTATGTCTCGTTAATTTTTTAAGCTATCTACTAGATATTAAGTAAGAATACATATCTTATCAAAAACTTGAGTAAACACTATTTTTTCTTGTTCTAAAGTTGAAGAATAAAAAATCCACGGAAATGAAGAAATCTTTCTTTTATTGGACCCGTTGAAATTCACGCTACCGCTTTACTTATGACGTTTATTTATATTTACTAGTACATACATTTTTTAACTGAAAGTTAGTACCTTTAAAGTAAAATAATACTGGGTGTCCCATAAGTCCTTTGAAATCTAAATTTCGAATAAAATTTAAATGGCGCGCGGGAATGGCATACTGGGTGCAGGGATAGCACCAACGGTCTTTCGGAATTCATTCGCCATGGAAAGTTTTACCGGAGCGGACCGTGGTTTTTGTGTGCTTGAGTTTTATCACGACAATGATTCGGCCACCATTGCGCGGCGTAAATTTAGAGAGTATCGCAATTTGCGCACGTTTAATGACTGTCCCAGTGTTCAAACGGTTAAAAATTGGGTTCAACAGTTCGAGGTGACTGGATTTACAATTTTATTTTGTTGAATAAACAACGATCGGGCCGCCCAAGGACATCACGGACGGAAGACAACATCGACTTGCACTGCACTTGCACTACGCAAGATTCAGTTCGTGAAAATCCTACTCAATCCATTCGTAAGCGTTCCAATGCATTAAATACACCCAGATCGACGTTACAGCGCATTTTAAAGAAAGATAAGAAATTACCATCCATAAAAAATTCAGTTAAGGCGACGAATTGGTCTACAATAATTCCATAACCGGCACGCGCATCTAAGGCGCCAAAAGGGGTCGGAGCGTCTGAGCGGGGCGAGGATAACAATACGCGCGCTAGCTTATAACTAAAAGTCGTAAGCGACAAAATGGTTTTGTAATTTTATTATTTAGATATGATAAATTGATAAAAATTCCTTCTACAATTTTAAAGAGTATGTATATACTCAACTACTAAAAAAGTTAAGAGGCTTAAATCGGTCCCGTTTGCCCATAATATGTGAATCTCTTTTTAAAAAGAGGTATGTTTGATATATTTTTCTCTGTTATAAAAGTTACCTAATCATGTTTCTACGTCTAACAAAATAAGGTTTATATCATGAACTTTCAGGTAACCAAGTTGTATTTTGATCCGTTTTGTATTTACTGAGAAAAATTGAGATCCTTGGCGCCAAAAATTCCAATTCGTCCTCTTAATACAGGAATAAAAAGATACGCCGCGCAATGGTGGCCGAATCATTGTCGTGATAAAACTCACGCACACACAAACCACGGTCGGCTCCGGTAAAACTTTCAATGGTGAATGAATTCCCAAAGACCGTTGATGCTATCCCCGCACCCCGCATGCCATTTCCGCGCGCCATTTAAATTTTATTCGAAATTTAGATTTCAAAGGACTTATGGGACACCCAGTATAATAACTTCCTAGGTATAATCGCTCAATAACGACTAAATATAGTACTTATAAATAGTTAATCTACTATCTTATCAGTCAAGTCTTATCAAAATTCTTCAGCTCATATTTTCACTGGCATTCCCGGGCTGATTGGACTTCCTTGGAAAGCTGTTCGAAGGTGCGAGACATGAGCTGGTACATGCGGTCGGCGAGGGCTGGGACATCGTCCAAAGTTAATCCTTCAGTACGCACCGGCTCCAAGCACTGTAGTATCATGTGACCTGGAACGTACGAAGTAAGATTTTTTTATCAAGAACCAAAATAATTATAAGCTCTAAGTATATAAACAAAAAATCGGTTAACAAAGGATACGGGGAGCTGGTCGTTCAAATAGATATAGGTTAAACGAGTACATCTTTTCTGGTAGCAAAATCTAAATATATAAGGTAAAAGATACAAACACGAAGGTACATATAGGTAGATACCTACTCAAAATCTTAAGAAAAACCATGTCTTACCTCTATTGAAAATATATTTATCCTTGTCAATGAAATAGTAGGGTGAATATACAAGAGGAATGATCGGGACCTGCGCAGATACTGCTACATTGAAAGCACCTTTCTTGAAGGGTAATAACTTCCCGTCCCATTTCGTGTTCCTCGTGCCTTCGGGGAATATCCATATCTTGGTCTAAACGGAACATCATCTATCTATAGGTACAACAACTTGATAGGTACTTAGTCTAGCATCCAATGTAGCCGACGCACATTTTAATAATTTGACTTTAATGATATTGAATTTGAAAAACACATAGACCATTCATAGGTACTTTTAAGAACTCTAAAAATGGACTCTTCTAGTGCAGTGTCCATAGATCCGTGGTCTGTGGGTCTAGCTAGGCATTTCAACTGGCCTTCTTTAGAACCAAACCGTTCAAGTAAGTATAGATAATGATTAAGTTTGTTGCTATGATCATAAGTCGTTTACATAATTACACACCCAGTCGAATATAAATAAGTACAAGTAGGAGTAAACTAACCTTATTTTGGCGCATAAGCTGTTTCGCGGACTCCAGGACTTTGTAAGCTTCATTCGGTTTCTTTCTATCGATGAATAAGGATCCGCAGAGATATGTGACGATGCCTAAGGGACCTGTGTATAGTACTTCCTTTTTTGCAATCAATACCAGTTTCCATATCACTTGCCATGCGAAGTTCATTCCTGAAATATGATATTAAATGCAGGTATAAGTTTTCTATACGGTGTGGAAGACATACCTAGGTAATATTGAAACTTTTGATACCTATTAATCAACAGGCTTGATCATCAAATTTTTTAATCATTAATTTCTATCTAGCCTTTGATCAGCATGGCATCGCATTAAACGATTACCGACTTAAATGTTTTTTCTAGGAGTTTTAGGGACTGACTCACAGTTGAGCGAATTCTAACCCCTAGCCCCTTAGGAGTTAACCCTTATATTCCAGCTGAACGCTGATGTATAATAGAAAAGTGCGTGCATAATGCAAATTCCCCAAACGTCAACCGCACTACTTCGTCCGTATTCCGTCCGCCTCGTTATAAAAAAAATAAACTCCTATCCGTCGGGTTATGCCGTAGAGCAGTGGTTCTTAACCTTTTTGACATGAGGGACCACTTTGACCAAAGTTGTCTTGCCGGGGACCACCTCATCGGTTTACCTAAATTAGTACTCATTTCTTTATTATTTACCAAAAAAAAACTGAATTTTTGGGTCAGTTCTACTCAAAGCTAAACGCATGTTGTGTAGGTAAGTAAATGCAAATAAAGAAAAACTTGCCTATGTAGTTTCCAAATGCGCGAGCGAAGCGAGCGCGAAATTTTTATCGGACTTAAACCAAATACTACGTAAAATGTAGCCCAAACGTACTTAACTTTTTGTTTGTTGACAAATTGAAAAATAAGGGCATATAGTTTCTGAATACGCGAGCGAAGCGAGCGCGAAGTTTTTATCGGACTTAAACCAAAAAATACGTAAAATGTAGCCCAAACGTACTTAACTTTTTGTTTGTTGACAAATGCCAAAATAAGGGCATAATGCAGTTTCTGAATAGGCGAGCGAAGCGAGCGCGAAAATTTTATCGGACTTCAACCAAATATTACGTAAAATTTAGCCCAAACGTACTTAACTTTTTGTTTGTTGACAAATGCAAAAATAAGGGCATACAGTTTCTGAATACGCGAGCGGAGCGAGCGCGAAATTTTATTTATTTTTTAAGACTCAAAACCAAAATTACGTAAAATGTAGCCCAAACATACATTTTCATGAATGGGGGGGACTAGGTACGACACACCCGATATACGTCCATGCGAAAACCCCCGCTCACAATTATAAGTCGATAAAAAATAAGTTTGATAACGTATAGCAACGTCGCGAAGCTCAGCTTCGCGGACCACTTGGAATGCCTCCAGGGACCACCAGTGGTCCGCGGACCACCGGTTAAGAACCACTGCCGTAGAGCATGATGATTTTATGGTGTGCTTTTTAATCGGCTTCCAAGAAGGGTTATGCATGTATAGTGTGCATGGCGTGCAGGGTATGTATATTGAGCAATTGTAGCAATATAAGAGAGAATCGCTCGATAGACCTTCAACTGCGGTTGTTCAACCTGTTTCTGTCTTTTGGGCTCATTAGTACCTACAGATTTGTAATAGATACCTAGGTTCTTTGTTTTTTTTTAATAATATTTTTTTTAGCGTTTAGTTACCTCACCTGCTATATCTAGAACTGACTGATGGTTACTTATAATGACAGCTCCTCGATCCTCGGCTAGAATTTCTCCGTTGCGCAGATGCCATTTCACTCCGTAGAGTTTTGTGATTTGTCTCATTACGCTCGATGTTATTCTAAAATGGGAAAATTTGCTGGTGTCTACCAAATATGTTTTAATTCAGGTAAGTATATCGATTCTGATTTTAATTATACTGGATCGAAAAGGCAAGCTACACCAATGAAAAATCGCCATAACTATCTATAAGTGGGCATACAAAGAAGACGTTGTCGTGAGATAATTTAATAAAAACATTATTTTTAAATACAGCATATACGAAGTACATAATCCGTAGTTCCGGTTTGTAAAATAGCAAAAGTAGGATATAATTAACTATAGGTACTCAATAGGTAATTGGGGAAATTAGAGGGGATATGATTACATGAGAGAGTGTAAATAACTATAGTAGCTATAACTGTCCGTCAGTTGCACAAAGCTCCATTAAAGTTAAAGCGTCTTTAAATCTATTGCTGACTCTTTCTTCGTCAACCAGATAAAGTGTCAGTAATACATTTAATGAAGCTTTTACTTTAATGGAGCTTTGTGTAACTGACGGTGTGTAGTAAAATATTGGTTGGAAAGTACTTACATCCCATTCATGTAATGCTTCGGCCGAATCAGTAGTAACGGTAGAACTAACGTCGAAGTTAATGTAAGGAACACATAGTATGATGACAGTTTTAAATAATATTTAAAAATAACCAACTTCTTAATAAGAACACTTCTAAACCGAATTAGGCCAAGGATAACGGTGAGTGCTATAAAAATCTTGGGTAACATTTTGGCGAATTATTGTATCGTATTGCGTATTAGGTACTTGACTTTAGTTTTAAGTGTCGCAAAGTTCTCGGACTCGTAAAACGCACTTGATCAAGGAGACCTCTCCAATTCGAACGCCGGCGGAAAACTGTTATTTACAAGTTTAAGTTAATCCTTAAATAAGCTTAAAACTTGCGCCGTACTTAATGAGACAAAACTGGTTTAGTGCGTATAATTGCAGTGGGCATACATAAACACAATTTACCCATATTAATGAAAAAATCTGTACCTAGAATCTGTAGTTAGATTCAAATCTACTAGTTAGATTCATAGGGTGATTGCAATTGCATATTACATAATAATCTAAGTTTTTGTTGTTGATGAATTGTAGTGGTAGGTTATGTCCGAGCATTTCTAGTCAGTATAGGTTTTCCATTTGGCATTTAAGTAAAGGGAAACAATCTACTCAAGATTTTTTACAGAAATAGGCACGTATTAGGTACACAAATAGGTAACTAGTAGGTAAGTAGTAGCTGATAATAGTGAAAATGGAAACTTTTTTCAAAAGCTACTTATTTATATTTTTATTAATAGGTTTATAAAACAATGTTCTCTTTTCTTGTTTTACGACTTAATTTTGATTGTTTACTACCTGTACAATTAAGGTTCAAAGGATCCGCTACTTAGTTTTTTTCTGTTTAAAAACAAACGTGAGAATCGACTCAAAATATTTCCTGTCATAACATAGGAATAACAAATTGTATATTACAAAAAACCATATCTTATAAAAAGGTAATTTATTATTTTTGAATTAGTTATGAAGTAATTTCGATACTCGTTTAATTATTATATCCACATAGCTCTTTCCTGTGATTTCACCCGGATAAAACGGTAATAGTGCAGTTTTTCGACAGTGAAACAATTTTTCAAATTCGTTCTGTAGTTTCGGAGCCAGGGTACAAACAAACAAAATAATTATTCCTCCGTATAAAATAAGTATACGTGATTCTCAATGCCTATATGCTAGTATGTAATTGAATAGGTACCACCCGTGGGGACTGAAAATATACAAGGGATCGAAGGTACGTGAGGCGGCAATAGCAATTAACTATTGCGGAAGGCGTTTCTATTTTTAGGCATTTTGGCGGTTATGAGATTCAACAATTAGATTATCCTCAAATTGACTAAATTAACGAACCGAACTCTCACATTTTACTCTCACTCTCTAAAAACTCACATTTTAAACTATGTGTACCGAATAACCCATTGTTTTAATATCACTTGTGGAAACACAAAATTTAACTGGTCATGTCCCATTTAAAAAGGATGCTTCTAGAATGTTTAGTCTGCTTAATATATCCATGACTTTTTACTGATTTTAATTACTTGTATACTTTATTATTCTGTTCATGCGAACCTATTCCTACGTCCTATCTCAGTGGTTCTTAACCGGTGGTCCGCGGACCACTGGTGGTCCCTGGAGACATTCTAAGTGGTCCGCGAAGCTTTGCTTCGCGTCGTTGCTATACGTTATCTAACTTTATTTTCACCGACTTCTCTATGTGAGCAGGGGTTTTCGCACGGACGTATATAAGTAAAGTTTCGGGGTCCGGACCACCCCCCCTTCCCATTCATATCCATCTTACTTGTCCGACAGTAAAAAATGTATGTTTGGGCTACATTTTACGTAATTTTAATTTTGGTTCTTAAAAAAAATCTATTTTTTCGCGCTCGCTTCGCTCGCATATTCAGAAACTACTTATGCTTGCATTTGTCAACAAACAAAAAGTTAAGTACGTTTGGGTTACATTTTACGTAATGATTATTTAAGTCTGAAAAAATTCGCGCATTTGAAAACTACATAAGCATATGTTTGTATTCCTTTACATTTGCTTACCTACAAAAGAATAGAGAAGAATTCTGAACATAGTAAAGAGAATGCAGTCACAAAAATCTCATTAAATTAATATCTGTAACTTTTTGTTTTTTGCTAAATAATAAAGAAATGAGTTCTAATTATAAAGTGTGCTTGTATTCTTTATCAAAGAACCCTCAATTTAGGTAAACCAATGAGGTGGTCCGCGGCATGGTAAACTTTTGGTGAAGTGGTCCCTCATGACAAAAAGGTTAAGAACCACTGTCCTATCTCAAAGTAATGCTATGAGCAGATACTTACCTACGAGCTTTAAGGGCTGCGCAAAAAATCCAAAATGCCTTTATACTGAAATTAAAGGCATTGTTTCTTTTAGAAGTAAAGGTACGACCAACGTGCTTAGAATATTTAATTACTTACATTAAATACAAGGAAGATGGCTTATAATGAAGCTTGGGTTCACTTCGAATACCAGAGGAGTAATAAAATGTAATTAACTGCTTTAATAAGAACAGCTAACCGTTCATAAAGGAATCTGTTAATTAAAATAAAACTATGTTCGAATATTGGTGTTGCGGATAAAAATTGTATTTTATTTACAAAGGTTTGGGTACGCACTGATTGTTTGGCGGGCTGATATTGGACGCCACTTTTACGTTTTATTTTTCATCAAGTGGATGATCGCTACGCGGATTGTTAATTTAGTCAACTCTCGTGTATTTTTGTGGTTTGGGAGTATATTTCAACTAGTGATAGTTAAAGTATGTTGTATTTAGTGGTTTTATTAAGTGATACTAGTGACTGTGATGAAACGACAACCTATCAAATAACCATAGTCAAAATCGAAGGTACTAAAAAATCTTTTAAGATCATAGTTTATTCATTATTTATAGCTGTAAGCAAGTTTTTTCTTGGATGCTTGAGCAGGTTATGATATGATTCATCCACATAACAGAATACTTACCTACCTATTTGTTACAAAACATGTAAGAAATGAAGAAAAAATAATTCACACGATTGTTTGTTAAAAACTGATTAAAGATTATGTATTTCAGAACAGGTTAGGACAATGAAGTTTCCAACAGCGTAGATTGTTTACGTTTTTAAATATGTATAAGGTATTATGTATTTTTTTATTTAATAGGTACCTAATATTTTGCAAGAAGCTTTGATTCTATTTATACATATAAGTGACTAGCTGTTTTCCCGCGGTTTTACCCGCGTCCCGTGGTAACTATTGCCCGTACCGGGATAAAATATAGCCTATGTTACTCGTGGATAATGTAGCTCTCGAATGGTGAAAGAATTTTTAAAAACGGTCCAGTAGTTTTTGAGCCTATTCATTACAACCTAACAAACAAACAAAGTTTTCCTCAAGATAATCCATAGGCAAAGGTACATAATTATTACAGCCAATGGAACTAATAAACAGTACTTTACCACAAATTGAACGTGAAGCTCGTGTAGTGGACTTAACATAGGTACTAACTGTACTGATAACGTTCTATCTATAAGCTTGGGAGAAAATCTTTTTGCGCTTTCCCACAACTTACAAATACCCATCGATCTAACATTATAATGGATACCAGCTCATTTTTAGGGTTCCGTAGCCAAAATGGCAAAAACGGAACCCTTATAGTTTCGTCATGTCCGTCTGTCCGTCTGTCCGTCTGTCCGTCTGTCACAGCCGATTTACTCGGAAACTATAAGTACTACAGTGATGAAATTTGATGGGAATATGTGTTGTATGAACCGCTACAAAAATATGACACTAAATAGTAAAAAAAAGAATTGGGGGTGGGGCCCCCCATACATGTAACTGAGGGATGAAATTTTTTTTTTCGATGTACATACCCGTGTGGGGTATAGTAGCCGGCATATAACTTGGCAAGGATTTGGGACCTTTAATAAGTTTGAGCTCGCACATAGTGCACTAAATTATACAAAAAACTGGTCCCTGTTATTGCTTGTGCATTATTCTATGGTTATTGACATCCTTTAGTGGCGATTATGTCTGCTTGAAAAAAATAGGACTTGTTTTCATCTCACGATTCTTGCCAAGTTACGTGCCGGGAACTATATCAATGGAAAGGTCTTTTAAAATGATATAAAGTTTTCTAAAAAACATTTTTCTTAAAGTGAACGGTTTTTGAGATATCAGCTCTCAAAGTCGTAAAAAGTATGTCCCCCCCCCTCTATTTTTATAACTACGGGGTATAAAATTCTAAAAAAAATAGAGGTGATGCATGCTAATTAACTCTTTCAACGATTTTTGGTTTGATCAAAGTATCTCTTATAGTTTTTGAGATAGGTTGATTTAACTGTAATTTACGGAACCCTTCGTGCACGAGTCCGACTCGCACTTGGCCGGTTTTTATTATTACTAAGAGCCGCAGGTGTAAGTTAGTGTAAAATGAAGGAGGTTCCAAAATTAAGTTTCGTAATTCAAAATAATGTTCGCACAGAGTGATCAAACGAGCCGGCAGTAATGATATTGTACGAAGTTTGTGTCTTATTAAGTTTAATATACTGCTTAATCTCTTAAAATATTAACCCTGTGTTGGGGAAGCACTATAGGAGGGAAGCCACTCATCTGTTAGCTGGAGAGGGTAATCGTTTAAATAAACTAGTTATTTGGGTAGAAGGAAGTTGAGGATTTAAAATTGTTAACGTTTATGAAGCAAGTACGTATTTTTAAACGAGACGGTGCTTTTCTAATGAGATTCTTTTACCACGCATAGGATGTGTTTCTAATAATACTTTGTGTCCAAAATTGTGTAGCACAAGAGGTGCCAATAAAACACGATACAAGTTTAAAATATTTATAAAACATCTTAGCTTAAAATATAAATTAAAGTAACCCTAACCTACTAATATACAGTCAAAGTCAAAGTAACTAATATACAGTCATGGTGTTACCCTTTGAGAGTAACTGGATAGTCAGATGGTAGCGAGCTGAAGACTTCTTTGGATATCTCCTGGTAAGCTACACTCATTTTATGGTGGACCCTGTCGATCAGATCAGGTACGTCTTCCATTGTGAGACCAACGGTGGGCACGGGTTCCAGGCACTGAATTATAACGTGACCTGGAAAAAAACAATATTCAAGATTATGGTATGACACTTGGATCTTATAGTTATAGTTCGCCAGATCCATTAGGGATTATATTTTAAAGTATGTTAGCAAATGTTTTAAAGTTTATGTGTCCACAATCTATCTATAATAGTACCTTTAGTGCTCAGAAATTTTCTAAAAGTTGGATAATGATTCATTCGAATTACGTTGCCAGAAAAGAGCTCTACCAAGAACTAGTATATCTCCAGTCCTCGCTACGGAAATCCATCTTATTGGGTATGATTATTATGACATAAGAGTGAAGTAATTATAGAAGACCTATGAAAATCTCCTTGCTTTTGCTACGTATCTGTGGGGCAGTCAACATATATTCCAGTTTTGATATCGAGACAAACAATTGGAGCTTCAGAAATTAGGGTATTTTTTAAAGGAAATTCTTGTCCATCCATCATGAGGTGTAGATTATTTAATAAAGGAATGTTTGGTATGTGGCCCAAATAAATTTCTGTGAATTTGTTCCTCTGAATATTTTCAGTCACAAAAGGGAAGTTTTGTGTGAATTGTGATGGAGCTTTCAGTGCTAAGAAGATTAAAGTCCAAATTAGAATATAGATAGGCTACTTTTTGTCCGGAGAGGAAAGGGTCACGGAAATTTTAACCTTTCAGATTGAAGTCACAGGCAACGCAAGATTAGGATGTAAAATCTTTTTTTATTATTTTCCTTTAAGTATATTATGTACGTGCACAAAATCTTTAAAATACTTACATGTGTACAGACATGGTAGTATGTGTATTCGGATCTTAAACTGCGTACGTTTTTTATAGTGATGATAAAAATGATAAAGAAACCTAGGTAGATATTCAAAATATTCATACTTTGTCAATATAAATATTTTCAGACAAAAGCGACATAAAAAGACGGCTAACAGAGGTGCTTACCTTTATTGAAAATATATTTCTCCTTATTTATGAAATAGTAGGGCGAGAACACAACAGGTATGATCGGCACTTGAGCGGCAACCGCGATGTTGAATGCGCCTTTCTTGAAAGGCTGTAGCTTTGTGTAATCTTTGTTTCTTGTTCCTTCAGGGAACAGCCAAATCTTCGTCTGGAAAAAATAAATTATTCACTTTACAAACATTTTACAAAAAACGCTGCATGAACATTTTTTCATGTTTACCAGAGAAATGTCTGTTTGAATTCTCTCAGGATATTTTTTGACGGTTTTGATCTTTGTATTCGTTTTGATCAAAGCTAAACTGATTACTCAGTATTTTTTTGTTTGTATAATCTTTTAATGTTTCCAGATGAATCGCTAATGGAGCATTTTCAGCGAGATTAATATTATTTGAACATGCTTTATTTCGTTCTTCTGATTAGCCTACAACAAAAATAACGTTTGCAATCTAACGTAAATTAATCTAATAAACCCATTCATGTAAAATCAGAACCGTTTATAAAATAACAGTTAAAATAAAGCACTGTTTCTAGCAACAAGGCAATTTTATATCTACGTTATATCCTAGTTCGTTACTGGAACATTAAGCTGAATTTATAAGTTTAATATTATCCAAGCCGGTAAGCTTCCTCTTTTAATAAATGAGAGGAGTAAGTACGATGTACGAGGTTATAATGTTCACGCCACTATGAAGGGAGGAATATAATGTACTTTTAATCTTTCCATTTTTTAAGTATACATTTTTTAAGTATAAGTGTTTTCTAAGTATATCTTAGACACCACTGACTGTGTTTCGGATGGCACGTTAAACTGTAGGTCCCGGCTGTCATTGAAGATCCTTGGCAGTCGTTACGGGTAGTCAGAAGCCAGTAAGTCTGACACCAGTCTAACCAAGGGGTATCGGGTTGCCCGGGTAACTGGGTTGAGGAGGTCAGATAGGCAGTCGCTTCTTGTAAAGCACTGGTACTCAGCTGAATCCGGTTAGACTGGAAGCCGACCCCAACATGATTGGGAAAAAGGCTCGGAGGAGGATGATGAATCTTTCCATTTTTTGTGAATTGTAATCGTGAACACATTAAACATTGTAAACATTGTTTTTTGACCTATATCTGCAGGCGGTTTGCTTTTTCCCAACTGGGAAAAGGCCGGCCTTTAGATGGCCTCAGTCTAACTAGATCCGACTGAATATTATCAATATTTTACATGCTTCGACTGATGTCTGACCTTCATAACTTACCTATTACTATTTATTAAGAGCTAGGTAAGCCTTCTAAAGAGATCGGAATTCGACTAGTTTCCGAACCGATACCTATTTATACCATTAGAAACGTACCATTTTTAAGTTAGTCCATAGCGTTAAAAATTGAAAGAACGTCAAAATACCCTGTTTTGTTGGAGGTATATAGCTTTTTGTTCTCTTTTGATATGATACTTAACATGACTGTTTTGACAAGACCCTATAATACTATTTGTTATGGTCTTATAGACGATATTGTGGTATGTTATTAATAGACTCAAACGGTACCATCACACGCCTGGTGTTAGGCTGCTTGTTTTCTTTTTATGGTGGGAATTTTCACTTATAATACCACAAGAGCTTCAAAATTATCGGGTATTTTCCGATAGGTTCGTTGCAAACAAATGAAGGAGTCAAGTTTTTCAGGTTAAAAAATAACGAGCGCGAAGCGCGAGTGATTTTTCCTGAAAAACTTGACGACTTTATTTGTTTGCAGGGAACCTTGAGGGAAATGCCAGATAATTATGAAGCTCGTGTGGTATTCGGGAGATTATTTTTCCGTCCCAAATGTCGGCCACAACCTGTCAGTTTGACGTAGCAACGACCAGAGAAAATATTCAAAAAATTTTCAGTATAATACCATGTAGGTTGTACCACGTGACGTCGAATGGTGCAATTCTATTGGTCGATATTTGGGTCGGAAAAATAATCATAGCTATCCTATAAATACGATATGATACGGCATGCAGTTCCGGTAAAATAAAAATTACCGGTAAAAATTCGGTAATTAAAATATTTTTACCGGTAAACCGGTAAAGCGGTAATTTTTTTTTTTTTTTTTTTTAAATGTGATATTATATCAATAAGATTGGGTAGTCTAAAAGCAAAAAATAATTAAAAATACAAGGTATAAGGTGGTAAACATTTTTTGTGACGTGGACCGTAAAAAAAAACATGTCAGTACCATCCGTACGCGATGTCGTCGACAAAATGCAAGAGAAACGGCTGCGATGGTTCGGCCATGTAAAAAGGAGACCACCTGAATACATCGCCAATGTTGTGTACTAAATCTCAATATACCCGGTCAAAGGCGCGGAGGCAGGCCGAAACGGTGGTGGTTGAGTGACTTGAAAATCTACGAACTCGAAGAGGAAGATGTCCTGGATAGAGCGAAGTGGAAGAAGAAGATACGGAAAGCGGACCCCGTCACAAGACGGGATAAACGCTAAGAATTACCGTGAAAAAAAGAGTCATTTTTTTCATTGAAGTGAAAGCCCTTTTTATGGTAAATCGTAGGCATTTTATGGACCAGGGTCGCGGTAACTCTTTCGAACAATCCCGCAGCCCCGGCAGGCTTTGGCCCTGCGCGTGGAACAACTCGGGCCGCCGACACGGGTCTGTTGTCTACGCAGACGGAGGAACGATGAGCCACCCGAACTCATCGCCCTCAGATCGACGCCTCCGGTGGCCGGGAGTCGTCTCTCGACACTCGGCGCCCGTGGTGTCTTCCTGGTCCACTACAGCGGTTGGGATGAGAGGTGCGAACTCGCAGGCGCTCCACCGTCTCCTTCTCGAGCTGACTGAGAGAGACTGAGAATGACTGGAATTAATGTTTCGCAGAAGGAGGCGACGGCTTCCCATTCCCTCTCGCTCCGGACCATGGCTTGAACCAGGGCCGGACGCGAGAGGTCGCCGCTGCCTATTGGCTAGACGACGACACCGCGGTACCCTTCCCAGGCAGTGCACACCTAGACTGTGTGCTCCACCGTGTCCTCAGAGCTGTCCGCATGGTAGTGAAGTAAAAGCCCTTGCTCAATAAGGTCATAGAGTAGGTAAAATAAGAATAAGCTACATTTTTACCTAATAGGAACTGACAGCTATGAGGAAATTCAGATTAACCGAATGAATAAAATTTGTTTAGATATTATAAATTAAGATGAGAATAAAGATTTGTATCTAACCTAGAGATAGTTAAGGAGCCACATAAGTTTACTTTTCTAAAAAACAGCATCTTTAACACTCTTACAATATGTAATGTATGCAATATTACATTATGTTCAGGCTACATAATGAAGATTTGACGTTAAATGAACAATTGCTATATATTATCACAAAAACGTAAAAACCGGTAAATTACCGGTTACATATTATTTTTACCGGTAAATTAAAAATCGCGAAAATGGGCGGTTTTACCGGTAAAACCGAAACCGGTAAACCGGTATTGCATGCCCTAATACTGTATGTATATTGGAAAAATAATAAGTTTTAAATTTCCTTTGCCCTATATAGAAAACATGTTAGTTATTTTCCTGGTTTGCGATCATTGTAAGAATTCATTTAAAATAATCAGAGAAGTCCATAAAAATACCCGAACACGAACAGGTTTTAAAACTAATAATTTTCCTGTATTTCCAGTAACAAGGGCTTTTAATGGAGTTCTCGATACTGTTTTTCTTGTGGAAACGAGCCAGCTGTATATTATCGTGTTATACGTACTTAGGGGTCAGAACAATAAATTTTATTGCCAAATCCCCGAGTCTCTGTTATCGTTACCACAAGGAAGTACCGGTACAGATAATGTAGGTATATGATACTAACCTTGTTTTTTACCATGACCTCCGAGGTAACTTTCAATTGTTTGTAGGCTCCTTTCGCGTTACGTCGGTCAATGTACACGACACCGGCCAGGTACGCGGAAAGACCAAACGGCCATACGTAGAACAACTCTTTCTTCGCGATCGCTGCCAATTTGTCCACTACTTCCCATATATTGAACATTCCTGGAAAAGTAACAAGAAAATGAATATTGGTACTCAAGTACAGTAAATAACAGTTGCAGATAGTATCAATACACATATTGACAATCAATAACGGTAAAGGTGAACGAACTTTCCATACCTACGTACCTCTGTACTGGAGTATTATGTACATATGAAATTGAATATTAATTGCTTTTCGAAATTGGTTTCGACTGGGATTAAAAGAAATGTTATTTATTTCAGCAATTTGTGTCGATATGCTAACTTAAATGTTAATTATGTTTGTTTTTATTATTAGTGACATTTTCGAATACATCCGAACAACAGAGTTCACGTGTTTTATCCAGCTCGTTGAAATATTTCAATAACCACCCCGCGATAGTCTTTGCTGAGTAGCGAACAGGAAGAGTTCGACTAGAGGTTGCTTTTAAATAGGACCTGACCTGAGAATAATAGCGAACATTATTAACCACAGCAACACCTAAAAAGAAATGATAATCGGTGGCAGAGAGTTTTTACACTCATGTTTCTTGCCGATTCTTTTGCATAAGACCCACTTCTCCGAACCATGCACCCAGCTATTGACGATTCGTAGGAACCTGTTATAGGCCTGTATGAAATAAAAGCCATTGACTGATATGCGGAGCAAGTAACAATTGTTACTCATACTTTGTATATTATTATGGTTTATTAGGGACTGATGATAGGTAATTACCTAAAATGTCAAGAGAGCTCTGATGATTTGAGATGATGACTGCTCCCCGGTCCTCGGCTAAAATCTTCCTATCTCGCAGATGCCATTTCAAGTCATATAACTTGGTTATGTGCTTCAGTAGTCTCACTGCTATTCTGAAATTATATTGAATGTTTGTGTTAATATACAAGTTGTTTTAGTAAATAAAATTAGTGAATAAATATTTTATCGGAGAAGAATAGGATCTTCCTTCTTTTGAAAAATAGTTTTCAGTTAATTTCAAGAAATTGCGAGTGAACACTAAAATAATTTTTGCGCACTCGTCGCAATCGTATTTCGTGTATTTTTTTGTTTGATTACTCAATTTTAATTAATTCTAAAATTGCTTTTTCGAAAGAATTTGTTTTGATGCTATCGCTCACACTTTGATGTTTTTTTCTAAAATAAGTAGTACTTGGTCGAAGAACTCGCAGCTTTAGCGGTCATTGTCAATGGAGGGCGTAGAGTTCAATGGCTTAATAATCACGAATGTTACATGATATATAAACTCAATAATACGACCTGACGAGTTTATTTGTATCTTAGAAACTACTGGATCGATTTAAAAAAACCTTTTATAAGGAAGTATCTTGTGAAAAAAAAGTGATGCAAAGCTTGATTGAAAGTTCCAATCCACTTCTAAACAAAACCAGTTTTAAATTACATAGAAAGTTATGATTCATAACCGAGTATTGACTTTCTAACCAAGACAATTTTATTTTGGAATGAAGATATCACCTTTTGTCTTACGTGGATTTAAATAATGGTTAATTTATCTAATTCAGGATCTAAAACCTTCATTTATGCTGCATAAACGTTAATTATAGAGCCGTACTATCCTAGCCCCCGTTTTATATGGCTACGGTCAGTAAGTACGAGCACGTATGTATTTTTAATTTACTAATGGCTCCGCAGTTAAAGAGAAGATCAACAAAGTGTAACACAATGTTTTTTTACCGTTTTCGTATCAACCCATCCAATTACGTTGCATTTCATGTCCGCTGTACTTTCAATGTTTTGTTTTAAATGTTAAAGCGAAAGATAAAGAGATCTATTTTCCTAGGTATTTTCTTAAGGGAACTGTTTGTTGTTTTTGTATGGATTATTATTAACTTACAGGTCATTTAAACATAGATAATTGGAAGTGCACTGATCCACGAGCTGTTTGTTAAATACCTACGAAAATGATAACGATAGCCGTTCGCCCAATGTTTGTGTTCCGCATTTTCTTGATGGTGACCTAAGGAAATTGATTGGTTCAGACTGATGAGGCAACTCACTAAACTACCCTCGCTTTCCCTAAGTGGCTTTTAGTCCAAAACTTTAGCTTCGTTTATGTGGGGACGCATTTAACTTGAGTTTATTTATCGAACTGGAGAAAGTTCTCGAGAAAAGTTCATTTGTGTGTTTAAAGAAACTGTAAGTCCACTTTGTGCGAATGAAAGACTTTATTTGGGATATTTTTATTCGTAACTTTCGTTAATGCTGTCTGAGTCCATTACGTATGTCGCTCTTATTTAGTTTTTAAAATGAAATAAAAAAAATTGAGTGTAAATCCTACTTTATATTATAAATGTGAAAGTTTGTGAGAATGTATGGATGTATGTTAGTTATTCAATTACGCAAAAACGGCTTGACCGATTTGATTGAAATTTGGTACGTAGATAGGTGATACCCTGGATTAACACATAGGCTACTTTTTATCAACACACCACGCGGGCGAAGCCGCTGGCGGAAGCTAGTAAATAATAAAATAAATGTACCAATAAATAATCGATTCTTACTTGCAATTATTTATAAGTACTCATATTTTAAATGCAAGTCGGTGAATCACGCTACTTTTATCGGGGAAAACCCATTGCATAATGATAATTTTACGGATAAACGCGTCGTTTTATATACAGGGAGAACGAGAATATTTTCGTTTTTTTAATACATTACGTTTTCAATACATTTTCTTATATCGTCTCGATAAGCGATTGATTCAGTGCCAATAGTCGACCCCATTGCCCTTGATTGTCAATATTTACTTACTTATATAATTCATTAAATTGACCAACTAATTTATAAAACAAACAATCTACATAATGTGTGTCGAAATCATTTAGAAGGCCGTACAATGATACAATTAATTGTTTTATCGTTGGAGGCCGATTTTGCAAATATTTAATCGCGTTACAAAGATAATAATTATTGATTATAGTAATTATTATACAAACTCTACTACCAATTTTACGTATTTTTATCAAGTACGTTATATTCAATTTATGCATTGATCGGATCCTTTTCAAGTTCCGGGATGATCAATGAGAACTTTTTTTTAACGACGCCAAAAATCATCAAATGATCCCTCACGTTGTGGGTTAGCAGCGGTGAGGGAGTGTCAGACTTTTACTAACTATAATACCGTCGTGTTCCGTCGTAGGCCTTTTATACACCAGGACCGCGGTATCTCATGATCAATGAGATCTAATTACAATACACAATATAACAAAAAGTCCTGCTTGCATCTCTCTGCTGTCAGATTTTCCACGATAAACTCGATAACTAACTTTGAACCGCAGAATTACATCACGAAGGTAGTTAGAATCCCATGCACATCTGGGGTGTTATATAATTTTAATAACAATAGAAAATCGATAGCATAGTTATACGTAGGATTCATGCAATATTTACTAAGTTATATTTTATATTACTTAAGGTACCTACCTATGTGATCCAACGGACAAACTATGTATATCTATATTTTTGTTGGACATTACGTACTTTATAAAACATAAAAAGGTGCAGGTTATTCATTGATAAATAAACAAATAAATAAAATATATATGAAAAATTAACGTGTCCTTTAACTATAAATTAATTTTCATTGAAATTATGTTTCTACATGGCAGAGAGATGCTCTGTTAAGTTCACTCAGTCTTACTAATTTTAAAAACACCTTGCTTAAATTTTAAACTAATTCATCTATGGGACAAAAAAATATAACAATTAATTTGTACTTTGACTTACTTGGCATTCCTCACATTTCTGGGGCTGAGCAGAAAGTAGGGCCAAATAACAGCCGCTAACATCGACGACAAGAAATAAAATAAGAAGAAATTAAAATAAAACTTGACTCTATTTGGTCCAGTATCATGTAACTTCTTCAGTATATACGTGAGCACACATACTATTGTGAATATAAATATTTTGTACCACATTTTGATTGTTGTCTACGCCAAGCACACATTCGAACCGCGTTATGTATATGCCCATACTGAATTAATTACATTATCTTGCTATTTATGTTTTATTATCTCTTCTAGGATTCTGCGGAAGCAAAAAAAAGCCGCCATAGGTTTACGTTTTTGGTTTTTTTTTTTTTTATGATGTGGCCTTTGAAATAAAGGATGAGCAAAGTTCACATATAATATATATCATAGCCGAAAATCGATCTCAGTGGCGTGCACTTGGAGAGGCCTATGTCCAGCAGTGGACTGCGATAGGCTGATGATGATGATGATGATGAAAGTTCACATAGGTATGGATTTTATTATCTTTATTTTTAAGCGAAAAGGTTTATCGGTTTAGGCTATTTGGTTAATGCTGTCTCTGTGTGTAGGCACATTTTTTGTGTTGAAGGTAGATATTTATTTTAGTGACAAAAAATCTAAAGAAATTCATATAAACCAAAGTACTAAGTAATTTAAAATTGTAAACTTTAGTTTAAAAGAATAAATCCATTTTTAGCTATAAAAATCCAGACGTTTAGGGCTGAAAAAAAAACATTGGCCCCCGATTAACTTCGTCGTATTATTATGTCTGACACTGTCGCACTAATGTCTAGGTGCGGGAATCAGAGTGAGACAGAAACGAAGCTTAGCCTAATTACTAACATTTATCTAGGCTGTAGAAACTTCACTAAGAATAGGTTTAAAGGATTTATATGCCAAGCCTCTATTAGGAAATATTTTAGAAAGAAAAGAAAAGTATTTTTTTTTCAGGTAAATATCCTACTAATCTGACCACAGCACTAATATACCTAATTTTTGTTTGTTTGTATTAAAGGCTCCGAAACTACTGAGCTGATTTGAAAAGAAATTCACAGTTGGAAAGCTTATCTTTTATCACAGTCCAAGCAGTAGTCTAAACGGGACTCGAGTGAAACCGCGGGAAAACGGCTAGTATAAAATACAATAATAGGTATTATAGTAACAAGGCGATTCTATTAATTATGATACAAAGGCCACATCTTAGCTTGACTGCCTTGAAAAAACCTATGATACATATTTGCACATACAATTTTTTTTCTCAGTTAAAAACCTAAGTAAGAAGTTGTTAACGGTTAGAATAGTCTTTTTACATCCAGGTTTTCCCATCTCTTTTTCAAGATACGAAACATAGATTTAGACTGCACTTTTACTTTTAAACTTCACCTAATAAAATAGAAAAAACGGGCTTTGTTCTAGTTCAAACAATGAAGTTAGTATTAAAAATGTAACAGCTATTCGCAGACAAAACACGATCGATTCTCATTCTCACAACTGTGTGAAGGACACTGCATTTGATAGTGCACGTTATATGGACGACAGCAGATTTTTTTTCTTAATTTTAGGTCACACTCTATGTCTCATTGTGTCTCATAGAGACATAAATATAGTGACTTAAAAATAGCCTGTATAATACCTATTATAGTTACAAGACAGGTATTCTGTCATTGACAACTTGGGAATTTGACATTTCTCGTATACCTACGACCAATGTCAAAATTCTAACTCTAGTGAGCAAATTGACGGATTGATACAATATTCTGAACGACCGAAAGTGACTACAAAAAGAGAAGGATCGAATAAAAACAAGTCTCATTTTATAGAACTATTGCATAAAAAACGTAATGCAATCTTAAACCAAAATAAACGACAGTAGGTAATTGTGCGAAAAATAACGTGATCTTATTTGGTCAATGTTATACAGGTACATTTACAAAAGGTCAATAAAATTAGAGTGTCTGTCTGTAATATTAAAATAGCCGCTTTTTGCTAAGTGCGAAAATCAATACAAAGTGCGTATATTAAAAACAAAACAACATTTTCTTTCTGTCTATTTATTCCGACTGCTTTCTGAAATGGCTCGACCGATTTTGACGAGACTTATTGGCATAAAGCAATGAAAACCGAGTTTATCAGAGTGTGGAAATCAGTACCCTTTGGAATCGGACGAAAACGCGGGGGACGTCATATAAATTAAATAAGTACATAATTACATACCTGTATAAAAATGTAAATTAGGCAATTTAGCGCAGTAAATAGGCATAGTATTTTTTTGCCACAATAACTGCAACCTTTCAAGTTCAAGATGAATCATATTTACCTCCCGTTAGTGGTGATTGTAAGCAATGTTTTTAAGGCCGTGTTTTTTAAATTTCGCACTGTCAACTTCTCCTGGCGACAAAAAGTGCCGAAAAAGGCAATGTACGGAACTGTTGAAAGATTGATGCGAATCGCGCCCCCGGGCCGGTTCGATATCTACTGGCCCTGACGCAGCGTAAGGCCGGTGGTATACCCAACTATCCTTGCGAACGCACCACTTTCATGCGAATCGATAGGGCGGGCGGAAATCAGGATATAAGTGTTTTTTTGTGTGTGCAAGAAAAGTCAACAAAACGCAAAATAAATATTTTTACACTTTCTGAAAAATATGCTCACTAAAAAGATTCATAAATAAAATATAAACAAACACGATTTATTCAGGTGATATATGCAAAACTAAAATAACATAAAACACTTCTTTTCAAAAGATAGATCTAAAATAAAGATACGTAATAAACTACATATATGTTTCAAGTGCTACAGCACTCACAGATATGAGGACTGCAGTATGTAACCAGCCTAACTCCAAATCAGTTTACAAGGCGTTATATCCTCATCGTTTGATAAATGCGTTATCGCGACGCTCACCTACGCCTGTAGGCGATTCTGATTACCGATAGATATACGATCAGAATGAAGTGTAGATTGTGTTTTTCATCTTAAAGATAATGAAAAGGAAAATGAGTGCATTATTGCTTATATAAACTACTTAGCTACGATTTCTGAGATAACTGCTTCCCGTAGTCGGATGGTGACAAAAACTATCCTGTGTCCTTCTCCAGGCTCTAAGCTACCTCTCCTCTTATTTTCAGTTTGGTTTGGTCCCGCCGTCCACGCGTGATGGCGTCACCAAGAGATACAGGGATTCATGTACATAGTTTAAATATAGGAAGTCAGAAATGTAATTTCAAAGAGGATACCTAACCTACGATTGAGTTAATCCCTAAATACTAATCGCATTGTCTTTACTAAAATATTGATATCTAATCATAAACTCTTATCTTTATTAATGATCCTATGTACCTATCGTTATCTAAGAGATAGTTATTGACAGTCAACCCTGAATGGATCCACCATTCAGGGCTACGGTGGCAAAATGAATATAGGTACGCATATTTACTATTACAACTTTAGATTGTAACCTAATTTATATTATCTCATATCTATTATTAAAGAACTATACTTTTTATACGCATGGGAAACATGCATATATGCTTTTCAAAGTGCAAGCATACAATATACCTAGTGTGTTCTGAAACAATTAATTTTCATTATACTGAATTGAGAGCGTTGCATAATTAAAGTAAATAAGACATTACTTAGCTGTTGTATTTCTTTATTAAGTTTCATTTTTATGTGTCTGTTTACGTACTCACTTACAGACCCTTCATAAACTAAAATAATTACTATTTTATGTGAAACAAGAAGAATATACAATGTCGTTAGTACGAGTAGCTTTGTTTTGTTTCTTATTTTTGTACTTGTCAATGCCAAATGAAAAAACAAAATAATTTCGAAGGTTTCTGGCATTTTTTTGGAGCGTTGCCTTTTATATAGGTAGTAGGTTATTGGACCTACTAATTTATGTTCTGGTTTTTATTTAGCAGAAATAGATGGGTTTTAAGTTGAGGTGCTCAAGACGCAATCATACTTTAGGAAAACCAATTTACTTATACTTAACGATCAAGCATCATGCACAGTTCTGTTTTAGTTATTTTGTGGGTATTATACAACTTCAGAAGCATAGGTATGTCTGAATATGTATAGTTTCGTGTCATTTATTAGGAAACTAAAGCCCGGTTTCCACTGCGAAAGGGTAATGTGCGGAAAATGGTTAGGCGGAACGGACTCCTTTTTAATGAAAGAGGTTTACGTTTCCACCAACGAAGAGTTGGTCATTTGATTTCCACTGCAAAATGAAACTCAGATAGAGAAATGAGCGGACTGAGCTGAACAGAAAATGAGAAATGAAAAACGAATAGATAATTTCCACAGAGAACGAGTTCAGTTGAAGTTTTGAGCTGGTTGTGTGTGGTCGTGTTGTTGCGATGTTATCGAGTGACACGGAATCGAGCGATGACAGTGATTATGTATACAGAAAAAAAGCACGCAAAGAAGATTTTGGCTGTGCCAGCATATTCAAGATCGTAAATTAAAAGGGGAATTTAGGCAGACAGCGAGCGAGTCCGTTCTGAACTCGTCGTTGCAGGCCTTGCGCAGCGGACTCTTTTTAATTTCTTTTTACTCGCTCAATCCGCCCCGCTCACCACTTTCTGTGTGGAAACGCTACTATGTAAATTGTAATTGCGAGTTGAGCGGAGTCCGTAAGTACTCCGCTCCGCTCCCTAGAACTGAGCGAGCTCATTTCTACTCTTTCTACACGCTCGGCTCTTTCCGTCCGACTATTTGTTAGTGGAAATACAAGTATGCAGTTTGCGTTTGCGAGTTTAACGAAGTCATTAATGGGTCCGTTCCGCTCGCGGTGGAAACCGGGCTGAAGGTTGGCGTGACCTTCGGCAGTGGTAAATAACACAAAGTTTAGTTCTAAGCGTGGCTAATGTCAGAAAGTGTGGGCATAAAAGTTTTATGTATCGCGTCGCCCAGTCGTAAACCAGACGTTACGCTAAAGTAACCTACTTTCGAGGCGCGAAAAGCACACATTTCGTGGCTCACAATAAGTACCTATTCCGCTATTTTATGGCGATGTGTGTTTTTACAAAGAATTTAATCTACCTATCATGAAAAAACACCTTTCAATTACCGGGTTCTTCGATTAATTAGCGATTAAAATTGATTACTAACACGACTTTATTACATAAGCTAATTAGGTACCAATAAAGATTTTTTTGATTTTGCATTTTCGGTGTTGATAATTTTCTTTGGTTTTTTCGTGAAACATGTCGCGTTACAGAGTAACAACAATTTGCTTCGTGCTTGCTTCTGCCGTGTTAGTGGGTTCTACTTCTACTACGTCTACTCACCGCACAACTACTTGTTCTTCTACACACTCGCAAATTTCTCAGAGAGAAGTCACCACAAAACCGCCCCTTTTTTTACATTCTACTTTATATCCCGATTACCAATACCCAGAGTCATATAAGGACCACGTTTATACCTCCTTGAGTGAGAAAGGCCGTGATCTATTCTTCGCTATAAAAATACGTGAGTATTTTAAGATTTTTTTTTAAAGAGTGTCTATGGAGTTTCTTGCAGGTTCTTCTTCATGAGACCCCAGTCTTCGGAACCGCGCAACTAGTTTGACGAGCTCTCATAGGCCTATTAAAAATAATAAAAATTGACTCTTAGATTTTTTAAGTTCTCTGTATCTTTCCATTTATCTACGTTTTGTTTTACAACCATTACGGCTGTTTAATTTCAGTGTTGCCTTTTTTATGAATGAAGTTGATACATGGAAAAGGATTTATATCTGTCTTACCTAGAATAGGTTTGATATTATATGCTGAATAAATATATTGATGGTACGTACCTAAAAATGAATGAGACGAATGATTTTAACGCTGGAATATTTTCAGATCCATCATGTCTTGCAAGAAAGGGTCAATGTATACCGAGAAGGCAATGCATTGAAAAGAAGATGTTGTACATTTCTCGCGTATGTTACTATCGTGATCGCGTCTGTTGCTATGAGGACAACAAATTCATTACCGTTGAGCACATCACTAAACATCCCCCGCCAACGAAGAAGCCCGCCCCAATCGAAAGTTATCTTCATATATAGACATAGTTTTAATTATTCTTTGTTCTTACTAATATTACTTATACATGTGATAGTATCTCCATCTGTCTGTTTCACGCAAGGACGTCTGAATCCTAAGAAAGGACAAGGGCTATTTTTTATCAGGGAGCGGGAAGTAGTTGCCTCATAACGCGGACGGTACCGATGGAATTGCTTTTACATACATATTGTTTTTTTTTCATTGAATGTAAATAAAGTCAAAGGTGCAATAAATTGATTATAATGTGTGAAATATATTTTCAGAAATAGTTATTTTGCAAGTTAGAATCCCTTCGAAAGAGGTTTAAGTAAATGTCATTCAAACTCTTCATGCTTATTTTCTAGATTCTAAGGTGGACCGAACCGTGATTAATTCCATTTATATAATACCTGTCCTCAAATACATGAATATGCTGATGCATAAAATAAGACGCATGTCATCACACGTCTTCTGAATCCTCGTACTAAATTATACTTTAATTAATATTACCTAGTTAATACTAGCCGCAACATAGTTCAGCGACGGACAACTATGTCCGGCAATTAATGTCTTTCATCTAATAAATTAATGATAAATGATTGTTAGTTGAAATTAATCAAAATGTAATTATTTCCGAATCGGTAATTACTTGTTTATTTATGCAGTTGGTACCCAATATCGTTTTGACGCATAATTATTGCGTAAATAGGTTTTCAATATGTAGGTTCTCCAATTTACAAAATGGATTTTTGTACTGTAGGTACTAGATGCCTCGTTGGTCTAGCTGTCGCAAGTGTGGCTGCTGAGCACGAGGTCTCGGGTTCGATTCCCGAGTCGGGCCGAAATCGCTTTGTGGGTTTTAGAAGACTTTCACAAAGCAGCCCGGAGCCTGGAAGCTGGTGATTGATACACTCGTGCATCGGAGAGCACGTAAATGTCGGTCCTGCGCCTGATCTCTCGGTCTTCGGTCGTGTCGGATTACCGTCCCATCGGGCTATGAGAGTTAAGGAATAGTGAGTGCACCTGTGTCTGCGCAAATGCTCGTGCACTATAATATGTCCTGCGTAGTTGGCTAATCTCCTTACATGAGAACAGCCGCCGTAGCCGATAATCGGCTAGGAGGACATCATCATCATCATCACTAGATGCATACTATATGGTGCATATTTTACGGCACCGGTAGGTACCTACTTTGAGGAAATATTTATCGCCTTGTATTATGGAAAAGTATGGACACGCACATGACCACTTCCAAACTTCTACAGACCGCTCAACAAATAATGTGTTAAAAAATCTTCTATGGTCAAAAGTTAGATTCGAAAACTTTTCCCAATCACGAATAGATGTTTGTTCTTTGATTGTCTTTCTATTCTCAGAGCAGGGACCACATAATACACGAGTGTGTTGACCAAAAGTATTGATTGGCAAATCACGAGCTTTATTTACAAAAAACTTTTGATGTAAGTAAGTACGTGTCCAAAAGATAAGTTGGGATTGAAAGTACCTATTGAAACATGAATTACGTTACGTTAAATTAATGTTGCCTAATACTTAACGTTTTGGGGAAAGTGGGAGAGTTTATTTCAAATGAAGCTTTATAATCTTAAAACCATTATTTAGTATCAATGGTATCTGGCTTCTGTTTGTGCTGATCCGAACTAATATAAACACGCCCTTATCGCTACAATTTGACGCAGAGTTCGACCGGTATTTGTTATTTATTTTATTGCTACGCAGTCAACAAACGATCCTATCGAAATATAAATGTTTACTCAGATTTTGTTTATTCATGCTCCTAGCGATCCGAATGATTACTCATTCGATTTAGTTCTCGAACCTTAACATTTAACTATAGGTAGATACTTATTTACCAATTATTAAGAACTATTTTTATAAAGCATTTTTTAAGCTATTTGCTAATAGAACTTGCACTTACCTTGTCATTTATGTAGGTGTATGGTGTTGTTTTTCTGTCACAAGTCTGAAACCATATGATCAAAAGGTGCAGATAAAGCAATGGCATATCGCATGAAGCACGATAGCAGAGCTGTGAAACAATCCCCTCCCTGTAAACAACCAATGGCGGATATTTATGGTATTGTTGTGACGATCACGACGCCGCGATATTTTTCCCTCGCGCCTAAATTTTGGTCACGCGCGGGACCCTCTCTCGAACCCTAACAAACGCTATAATAGGAAACTGTTATCCAACAAAAGGCCAAGTGAAATTAAGTTATCGGCACAAATTACATTTTACAGCAAGATAAATAGAAGACATTTTATTGGTTCTAGCCCTGCCTATCCATTAAGGGAGGCCCTACAACATTTTCTAGTCGACGTGGGTTGGTACTAGACAGGAATTACTAATGCGACCTTTGGAATGTAAAGAGACGGTAATTAATGTTGACAGTCGTGTAGCGGGAATTTGTCTAGACATTGCAAAAGTTTATAGGTACGCGAAAACCGGGCCACCCCAAACAAATGTTAATTTCACGCTGTTGGGGCACCGCGCGCCTGAACTTATGAAATACGAATGTATATTTACGTATATAATATGTACTCGTACTCTGTCAGAGAAGAGAAGCCATCTGAATATACTTTCGTGTGGCGCATTCTAACTAAATTCTAAATGAGCTAGTGAAAGTGCTAGCTCGTGCTAGCTGGTCTAGATTATCTACAGACGGCTTCGGGGTCAATGATAATAAGGTCACAATTAACTATTAACCCGGAGAGCTGATCTATCCTTTGTTTCCGCGTTTATAACTATCAACACTTATCAAGAGCAAAGGGCGATGTTAAAAACATTTATTTTATGACGTATTTAACTGATAACTAATGAAGGCGTGGTATGTTTATTTAAACAAAAGGTAGGAAATATTAAATACGAGTATCTTAAAGTAAATAAAATATATACTTTTCAAAATGAGACAACCCCTGACGTTTTTAAAGTTTTAATCGCAAAGGTAGCAAAAGTTGACGTGTGTAAAAGTGATTTCAATATTAAAGTGGCAGAATAAATAATTACACATATATTTAAATGCTCTGCATCATGTATCGAAACATTTTGACTGCTGTAACATCATGTTGTGTTGTGCGAGAACATTTATTATTTATTTCTCTCAAAATTTAACTCGTGTATTTTTAATATTATCAGAAGCAGATATTTGCATGATATCCGTACACAGGGATTCGAGGAAACACAGTATTACAGAGACTCGCTTTTTTTTTTAAATAAATGGGATACATTAAGTTTCCTTAGCTTTCATTGAACATCCTTGGCAGTCGTTATGGGAAGTCTGAATCCAGCAGGTCTCACACCGGTCTACGAAAGGGTACTAAGTGGCCCAGGTAACTGGGTTCAGGAGGTCAGATAAAACACTGGTATCAAGCTGCATACGGTGAGACTGGAAGCCGACCCCAACATAGTTGGGAAAACACTCGGGAGATGATGATTAGGATTCCTTATTCACAATCTTGAGCAGCTAAGTACAGCGAAAACATGGCATTTGATGGTCGTTGTGCGTAATTAGGTCGCAGAAAAGGTTCAAACCTGTCGGGCTTAGAAACAAACGGGTGCGTTTGAAAGTATTAGCATACAAGAGACTCGATGTTTATTGTCCCCGTAACTTCCCAGTTTTCGGCACCCGTATTATGTCAAATAACAGGTGCTTCACTTTTTTTTCGTTTTATTAATGCGATTGAAAATGGCATGACTGTGCTTCTGTTAGTAGGTGAAAAGTAGAATTTTCAAATAGTGTTCATGTTATTTATTTCTACGAAGTACTCCGTAGCTTGTTATAAGTGGTTATCTGTCTTCAATTTCTATTCATATATTTTGTAAATATAAAAAATGGATTGAATTTATTTCAGGTCGAAATTGCATCAAAATACGTGATATTATTGAAAATGATATTGAGATTTATCTAATGTCTGTTTTAATTACAAGTATTGCTCTCAAGATCAAAGTTGCGCTTATCTATCAATTCATTATGTAAGTTCATGTTTTCATTGATCGATGTATAAGCGTAAATTTATTTATCGTCTGATTAGTTCAAATATACAACAAATGAAATAGATATATATGTTTACTACCGAACATATTTGAATATATAAGGTATGTCCATATTTATATTCACTGTAGGCAAATCTGCCACAATCCCCCCATTGACCTCCCCCAGATTATGGATTTAGTGGTGGAACTTCGCCCGTTATTACAGTTGTACACTTGGCATTTGTCCCCTAGTGAATACGTGACCCCTACTGATTGGAGAGATCTGTAATGCTACACAATACAACATTCCTATGAGGCCCTTGAATAGTGCATCAAATGGTTGCAGCCTCACGACCTCTCGATCACTTGTATTGCCATATTGATGCTCAACTCTGCATTGTTTGAGCCACTACAAACGATGACGTCACAGCAGTATAAGCCGCTTGTAAGACCACTGAAATATCAAAGTGACACATGAAAAGTACGTATAAACATAAACCACAAACCAGTATTTACACTGTAAATCTCGCTCGAGTTTTCAGCTAAAATCTGTAAAGCGTAAAGCTCTTTACTCATATCGCGTTAATTCATAATATGTTGGTTAAATTGAATTTTTGGTTCCCTTTTACTAAATTATATCTATACGCTTTTAATAACACACATTATAATTTATAGTCTAGGAATATACGATTAATAAGGTTTATAAATGTCAAAGAGTTTTATGATATTTAACGCTTTTATCCGATTTCATGCGAATTTATTTACGTTTTAAACCGATTACAGGATTAACCTTTTAAAACCTTTTCCTGCACCCGTACGTCTATAACGCTGTAAACAAACAGTGCGATATAGTAGACTGTACCCGAACACAGCTAAAAAGAAAAGTTACATCCTGGCTATTAACCCTAACATATGAAGATACAGAAAAGTTAATTACAATAGCAAAATAACATAATTAATAGGTACTTCAAACTCAAAAAAACACCGTTCACACACATACGCCTACACACCCTCCACTATACCATTACACTCACACACACAAGGATCCACAAATACACTACTCATCTCACACCTACCACCCACACCATTTTTTTTTTTTTATTCTCATTTATTATTTATTTTTGTTATTTTATGATAAGAGTTCATGTTAAGCTTCAATTTCAATTTTTATAACATTTTTTTTTTCTTTATAATTTTATTTTAATTTTAATTAGTCTTAAGTAAAATTCAAATTTGTATTACTAGTAAATTGTATTGGTAAACCCTCTCTAAATTAGCGCCCAAGATACAGGCTTTGCCTAGTTTGGGGCTAATGATAACAGAAAATGTACCTTTTTGGAAATAAATTTCTTATTCTTATTCTTAAAAAGCCAGAAGCACGGATCAGGAGAAAATAAAATTAACTTTGTCATTGAAAATGTGTAAAATGATTACTGATATACGGATATAGAGAGATGATTCAGTCGTTTATTGATGAATTTGCTGCTGCACAGCGTTGCGGTTTCGGTTCACAGAAACCAGAGATATAGAACATTTGTGGATATTCCGAGATATTTTGAAGAGGCTCAGAGCAAACGCAATTATACGGCAGGAAAAATAATGGATACGAGGAAGGTTCAAGAAAATATCACTTTCAGACATATTAGATCGGACAGACCTGAGGGTCTGCTGGGACGATGATTGATGAATTTTGTTGACCTTGACCTTTCAGCCCTCAGCCGTTCACCTGTTTCGAATAACCAATTTGTCTCTCTCAACAGAGTCATAACAGTTGACTAATATATTTTAGAAGAATATCATTTGTTATTCTATTGACAGCTTAACAGAAAATTATTGAACCGTAGTAAAATCTGTAGCAAACAGTTCGGAGAAGGAACTAACAATTTCTTGTTTCTGAAACAAGCTTTTACTTTGACTCGATTTATTTATAAATTCTTTAATTAAATCCGGTAGTTTAGAAGTATAATCCTTTCTCAAAGCGATTCGATAAGGGTTTTAACCTCCCTTAAACTATTAAATTAAATCTGATTCTTGTAAACTCATTAAACGCAATTTGAACGTATGTAAAATAGGCTTTCATTATGTCTGTGTACATTAGTCGCCTATTGTATTAACCCGCTGACCTTAGAGTCAGCTTAATTGCGAAGAATTTACGAGTATTGAAGCGCGGCCTAGCCAAATGGGAGTCTGCCCATAGCCATCATAAAGTAGGCACATACATACGAACACAGTATATTTGCTGCTTTAGGCAATGTACATAGTTCTTGTTTGATTTATCCTAATACTAGCTTCCGCCAGCGGCTTCGCCCGCGTGGTGTGTTGATAAAAAGTAGCCTATGTGTTAATCCAGGGTATCATCTATCTATATACCAAAATTTAATCAAATCGGTCCAGCCCTTTTCGCGTGATTGAATAACAAACATACATCCATACATTCTCACAAACTTTCACATTTATAATATAAGTAGGATTATGATTAAAACTAGTATATTATTTGACCAGGGGTTAAATTCTCACCGTCAGTAATCCAGGTAATAAGTTCAAACATCAGTTAGGTACTTAATTTCTTCACAGGAAGGTGTGTCTTTCTCATATAGGATTCAGAATCAATATAGTGTTATAATTTGACTTCAACTCTGCTTTAATATAATCCAGTAATATTATCAAAACATAGGTTTCTTGTGGACATAAAATCTTATAGGTCCCAAGGCGTTAACGTTCTGTTGAATTCTCAACCTCGTCATTTTGCATGCAGTTTGGTAGTCGTCATAAATAAGTTCATAGTAATTAGAGTAGCAAATAGGTGTACTGTGACTAATATGGCTAGATACAAGTTTAATGTCGACCGCCTTGAATCGTGGATATAAAGTACTTACTTAGGTCGTTGTGCTGCGATTTGTATAACAGCATACTTAATTAGTTTAGTTTTATTATTAATTGAATTTTATTAGATGAATACTGTAAAATTATTCGTGCATATAAGCTTATGCAAGCCTGAAGAGCATGAATTGTAAATATGTGTTTCAAATTCAAAGCCGCTTAGTTCAAGAGATAAATTGTACGGCAATTTTTCCATAAATATAGCTGAGTATAATAAAATGAACTTGTTTAATTTAGTTCAATATCAAAACCAATACTCTACACGTATTGTTCAATTTTATTTCAAAACTACTCTATTTATTTAAAGCTTGCAAATAGAAAAACAATCCATACACGCAATCACTACAGCGTGATCAAGTGAAATATCGGAATTTTCATACACGTTTAATAAATAAAAACCGTTCAAAAAGAATTTGTTCATAAATTATATGCAAAGTGATCCCAAGGGGCGCGGCTAGTACGTGAGGGTTTTTCATTGTCTCTATCTAATTAAAACTCTCCAATGAAAAATGAACGCTGTGTGTGCTGATTACAAAATCAAAAATTAAAAAGTATTCGTCGTCTTGAGCAAACACATGAATAAGTAGGTTCTCATCACTTACGGTAAAAGCGTCCTTGGCTCCAGATGCTATTCGCCACATCTGGTTTTTAAACGAGACTGCTTTCAGGGGAATGGTGGTTGAATGAGAGCATCTATTAATAATATTACAATTCATTAGCACTCAGGAAATTTTACCTCTTTGATCTGGATAACAATTATCAGTTTGTGAATGTAAGTAGACTTATGTGTAAAAAATAAATGCTTTGTTGTGACTTACGAAATAGAACCTGCTCCTTTAATTAATTCACCACACTAAGTACACGAGTACACAGTGTGTTCAACTATTTTGATACAGAGTTCATTATCGTAATAAATTAATTAATTAGGGTACGTCTGAATTCATATGATGAAGAACATCTTCACGATTCTATAATAATATGCAAAAAGATATATCTAACTGATTTAATTAAAAAACACCTTCTTAAAATTGAATTGAGGTGAACGACATACCTACATCTTATTATGACACTTCAAAACATTTTTTTTTCGAAATTTCAAAGTTTATTCAAATATACACCTATGTGTATGAAAAAATTATGTAAGCGTTAAAAGGCAGGTAAGGAAACGATATCAGTTACAGGGTTTAATTAAGTACTGGACACTTCTGTGCGTGGCTCAACACGAACTTGACCATTTTTATTACTAGTGTAGGTTTTTCCTATCATAAAAGTGTACTTTGACCACTGTATATGAAAATATTGCCATGGGAAAATGTCACAGTAGAGTAAATAAATAAAATATGTTCTATTGTATGATAATATAACTCGAACAAAAAAAGTTGTTTTTAATTATATAAAGATTTTTTAAGGATAATTAGTAAATAGGCGCTTCGCTTAAGGCATGCTTAGGTTATTTTGGGATTAACGCTTATATAGGTATACATTTATATGAATTTTTAAGTTCAAAAATAATATTCCTGTTCCGAACATATTCGACAGGTCAGTTCGAACTGAACTGTTTTGAATCACGAATTCAATAACAGGAAGAATGAAAATCTAAACACTTAATGAGCACCAAATGTAAAGCAAATGTCCACTATTAAAATTGCTAATTCGGTTTACAATATTAATACTGAAATATATCTTTATCAACCGTTGTTGCAGATAAATAAGTTGGCACAGAGTTATCTCGGCCGGGACAACAAACTTCGTGCCGCCATCACTAAGTTGCACTGCATTTGCATCAGCGATTTGATAAGTAAAAACACGACGTTTTGACGACCTCGATGGCGCAATGGTCACCATGCCGGACTGCCGAACCTGAGGTCCCGGGTTCGATTCTCGGTTCGGTCAACATTTGTGTGATGAGCATGCTTGTTGGCCGTGGTCTGGGTGTTATGATATGTATTTATAAATATGTATATATGTAGCTATGTGTAGTTTATCAGTTGTGTTAGCACCCATAACACAAGTTAATTAATAACTTACCATGGGGCTAACTGACCGTGTGTGAAAAGGTGTCCCGACATTATTTATTTACATTATTATTAAACAAATTTTGCAAATGGCTTCGACTTCACCCACAAAGAGATACTCAACGCAAAAGTTTAGCTAAAAAACAGATTCGCGAAGTGAGCATTTGGCTGGGAAGTGGTACCGGATGGATGTACTCGAATAGTTGCTATTACCAACCAATCGTAGACGGTTCTATGCCAAGTGCTTTTGGGTGTTTACCTAAACCAGTTTGAGTATTGAGTTCAGGGCTTCGATTCCTTTCTCTTCAATGATTAAAGCAAGCCATCAAGTAACCGAGGTTATTATGAGGCATTAGCCTGTATACACAAAAAACAGGTTTTCCATGACATAGGTCGTTCAATATTATGTATGCACCTAAAAATAAATTCGTAGGCGCCAAAATATGTATACCTATGTTACCTATATAACTGCAGTAAGGTTCATGGATATTGTTTTCCCCGATTTGTGTATCTTAAAATCGTTTTTATTGCCAATGATACATTTATTTGTATCTTATGTTTGAAAATAGTTCAAGTTCTTGCTACGTTTTGTTCTCAGTGTTCCACAATAGGCAGTAAATTTTATGACGCGGAATAAACACAGTCGGGTAAATGAAAAGGCGGATCAGGAAAACAGGAACAGTCACAGCCCACAGGGTTTAGCGGAGGGCCCTTACCGAAAACCCTCATTATCCAAGTTAAAGTAAAATGAGAAACAGTGGATAACTAATTGAATCGTTACTAATTGCAATCTGAGCGTGGCGGCCCCGCTCCGGTAACACGGTTATATCGGGGAACACGGGAGAATATTATATTATTTTCAGAGATATACTTGCAGTCAATTTGCTCTAACACTCCAAGACTAACTGTGCTGCTAAAGAAATTAAAGTGCACGTGTATCCTACCTACAGATATACATTTGTAGTTCGTTACGTAATCTCACGACGGATCATAACAATTTTCTGTGACTAAGTAATAACTCATTCCTGCCAATGTTTTTACTTCCATCGCACTTCACGTATAACTAGGTCTAAGAGATAGACTATTCACTCCACTGAATAAACGACAAGGGAAAAAGCCTATTTGTCCCCTGACCCTACCCGGATATAATTATCTATCCAGTCCTTTTCAGGGTGCCTAAATTAATTAGATTCGGTACGGCTAACTTAGTAGTTAATTGTGAACTTAGACCGGTAGAGTGATTTACTAGGCAAGTATATCGGCTCCAAAGTGGACCATAGTTTACTGTTGCTATAGAAAAGTAGTCAAAATGAGAAACAATTGCGTTTGAACGCTTCTATTTAACCAAAAATAATCGTTAAATATAAAATAAGAAATAATGGATTAACCCACAAGAGATTTGATCAATAAATCAAATGAAAGCCAATTAGAAATAGTTTGCACGTGGACCGGAGCGGTTTGCGGCCAAATGTCGCGGTCTCAGCGGCGGATGACGTCAGCCGGGCCAAAAATAAGGCCTCACCGACCCGACCCCTTAACTACCAGCTATAGATCTTATTTCCAGTGAAGAGACGAATTTAGAATACTACTAATTTCGTCACTCTAGACTGCTGAATAGTTGCTGAGTTTGCACCATCTTGAGTATCTCTGCTCAATATATTATATATAGAGATGGTTTTAATGAGTAAGTTAAATGTTCTTGAAAATAAGAATAAACAAATTAAAACAACTAATAAAAAAATCTTTGCTAGTATAGGTAGGGAATCCCCACTTTTTGTGATTTACATGGAATAGTTAGATCCAATTTTTCCCACTAATACAATAGACAATAAAATATACCTACATGGTACTGCGATAAGTTATTACCGAGAGAATTATGTTATTCTTTTGATATTGTTCGTGAAAATAAGCAAGATACGTTCAAACTAATTGAATGTCAGTTACCATATAACAGTTATAATAGATATATCTATATAGTTAGTGGCATGTCTACATATTACGTACCGCCATGTTGCTTGGTAAGTCATGTTCCTGACAGGTGCTATCCATCGAAGTTTTCTAAACGTTTCGTATTTTGATATGGAAAATTGGGATCTCGTTAGAATATCCTGTAAGTTGATAGAATATTTTTTATGATTTTTGTGGCCGTGAGTAACCAATTTATTTATTCTAAAAATATATCTGAGTGAATGATTTTCTTTTCAGTAGGTAGTCTAGAGCTAGGGAAATATGTTTTTGTGGTTCTATCACAATTAATATTAAATAACTATTTATCATATGGAAGAAAATTGGCAATCGACAGTTTATTACATAGATACAATACCACAGCGAATAATGTAATAATACTTTAGTTATATATCATCATACAATCGGGTATTACAAATATCCGGCCAGTAAATATCAAAGGTCGCGTAGAAGGCTACGACTCTGCGAACAAAAATCAATTTGGGCGTTGTTTATAATGATATAAGGAACAAATAAAGGACTCGCACGTAACGTGCATGATTCAATTTTGTGTGAACGATGGCGCGTTATAATACCCTTGTTATGTACCCCGCCTTATATGAAGTGTAATAACTTTTGAAAGAGGTGTTCTATTCTGAGCTACCGTCGTAAGCTGTCGGGTTTATTTTGACTTAATCCTTTTGTCTTGACGAGGTAAGCAGAGCTCAGGTTCAAAGCTTCGCAACTTAAATTGCACATTAATTATACGTGCAAGCAGAAAGCTTAATTTATAATTGAATTAATTAGTGATGCAGGTAATTTGTTGTCTTGTGTTTACCTTAATCATTTGATAAGCGTGAGCACATTTTAAGGCGGTTTTGGTAATGGACGAATATGATTAGAAGTCCGAAAGTTTTAGTTATTGATTGTTACCTGTCATCTTTTTTCTTTCAAATATTATATCATTTATTTTATAAACAAGCCCAAAACAACATAATAAGCTTCAACAGTAAGCATACATACATCATAAGCTTTAGGGAAAGTAAAATAGAAAATTAAATGTGATTTTTTCAGTCGTGAAATGTGTGTATAATTTTTTAAAATTTGCATTATGAATAATTTATAGTGTCAGGTGTGAACGCTTACGGCGGCGGCTGAAGTATTTATAAAATATTATAAATACGGTAATTTTGCATGTGGGTTGGTTGTCACTTTCAGGGCCTGCTCTTCTAGGAAGAGACTTTGCACGCACGTGAAGGCTAAGTAATGAGGCTTTCCACGTGTAAGTTGAAAAAGTATTTATTCAAAATAACATAAGATACTTAGACCCCAAAACGACCATTCTTCAACAGTTTCTGTCTTTTTGTTAGGAAGAAGTGACACACACAATAAATAGCAAGCAGAAACCGTTTTTTTCTTTTGCTTTAAGAATCTAAGGTTTAAAAATGTTAATCACATTGCGTTAATCATAATTGAATCTGACTGTAGATTATGTTACGCTTTCTAAAATGGCATTCTAAAATGATCTCATTAATCAGCTCATATTTTTGCCTGAGCCCTAGAGATCGACATTGGATATTTTTTATCTTCGTAAGTCCATGAAGAAGTTCCCTTAGGATGTAATTGAAACCGCAGGCAATAGCTAATCGTGACAAAAAGGACAGCGGACAGTATTATCTCTAACAGCCAGTGTCTCTGGGGTTAACGAGTATGTAGATTACAAACAGACAATAGTAATTAGAAAATGGTAGTTGTTAACTAAACAAATACTATCTATCTACTATATACAAATCTATCTATCTACTACCTATATTTAATTCAATATGAAAACATTATCTAGGTAGGAATCGTCACATGACTTTTATAATAATGATATCTAGGCGTCGATCCGATATCAAACGGTATTTCATTTTATCGAGATACATTTTGTATGTAAACAATCATTTCAATAGCCTTCTTTACACAGAAGCTTTACATAGAGAACACTGTTGTACTACAAGTACAACATATTTTCCAACATTTGACATTTTACAGGCATCCAAAATAGAAATAGAAATGTAGGTAGCATTTCTAAAACTTGCTTGCACGTAGTCGGCGAATGACAGAATTCTGACAATGGCTAAAAGGAATCCTTTAGGCAATACATCTGAGCTGTTACGATTATTACCGGCCAGCTTGCCTGTCGGAAACTACCTGAACAGGGCTCAATAGTCATCTGTCTGCATCCGGCCTTTGCTATCCAGATATAACTTCAAGTTTATATGCCACCTACCAATAAGGAACAAAATAGTTTGGCAATCTTTACTTGGTGAAATACATTTTCAAAATTGCAAACAGGATTGCAATATTTATTATCTATCTACTATTTTTCGTCAAAGTGTTCTTGCTGACATTTTATTGATGAAATGGTTAAACAGAATCGTTACGTACCTAATATTAAAAAACAAAACGGTTAATGAATTTTAGGTTGATAAAATCCGTAAAAGCGTAAGTGTCAGAAATCAATAAAATAAAGTCTCTTAAAGTTCGAAATGGGTCAAGAAACAGAACATATCAATTAAATAAGCAGTTTTCTTATTATCGCAATCTGGACATACGAGTGCTTGCATAGTGTTTTTGTGCCAATTTTAAGGTTAATCACAATATAACATAAATAATATAACTACTATAATATAACTACTTACTTTGAAGGTTCATTATTAATAAGAATTAACGAAATATGAACAAAATAAGAATTAATAACATACTTATAATGTATTCCAGCTAAGTCTTAAGTCTACTTCAATAGCAACGATTCGATTTTTTCATTTATTCACTTACAGTTGGATTCCCTGCAAAACTTTTTAAATTCTTATCCCAAAGAATTACGCGAAGGAATGCATTTGCTTCCTCTAAAGTCGTGGAGACAGTTTTGTAGAAAAATAATGTAGTGTTTCCTTTGGTGTATGCAAAAACGACGAGTTCCCAAGATTCGTGTCTTAGCTTTTATACGAAGTACCTACGCTTTTTCACTTTAGAGACGGCCCGCGGCTTTGTCCACGTAAACTATCGTCAAAATGAAATTTTCTCTTTCGTTGATAGCTTTTACACGCTATTCTCGAACTCAGACTGAAATTGAATTGTGCTTTACTGTGCCAATAAAACATGTTCGCTTTTGTTTTGCTTTTTCCTCTAATGTACGTTTTTCGACCGAGTGATTTTTGAAATTACATTTATGAAATTAGTGATGCATAAAATTTTGTTTGCACGGCTATTGTATTGAGGATGAATAAATATGTACTTTTTGGCAGCTGTGTTGGTCTTCCTAATTTGAGGCAACTTACCCACACTACATTATTTCTTCTGTCAAAGCTAATATGGAACTTATATAACAAGGTGTGGGTGTATCGAAATCACAGATGTTGTTGTATTATTCATGAGTGGGGAATTTATATCATGAAAAGTATTGCAAGGAAATATTCAGCCAGTCTCCATGTGGGAATACACTTATAGAGTATTGGAAAGTAATTTCACCTTTTTGCTTTGTTTTTTTTTTGTTCAATTGTGAAACAAACGTTGTGGTCTAAATTTAATTTTCCAAGCGTTTGCGGCTATTCCCTATGGCTTAAGACAAGCTGCTGACGTTATGTTGTTATTGCTTTGGACGTATTCCTTGATGAAATAAAGTAGAAATTGGTAAACAAACCAACCAGTATTATTAGAAACTAGTGGAAAACCCGGCTTCGCTCGGGTGAAATTTGACTCATAATACACGTCTAGTTGCAAAATGTAGGTAGAAATTTCTGTAGTCATTGTGTCTCAAGGAATATTAAAGGAATAAGCAAGGCATAGATTCGTATAGCTTCGTTCGTTATGTTTAATAAATATAATAAATAAAAACTGCAAAAGTTTTTACACAAATTATTTTTATTTCAAATTAACATTCAAAATAAACTAACACAAATTAACAAAACATATAATTTTTAAGGTTTACTCTGTGTAAACCTCTTTGTTTTAAGCACTCAGTCTTTTTCTTTACTTTGACAGGTAGATAAGTACTTATATACTAATTTTAAAAATAAAATATGAAATTGTGGTTCTTTATCCAAATTGGCTAAATCAAGAATAATATTAGGAAGTATGTAAATTGTAATTTTACAATGAGTACTTATCCGAGAATTTGGCAAAGGTACTTATAAAAAAATATTCTCTATTATACATCAGAGGTTGATTATCACAAAATTTCTCTATTATAACATTTTTCGATAAATATTTATCACCTTTCAAGCCTTGTTCAGTGGTATTGATAATTTGAATTTTTACATCATCGAATCTTCGAACTCGAAATAATTGCCGAGGAAGTTTAAAATCAATTGCTTCATTCAAACATCTTTCCCATTCTTGATCGTCAAAAAGGAGCTTGAGCAGCTTCTCGAAATGAGTTGTAAATAATATTTTCATAAGTTCTAACATTCAACTCTTCGTTATCGACCTTAAAGGAGAAAATATATTAGATAAATATTCAAATAATAAAAACTATTGTGAATGTATGTAGGTATATCCTCACATCTCTATCTGGTAATAAGTATTATTTTTCATTTTACAGCCACAGCACTCGCAATAATTGAAATTATCTGCAAAAATATATTATACAATTAATAATCTCTATTGTATAATAAGAGCCAGCCAAGTTCAAGTGGAACTTGCCCATGAAGGGGTTCATTTCATTATCGAGAAAAACGGTGAAAAAATCGTGTCTGTTTCTGTATGTGTTCATGACACCTCAACACAGGCTATGCGTGTGGTCATTTATTATTATTTGTCGAATTATAGAGAAAAAATATTGAGCCGCTTACCGAGTATAATGTTGTCGCATTCCACACATCGACTGCACATTTGCTTTTGTTTGCCATCTCTTGCAAATATTTTGCCATTACAAAAATTGCATGTCACTGGAAGTAAATAAGTACTTATTTTATTTTTAAATGCAGAAGGCTCACAATCCACACTTTAAGAAGAAAACAAAACAAAATTTACTTAAAAACACAACCTGCCTACATACCTACTAAAATACTACACACCATCTTTACGAAGAGCCCTTCGCTCCATCCACTTTCCACAATTGTGACAATGTTTACCAAATGCACGGAGATTCGGCTGTTAACAAAATGATATAGGTATCATCAAACAAAAGACTAAACGAAGACAGAGACACGACCAACGAAACATTTTATTAAATACTTACGATTTTCGGCATGATGTGTGTAATCCAAACAAAGTAAATGACAATGACATTTGAACAACTAAATGACATTTGAACTAAAACTTCGACTTTGAGGTTATGGTTATTATTCTTCTTTCTATGGTTTTTATCGCAATCGGCCAATCTTATGCTACGTTCACACGCGCGCCGCGCAACCCGGCGGGCTGCCTGGCGGGCTGCGCGGCGTGCAGCCCGTCGCGGGCAGGCGGACATTCAAGCTGTTCACACGCGCGCCGTCGTGTCAGTCAGTGCAAGAATGGCGAGCAGCGAGGATCTCGGTGTTGTTGCTGTCATAGCCTTTGGCTTAACTTATTTTTATTGGAAAAATAATCAAAATGATGAACGACGTTAACCATTCCGCCATGTTGTTATCTTCGATCGTAGCGACTTTCTTAGAACGTTTAATCGTCACGAAAGCGCAGGAGAGACTGACTGCCCGCGCGCGTGTAAACAGTCGCCGGGCGCCCGCACATTCATCCTTTGAACTTTGCCAAAAAACCGACACTCGACCGATTCGCGGCGTTCACGGGCACGGGCGCGTTCACGGGCTCGGGCGTACCGTTTACACGCTCGTGAACGTGACTGTGCCCGAAACGGAATGTGCATGAACGCGCGCGTGTGAACGTACCATTAGGTTTAAAGAAAAAACACATAACAAAAAGTATATCATAAAAAAGTGTCAAAAACAATATTTTCGCGAAACGTCAACGACTGACGAAAAGTATTTTTTGATAAGATTCACTATATAAACGTTGGCGATGCGTATCTAAGCAACGTTTATTAACTACCCAAGATGGCGACTGTGGTTTGCTTGTCAGTGCAATTGAAATTTAACGAAATTCTCCATAATCCGAATTTTGCGGATATATGTTGTCGACTCAAAATTAATATTTTTTTATGTTTTGTTATTCATATAAGGTTTCGATCGAGTCTACCGTACCCTTTGACGAAATTATTAATATAGATGTACAAATAATATGTAAGAAGAAGAAGTAGTTAGAGTCCAATTTTTACAGAACAAAAGCTTTAATTTAACATGCAATGTCTGTTTCAATCCGGGCCATATCCAGAGTGAACCTAAGCGTAAATTATTTCACCCTTCCACATGACATGGCCCACCTTATTAAAATTCGCGTGTCCCTTTCAGCCGCACTATGTACAATGATTAAACCCTTTTATAAGGACAAAGGAGGTTCCAAGTTCTTTTATCTTTAGTACTGTCACGGAGAAATGTCCAGGATTAAAGATAAACAAATGACGTCAGATCCCAGCTGATTGCGAAAGCCCATCTCTCCGACTTCACAAAGAAAATGAAATTCACAGCTGTGGTACAGATAATAAAAATAAAGTCTTAAAATTTTTAGCGTAAATTAAGATCGAATTAAGCAAAACGACTCGAAAGTAATTCAATTAAATATAAGTCTCACATATTTTTAGTTCTATTTCTCTGGTATAAAACGTAGAGAGAGTTCCAAACTTGGCACAATAGAAACAACTTTTAATTGGCTTTTTAACTTTTAGTTGTGTATTTTTCAAGTAGAACAACGTTTTTTCTTCTAACACAGAAGTCTCATTACAAGTTAGGTTCGCTTCATCACAGTGTATCGAATTATTCTGTGCAATGTTTTTACATTGTGCTTTTAGCTTTTAAGTGCACTTCGCAAACTGGTTCTGTGGAGTAGTTTTAAATAGAATTATTTAAACAGCAAGGCAGAGGTGAGGTAGATATTGTAGTTGCATTGTATGTGATTTTATCAGAAACTCACGCGATGTAATTCGCTGCCAGAGTTTACATTGTTCTAGCAATAACCAGCTTGGTGAAATGTTCATAATTGTGTGTTACCGGTTGTTAATTAATGGGCTCCGTCGGAATAGAACGCTCCCACTTAGTTATAAGGCATTTCCTCTTTAAGTTCTAAGAAGCTCTAAAATAAGTGTTGTTTGAGACCTAAATCTATTACTGGCAGTAACATTTCACACAAGGCTTATTTTTCACAGAATTAGGGCTCGAAGAACACCGTAATCCTGTGGTCTAAAACGTCATTTGGCCGCCTTTGCCAGTCGGGGCAGTCATAAGCCGGTAAGCCCGACAACTTCAATTTTAAGTACACCAAATTCTACAGTAACTAGGTCGGTACGGTCAGAACTTAAGTGGTAGTTGTACTACCTAATAGAAATTTGAGATGAAATGGTTTGGAATATACTTTTTTTATTTTTTACAGTAAATGACCCGATGTAGCTCTAGGTATATTGACACTAAAAGAAAATATTTAAGTATTTCTAAAATGTATTTTGTGATATTGATACCTAGAATAGCCCTTTGCGTATCGTGAGTAGGTAGTTTCAATAGATGCAAAACTGTAATCCCTCAGTCAGACGTTTGAGGCTATTCAATTCATCTAACGCACGGAAATATCAAAGCGGATGTGCAGGAAATATGTTTTGCATTTCATCCTATACCTATACTTACGTATATGCATGGACCTTCATAATTTAGACGCACTATGTGACGTAATAGTGGCGATCTTCTAACTTGGGCTAAATGAGTAAAGTAACGAATATTTGATATGTATTTAAAATTATGTTGTTTCATTTAGTTGAGTATAGAATGAGGGTGATAAATGCATCTTCACGGATCATATAAAATGGCAAAAAAAGTGAGACTTCTAGACCTGCTGGAACAAAATTCCAGTCAGCAACACAAAGACTGAGGTAAGAATTTCTTATTATTAGCAAATAGCTGATGCTATTATTACGAAGTCAGAGAAAAAGACTCGGCATCAAAAACCTATTTATTTTGACGAATGGAAGCGATAGTTCACGCTTATGCCTCGTTCTGTATCCGTACGTGCTTTAGACACGGCTACAATTCACAGAGCCAGGATAATATTCGCTAGGGAGGCGAGGCATTGTCTTAATTCGTCTCGGGCGTGTGATCACAAATGTGGCAATTACCCTAATTACATCTCTAGCAGAACGTAAAGATCGAGGCGTTTGCCAATAAACAGGGCATTTATTTACTGTTAATTTCACCTTTATTTTATTATAACATCTTTTTATCGGAAAATAAAGATAAAATTGAAATAGGTCCATGTCAATATCCGTCGTTCCTTGCAGGAAGATTGCTATTCTTGCTACTTTTCCCATCAGCGACAAAAATTTATCGCAATATTGCAATATCATGCCAGAGGTATCTCCTTAGAGTTTTATAAAGGTGGACTTTGGCTCTCCGAGTGATTGATGGTATCCGCTTTACATGTATATAACCTGTTCACAATCTAGCGGGATTGCTTTCTCCCACGTTGATAAGTAAACAGGAGGATCATTCGCTTTTAAGCATATTAAATTATTTACATGTTTGCATACGATACAGATGTTTCAATAAAGAGGATTCTGGTAAATGGTTATGTATCACTTGATTTTATACCTAAAGATCATAACTTTATATTTATAGTATCAAAAAATATTATTTATAACGTCAAATAGCCATGCGTTCAATCTATGCATTGAAGTTGAAAGTTGCATATAATAAAAATAAATTACCTTGCATTTCTAAGCAAGCATATTTGCATAAGCCTAGTCCCCTGATTCTACGTTATATTTATTATGTAACGGAATTCTATAAAAACCGTTGGTCGTGGCATTCGAGCGCCGTACATGCTTTCAGCGTTTCAGCGAGCTTTTACTTTGAATATTTCAAATGTTTCGACTGGACAGCGATACTAAATAACTGATTCAGCCCCGAGCATCGTGTGTTAGCTACAGCCTAATAGGAATTTTCAGCCATTTTTTAATAAAAATGCACACGCTTCCGGCGACTATCACCCTTCTTTTTCTAACACTTTTCAGCGTTTTGTGTTGTCCACTGTAGCTGCTGTTAGCTAAAATTCATTTATATACGAAAAAATATTTATATCGAAAAACTTAACTAAAACGGGTGAAAATGTGAGGAAAAGCTCTTTACATAATTATATTGGCAATTAAAATAATTGAGCATATCCAAGATGATCGACGATTGGAAGCTTACTCTTCACAATTATAATATTAAATAAATTGATTACTTGCCAAGAAGCAATATAACTTCCGTTTAATAATTATTTATTGTGTACAGACAAGCAAGAAAACATTATTACCGGCTTTAATTTAAGCAGAGTAAATTTTCCAATTGTGCACAAATTTGTTTAGGCCGGGTGGTCACCGCTGATAAAGAAGAAAGTAAAGCTATTCTCACTTGTTTAGCCCTTCACAGGTTTATTTAGTAGGCACAATACGATACTTGATCTAAATTGACATTGTGGTTCTTACTACCGACCGTCAACTGTCAACTGTCAACGTCAAAAACAAGAACGCATACGCAACGCAGGTTATGAAAATAGAAATTCCTAATTTAAAAATTCAAAATCCAGACTATAAATCCTTCAAAATACCCTGACAGGTAATGCAAAAAGGTTCTGTTTCTTTCAAGTGAATGTGTGCAGCGTTAACAAGAGAGAGCAATTCCCAGACCAGATGAATGATTGAGATCCTGCATGATGTCAGAAGCAGGTGTTTACAGTTAATTTGCTTCACTTCTAGTGAGGCGGGAAAACTCTTGTTGAATTTATTACCTAATCTAATCTTATCTAAAGTTTCTTACGTGTAGTAGTAAGTAGGTAACAAATGTTTAAGGAACTGAATATGTACGACGATAGGTGTCATTGATCGTAAAGTAAATGCATAGATTTTGCTTTAACTCTATGCAATAAAAAAGTCTTGTTTGCTTGTAAGCTATTATTTGTGATCCGAAAAATCGAGCCCTATCACCAATTTGTTATGAACAAAGTTAATCGACAAAAGCTCGTTTAACAAAATCTGTTTGATTGCTCAATTGTATTATTGCGCGGCAAATGCAATCGTTCGTGAAATGTTCGCAGATTGTGTCACCGTGACAGCGCACTAATTTGTTGATAGTGTTCTGAAAAAGGTTATTTTAACAGTTCAGTTAGTTGCCGAGATTGAAATAGTGAAATTATTTTATGTGATTTTGTATTTCTTGTCAATTTTTATGGCTTTATTGATTGATAAAGTTTGAAAGACGTTGTTGAGAAGTACTAAGTGATCGAGTAGAGGATTTGTGATTAATAACACGTACAGGAGTATAAAAAGACCATTTGGTCCGGTCCCAGTTCTTCAGTCGGTTAAATGTGGCTGCTTATATGTTTATACTTTCAGAAAATCTATTTATAACAAAGAAAATCAATTGGCAAAACATGATTTGAGGGCGTTTTGGTTGCCATCTCATAACTATAAATCATAATACAGAACCATGTTTTTAAAAGTTAAATCAAAGCAACCGAAGTCAACAATCTACTACTTCTTGGAAGTGTTTGTTTAATTTCAAACACTTACAAGTCTAAATTGATACTTAGAATTTCTAAATCACACGAAAAAGGAGTTCAAGTAAAAACGTGTTTACAATGGTATCTCCACTAATGGCTACTCACTAAATTAATTTTCAATAAACCCCATTCCTTTCGTTTAAATTATACTCTGTGAATCGGCTCTCAAATATTTGACATCCATTAAGAATTTAACAAATATTTATTCGAATTGGGTATCTATAGGTATAGCCGATACAATTTACGAGTATGTGTGATTCGGTCCGGATTGTTCTTTTACGGGTTGATTTGGTATCGTTTCGAGCATATAAAACTCGCCCACCGTGCATCCCCCTAGAAACCCCGCACGAATTACGCTGTATCGATGGTATATTACACGCAACCTATGTATTATCTGCTAAGGTAAGATATGGAGCTGTAAATCAGTTTTTATTACATTCCGGTTCATCTTCACCCACAGTGTCACGAATATGCGCGCATATCTTCAGTAATGATACAAAGGCAGTGCATAAGGTCTCAGTTCGCACGAAATTGGATATTGTCGATACGTGAAATGTAGAGGACTGTAGAGAGAACGTCTGAGTTAAGTTTCTCAAGTATACCTTAACTTTGGCTGGTTTAGTGTTTTGCTATTCTAAGTTATGAATATCACAATGCACTGGCATGCTAAGTAGTTTCAAACCGGACAGGTGGAGTAGTCAGCAGTTTGCAGCCAACAAAAGCGCTCCAAGCACGCATATTCACACTCCATTAACTTAGGCGATAAGGAAAGTAACTAATCTATGTATTTTGTTTCCATGAATAGTAGAAGATATAAGATATCTCAAATTATCTGCGTTGTTCTCAACAAACAACAAACGAAGAGCTAAAACTTACATGAACAGATACGTATCTTAATTAAGTGCTAGATAGTTGTAAATACAGTAAGGAATGCAAACTCCAACACAATAGCGACGAAAATGATAACATCAGTTTGTGGATTTGAATCAAATCAAGAATTCTGCGAAATAGTATCAGATTCTTAGGTACCTACCAGTAATAATTAAAGTCATACCACAAAAAGACGATTCATAACAATTTTGTTAATCTCTTACAAAAGGATTTATTCTCATTAAAACCCATAGGCCGAAGTCCAGTGCTCAAAATCAATTTGGTGTTGCGTGGTCAACACACGAATAAGGAAAGACCGCAAGCCGATACTCAGAATGTTGCTTGAATTGCGTCTACCCGTACGTAGAGTAATCGTGTTACGAGTACGTAAGCCTTCGCATCCGAAGTGCTGGCAGTAGGCTGTTAGCCTCTTGCCGAAAGCTACACTGCATTTCGTTACGGCTGTATATTCGACGCAGTTACTGAAATACGTATGTACATATGTGTGTCTGTACGTATGTTAGTTTACGCGCTAAGCTACTTATGTTATGACGAGTCGATAATACCTATATGTGTTCATTAATATTGTTCAATAAAGTGACTAATGAGTTTTGAACACTGATCTGATTGTCGATTGAAAGCCTCATTTTCCGAGTTGACTTGACTCGAATGTAATACTTGATTGTTCAGTTCGATTTTGAATAATTTGTACTAAATCGAATAAAGATCAACTGATCTATTACCTAATGAGATCGCGAGTGCGCATGCCATTGGGTATGCTAATGAATTAAACATAACAAAGACAAAATTCCCACACCGTATTGCCGACTGCCGCAATGAATAAATATGAAGATTCATGAATTTTTCGTGGATGAAGAAATGATTGCGGCGAGGGAAATGATCTCAGTTTGTATTCAAACAAGAAAACGTGAGGCAAAGTATAATTTAACAATGATTGTAATCATAATGCTGCCCCGCTTGACGCTGTTTTGGAATATTGTTATAAAAATCGCAGAGACGCATAATATAATGGTCTATGAACGCTAAAATGAAATACTATTTCAACGTTCAAAAGCCACTAAACCAATGTACAGATTCTAATATTAAATCAACTGTGCAGACTGGCCGAAACTCCATCCTATGTAATAATCCAGAGTGGTGCAAAAATATGCGGCTCGCTACTGAACCGGACGAGTTAACTTACCGCTGCCGGAGTCGCACCGTGATATGAACATCGTATTTAGATAAACCGGATTAGAAACGTGCTGCCTGTCTGATTCTATTTGCGGATAGCAGCGGCTTGAAAACAATCAATTCAATGAGCAGGTAGATTTGGTATTTGCCGTAGTAAGTGTTTGTAAATGGAGCCCTTACTTATTATTAGATACCTGAAATTCTTTCTGAAATCTATATTGCTAGATCTCACGTCCCGCGAGAGTAACGTAGTCAGGAAAATGCATTAGCTTCTACAAGCGAATTTCTATTTTAAACTTTAATTAAAGATTTATTCTAAGAATATAAATAGAATAGGGGAGAACATCGGGGAGATATTTGCTAATAGCTAGAGGGCTGCGGTATTGACGACGGGAACTTATATGTCGTTGTTGGGGCTTGACCCAAATAAACATGGCCGAAAAATTCGTGTCCGTCACGGTGGGCTTATACTTTGGAAATTGAATTATGTGCTCAGCTTCTGTTTATCGTCTGGAGCTGATAGCGAGAGGTCATGTGCCAAATATCACCCATCCTCTTATTTTATACTTACTTACACTACGTACATTACGTACCTAATCCCGGGGTGGTTTGATTCGTGGTTCGATTCATTATTATTCGGGACATAATTCACTTTCTTTGGTTTACAATTCAGTCAATTAACTTGTGTTAATCAAATTTTATGACTGAATTATCTTAGAAACAAGTTTGTTAGGAAGATTCTTCAACTACTTAATTGGTCTGGAAAATTCTCAAACTATAAATTTATTTGGTGCCGTGGTCGTATACATAGATTGTACTCGTAGTTGCCGCGTAGGTAGAAATTAGCTGTGGACTGAGTACGGTAGTTCATCAGCTAGGCGAAGCACTGTTTATAATTTTTATTGGATGGTAAAGCAAACGCAGCGAGGAAAACACTTACGAGGGACATCGTGATGTTTGGACTGACGGAGGCCTACGAGGCTACGATTCTAGAGTCAATTGACAAAGCCAGTCCTCTCTAAAGGGTCACCTGCAAGTGTTTGCTCAATCCTAACCTATACATATTTGAACGGAATCGGTAGAAATTAGAATGTTACACCTATTTCTTTTTCGGATGTGACCCACTTACCCATTTCGCTCGTGCGCGTCATACTTGGAAATCTAAGAAGTCGTGTACAACATACATAATTGCAAAAACTAGAAACTTGTACAACTCCGCGTTTGTGTAACATGAAATAGATGAGCGAATGTTCCCGGAATCATAATTGATTTGTGGAAATAGCTGTTATAATCAAATTATATTTACCGCAAAATGATGGCGAAATAATTACTTTTGGTTTGTATGTGAATTTTCAAGTATGTAGTGAGAGCGCTGCTGGTTAAATTATATTTCGATTATCCTGTTATAAGTGGCTGCATTAATCACAGCTACATAGGTTCATTATACTATACCAATGCGACTACTTAGCGCTTTCTTTATATTTACATATTTTAATACGACAATTTAATAAATTACTTAGCTACAAATAAAATTAAATCGTAAATTAATGTCGTGGTGGCCTAGTGGGTAAAGGACCCACCTCTCAAGTATGAGGGCGCGGGTTCGATCCCAAGTCAGGCAAGCACCAATGCAACTTTTCTAAGTTTGTATGTACTTTCTAAGTATATCTTAGACACCATTGACTGTGTTTCGGATGGCACGTTAAACTGTAGGTCCCGGCTGTCATTGAACATCCTTGGCAGTCGTTACGGGTAGTCAGAAACCAGTAAGTCTGACACCAGTCTAACCAAGGGGTATCGGGTTGCCCGGGTAACTGGGTTGAGGAGGTCAGATAGGCAGTCGCTTCTTGTAAAGCACTGGTACTCAGTTGTATCCGGTTAGACTGGAAGCCGACCCCAACATGATTGGGAAAAAGGCTCGGAGGATGAGCTACAAATAAAATTAAATTGACTTCATTCTCTACTGAAAGAAGTGTGACAAAGAAAATTACCACTCGGCACTTTTGTAATTATCTACAGCGCTCAATAAAAGTTATTTTACACTTGAACACGATACATAACTTCCCATGTAAAGTACCTAATAACATACTCTATAATAGTAATATTATGTAGGTAAAGAATGTTATTTCACTCGTTCAGAGTTCAATTCGATGTAATAGTTATCCAAATGGATCTATTCACCGCGACCCGTGGTATGGGAATCAGTTCATATCGATATAATCTATATCAAACTATTGAAAATGTCGTTTTCAGTCGGCTTACTATTGTGTTCTATTATTAACGTTAACGTTAGTAGAGACATTTTTATTTTGCTGAGATGTAGGTCAAATAAAAAATTAAAAGACAATTTGGAGTTACTGAAAAAGGCTTAAGTACTACTCGAGTTTCACGAAGCTTGTTAAGGTGGCACTTAAGTTATTTAGCATTTCTAAATAATTTCTACGTTTAACGCCTTATATAAAAACTTGCATTACGATAAGCATTTATTCCAACTAGAAAATTGTATTTAATCAAAAGCAAACGTTGCATTTCTGTGATAAAACGAGGGAACCGGCTTGTGATTCACAAATTAAATGCAAATCCCTCAAATTATTTTACAAGCTGTCGCCCAGAACCACCTTCAAGTTTTTCGTTACATTAAACCTCAACTGCAATTTCTAATATGCTGAATTACACTGGTTCCCTGTTCCATGTTAATATTGGGAGACAGACAAAGCTGGGAATTCTTTATTTGTAAAGAATGTATTTTTATAGGAATGTTCGGTATGGATAAGTACAATTAAGCTACGTATTTCAGATCATGTTCATAGTCATCCGTTATCAGTAGACATATAGGTATATTTTTAATTAAATATGTTTTAGGTTCGTTTTATGAGAGTGTACTGTTACGTTATAAAAGAAATCGACGCTAGTCTCGCTGATAACTTTCAAACAATGAAGTTAATTAATTGTGCCTGCCATTTCACAACGCAACCTTAATAAAAAGCTTCTTAATTTGCCTTCATAAAATTTCCTAAAAGTTAAAGTAACAACTCCGTGGAGCCTAATAATACTTTTGAACGCATTTAATTATTCCCTGCGAGAGAAATCGCCACTCACTTTTTAGAAAAAAAAATGAAGACATGTTTTCACTTTCTCGCGCTGACTAGGTAATACGTACTTACCTAATTCAATTTTAGACTGTATTCTAAACTAAGCATTTAGCTACGAAAAAATTATAAAAGCTGCCGCCCCTGAAATGGTGGGTGCCGAGGCAGACTCAAGTGCCCTTATTTGTAATTCAGATGCGGCAGTTGAAAGCTCGCTATCGTATGCCTGTCGACGACTTTTAGGCGAATAGGCTCATCTGCGTCTCACCACAACATCAGACCTCCAACTAATAACCTTTTCATCCACCTGAATGGAAACCTTAAGTCTGCTATGACTTTTGTTCGTGTATTAAAACCTTCCTTTCAAATGTATATCTAAGGGATTCAAGCATTTTGTTCACAAATTTTGTAGAGCAAAGTTCAAAGTTTGTTAGACAGTTTACCTTTGTATTGATGTTACCGGTAACTTGATAAACCTTTAAGTTCATTATTATTAAAGGGTTATAATTTTGAATATTATTATTACCGAGAAGGGAAAAAATATTTTACCCATTTTGTTTAAAGCATTAAGGGTTTACTAAACAACCATCTAAGATTAAAAGCTGTATTTTTATAGTTGAATTACATTTGAATACAATGTGTTAAAACATGACTAGAATACCTACAAATAACAGGTACGTACATACATTAGTTAATACGCTATTGAGGCAACGACTTATAGAATAACATAAAGTAAGAATACTTCAGTGGAGTACCTATTTGCTAAAACAATTGAGTGCAATATGTGTACACACTTTGTGTTTCCCCCAGACAGCAATTGCTCCTTTGTTCCACTTTATAGATCTTCCATTCAAATCATTCAAGACACTCTGTTATTTTCTCTGAACGCAAGCAGCATCTCGAAAGCGCTTCTTTTTGTCGGAATAAAAAGGGCGAGGTGATTACGACACGTTTACAAAGATTTTCATTTCTATAGCGACGATAATAATATGACGAATGGAACGTTATATTTATAAAAATCCATTTCATTTGATATCATCATAATTGGGTTATATCAGTCCATTAAGCGAATGAAACGAAAATTGAATTGCAAAATAACGAGACTCAGGAATATTATTCGTTCATAGACGGCGAATATACAACAAGGCGGTTGATTCAGTTTGATAATGCGATTATATTACAATTGTTATGGTTCAAATTGGAAAATAGGCGCCACGACTCTAATTTGCTTTAGCTACGGTAAATTATAAATAGAAGTATTGATTTCACTATATTTAGATATGAATGCTTTTAAGTTCCAACGGTTTTGAGGAACGTCTCTATTCAGCTGTTTATTTCAGTACTGTTCCAATAAAGTTGTTAAGGCCGTTGTAAGTATATACCTTTACAGCATATAATTTTAAATTTTGTCTGTCTGTTATCTTTGGGGATAGTACTAACAGGCTTGTCGGGTATCTCATTTCAAACGGAATAAGACGGTCGTCTTTCAAAACTTAAGTCAAATGTCTGCCGACTTGGTCTTCAGTCATCGTTTAATCCGACTCTTAAAACAAATTGCTTCGTTCTCGTTACATTTAGAAATAACCATCTCCGCTAATGAAAACGTGAAACTAATTTGTTGAGTTTTACAGAATGTTTATTGTTCTGATGGCGATTCTTTTTAATTCCTTTGCGGCTTAGGGAGTACTTACCTTTGTGAAATATTAAATCCCAGGCTGCGCTTCGCTGCGTCTCATTTGTGTACGCTAAGTAACTGCTAATAATATTACTTTCTACTGACTCTGGAAATAAATTTTCATTAGACGTACGTTTTTCATTATTTGTGTACCTAATACGACTTAAATTAAATTTTGTAAACCTAGCAGACGTAATCAGGTTTTTTCCTCAATGCGATTGTTTTCTTTGAAGTCACAAGTTAACTGTAAATAACTTAGAATGAAGGTAATGTGTTGTTATTTTATCATTAGAAATCTTTTGTTTGGATTGATCCGGGATTGAACCCCGTTATGTCAGCAATTTTCTCGTGTCAACAGACGACATGTCATGATAGATCGAATACTTCAATAAAATCTAATGGTATTTTTGTTGGCCGCGAAAGTATTATCCATTTCGTTTGTAAAAGTTGCAGACGAACTGAAGCTTTTGAACGTTTCGCAGAAACACTGTTTCCAATAAAGTGGTATCAAAAAGGTTGAAATAAAGTTATGTAATATTCATTTTAGTGTCTGAAGCCTGTCGATAGAGGTTGTGAAATAAAACATAGATCATTTTACATTCAGATCATTCGATGACTCTTTATTTACACAGTGATGACTTGGGTGAAATACAACCAAACGTACAGATCACAGGAAAGTAATTTACTAATTATTACGAAGCTTACAATAAACTTGACATTATAACTAACATTCTAGATAAACTTGTACGATCTCAGCCCATCACGGCAGACGCGCCGCAGTAAGCGACGCTTCTCTCACTGACGGGATCACAATATGGTATCGTAATCATTTCAAAATGTAATAAAATTTAGAATACCAACGATTTCCTAAATGTATTTAAAATTTAAGAAACAATATGTACAACGTTAGACAACAATTTGGTGACACCCGTAACAAAAATCATTTAATTCTATGCAGTCAAATCTTTCTAAGGCCGAATGCGTGATGTTAATATCATTATTATAATAAGTAACAAAGTTCATGACGTATAGAGGAATGTAAATAAACATTTATCTTCACAACAAATTGATAACGAATTAATAAGTATTTTTAACACAGAAAATCTCTCTATCCAATTTTGAGAATAAATTTTGTATGTAGAACAAACACTACATAAAGACATAAAACATAGATATATCTTGGTAATACATAAAGTAACATTTCTTTTATGTAACTCCATTCCAGAGTAATAGCGAACTTCAGACACAGCAATGCTATTTGGATGGATCTTTCTTTTAAAGTTGCGGAAATAAAACTGGACTGGTTTTTGAACACACGCCAAAAAGACATTCGGGAACAGCTATTCTACACGAGCGCGGCTTTCATTGTGGACAACATGATACCTATGTACACTGAAAACCTGTAATATCGTTATTAATCTCATAACATTTTATCTTTACGTTTACCTCTATTGCACTTACCGGACAACATATACAAAATAAAACAAAACTAAACGCTAAAATGGTCTACCTCTAGAATCCTAGACTTGTTTTCAATTAGTCTACTTATAAATATAAATGACTTGGCAGTGCTGTAACAACTGTATTATAATCTATGCATGGTAACATGACGGATTTGTTTTTGATTTAATCGATATTTGGATATTTACTTACATTCTAGTGTTTGCGTAGATCTCTTCGTAATAGGATTGTTAGACAGCTTCTGTGTACCTGTCGTGTTTCGTCGAGTTACATACTTATTAGCTAAAGGCGGTGAAATTAACAAACCGATAATACATACGTTGTAAATATATGTATGTGTTGTTCCTAACATGACTTTGGCATCCATTATCACTGGAATTGAGCCGCTCGATTAATATTACATTGATCAAATATCTTAATTATAATTTCAAAAAGGTTTTCTATTCAGATTTCATCATTATGTAAGTTTTATTGTGATATGTAAAACATAATGCTACGTTTTATTGGAATTGTAGACTGAAACATGTATTTATAAAATTTACAAGGTACATTTTAGAGGTATTAGATCCAGACGTAGGTATATAGAAGTATATTTTAAAGGGAAACATGAAGTTTAAGTTTTAATTTTTTAATTTAATTTTGTTTGACATCTATATCAAATCATAGACAGACGGTACATCAAAGTCTTTGATTTCGAGGATATTTCTGTGACTTTATCTGAATGTTAACATTACTTTCATTCTATTATTATACACTGAGCAACGATCAATTACATTCAACTATTTATCAACAAGTATGTTCACATGTATGTCGTGTCTCGTAAACCGTGCACACTATGTAGAATCACCTACACATAACTTAGAGCGAAACAATGAGTACCTTCCGGCACTGTATATAATAGTAATTGATTAGCTAGGTTAGTTCTGCGCGTTGAACGTTCCATCGCGAACGTTATGCACTTAGTCCAGTTTAACTAACAATATAAGAACACTTTTATTTCTTATCAATATAAAAGAAATTCACTACGGCGCCATGAGAGTTCTATTCAACATGAAATTCAACTATTAATCTAATATTTCTATCGAAGATTGCCTTGCGATCAGATGTGTTCGTCCTGTACATCTGCCGAGAGAGAAAAAGATCATTTAGTTATTAAAGTATATATCTCCCTCTACGTGCAGTATTTCGTAACCGCAGCATCCGATGTTTATGGTTGTGCTACTTGCATATGCTAACCAATATCTAGAATGTCTACAGTACCAATATCTTTTTGAAAATACAAAGTAATCTGCATTTACGAAATAGCACACATAGACTGATGATATACAAATTCCATTACCCATATATTCAAGTCTACAAGTTACCTAGCAGGTACATTAAGCTTGTAAGAAAGCAAACAAAAGAAACATCAAAGCGATATTAGAATATATTTCATTTTAGCAATAAGTTTGCAAGGAGTTAGAATATTGGAAAAAAAACTTTTGTAAGGTCAAGAAGTTTCGGTGACGGAAGAAAAGATTGTTCGAGGTGAGTTGGAAATGTTCTTGAGATCTCTATTATCTTACCAAAACTAAAAGAATAAATGAAGATGAAACGATTACGAATAAATATAGTTTTCCTTCTTTTGTTGTCATAAATTTTCAGTTTATTGTCGTTCGGACTCTTTTCACCGTAAAATATTCAGATAAATACAAATATAAGCGCAATTTACATAAAACAAAACAACCATATCAAACATTCATGCAAGGAAATCTCGTTAGTCAGCCTATACCAAGTCCAACACCTACTATCATTTACCTACTATATACATATTTAATACCTAATGTTACACATTAAACTCGGATACGGCAATGTAAATCAATGGAGTGCTGTGTGGAACATTATGTGTTTTAATAGGGGTGTATTCCAGAGGGATAGAAGGGTATAAAATAATCGTGAAAGTTATTATTTTGTATTAATTAGACTGGGGTAGTGCTGAACATGACTACGGGGAACTGGACGTTATAAAGCACAAACAAGCACCAAGTATAGAGGGCCGGAGACCGGAGTGCAGTGTGTGTGGGTGACATGCATCTCTGGGTGACAACAGGGGAACTACGGGCTCGGACAACATCTTCAAACTACTTACGTCACTAGTGGGAGAGGGCGTGAAGCTACGTACCTATATGCACCGAGCTCGCCTCTCTCACTCTTCCTTTAAATGGTCTTTTTCTCCCCAAAACAGACTATCGTGTGCCCTAACCATGTCTTCTCAACAATATTACCGAACAGATCAGTTTTAACATCAAATAAATTTAACAAGTGCATCATAACGAGATTTGACTGCATGAATTCCAAAAGCTACGCATTATGTAAATTATGCAATAAAATTTGAACATGAGAACAAAAAAATGGACATTATTATACTTATTCTCTATTAAACCAACTTTTACATAAAGGAATGTAATCTGTCAACGTTAATATGAGGCTAAAGCTATCTAGATATTTGTGCCAATAAAATAGAAATGTGTCAATTTGAAGAAATATCGTGTTAGTATTATCTTTTTATACTCAAAAATGCATAAAGAACAATCGTTGTAGCGTTACTTAATGCTATAGGTTCTCGTCTGTAGAGACACAAATTAACACTAATAACTAATAGCCTAATGGATTGTTAGAGAGTAACATCTACAAATCGTAACTTACAATTGAGTATGTAGAAACAATTTATGAGTAAACCTCATAAAGCTAAGAGTACCACTAAATCAGTCTAGTAGGAATAGTAGATAGGTTGTTTAGATGTAAAGACACGTGCAATCGTAACAGTACGAGTGAGGTAGAGTACAGCTCAGGCCGCGGTCTGACGCCGGCAACTGTGACGACGCGGGTTCTACGTGATCTTGATATCTAACATTATCATTTAAAATATATAAATACGCTATATACTCGATGTTAGGTACACGGTAGTAAAATATATTATTTAATTTACATTTCGTGGATCAGACTGCGGCCTAACGCAGGGTTAGGTATTCCATATTTCAAATATGTTCGCATGTGTGAATAGAACAGACGAATTAAACAGTTTTAGTTGTTATTCATCAATCAAATGATTATGCGACCATAAATGAAATGTTGGCGATTGGACTTAATGTTGGGCAAAATTTTGGGTAAAATATGCTTATCAAGATAAACATTAAATTGCAATAACAATGCATCAATATTGCACATAACGTTAGAATGTTCAATCACTGACACAGGGTACATCACGTCCATTATTAATGGAGCCATTGTGATTTAATGACGCTCACAATACACTCGAAAAAAGGGTTTTATGGTTTAACGTTTATTCAATAATTTTAAATGTAAACAGACTGAAAGAACGCGGAATCGCAATCAGTTCTTCTTTAAGTCCAGACCAGGGATTAAAGTAATCACTAGATATGTAATGCTAATGACTTAATTATTAGGACAGGTGGTTCGTACGCACAATATGGTCAATATGTGTGAACGTAATCAATTAATCATCAACCAAAAAGGTCTTAATATTCCAATTAAAAATGATTACATAAGAAACAAATGTCAAAGGGAGGTCGGGTTTATGAGACTGTCATTGCAGTGGTGAGCATTGTTAGGTGGTGCAGGAGAAATGTCGGGCAGAGAGTACAGAGGCGCATCTCGGGCTACCGAAGCATAATGATTAAATACGGTTCGAGGTGCGGCCGGCGGTCGGCACACACCGGCCGCGCGCCTAATGACCAGCTCCGCCGGGTGTAATGAGGGTCGAGTGTGATTCCGCCGGCGATTGACTAATCTCATCGCCATTGGAATGTATTCCCGTCACCGAAGTGAGCCGTCTTCAATGAAATTCAATTAATCGATTCCACTTATTACTTTCAGCCGGCGTGCGTTTCAATAGGCCGACTTTATAGGCCATTTAAAAATCTAATGTTAACTTAGTTAGCGATACGGGTGTAGACGGGATTCGGAGGAAGGGTGTGCTTTTTTATTTATATCAGAGTTCAGGGTTATCTTATTATAGTTATAGTATATCAAAAATAAGAACACGAGGAAATAGATACAGGTTGAGATACAAGTTTGTTATTAACTAACATCGTGTTTTTTCTGCTATATTAAGAGGGCTGAAACAAATGTAAGAGTTGAAACGATTAGAGCGGTGTGTCTGAGAGAGCTGGGGGGTGTAGGAGTTAGAGGTAGCTCTCAGAGAAGTCTAGGTCAGAGACGGAGGCGCGCGAGGAGCGCGTGTAGTTGGTGGAGGTGCCATAGTCGGAGGTGGCGGTGGCGAGGTCGGCCAGCACGCCGCCGCCCGTACCTTGCGTCACGCCCGCCGCCGCCGCCTCGCGCTCCGCCAGCTTCTGCTTCAGCACCCGGATCCGCTCCTCCTTCTGTAAGCATACTTTTATGTTGCAACTACTCCAAACTTATCTTATTGTGCGAGATTTTTGAATTGTGCAACACGCTCAACAATTCAGCTGGAAATCGTTTATCGTAATTTATTCGTCTGAATTCAATCGTTTAGTAACTTTTTAAATAAGTAAGTTTATTATTTTGAAAAGCAGCAGATGCTGACCATCTCTCAGTTAAATTTTGGAGTAGTTAAGTTTGTGATTCTTTTTCTTGTATTTACATAAGAAACAATTTCCTAAGATTTTTCCGAACAGAAACGAGCTGAATTTAAAAATGTCGTGCTCGAGAATATAATGTTTAAGGCAAAGAAAAGGAAAAACGATTGATCGGCGAAAACTTGAAAATCACCATAACAACCGCGCCTGATCTGAATTTTAAAAGGTCAACAGACGATAACCATTATCCGGATCGTATTTATTTTCTATCATCTGGCTGTGTTTGGTAGATAACATGTTTACAAATTATAACGAGCTTCTGTTAACAGTTGTTACGGCAAGGATTGATAAATCACATTTTATCTATTAATTACAATTGATTAAATCGATTTGATAAAGACGTGGATTAACGTACGCAACTATATCCTTAATCTGTTTTTGGTGTTATCTGTCTGAAATATATATACCTACCTATAGTTCGGCCATTCAGAGAATGCGTTCCTGACACGTCGCGATTGAACTGACGACGTAATAACATTCATTGATTATTGATATAATAATGTTGTTTTAATGCTCCTCAATTGTTAAAACGGTAAACAACCAGCAAAAATATTTTTATCGTAACTGCAACGCCATTGCAAAGTTACGTCGTCAGTTCAATCGCGACGTGTCAGGAACGCATTCTCTGAATGGCCGAACTATAATTGGTTGGTGAATGCAGCAATGGTGTTCTTTTTATAAATCTTGCAACTGGCAAACGAAAAAGGAAAGGAAATGTAAACATGCATAACCTAATACATACTGATTCATTTATGTACTCTATATCGGTCTAACATACAGAGCAGAGATGTTTACATTGTCACTAAGAGCCCCCGCAGACCACAGACTTTTTATCGGCCGATAGTTTAGTCGGGTTGGCCTGCTAGTACGCACACCGAGCCAACTAAACAGTTTAGTCGGTGATGAGTGCGCAAACTATCCAACAGTCTGCCGACTATTTGCTAGTTTCTAACCAACTGGTGAAAAGAGTGGTCGCACCGCACAATGAAAATTAATAAAACATTGCATAGAAATGTTATTATTGCTCTCATACACCGGAGAAGGAAAATTAAAAAGAGAGCCCGAGAGTATTGGGTGCATCATATCTGTAGTGATAGATTATTAAATGGAAAATTTTACACTATACATTCCAAATTACTCGATTATTAAAGTGCAGGGCGTTTTTCGACTTCCTCGATCAAAGTTACGATCGAAGATTCCGAAATAAGTGACTGAGAATTGGGCGACGCCATTTTACAAAACACGCGCGACCGACCATTCGCTGTCAAAGCTCGGAGCGAACTGAACTATCGGCTTAGTCGGTCGACTAAAAAATCGTTATGTGTGCGCGTGTGGTAGGGAGCCAATACTGATTATACGGTCGGCCGATAGTTTGCCGACAGTTTAGTTGGAATTGAATCGGGAAGCCCATCAAACTTGTTTATCGGCCGATACCAAATCGCCATAGTGTGCGCACTTGCTTACATTTGCATACTGATTAAGAGCCCGACCAAACTATCGGCCGATAAAAAGTCTGTGGTCTGCGGGGGCTCTAAAACAAAACACTGCAGAGCAATATAATTAGCAAATGTTGTCGATGTAATGAAAATTCAACAAAATAATGGTTTTCAAATAGGTATAATGGCGTAGTGATCGCAGTACAAATAGGTACGCAGTCAATTTAAACTAATTCGCGCTATCGAAGATTTATTTGATAATAATCGCGCTAATTAGTTTTCAATAGCATTGTTTGTTACTGTAGCTGTTTAGTGACGTTGGAGATAAAAAGATTAGCTGGTTTATTCTATGGACACTTTAATAAAGTATATACTTTAAACAATTTTGTTGTCCCAAATTAAATCAGTTACGAAAGTCTTTTTATGTAACTACGAATAACCCAGTGTTTGTTAGTCCCGTCGTGAATGTGGTAGTGTGGCCAATCATTTACGTTTCCCATTCGTACACTCATGAATACGCATCGCTTTTTGTTCTCTGATCCCCAAACGAGATGTGTGGAATAGTGTAGCGTCATACCCACACAGACACACATAAACTTGGAAAACAACACGTATTGTGGGATTTAGGCGCCTTCGTGACTTATAAAAAACTATAAGAATATTTATACGGTTAGTGAAAGGGTACTTTATTTAACGAAGGATGTGTCGTGGCGCCTTCAGACGAGATGAATTAAACATGATGAAACACCTTTAGCTGCCAGAGATAAAGAGGACTGAATACTTTTTTGGAGGAAGTGTCAAGATTAAGCCTTTTCCTGAGACAAGAATCTCTCGTTTTGAATAATGAGTTTGCCGAAGTAATCCATTATGGATAGGGAGGGTGTCAAACTTGACTATTAGAAGCTGTTGTTCGTCGTTTACATTTAATTGAGAAATGCTTCATTGCAGTATGAAGAATATAAATTATGTTACGGATTAATTACTAATGTAATTTTAAACAGACAGTGAAAGTAATTCAGGTAATTATGCCATGATAAAAGTTGGTAAAAATAAATGTGTAAGTAGGTACAGATAAGATAAACATGCGTACATAACGCCCAAAACGCCCCGATACGGAATCAAATCAGGAAATTAAAATTGCCAGTTCGTATAGCTTCAACGTTCGGTATATTTATGTAGGTAAACCCATACATAAAATACCCATCCACACCATAAATGACGAAAGTCGAATTAATACTTTTATGGATTCAACGTGAATGATTAATTTTGTCTCTGGTTTGTGTTGCCATGTAAAATTAGATTGCGGATAGTGCGTTCCGACGTAAAGTAGGTTGACGGGGTTTCCTGCTTACGAAGGATTTTATTTCCCGTAGCTGCCAAGGTGAGACACATTATTTATGTACGACATTGTGAAGACTCCATTCCGTGATTGCACGCGAGTCATGCATAACAGGTGCACACCCAGCTATACTACCTGCATTATGCATAAATGTATGTTTGCAAATGCACTCTAACCAAAACCTGGCAGAAAATAGTAACTGGAGATGGAGTACAAAGCGTCAGGTTAACTTAACGAATCAACTTATATTTGCTTAGAAATCGCAAAAGGTACTTGGAAATAATTTTGTTGCAAATATTAACGTGAAAAATATTACTGCCGCGGTTTCAAAAAACGTGTTGTTAGTAACTCAACTGTGGTTATTGAACCGTACGTAATTGAAACATTATTTATCGCTTAGAACAGTGCCTACATAATGTATATCTGATCCAAAACTGTTTTTCTTTACTCAATTTACATAGAAAATAGGCAGGTAAGTGGAAAACACGCACTACTTTATCAAGGAGGTAGGAATATTTTTTGTTGTTGCGCAGTAAAAGAGCTTACAATAGCAAAACTTGGGCCTTTTCTTTTTCGCTACATAGAATGTTGGCCAGCTAATTACACAAGCAAGATCAGTCATTATTCTGTTATATTTATATTTGCTTACGTCGATGTAAACCAAGAAAACAAGACTATTTTTCATCACATCTTATTTTCAGACAATTTTTGCGCAGACTATGCTCTTTGAAGTTAAACTAATCAGAAGTGGATGCATACGCTGTCCTGTTTTCTTTATCATTATCATATTTATCTGTTTATTTTCTTCTCATGTGTCAAATTGTGAATGTAAACCATCTGACCCATTTAAACAAATAAGAAAATCTCCAAATTCAGTCCCGCTCTTACGCTACCCGCCCACGTCCTACATAATCAGTCAGATTTTTGAAGAAGTACCTATAATTAAGAGAAATAGAACACGCCGATAGCAATAGTGCAACGCCCACGTCCTACATAAGTCGGTCAGACAATCATTGTAAGAATGTTCTAAAAAAAAATGGCCCAATTTATCTGTCCTATAAAAAGTCGGATAGAATGCCTTAACAGGACTTGATTGGTGCAAGTATAGAGGAGTGATAAAGTTACACCTGTGCGATTGAGAAAAATTGGCCCGATTTTCTGTCCTATAAAAAGTCGGATAGAATGCGTTAAACAGGAGTTGATTGATATGAGTATACAGGAGTGATTAAAGGTTAATACCTGTGCGATGAGTTTCTGCAATTCTTCGTTTTCTTTGACTAGTTCCCGGTAGCGCTCCTCATCGGCGGGCGCGGAGCCTGAACCGGAGCCCCGGCCGCTCTCCGCGCGCTCCGTCGGGTGACGGATCACCTCGATCACCTGGGTTACCATATAAGATATTTCTTTGTACATTACATACTTATAAACATTCATGCATACTACTGCAACTATGTAACGTAAGTAAATTTTTATAATTGTTTGTCCATAGGTAGGTATGGTTTAAAATATTTAGGAAACCTAGAACATTTCCATTCATTTTAGTAGCATGAATATAGTTTTGTAGTGATAATTTTATTATAGGAACTTTTTGGCACAAGTCCCTAGTCATAAAAGTGTAAGTTAAAAGAGCTGATCTCTTTTAACACCCTGAAGTATCTATAAGTTAGAAAAAAGTGAAAATCCAAATGGACGATCTTTGAAGTAAAGACGGGGACAATTTATTTAATGCTGATGTCACCACGATTATAGCGTTGTCACTGTTTGACGCTATCATTAGGATTACCACAGATGACGGCGAGAGGGCGGCCAGAAAATTTAGTAGACTAAGAACTATTATTATACATATTGCTTAAAAAAGAAATTCACATTGGGTACTTATTTATGCCGACTTATGTAAAGAACATTAATCATTTGAATTAATCAAGCATTATATATAAAATGGGTTTTACAGGACAGGAAAAAAAACTTTTTTACAAAAAAATTAAACCGACTTCCAAAAACACTAAAAAGCAAAAAAAAAAACTAATTTTAGGTGCATCGGCCTAGAAGTCGGTGTCTTATGGATGTAACTGAGTTAATTTTGCCACCGACTTCTAGGCCGATGCACCTAAAATTAGTTTTTTTTTGCTTTTTAGTGTTTTTGGAAGTCGGTTTAATTTTTTTGTAAAAAAGTTTTTTATTTACAACTTTTTAGTGATACGAATAGTTGTCACTATCCATATAAGTGGAAAGTTCTCATCAATACAAAAAATATAAGCCCAAATACGAGGTATTTTACATATTCAGTTGTCGAGTTCCCTCGACCCTCTCTGGTCTCCATCATCAGGTCAGCTCCAAACCTACACTGTTGAATAGTGCTTTCAGGCATACACCACAACTTTCGAAGGTTGCCCTCGATTTCTCAGGGTTTCCATCATCAGATCCGTGACCTGATGACTATGGGACCAACTGGCAGGTATTCCGCGTCGAACAAAAAAAGAATCACGTAAATCGGTCTATAAACCTCGGAGTAATCGATGTACATACATAGAAAAAAAAAACATACCGGCCGAATTGAGAACCTCCTCTTTTTTGGAAAGTCGGTTAAAAATACTAGGCATTTTGAAAAATAGCATTACATAGAATATCCGCTTCACAATGAAGCATTAATCAGAATCGTACAATCGTTCATCGATGATGAATAAGATTATTTGTTTTTCCTGTACCGCCACAATCATCAATATCGTTTAATACTACGAATAATGTGCATTGAACCAGATACTGCCGATATTAATTAGATACCACAGATTATTTCTGATTGAATGCATATTGTACCCGTGTATTGTTTAGTAGGTCCCGCGGTTTCCCCCGCATGCCGCGAGACCTATTTCTCGCAAAATAAAAATCCTGTATGTACGAGTAATTCTCATCCATTCAGTCGTTTTTATGTGAAAAATATGTAAAACATAAACCCATACACATACATTTCCACAAACTTTATAATACGAGTATAATGCTACTTTCATTTATGTGCCCATATTTTTAGTATCAAATAAATTATATTGAAAAGCTACATTATGAAATTCATCATCTTCCGAGCCTTTTCCCAATCATGTTGGGGTCGGCTTCCAGTCTAACCGGATTCAGCTGAGTACCAGTGCTTTACAAGAAGCGACTGACCTCTATATATCGCTATCTGACCTCCTCAACCCAGTTACCCGGGCAACCCGGTACCCTTTGGTTAGACTGGTGTCAGACTTACTGGCTTCTGACTCCCCGTAACGACTGCCAAGGAAGTTCTATGACAGCCGGGACCTACAGTTTAACGTACCATCCGAAACACAGTCAATGGTATCTAAGATATACTTAGAAAGTACATAGATAGATAGATGAGCCAGTAATTTAATACAGCGCCTGTTTATTTATACAAAGTAATAATTTTAAAGCAAGCAATATTTTCCACAAAGTGTGTCCGCCAGTAATGTGAATATAGTGCCCGTTAAAGGCATCGTTAATACCCAACAAAGACATTTTTCTATTTAAACTGCGCCCCATAATACCGATTATCATGTTAAATCGTGTGAAAGTATCTCGAAGGTCATTTCGGTTCATTTCGGTAAGGGAGAACTTGTACCGTAAATCACATTTAGGTTTATATTTAAACGATGAATCAATTCGCCCTTCACAGTCGTAATCTGCGTTCTCAATTCAGTGGCAAAGACAAAACGTTCGTTTATTTGGCAAATAACCGTCATTATCTCCGCAATAAAAGTTTTGAGGACTCACTTAGTTTTCGTTTTTAAGTACCCTTGGTAATTCACGATACGGCTGCGAAAAAAGTTTCGTTTTAATCTGCTGAGCGCAGGTTTATTGGGAAAGAATTAACTTTTGTTTAGTAAAGCACTATAGTTCAATATAGCTTAATTAGTTTTATGAATCAAAAAGTTAGATTTAATGCTATTATCAATAGCGCCCGGTGGATAATAATAAGTGCTCGTAGCTAATGGCAGCAGAAATCTTCGTAATCAAATAGGCCACTTTAAATTAGGTCAGATTCGGTATTATGAACCAATCTGTGCCACCTTTTTATAATTTTCAATACAAACATTTCGTGACTAGTTTCTGTACCTACCTGCTAATGAGCACTAGCCAAACTTTATGTCAATTGCGTGTTTAATTGGATTTCAGGAATGACCATATTTCCAATCCGTACATTGAGTGTCAATCTTAAATCTAGTTAGTTCTGTGTTTCATGCACGTGACATTCGGTAACGACTGAATTATTGGAATCCTAAAAGCAAATTGGTTTTGGATTTGGTAATATTTAATCAAACTCTGTTCCTAGGAATATGATGTTGATTCTTAGTAATTGAAACTTCACATCACCATCCTCCTGTTATTACCACAATCTTATTTCGGATCTACCCCCATTCTTGCCCATTAAGCACTGCAACTCACAAGTCCTAAACATTCTTTCCTGCTGTACCGTTTTTGGCCGTCCTATGCCTCTATATTCTATATCCATCCACTTTCAAAGTTCACGCACAAGAATTGGTAATCCAAACTCACCTTAGGAATAAAAATCAGTGCCATGCTGAGGAAACAGCAGAAAACGATGGCTAGTGAGACGAAGGCGAAGGCCGCGTCCTGTTGACTGGCGATGACGAGGGTCACAGGAGCCGTGATGAGGCACAGCACCACCACGTTGTATATACTCATGCCGACGTAGCGAGAGTCGTTGATCTGTCGCACCTTCACTGATCGCGTCTCGTAAGCCAGGAACAGGCCAAATACTAGTACTAGGCCCTTGTATCCGTACATGACACCTAGAACAAAAAAAGGTTTTTAGTTTCAATCTCTAGAACGATGTTAGGTAGAACGAAGTCGTAAATAGGATGATCACCCAGTGAGAGTCAAGTGGCTGTAAGGATACATTTGCAGCTCATAATACAACGTGGTTATTAAACTTTTTGTGACTTTCATTCCCATAGACGTTATACGCATTCCTTTAAAAGCAGGTGACGCAAACAACATAACAAAGAGACTGATGCTTTAAACGACTTAAGGAAAACTTTTAAAATTTTCTAAGTTACGTCGCAAATGAGTCGTAGTGGACTTGGAAGGAGTTTTATTTAATGTAATTTACTGTTAACGATACTTTAAATCACTTCGTATTAAAGCTCATCTTTTATAATTATTGTTGTTTGTATTAAGGGCGCGCACAGATCTGACTTGGTTTATTTTGTAATTAAAACTTGGTATCAAATTAAACGGCCGCACTAAGTAGGTTTTCTTGAAGATAAAAATGGAGCTATTGTCTGCGAAAGGCTTTCATTTTAAGATTTTTTAATGTTTCAAGGGGAGGTTGTGCTTGTTTTGCATGAAGATATTTGTGTTTGTGCAGCGCGCATTGGAATATTCTAGAGCAAGTGATGCGTGAAAATGAAACGTATCCGCTGTTGGATGCAGAGAGGACGCTCACGTCAATCCTACGCGGTGAATCGTGTTCCACTTTACATTTAAATAATTGGAGACTTTAATATGTTTGGCAACTTTTTACTTGTGAACAAAACAAGGATTAAAAGTTACCTTTAAAAACACTTTGTTGAAGTAATAAATCAGTGCTTAATTTTATTTATAGTATCATTTGTTGCATGTTAATAACACTCATAGTGTTACTGCTAAGCTTGAGAAATGCATATGCCATCTTAGTAGATTGCGACCCTTGTTATTAATTAGTGCATACGAAGCCTCTGCAGTGTACCCCTACATACCTACTACATGTACATATTAAAGGAGAAACATTACATTGCATATATCCATCGTATACATGCATTTATACACCATGTACTGCATCAGTAGATAACCACATAGATTATAATATAACTTTTAAAGTTTCGATATAGAGAACTTTCCCTTTGATCTAATTTCTCGGAATTTAATATTACAGCTGATTTCAACACTGCAACTGTTCAATCAATAGTCGAGATTTAAAATGTGATATTAGTTTGATGCCTTTATATTACATGTCAATGGTTTGCTTTAGTTTCTAGTTCAGAAAACGATTGACTGGTTTTAAAGCGGTTATATAGAATTACAATATTTGTACACTTTTCAAAAACTGTAAACTGTATTCAGGAGATTAGTTTCATATTTTGAGACCACATTATGTTTATGAAATTGTTATGAAATGTTTTTATTTTTTCTAAAATAGGGGATTACAGTACCAAGGGAGACGCAAGTTTTATAAATTGGCATTCTATAGTTTTCAAGTTCAGTCCCTAGACATTGTATAAAATCCATAATCCATCAAGTAGTCAATGCCCTGTGGTATTAATTCCTTTGCAACAATAATACAGTCTGTAGATCGTGCATAGACAAACCTGTTAATATTTAATTTTACTGTGGCTGACCGCATAACGTAGGTCTCACAATAGAAGTCAAATCGGCTTTATGTGTTGTAAAGTATCTAAAATTGTGTATGTAAAAGCATTGTGAATATTATAATCTAAATATTTAAACATCAAATGCAAAGTTGCGACCTGGCCAGTGAAAAACACATTTTAATACATAATATTTTTATTCTAGTTGTACTAGCAACAGAATACAGCTGTATGCAATAATATTTTTTAAATTGCTGTCTCGTTTTGCCGTATTCTATGTATACTCAGTTGTAACAGTTTTTGGCGTGTGTCCATGTTTTGTAGCCGTCTGTACCGGACGCGAAATTACGCGTGGTAGTGCGACGGTCGGTAGTTATGTAAGAAACACACAATCTGGTTGGCTTATAGTCTTAAGCTTAGTTTAGACTACGACATTACAAACCGCAAGCTTGGTAAGTCTTAAGTCAAGGGGTATCGGATTACTCGGTGACTGGGATGTGAAGGGCGGATAGACTTTCGATCTATGTAGGTTGAACATGATCCCAATATAAGGAAGGTATGCTAAGTAGAATCGTTTGTGATTGCACCGCTTAATACATATTATTTAAAAACGGGAGTGTTTCTAATTGTATATAATTTCAGGACAAGTGTCTCAACAGGAGTAACACGTAAAATCGAATTGACATTTATGTCTGACATGTTTGCGCAGCAATTTCTGTGCTAGACCAAACTTGGCATTGTTTGTAACTTATACTCGAGAGAGTTTCACAATTTACGTTACACCAAAATTCAGAATTTATTCATTGTAAAATACAAATTGACGAGACCTGAAACGTTATTTAAAGACTCTTCAGATGAATTCAATTACTATGTTTATTCTAAATTATAATTGACTTTCCTACTTTACTAAATCGAGGTTCATAATCACGAAGATAATAAGATTTTTGTAACTGACCCGGATTAATTGCTCCCGAGACTATCTTAACATCGTTGGAGCTGTGAGCAGACTTGAAATTACATCAGAATTTTATACAATCAGTTTAATTTATTTAATGTTTTTAGAATTATTCTCTATAGAGTCATTTCTTATTTTAACAGCTAGAAAATGTAGACAACACTGCACTTCTAACGAGATTCTGATTCTGATTCTGATTCCTCATTTTATTGAGACTGAGAAGTTAAAATGTAAAAACCCCATTAACTTCTGAAGTGGCAAATATTCTAACTCGGTTACAACTTTATAAAATTTTACAAGGATATTCTAAACTCCTCAGAAGATCAGAAAAACGATCTTAGGATATGACATATCCACTTCTATAATTCCTAATAAGTACTTACCAAGCCAAACAGTGTTGTGTTTACTCTCGCAATGCTCTAACTCGGGCCGTATATGAACATCATCGTCGTGATGCCTCGGGGCCTCCAATGGGAACGTCTCCACGCGCCGCTCCAGGGGGTCTCGGAGCTGCCATGCGGTCAGAAGTGCCACGTCCACCACTAGCAGGCCTCCTACCATCGTGTAGAGTTTCCAGCCGTGGATGCGCTTTTTCTGTTACGAGAAAAGTAGGTAAAATAAGGTATGTATTGTTACATGGTCCACTGTATGTAGCTATTTTATATTTTTCGAGATTGATTTTAATTGCTGTCGATTACTGGTTAACTGTTTCAGACTGTGTTTCGGATGCCACGTTAAACTGTACTGTGTGGGTCCCGGCTGTCATTGAACATCCTTGGCAGTCGTTACGGTTAGTCAGAAGCCAGTTAGTCTGACACCAGTCTAACCAGGGGTATTGGGTTGCCCGGGTAACTGGGTTGAGTTGGTTTTAAACACAGTCAAAAACTTTTAATGATTATATTATGATGGTGTCACTCAATGACAATTTCCAGCGAGATGATAACATTAATTAATTTCGTGTAAGCTGATCCGCTCCTGATCTCAATTTGTATAAATCATATCCAACTATAATTGTACTGACTGTGTAAACTCCTCATTGTAATGCCAGAAGTCATTACACAATGTCAGCTAATTAATCCCTTAATTGAACATTGACTAAATAGTGACATGTACGGATCTAAATATCGGATTTCGATATCAATGACATTCAAACCCAACATTCCATCTCATGTAACAGATAAAATCAGGGCTTTTCCAATAAAGTAAAATGAGAAATCAACAATACAATTTATTTAAAGGACGCAACGGGCGAGTATCAAGTTCAAGAAAATAAAAAAAAATCCCGATATCTTAAAAAGCTTTTGTTCTGTGTTTGCTTACAATGGCGTCGTCGGTGTGATCTCAATAAGTCCTATAGGAAAGCTTCAGAGAACGAAATGAAGTGCGGAAACAAAAAACGCAAACATTCAATATGTAAAGTGACAAAGACGATCTAATTTCCATTGTATTGTGTAGATATTGAGCTGCTTCACATTCGTGTCTATTTGAGTCGGATCTGTCTCAGTTAGACGAATGTGCCGAATGCTTACAGTGACATGCAGCTAATAATGACGTCACATTACACGTAATGCAAGTGTTAATATAGAATGTGTCAAATTCCTAATGATAAAACGTACAAAAGATTTTCTTTTCTTTTTGGGTTAAATGTAACACGTAATGTGACAAGTGACATAAACAAGACAAGATAAAGACAGTACAATTATATAAGCCAATTCTTTTTCTCAGAGTTTTATGCGTATTTACTGTTTTCGTCGTAAACATCTGAATGCTTTCTGAAAACATCTGACTTTGGATTTTTCATAGAAAAGATTGCCTTTATGAATATTACCTTTGTTTCGACTTTAGGTTTAGTCGTGTGGCGATGCACTCGCCATACTTTGGTGAACATGGCGCCGTATGCCATCGAGAAGCCGGTGGCGAGAAGCCAGGCGCGAGCCGCGCACAGCCCGGAGAAGTGCTGCGGCGTCACCCAACGCCCGTCCACGCCCAGCGCAATGGCCGCGCTCAGGCAGATACAGCACCCGCACAGCATGACCGTGTTACACGCCGGGTGCGACCACTGGATCACCCTACACAAACCAAAACATTTCTCACTGCCCCAACACTAAATCGAATAAAATTACGACCCAATATTCCAACTTTAACGACTGCAGCATCGGTCTCACGTAATAAAACCCAAAACAAAGTAAGCGCGCCGGATACTGGATAGACTTTGACGTTAAAACAGTTTGATACTCTTGTTCCTTTTCCTTGTGTCATTTTATACTCTTGTAAAATCTTGTTCTATTTTCGTTTCCATCGAGAAGCAGCGGAATAATTCAGAAAGGAATAGAATACAAACAAAACAAAATAAAGATGGCGCTCCTCAACACTATTGGAGAGAGTTCCCCTTTGACTGTTCACTGCGTCAGATCATTTACAATCATCTCATCGCAAATTGCTCGTTTGGCATATAAAACTCCGCCGCCGGGATAAAACATCGAGCGGCGAGCGGACCAGCCGAGGAGCGCGTTTCTCTTTTAGCTACATTCGTTTCCAATAAATATGAGCTTAGATTTACAAATGTTCACAGCAGATAGCTAGTGCTTGAATATTGGAGATGAGAAGATATACTATCTTCCCATCTCCATTCAACATAGTATTTGCCTTAGTTCATTTGTTTTTTAGTCTGCAGAAACGGGTCTCAAAATACAACTTACTTAAATCATAACTGACTCTAGTTAAGAAAGCCGATAGCAAAATTCGATAATTTCAATAGGATATCGGAGCATTAAGTAAATTAAGTGGATTGTCTATAACGAGACCCTTGTCAATATCATGCACTACCCGAATCCAGTACTAACTCGTGGCTGGCGGCTGACGTTGACAAAGGCTGTTTAACCAAGATATATAGGGTTTCTTACCTCCGGTGTCTGTGCAAGATGTTGAAGACAATTAGTGCAATAGCGGCGAGGATGCCGGCGATGCAGAGCGCGGTCATGCACGCAAAAAGCGGCAGAGATACCGTCCGGAGCTCGTTAACTACCACCGTGCGGTCGGGGGGCACCTTCCCACCTGCCCAAATCATTCCATGCTTCAATAAAACCTATGTGACGCTCGTAAAATACACATAAAACTATTACCTATACAGGAAGAAAGTGTATACGCTCTAATCGCTCCCATTTTTCCTTTTATCGGTCATTTTTCTTCGGTTCTGCTAACGAAAGATTTTTTGCTGCTTTGGCTTTACGATACCAGTTATGGCTCGGCTATTATAAGTACTGGGAACGGTCTCTTTCCCAGTCCTTGTATCCTAAGGCTATATTCCTTTAAACAATTAATAACGTTTTCGTTTTTGCTTTGTTGTTTGTGTGCGGTTTTCCGCTGAAATGTTTAGTTTTTTATGTGCTGTATTTTATGTTAAATTGTTGTAAAGGTTTTATATGACACTAACATAAAATGTTCGTTTCGAGATACGGATACGTACAGTTTTGGCAATAAAAGTGACAGCGTGTGAATTAAATTGCGAATTTATGTTTTTCTAGATAGTTTTTTAGGCATTTTAAACTACGTACATATATCCCGTGTACAAAAACTAAACATGCGATATCAATTTCTAAACGCGGGATTATATCGTTTTGGTTTGGATCTGTAGTGGTGAGGTATGTTTACTAGTATTAGTTTCCCAAAATGAAACAAAAAAAATCTCCTTTGCGTTGTAGCATTGACATAACAGAAGTAGTTAAGAACACAAATTGATTGAATTGATTGAAAAATAATAATAATATAATTAGAAGGTGATACGTACCGACCCACCGTTCCCTTTCCAGCCAGGTGAGATTATCAGCCTGTGTGTCATAGTACCCCAGCTTTACGTAGTGGTTATCAGTCAGTTGTTCTATTTGCGTCAACGCTATGCGGTCGCCTTGGGACGAGAAGGCCACTAAACCCTGGGAACAATACATTTGTTTTAAAATCATTTAAGTAAATAGAGTGATCTATACAAAATAGGGAGGTATGTAGTCAGATGTAATAAATAAACACAAAGGGACTTACTACAAAAACATAAACATCTGTTGAACACTTGTCTAAAAATATGGCTGCAAAACGGTTCTTATTTCAACGTCATAATCTGATTTTTTTTAGACAAGTATTCAGTAGACGTTTAAAAGATATAAAAGTTTTTGTGGTACGACGGAAAACGACGGAAATACTTTAAAGGATTTTCAACATCAACCATCTGCGCAAAAGTAAAAATGACGAAGCTTGCCTGTAGAATATTTGTAAGTTCTAAGAGCATTACAAGATACGTAGGTTAACAAAATGAAGCTTTGTTTTAATGAAATACAAGGCTTTGTAAAATAACAATCTCTTGGAAACGTAAACTTCTTAGGTATCACATATTATTTTGTAACTCGTCAAAGTTTCACGTGCTCATTTGTAAAGTTTACACGACTTTGTGGAAACTTTACTATTTTGATATTATGTTGGTGAAATATGTACTACCGATGTTGTTTATACTACGTACCTAAATTGTACGTCAATATATTCACGTACGTCGTAAATAAAAACAAAACAATACGACAATGGTGATGATAAATAATTGTGTGAGTTATGTTTTGCCCCCGTTCCAGATATAAAAGGACTTTTAGTACCTATGGGAGGATGTCAATAGAAAATAGTCTATAAAAATGAAATAGCACTATCCGTTTTGATTTGAAACCTACTTTATTTACTTAGGTATTTACAATATTATTTATATTAAGTTCAAATTAATGATCAAAGTTGTTGTTACAAATTCTTTCTCTTGATTGCTCCAAAAATAAGTTTTGGATTTCAGATTTTTCCATTATAAAAACAATTAACTTATAATTAAATGTTTTTAATATTTTGCTCTTTGAAGTTATGAAAACATTTCATAGATTTTTCAGAGCAGATTTTCTTAAAGGAAAAGTTATTCGAAGATAAAGCAAACTATATTGTTATGTGAGGTTACCGAACTTTTTGTAACTCGAGTATGGTAAATATTGTCTATACAGTTTGAGATGCACGAAAGTTTTAAAATTTTCGAATAACTAATATTTGGTTGTGCTGAAAACTTTATACTGGTATATACATGAATCTGGGGCCGCTATAAGCAATAAACATTTTCCCGAAGGCTATACGAGTAAAGTGCACAGCAAAAACTAGACATAAATAAATTTTATGGCTTTAATTGCAGCCGTTTTTATGCTATTGACACTGCAAGAAGTGTTTGTTTCGTTTGCAAATGCTATTGCAATTATAAGTTGCGGTGATAAGGCTTAATACTTTATGGAATGCTTAATTGAACTACCATTACGAGATAAAGTTTCTCATTTTTGTGTTGGTATTTGACTTCCTTTTATATAGCCTATATATAACCAATATACATTATGTGCTAGCTACACAAACGACTTACATACGTTTTTAGACTAAGTTTCCATTTTAAATGCTAAAAACACTTGTTAAGGATTTATAAGGCGACGTAGTAACACATTTTAGCCACAGGAAGTATCAAGCTCGAGTTTTATGTGAACTTAACAAGCGATATGATACTTAAGATACAGTGCAGTAGATAGCAATACTTACCGATACACCGAGGAATGAAGTGGAGTTTATTGCCTCGTAAATGTCATCGGCAATCTTCTTGTTCGTGTATGTGAAGTTCTTCAAACTTAGCCCGCTTTTCTCCAGCTTCTCCATAGTTTTGTTGAAAGCTAAGGAAATACAAATGGGTTAATCTCATTAAGGATATGAGGATTATGTATTGTCCGTGAGCTCGAGAGCCGACCTTCTGTATGTAACTGCCTCGGAAGATACCGCGCATAAATTTGGAATTATCTCAATGAGTCTCGGTGACAGTCGTGTGAGTTGTGGCTTCGACTTTGTTTTAGCAAGCTCCAAACTAAGTAGCTTATGTGGCACTTTGACATGCGTTTTGTATCTGTACCCAGACTATGAATACGGACATTATCGTTTTGCTGAGAGATTGTTCATGGTTTCGAAATGATTACTTAAACAATGAGAAATGTAGCCGTGTATAATATTGTGAGCACGTGTTTTAGTCACACTTAAGACAATAAGCAGTTGCACTACGTGGGATTATAGTTTTAGCTTATCAGAGCCGCGAAAGGACTGCTACGCGCGTAGCATATCTCGTAGCACATGGCTACGCGAGTGTACGTACGTACACAAATATGTTTTTCGTAGTAGTTCTGAATGTTATACATAGTTCTAAATATACATAGATACCGATTTATTTCCAGTGAATAGCACTGTTCACTTGTGACTGTAATGAAAAAATGATAAATCTGTATGGTATCGCCGGTTCACGTAAAAATGATTGAAAAAATATTATATATCTTGGAACGGTATGTAATAAACAGGAAATGTTTCGGTGCCGACATATGAAATATTTTTGCAACGGTATTAGTGTACATCCCATCCGTTTCAAAAGGCTTTTTGTTCACGTGCGTGAATCTGATACGCGGAACAGAAAATGAAAAAATAAGCCGCTCAAGTGTGGAATAGCGGTTACAGGTAAAGTATCGATTGGTTGTTTAAAAACCGAACACAGTCGGTAGAATAAAAAATCTGTATAACGTATGAGGGGATTTATTTGTATTGTTGGCGCTGATAAATATGGTGTTTAGACTACGTAACGACAGAAGGAGTTGTCAATTGTTATTGTGGCACGTCGTCACGTAGGTCGCTGTTAGCTCGTAGTGTGCACGTGACGGCAGCGCCATCTATTGTGTCGCCCCCAACACTACACTTGTTCAATTTTATTACGCACATTTACAGCCGTCTGTCAGTGCTTTTCGTAGTTGTTTGAACATTTTATGCGTATTTGGGTACGTAAGTGACAATATTCGTAAATGGAATTATTTTCCCATCGTTTATATCCTACCTTTGCATTCTATGGGTCAGAAACACTTAAAGATGCCAAATTAGATACTGAAAAAGACTATTTTCATTTGATATTATCATAAAAAAAATACGTGTGGCACTCGGGGACTGCCGCGGTAAAGCTATTGCATAGCATTCTGTATCAACTTATGCAATTATAATTATTTATTTTTTATTTTATTCATACAGTATTTCTTTTTCTTTAAATACTATATAAATAACTATCTCGTCTCGATTCGATAAATACTTATACACCTATATACTTTCTCACAAACAGCTGATTATGTATTCGTCCGATTTCGGAGCAGCTCGTCTCGATTCGGGCGAGTTCCGTAAAGTCGTACAATCCCACCCAAAACAAAAATGTGAAAGACTGCCAAGTTCGATAATATGGGAATGCTTCGCCTATAAAAGAAGTGAGATCTGAATAAGTACCAAGTTCCATTCACATACCTCAGTTAAAAAAAGTTACTTTTTAATGATGTTACTTGGCAAGTTTTAATAGAAAATTAAATACTTGATTCATTGCGTTTAGTAGGTTTATAACAAGGTGTATGAAAACTTTCCAAGTAACATCATTAAAAAGTAACTATTTTTAACTGAGGTATGTGTATGGAACTTGGTACTTATTCAGATCTCACTTCTTTTATAGGCGAAGCATTCCCATATTATCGAACTTGGCAGTCTTTCACATTTTTGTTTTGGGTGGGATTTCATTTATTTTTGTAAGGTTGTTTATTTTATTTTTTTCTTATGATGAAGTTAGTTAAAGGAATGTCTCATTTATACTATCTTTTAGATTTTTTAATATGCACTATGTTTCTTACAAAGAAATGAACTAGATTAACTAAATGGACTAGATTTACCAACTGACTGACATGACATGTTATCATATATTATGTTCGTGGATCAAAGTTACACATTCGTTATTTTCGAAACTGATTCACACTTGGCCGTTTTCAGATTTTTATTTTACTTCTAACTACACTATTTTACTTCTAACTAAACTAAATCTAGACACACGGCAGTGTGTCCGCCAAGTTCGAGCAAAAAAAGCGACACACCGGCCGTGGGTTATATTACACGAACCATTTCGGGCCAAATTCGACCCCCCTGTAACTCAAAATCTATTTTATTTATGCATATCAAATTTCTAGTATCTGTTGAGACCCCCTCACTTATCTAAAATACAAAATTTCATTAATATACCTACTGTAGGTCTTGAGATATTGACGTCAGAAAATAGCTATTTTTACTATACACTCACTGACTGACTGATTCACTGACTCACTCATCAAAAACCTAGACCACTTCCAATGGTCGTATTGACTTGAAATTTGGCATGGAGGTAGGTCTTTATGTCAAGGTAAAGGGAAAAATCTGAAAATGGCCAAGTGTGAGTCGGTTTCAAAATAATGAAGGTGTTTTATACCCGGTGTAAATTTATACCCCTAAGGAACTAAAACTACTAAATTTATCTATATTTATATAATATATCTTCGAATGGTACAAAGGTTTGTATTTAGTCAAAGTAAAGTAAAAATCTGAAAACGGCCAAGTGTGAATCACTTTCGAAAATAACGAATGTGTAACTTTGATCCACGAACATAATATATGATAACATGTCATGTCAGTCAGTTGGTAAATCTAGTCCATTTATTTAATCTAGTTCATTTCTTTGTAAGAAACATAGTGCATATAAAAAAATCTAAAAGATAGTATAAATGAGACATTTCTTTAACTAACTTCATCATAAGAAAAAATAAAAATAAACAACCTTACAAAAATAAATGAAATCCCACCCAAAACAAAAATGTGAAAGACTGCCAAGTTCGATAATATGGGAATGCTTCGCCTATAAAAGAAGTGAGATCTGAATAAGTACCAAGTTCCATACACATACCTCAGTTAAAAATAGTTGCTTTTTAATGATGTTACTTGGCAAGTTTTAATAGAAAATTAAATACTTGATTCATTGCGTTTAGTAGGTTTATAACGGTGTATGAAAACTTGCCAAGTAACATCATTAAAAAGTAACTATTTTTAACTGAGGTATGTGTATGGAACTTGGTACTTATTCAGATCTCACTTCTTTTATAGGCGAAGCATTCCCATATTATCGAACTTGGCAGTCTTTCACATTTTTGTTTTGGGTGGGTACAAACCATTCGAAGATATATTATATAAATATAGATAAATTTAGTTCGTTTTAGTTCCTTAGGGGTATAAATTTACACCGGGTATAAAACACCTTCATTATTTTGAAACCGACTCACACTTGGCCATTTTCAGATTTTTCCCTTTACCTTGACATAAAGACCTACCTCCATGCCAAATTTCAAGTCAATACGACCATTGGAAGTGGTCTAGGTTTTTGATGAGTGAGTCAGTGAATCAGTCAGTCAGTGAGTGTATAGTAAAAATAGCGATTTTCTGACGTCAATATCTCAAGACCTACAATAGGTATATTAATGAAATTTTGTATTTTAGATAAGTGAGGGGGTCTCAATAGATACTAGAAATTTGATATGCGTAAATAAAATAGATTTTGAGTTACAGGGGGGTCGAATTTGGCCCGAAATGGTTCGTGTAATATAACCCACGGCCGGTGTGTCGCTTTTTTTGCTCGAACTTGGCGGACACACTGCCGTGTGTCTAGATACGTCTAATCGCACGACACACAGCGCCGTGTCGAAGACTGCCGAATTGACACGACGTTAGACGATGCACGGCCTTCAAGCCACACCTCCGAGCGTGAGGTTTTTTCGTTACGGAATTTCTGGATTTGGTCCCCGCGCTCAAGGCCTGCGATAGAAGCTATGCAATAGCTTAAAAATAAATAGAAACCAATCATTTTTATAAGCCCTAAACTAAACCAGACAGCAAAATAACTCAGAAAAGTTTCTCCTTTAAGTTATCTGTACATAAAACAGGGGTACATACCCAAGGCGACTGCCCAAACTGCGTCGTAGGCCAGGGGTGCCTCTTGATAACCCTCGGGATATCTCTCGCCGTCGATGTCGTAGCCAGCTTCGCGTAAAGCCTCGTTCAGTCGCGATCTGTTTAGATAAAACATTGTTTTTGCTGTACCAAATCAGACGGGATGCTTGGAAGGGAATATAAAGCAACGATCCCGGATGTAAGATTACGTATGTAGTGTTTTTTCGTAAATGGTATCTTTGGAACGTGTTTTTGTAAATGTACGGTATCTGTATTGTGAGATCATTTCGACCGATTTGAGCTTTTTTTAACATTTCTTAGGACTAAAAATCTACTATTGAGACTAGCACACGGTAGGTGTATAAAGTAAAGAAGTAAGGAAAGGGAAAAGTACATAGTGCGGCAATAAAAACGTCATTGGAAAGGCGTAAAAATGCATAACAATTACATGTCGTGTTCTTGTGACCTATAAATAGCTCAAGTATTCTATGCACTCGCTGTACACATTCTAGCACACGTTGCGTTATGAAGGCGATAAGCACAGCTATTTACAGAATTGAATAAAACAACCTGTTTAAAATAACTCAGATCTACTGGACACGTAAAAATATTTCCCCTCATTGAACCATTCCGACTAATATTATTTGGACAAGAGAGATTTCTGTTCATTAATATTAATGATATGTAAATGAGTATGTACATTTGGTATTCGTATTAATGGTTGAGTTCATGTTTCATAAAAAGGGCGAGAAATATAAGTATTGCTCCGCTGTCGAGCACTGGGGTCGCGTAAATATGAGTGGCTGCACAATACTGGAATCTTACAGTTGCATTGACGTAGTGTACGTGTATTTGTGCGCTTAGCAAGTACGATGAAAAGCTTATTGCTGTGGAGCCTCCGGAGAGAGCCCGCCAGTACTTAGCTTTGTTCAGAAGACGTACGGCGGCGTGCGCTTTCTTTTACTTTTCCTAAGAAGTGTGTACAGCAAAGGATACGAATGGATCAGAACAGCTGTAGCTATGAAATATTAACTGTACCAAATAAGTACAGTACTTTTCGCAAAACATTAAGCAATAAAATGCCTCAAATTATTTTGTGTTCCAGCCCATTAATTCCTGTCACACAGAAAAGCCTACGTAAGTGGATTTAGTGGGGAATTCCAACCGGATTATTCTTATCCTAGACCAGCTAGCGACCCCGAGCTTTAAGCTTCTAGCCCAACAGAAACTGATAATACTGTAAATAGGTTACGTATAGTGTGTTTTGGAGAAACTTTAGATTAATGTGTTGACTTGAACTATGTTAGTACTTAATTAATTTATTAACTACAAGTAAGCAGGATTTATATTTTACAATTGATTCATTTTACACCCTAATGGCAACTTTTAACCGATAGCAAATTGCAACCTTTTTGTAAAAAAGGAATAGCTCTACAACGGGTACCTCATTACGTGTAAGGGTCGCGTTTCACGCTGTAGCTGGTATTAGAAGTCTTTTCTATTTCATCACAAAGGCACCTCGTAACGTACGAGAACAACCTAATATATACAGCCTCAAAGCTATATTTCCCCATCGTTTCTCGCAATTACTATGCTAATGTTCACTGAAGCATATTTTATTATCTTCGAGAAGCACAAAGTATATCCAAAATCCGCCACTGAAGTTAACGGAGATATAACAATAAAGTCCCGCCGCGATTCGCGATATCGCATATCTCAAGGCATTTTTAACTTGAAGTGTCGCCTCCACGAAGAAAGAATAGAATATTATGTTTTAACGCACAAAACTGGTTTTATTTAGATTGCATCGCGTAAACGTGCTCCCATATATTTAGAACTGTTTCATAGAAAATTATTGTCACGCACTGACGGCTGAGCGTCTACAAAAATAACAAGATTGCCGGAATATCTTATGTGGAAATGGATTTGTTGTTCTTCCTTTTAAAGGATATTCTGACAGTCAGAATAAATAAATTGAATATTTTATTTGCTTTGCTGTCGTAGTATACTCCATAAATTATGTTTCTTGCTATAGAATAGTATACCTCGTACGTATTCGTACGGTTGTTCATAACTTACCGAAAATCTTCCGACGTCATTCCAGAGATGGTAGTTTGGTTAGAGTTCTGGTTCCACATGAGAGCCTCCGTAGTTAAGTGACCCTCAGCTGCCTCCCGCATCTGTTCTGGTGAGCAATCGATGCCTTCTTTCTCCAAGTTCGTTTCGAACCAGTTATCTTCATACCAACCTACAGAAAAAATACAAGATGGTGTCATTCAGATTCATCTAATTTTAATAATTCTGTGCCAGAAATATCTGCTCAGTTTCGGCTAAAGTAAGGGAAAAAAATTGTTAATTCAAAACACAAAATTAACCGTAAAATTCCTTTAACTTTTTTGAATCATAAATGCTCAAACTTCGTCCATTAGAACGTAGTTACGGTTCTTATAGTCTCATTGGGGAAATTCATTAATTTATGTACCTAATTACTTAGAGAGCAAAGAAGTTTTCCTTAATCCAACAGAAATCATTACCTTAGCTGGTTCATTTAATTAAGAAAGCCTCCATGGATGACAAATATTGGCATTGCTTGTAACAACCCAAATTGAATGGGAGTAAGGTTGTGTAACTTCCCCGTCTACCACAAACGAATCGTCGGCCTTTTCACTAAGCTGACCTTTACGACTTGCACGGAACGATAAGCAATCGACTCACTGTTTTCGATCTTTTTCACCTCGAAGCTTACCTACTCCGAAGTTCTTAAAAATACGGTAACTAAAAAAATGTAGGCGTGAATTTGAAACACCATTTATTGTTTGCATAGCATGTGACAGACTGTGGACATGAGTTGTTCATTCATTTACATATTGTTTGTTACCTACAAAAATAATGTAATGAAAAACGTCATATCGTGTTGAAATTCAATTTTGTATAAAGTATTTATTTATTTATCACCGCAACCCTAAGTGTGAAAATATGAAAGTCCAAATTATCATAACGCCAATTATTTATTCAAGAATAAGAGGGAAATTATTTCCCTTTATTTAGCGTTTACGGCGGGGCTCACCCTCGACCATTATTTATCCCCTTTCTCTATCCATTTCCTTTGTCCTGTTTGTTGGTACAACCTGATGCGAACAAATGTGTGTTTGCTATGTCATCTCCACTTTGCTTGAAGCTATGTATTTTCATGAAAGTCAAGCTAAATGTTTTTGAGTGGCAATATAACTTTTTCATACTTTTTCTAACATTTGAAATTGCGTCATAAAAGAGTCTTGGCGTTTCTAAATTTTTATACTTGCTCAAAGTTTTGACTCGCCGGCGGTTTTATTTGTTTGTGACAAATAAGGTTTTTAACAACAATTTTTTAGTCATTTTTCTTCTGTGACTGGTTTTATGTGTGTTCTTTTTATCAAAACACAAGTTAAAATATGTAATTTATTTCAAAGTTCTTTTCCAGGCTTCCATTTGTTTTTAGTGCTCAGTGGAACGTTCTAGTGACCCAAATGTATGCTAATAAAGAATAAACAAAAAGTATTGTGTTTAATATTGTAGCCCGACAAGGTCTCGGTCGTGTTGTTTTTTCAAATGATCTGCGATATTGTCTGTTAATGGTATTCAAATGAAAAAGAAATGGATCACACAATTTTGTCTAAAATATGTAGGGATTTAGATTTATTAGGACAGAACGTCATAAAAAATTGCAAGCTTGAAACTTACATCTTCCTCAAGATGGGAAACGTGTCGATTATTTTTATATGAAGTGATCTCTTAGTGGGCAATTTTATGCCATCATAAACTTTTATTACGGAAGAGAAAAGATTCTCGGAGCCTATATTAAGGCCAACCGGACGTTGATAACCTGCCGAACTTGGGATGACGTACCTTTGGCAGGATGCCAATAAGCCAGCCGCACAAGTGTGTACACTTATCTACCGAGTCTCGAGACCCACCTTGAACTAATTTGGACCACTGTTCACGACGTTGACTTGAAACTGAACCATATTATAATACCCAGGCACGCCCCGCTCATTACTGAGAGTACAACGCTGTCAATACAGGCGTGAATATACCTCATTATACTAAATCAATGTGGGCACAAGAGAGGAATGTAAATGTACCTAAATTGGATACATTAATGAGAATTGATTCAAAAGACAATCAACATCCGAAACAGCCGCCACGGCACTCGCTGTTGCTGCGGCGGGCCCGGAGTCATGAATACACAAATGGCCTTTATTGGGACTGCTTTCGTTATTACAATTTTAGAGTAGGTACAAAAATATTTGACGTGATTTGGTTTCACAATTAAGTACTTACCCATTGGTCGAGATATACGCGGATGATAGAAATAAAAAAAAAACATAAATTGACTATAAACTGTCACTCCGGAGGACGAACTCAGAAAGCCGTTGAACAAACTTTTAAATCGAGTTGACATATTAGAACGACTACGCTTGCCGAATTTTCAGCTACAGGGCCACTTTTGGATTTTTACTTCAAAATGGTTGTTGTTGCAAATTCTGAGACACTGAAGTTTATTTAGGATTTTCTTTACGCTTTGTAATTACATTTTAACGTTGACTATAAAAACCAATGGCAAAAGTTTACAAGGTAAATAGCTAAATATTTATTTCTTAAATTGCCACTATAAAAATACTTAGGTGTTTAATTTACCACTTTCTGTTTTTGTGTTGTATAAATGACTAAAAACTCATTAACAGTAGGTTATACACAATGTTACAGCAAAACATTGGTTCATTAACATTAAAATTGTAATTACTTTCTCGTTCCTTTTTGGTCGGGATGTTTTTTTAACGTTTACCTAAACGAATAAGGTAAACGCGGGTGAAGTCGTCATGCCCCAATAGTCGTCAATTAATCTAAAAACTTTTATTTATTATTTCTACTGAACTTAAAATGGCCCGGTTTATATGTCAACATATTGTTGATAATATATTGCACAATTGAAATTACAATACGGGGTTTTAACATTCATGGCGTCTGAGATATGTTATTCGAAAAGTGTGTGCCCTAACAAAATAGTTTTTTCATGAAGTTCAGCTGTCAAAAGTGAAACTCAGCACGTGGTTTTGTGCTTTGATTTACATAACTCCAGTGGGGTCTGTGGTATGTTTCTTTGTTTAATTAGATAGTTAAGTTTATTTGCTAACGATGTAATATGCAATTTGGAATACTTTTAACATAGAAGATATATTTTTTTAATGTGACATCTATTGGTACTTTAAAACTCCTATTTGACCCAAAACCCGTCAATTTTAGAATTATTATGGCGACTACTGGGACGTGCTCAAAAGTTGCACCTAAACTCGTCATAATGAGGATATTTTGTGTTTTACAGTACAAAATGCGAATAAATAGCTAATATCGGGACTTTTACAAAATTGTTATCTCTCTAGAACAAACATATTTAAGGTTTAGAGTACATTTGTTGATAAAACTGCGTTTCTTTAAAGCTTTTTCTTAGGGGTACATTTTACTCTCCTGGTTCTAGATGCACGTACACAGTCATGTTATTCGATTCAATTAATATGTTTCTTAATGGTTAAATCCCCTGTTTCCTATAAGTATGCATTTTCTACGAGTATCTTTTTTAGGTATATATTGGCCGCTGTAGGCCTCCGCCATTCGATTAAGGACACACGATACATATCTACCGCTTTGGGTACAACTACCACTAGCCTTTGTTTCTACTACGCTTGGATTACAATTTGTGGCAAGCAAAAATTGACTGTTCTTACACTATGCTTTTTGTTTGAAATAACTGCATGTCGTCACGCGTATTGTACCGCGTCTCCCTAACTTGCTTTAATAGCGTCTGTATAAAAATTATGTCATTCAACTAGTTTTGACGCAAAAAATATTAAAATCAGTTTTAAAACTAAGATGACATAGCTTCCATCGCTGTCACTGCTTTGCTTGTCGTATTCGATATTGATGGGTAAAGAGTAATCTTATAGTTATCGGCACGAATCTTGAGCTCTGTCTGTCTGAAAACTAATACAGTGCATCAAAAAATTGTTCCTCATCGCTGTCACTGGGTAATGTACCCAAAAGGCTGGCAGAATTGCCACGTTGGATGGCAATGCTCAACCTCTGTGCGAAATAAAAGCCAGCCTTTGGGTCCCGTGAAGTGTCAACCAGGCGCTGGGAAATATCCTTGGCAAGAAGGCGGGCTCTTGGACCCCACGGCCCAAGAGTTTCAACCCCAAACGGCTTGAACATGTACTTGAATATAAGGTTACTATATTTGCGCCGCTTGAGGTTCTCTGCTTGTGCAGCGGCGGAGCCAGCACAACAAGCAGTTCCGGAATGGGAGAGTTCCGGGAGATGGCGCAAGAGTGTCGATGCATGTCGCGTCCCACACTAAAGTCCTACCCAAATTCCACGGAAATAGCGACATGCCGTCTGGTCTCTTGCCATTGTCGCGTACCAAGCCATTTGGTTCGAGTATGGCTGGTACGCCGACGGCAACAAGAGCGCGACGGATCACGTCGTTGATGTTAGCATGTCGTGGTATGCGGCCGGCACTGCGGCTGCACGACTTTCCAAGCACTTAAAGCCTCGGTCAGACATGGCACCTCAAAATTGACCAGTGTGGTGGTCTCACAGACTTTCATATTTCCAAAAATAATAAAGGGGGAAATATTAAAACTAAGTATCAAAAAATTCATCCGCATCGCTGTCAGCGGGGATCATGCCCAAAAGGCTGGCTGCATTGCCACGCTGGATGGCAATGCATATCCTTTGGCCGAAGTATAGGCCAGCCTTTTGGTCACGAGTGGACTCCACATTTTCATGTCATTTATGCTGGCGTGTCGTGCCATGTGACCAGCACTTTTGCCACAGGAAAGACCATGGTGCCCAAGGCAGTCCACAGATTCGCCGCACTGACAGCGATGCGGAGCCCCAGTGGGAGCGCCGAGGCGTAGGCATGTAGCGAGCCGGAATGTTGTGTCACCCAGCATGGTCCCAACGCTGGGTGACGGTAGTGCGTGAAGCCATAGCCTGACTCCCACTCTCCCACAGCCAGTAGCACGCTCAGCAGTATTGACAGATGTTTCAATTAGTCTCGTCAATCTGCAGAGCGGCTCGTCCCACTGTCTCTGGGAAGCCGGGTTGTCAGGGAAGGCTGTATTTGGGTAAGTCACTTTCCAGGCGTTCATACCATGCACCTCAGAATCGACCAGTGAAGGGGCTAAAATTTTGCTGGTCAACTCCTTAGTGCCGCAGACCGAGGATAGGAACGCTGGTAGACTTAAACTGGAAATTTTGCGGACGCCGAGGCCACCGAATCTGATCGGAAGGGTGGCTTCGCGCCCGTGTCGACGGCGCGCGTTGTTCCACGCGCTCCTCAAAGAGATGTCAGCAACCCCAGCGGGGCCCAGCAGGGCCAAGGCCTGCCGGGGCTGCGGGTTGTTCGAAAGAGATACCGCGGCCCTGGTACATAAAATGCCTATGACGGAACACGACGGTTTTTAGTCAGTAAGAGTCTGACACTTCCTCACCGCTGCTAACCCACAGCGGGAGGAGTCATTTAATGATTTTTGACGTCGTTAAAAAAAAAGGTGGCTTGAAGCCACGCTCGGTCGTCCAAGGCCAAATTAAAAAGAGATGAAGGATAGTACGGATAATTTGGTCAATTCTGTCTAAAAGACTTCCATAAGGGAGAGGAGCGAAGGTTGTATATAAATTTTGGGAAAACACAATATTGGTTTTGCAATTTAAATATTTTAATAGTAATAATTTTACTCGTGCTACATATGCACATTGCACATGACTGCATGGTTATATGATTGATTACGAAATATAACATATATTTTATAGACTTATTTTGTGATTCCCAGCGTTTGATAGATAGGAATATAAATTAAAATGTAATATAATATAATCTGTTTTATTGAATACTTGCTCTTGTAAGAGATTATGACCTGCTATTCTAAATAGGGATTTGGTTTTCTATCTATCTACCTAATGTTTCAAAGGCACAAGTATGCTTAACAAAGTCAAGCACAAAAAAAATGTACATAACTTGAACTTTATGTTCAAGAGCAAAGAGTTCACATTAGCATTAAAAGTTGACGAGTACTGGGAATATTTGACGAGTATCCGTACAAATCAGACGACTATTGGTACAAATCGCCCTTTTTTTACTTTTGCCTTAATAAGTACATAAACCCATGAAAATGACTAAAAAAACATTAATTACTTAGAATAACGAATAAATACTCTATCACGTCATGCAAAAATTTTCATTTTATATTGAATATTTAACACACAGTAGCGCTTCAAAGTCGGTGATTTCCGAAATCCGACGAGTATTGGTACGTTTACCTTAATACATTTACCTAAATTAAATAACATGAAATACTCCGGGGACATGTTATTTACTCATTAGATTAAGTGGACGCTGACCTGAGCTGTGTTCACACAATCCCACAGTTTGGTAACTACCGTGCGAGAGGGAGACATTCTTAAAAATATCCATTTTGTTATTTTATTAGGCTCTCGAGAGCCGTTAACGACTCTCCTCTGTTCTTCACTTTATCCAAGATTTTTTCTCACTTCCATTACTGTAGCTGGCTGCTTGTGGTTTATCCTATGAGAGTTTATTCGGGAAATTCATTAATAAATATTTCAGTTACATGCAGGAGACATTTATAAAATAGAAAGAACTACATTGTAGATTGAAAGATACACATCAGTTGTCGCATTGTGTATTGCGAAACATGTGTTTTTAATTTCAAATAGTTAGAACATAAAAGTACCTAGCTAACATTGTAACATTGAGCTCTCATCTAGTTCTGATGATATCTTGTGACAAATATTTTACTTGATACCTACATCTCACGGTTACAACGGTGGAGGTAAGTAATTTTTAAAGGATAATACTCGTATAATTTATAGCGCAAAAAACTGTAGGTACACACCAACATTTGCGTTATTACGTTTTCATGAAAGCACCGTATTTCTTTTTATCCTTGTTCATAAACAACATCGAAATGAATTGTATCCGCAGCCTCGTGAGCCACGGCGACGAACGTTGACACTCTCTTATTATTCCTTTCATAATATTGCTCACAATTTATAACGCTTATGACTTACGCGGCCATTGTACGTTTTAATGATGTGCTGTTGTTTTATTTAAATTTAAAAAGAATGCGATATTTAAGGACCTGTCGAGCTCGGGCCTAAGTAAGAGCCTCATGCGGCGATCTATAATAAGGTTAAGAGTTAAATATGATTTATTTCAGTAGTACATATTATGATTGCTGAAAATGTCAGAGTTATCCTAAATTATGCAATTCAAGTAGCTGCACATATTATGATTCTCTCAGATTACCTGGTATCATAAATGAAAATTCGGTGTAAATATAATAAAGAAGAAATGTCACCACCACTGGGCTACTGAGTTTTATATTTCATTTCAGAATAACCTACCGAATATAAAAGAAACAAAGTGTGGAAAGGTGAAATGTTATATGATATGAAGAAAATATACGATTACGTGGCACTTATTGCTCAACGAATGCAAACGTGTTTTTGTACGAAGGCCACCATAAGCCATTTCCGCGTAGAAGAATTATTACGGTTCTAGAACCTCTAACAATGTGGAAATCTAAGGAAATTTCTTTAAGTTTTTTTACAATCAGTATTTTAACCAGAGTTGGAAAATGTGTTTTGATAAATTGCAGTTCTTAGAGTCGAAATATATTTTAGCTTTAAGCGCGCGAGATACTTTATCGGAATTTTAAAAGAGCCATAAACTATAGAGCCTTACTGGGAGCCACCTCGTATAGTATGCAATTTAAAATGTTTATGGAAATGAGATGCTTTGATAAGTATTTCATACGGGAAATGTTTGTGAGATTATAATTAATAAGTTTATGACTGAAATGGCATGCGTCCACTTAATGGAAAAGTCGAAAAACATTTTCCTTTTAGAATTATCTCCAGCTTATAGAAGAAGATTGAAAGGCACGTTATTGAGTGGCTTTTTAATGTAAATCCGACGGTCGGCAACAGTCACAGGGCGACTCAGCGCGCTTGTTTATGTAAACATTTTATGAAATTATAATAGCGCCGACTCGTGTTGACGCGCGTATGAAAAAGGATGATCTTCCGCTTATGTGTCAGCGCCCGGAGACCCGGCCTTTTGGATAATGCTATTTACGGGTTTACTGCAAAATAACTGAAATTCCCTGGGGAGGCTAAGTAATTTTTTTCATAGTTTATTTTATGTACCTGTATAGGTTCACATCATATACCACTAAATAGCATGTATCATTTTTTACCATTCACAGCTGTTTAACCATTCAAAAAAACAACTGAGACTTGTAATGTTGACGTGCTTGATGCATTTTTATGTAACCTCAACGCAGTGTCAAAGAAAAAATACTATATTATAATAACTTACCAATAAAAAACCAGACATAAGATTTTCCATATAATCGATGTTTGTAGACTTCACACAGCACGCGCCGCGCCGCGACCACATAAAACAAGCCGACGATAACTCGCGCGTCTTGTCGCCGCAGGTTACGCACGGCATCCGCAGGGTCGGATAGGAACGATTGTCGCGTGACGATCTCGATGCCCGCCTTCTTACAGTGTGCTTCCAAGTCTTCCACGGTCTGCGAATACAAATATCGTTTAAGAAGGTAGAACCAAAATAAATATCAGTACCTGTAAGGTTTGAATCTGATAAAAAATCTTTATTTTAGGTTGGGTAACAAAAATTGAGTGGAAGTTATCCAAAACTTTATTAAGGACCAAAATGCGAGTACGTATATGTACGCCATTGACACATAGGAATCCCGGATATTACTGTTTCAGTGCGTAACTTCATGCGTCGCTGGATTTCATTCGAACCACGTTGGAAGGCAAAAAAAGAAAATCCACAAGTTCAAAAATCACATGTACTAAGATTGGCTCAATAGCGTCATTCGAAAGGAAATTCGAGTCAAACTGAATTTTCTTAACTCCTCAAATCCTGCGTACTAAAGTGGCTGCGGAATAAGTGTTTGTATGTAAATTGGATCGTTTAGGGTTTTTGCCCTGATCCCCGTCAATACGAACGAAAATGAAAACCTTTATTATACAAATATTTGGGGCGTTAGTTGTTTTTATATGCGTGAACTCTAGCAAAAATATTTCTTCAGCGCGGTGAAAGCAGAACAGGAGCGCAAGAACGCTTCAAACCCACTTATGCAGAAAAAACCGGGGCCGCTCTAATTACATTGAAACCAGCGTGAAAGGCCTCGCTCCATTCATTGCGGGTAACTATACACTATACACACCCTTCGTTATGCTCGCGTGCGCTATATAAATACGTGCTTTACCTGACAAAAACGCCTACAGCCTCAATGCATAAATCCACTGCTACATCATAATATTTCATTTTCTCATTGTCGTTAAAGTTTTCACCGCTCCATGAAAAGCTCTTCTGAAAGAATTTATATAGATTTATTGCTAGGCGAAAGCTATGTATTTTATTAAATGCCCACCTCTTTCTCTTACGAGGTATAACCGCTAAGTACCTTCTTTTTAAGAGAAAGGGACATTTCTTGAATTTTATTTTGAGTGAGTCGCGTATTTGCTACTACAGAATTACATCTAGTCACGTTCCGAATGTCAGTATACCTATTTATGTGCCATTAAGTTTAAAAGCATAACTTCAATAACAACTTAATTTAAGTGAAATAGCGCTAAGAATGAACATTTTGCCTTAACATTTTGTACTTGAATAAAAAACAGTTATTCACAAACCATTTGTTTTTATATTACAGCGATATAGCCAATTTAACGTAATTTTTATAACATGCCATAATAAAATGACGCCACATTATTAACGTCTCAGTTTATTACACAAACAAAGGCTCGAGATACGATAAACAGATAAAAACAAACACGTACCGAACAGAGAGCTACTCATGAATATTTTCAATATAAATATATCTGTTACAGAGAACACTTTCAGCCGACTTCACTCGGATTCGTTTATTCCTGCTAGCTACGTCCGCACTCACTGAATAAATACCGTTTCATCTATGAAAGTATTCAAGAAGATACGAGCCACTCGGATTCAGTAAATACTATAGTTCGGCCATTCAGAGAATGCGTTCCTGACACGTCGCGATTGAACTGACGACGTAACTTTGCAATGGCGTTGCAGTTACGATAAAAATATTTTTGCTGGTTGTTTACCGTTTTAACAATTGAGGAGCATTAAAACAACATTATTATATCAATAATCAATGAATGTTATTACGTCGTCAGTTCAATCGCGACGTGTCAGGAACGCATTCTCTGAATGGCCGAACTATAGTACTTTTACGTTTCATATTTTCACCCTTTGAATTTCATATTGTGGCTAAAATTGGCCTACAGCGAGATAAGTAGGTCGCTAGCGGATGTCGCATAGAGGTAAAAAATGTCCAGTTATGTCCATTTATCATGTAAGACGCATTGTAGTCCTGGCTCACTCGGGGGCGATTATTTTCCCTTTATAACCTTTGTTACAATATATGTTACGAGAGGGTTTGATACCTCCGGCGATCCTAAATGCCTGTTTACTAGTATGGATTATCGAGTCATTATATGGGTTAAGTTTTAACTTATGTATATGCTAATGCTGTGAAACTTAATATTTAAACTAACAATGTAATTTGTTAAAAAATATCTACTGATTTTGAAATTGAAATCACGTTATCAGATACTTGTAGAGCAGCGATTCTGTGGATTTAGGTTTTTTGTTAAAGTATCTCAGATATTCCTTTCATGTTCTATCAACGAGATGACGTTATAACCCACAAGCCAGTAATAATAATATGATCTGTAATATTATTACAGAGAGTTGGGAGCGCGATAGTATAAAACTATTTCCAATATTCCCTTCGCTCTCATATACAGTGAGTAACTGAGTACTGCCTCTCCTAGTGGCGCTAGTTATACTTAATACTATTTTTACTGGTTATCGATATTTGGGCGGAGTGGATTGCCACTTTTTCCTTTGACATTCTGGCACAAAAGTGCACACGTTTCTGAAGTTTTGAAAATCGCTTTAACGTTTCCCAATAAGTGACGAAGTCGAAATCGTCGAACCGCTGAAGGCCAATCACGAAGATCGTTTGTCAATCGGCAACAAAGCGCTTAGCGTGTCATACTCCACTCGATGTCGATACGAACAACTACCGATCGAACGGTTTAAGTCACGCAAGCGTTGGAAACAACCGACACGATATGGTACCCCCACATAATCACTCGACTCCATATCACTCCGTATTATCGCGGATTCACTGCTCCACAGGTTGAATTATCGAAAGTTAATGTAATGTAAAGATAACATGTGTAGCAGACGAAGACGGCGTTAGTTTGTGTTACAACAATGAATAACAAGCGCCTGAAAATGTGTTTCCTTTTGCACGATCTATCTAGTTTTACAATACCCCAAGCATCGAAATCTATTATGGTGGTTGGAATGGTTTGAACCGAATAAATTTAAGTTTGCCCATAAAATGGAAACGTTTTATCAAGGGAGACATGGCTGGGGAGACGCAAACTCGGTCCGGTTCAGTGAGGCCACAATTACTTTTCTATTTCTTATGTAAACCTCCATTCTACTTGTTTACGCTTGTTACTTGCACGAGGACAAGATTGACTGAAAATTGTGCTGTCGGTTTACTATAATCGTCATTTCGTTCGGATTTTGAGTGTACTCACCGAAATGAAGACTTCCTCCGCTTGCTGCAAGATGGCGATTCTCGACCAGCCGAACTTCTGCATGAGCTTGATCCGCGTGGGGTTGTGAACTGTGGCCGATGGATGCGTGCGGAACAGCGTAGGAAAGCGTGCGCGGTCTGAGAGCGCCGGCGATGACGCGCCGTAGCACAACTATAGTAGAACAAATCCTTCAATTATTCCATTTATACATACATTCAGTAAAAACAACTACTGAACAGAAGAACATAAACTGGGTAATCTGATTTGGACAAGGCATAACATTAGCCCTGTGCCAATGTAATGTCCAAGCAAAGATAACAAAAATTAAACGTTACCGCGCCCTCTTTATGGGAATTCATTTTGCACTTAACAGAATTTATGTCACAGTACGAGAATAATGGGCACGTATAAGCGATTTCATAACACATACGAAATTGCTTTGAGTATATTCGTAGAAATTGTGTTACACTTTATCTCACGGGATTGACAAAATAACCTAGAGTTTATTTTGTCTGAGAGGCTTTTTATATGAACCGTTTAAAATATGAACTTTAAAGTTTATAGCCCAAATAAAAAGTTTACGTAATACATTTAGATGGAAATTTTGTTCAGAACAACTGCTCGGCAACATTATCAACTTGTTTAGCTAACTTCTTAAGCGTTGAGCAATCTAATTAATTAATGTTCCACTGAAACAGATACCTAAAAACAGGCGTGTCTGAACTCATTATCTATGAAAATGTTGTTCGTCTTCCTAACCCTAATATTCGTAAACGGTCCTTTTGGATTCACTTGAACACCATTAACCAATCAAAACACGTTATGGCAATGTTCCCAGAGTTGACCCTCGTTTACGTACGAAGGCATTTCAGTTTTTTTTTCTTTTATTGGAATTCAAGCGTATTTTAGACTGTTTTGATTTAAAGCCTCGGTTTACAGTGCGCTGAAAAAAATAAAGCATTGAGTCTAGAGAGCTTTCATATAAGAATATTGTAGGCAAATGTTTTGGCATATTTCCAAAAAGCTTTGTCTTCATCAAAAAACTCGGCTCGCGTAGTAATCATGAAGGAATCACATGTAAACCAAATCTCTTTAAAGGTGTATATGAAGTTGAAAAAAAAAGACAATTTCTTGTTGTTTTGGGGAACTGTTAGCAGAAATGTTAGTCTATAATGTTAAGCTGGCACGTCAATTCTTATCCCCACTTGTTAAAAGGACTAACTTCGTGAAATCCTTGTTACGTGGACTCGGCGACGTGTCAAAAGAAATCACTATTCCGAAAAGGTCGCGGCTAGAATGCGATAAAACTGTTTGAATAAAACATTGTTAGTGTTACATTTTTAAGAGTGACCCAAAATTATAACTTGTTAAAACTTTTATAGCTGTAAATTGAGTTTGTGAAGTTGGAATCTAAGAAGATTTTGTTATGCCCAATAGGGATCTCATTTGGATGAGACTTTCGGAGTTATGAGTTTGTACTTACAACCATGAGGTTCCACATCTTGGCAGCTTCGGCGACGGTGGTGCACACGGTGGAACAGCCAGCTAGGAGCAGCAGCTTCTGAGGCGGGTTGTAGAGCAGGTTGTACATAACGCTCGCCCCCAGCCCCGGCTCGCACTACCGATCATAGATGACATATGAGTTTAATTGGACCGTGTTTTGCAAACAGAACAACAGTATCCAGCTCAGTTTAAAGTGGGTGTGAAGCGCGTAAATGATTTGTTGGTCTACGTTCGTTAACTAAGTTAATGAACAAACAAGAGAATTAGGTTATGGTACTTGCAGCTGTTTCTACAATTTGAATGTATAATGTGATTGTTATGTTTTACTATTACAAATTGCACTAATTGGTGTTGTTGTTATTGTGTGTTACAAAGTAGAAATTAGAACTGTGAGTAATATGGTTTAATTTTAAAGATAAATTCAATTATGTTCTTGATTTTAAATTGAGGTTATCCAAACAACTATTCAAACGCTCCGATTGAATTTTAAACATAAAATAAATAGTAATTACCATCAAACGCCAGGAAGTGAAGATTCATATTCATGAATGACGCGTTTGTTTTACGTTATGATTACTTAATTGAATTTCAAAGAAATGCCTCCAGCCCGATAGGCGTAATCAAGGGCCAATGTAATCTGCGAGTAAATCCCAAGACTTTTTAATTAATTAGTGAACTGGACCACATTTACCAGATAAGGGTAACGTCGTACTTAAATATAATTACGCCAAACCATTTAATCTGATTCGATATCCCTTAGTCCGTAGAACCTTTATGCTCGATTGTCGTGATATATTGCGAATATGCGATGATTTTATATTTTCTCGTAAGGGTAAAGTAATTAAGTGGCCCAGTAAAAAGCTTTACCCTGTTTTGGAGCTCTCGGTTTTTTATTCAATTTTTGACGGTCGATGTTCAGCCAGTTCGAAGTTTCACATAAAAGCCAGGTAAATTAATACGCGATAGGAAACTGGTATACTGAGCACGTAGTTTAAAAACTGCAGTTAACGCTAGTTTGTAATAATATGCAAAACAGTTTTCACGGTAGTGTTCCCCGTAATAGGAAGGTTAACTGTTCACAGTACCATTTGCTGTAATTGAAGGGATGTTCACACAACGGGACTGACTACCAAATAGACTATGAAATTCAAAAATACACATTAAAAACATTAGTAGGATTATTACTAACAATGCAATTTTAAATAAAGAATTGCCAAATTATTTCGTCGTATGTAATAATTAGTGATGAATATTATTGGTTTAATTAATTAATAGGTACTTATTATGTTTCAGTTTGTTAACTACGGTATACAAACAAATGTATTCGTAAGTGTGCACAAGCATACAATTAAAGTTATTAATGACACAACCACGCAAAATGGAAATGGTAAGTTTTAATGGTAATCCATAATAATTTGTTTACACAAACAAAACTTTAGATTAATTTTAACAAAAATGAACTGAATGTGAATATGAATGAATTCAATAATAAAAACATTTTAAACGCTCTGGAGGAATTTGAAATAAAGTAATTTTGTATTGTATTAAAAGGAGAACAAAACTCACCGAAATGTCCACAAATAACTTAAAAACATCAAGAATATTTAATTCCAATATGGCGTACAATTTTTTATTCGTTCGCTGTCATAATTATAACCAATTATTTTTAAATAGATACAGCCGGAATGAATTTGAATTTGGACCTCTTTTGTTATTTTTTTAATGTTTTATACAAGAGCAATCCGTGTTCTAAATTCAATTTGGAAAATTATGGACTTAAAAATAGGTCATATTACCCTTTTTAATTTTATTGTGTTACTATGGTCGTTTTTGCTGTTTATCTTTAAAAATATTAAATTGAATCAAACTGGTTCCCCAGGCTTTTGGTTCAAATTTTTTTTTTGGTATGTGTTAGAATTATAGTATTGTGAATAAAATTGAAAAAAAAAAGTAATTTCTGTTTGTAGGTTGCCCTTTTCGCTGTTTACTTAAAACACGATCTGATTTTACAGATATTTTAATGATGATAAAAATATATACCCTACCTATGTAATGATATTTAATAAATTTCGTGCTCAGTAAATTATTTTCTCATCACGATGTTATAATGAGAAATTTTATGCCCTATAATTATTTATTTGACACCGTGTAACATCCGACCTCAATAAACCCTCTTCACTTGCCATTATAATGACTCTTGAGGTTATCCTCAATAATTCTTCCCTATTATGTTATCACATACCTTTCACAATTTTCGTTAGTGGTCGTCACGTTATCAATATTCAGTTGATCAGAATCGTCAAATTCTTCGTGAATAGGCATGAACCGATAAAACGGGAAATTACCTTCAACCGGCGCGGAAATTCTATCCAATAAAATTTTCTTCCTGAACCATTCATAAATTCTCAATAATTGAATCGAACGTCAGCTTCACCCTCTCGGTTGCTATATCATAAGCCTATGATTTGAGTCCATTTGGATTTATGGCAGTAGACCTCTTAGATAGAAATACGATCCCTTTTTGTTAATTACCAGGACCGCAGGCAGCTGGGCGGGTTTTAACTTGGTAATCCATTAAGTCGGTACTTGTCATTCTGGATGAAGAGCGAGAGGTGACGACACGTTGTGCACATTAACTTGATTGGAATTATAATTGGCATTTTCGTAACTTTGTCAGTTTCTAACTTAAATTGCCAACATATAATTAAGTTTAATTTTACCAAGTAAAGTTAAGTACCAATTATTATTTCAGTAGTAGATTAAATATGAAGTGTTTGCTAGGGGGTACGCGTATTGGATACGACAGAAAACAGAAAAAAAAACACATAAATTGTCACACACAATACACACGTATTGGCACATGAAAGTAATTTATCAACTCCCTTGGTAAATTGATGATTAATGAATCAAATATACCTTGCTATCGTTGCTGTGAATGTATAATTTGAAGCCGGACAATAAATCAGAGCGCGCGTTGACATCGGCGAGTGCGAGTTCGGCGGCGGGCTTGCAGGCCTGGCCGCCTTGCCACCCGCCCTCGCCCTCCATGGGGAAGATGCCCCCAATATGGAGGTCCCCGTCGCGCCGCCCCTCGCTGTACCCGACGCCGCCGCAGCCGCTCAGCCACAGCACCAGCAGCGTCCGCGCCCGCCGCGCGCCGCCTCTACACCTCCATCTCCACACAACACACTTGGCAACAACGAATAATTGCACTATTGTCTTCACTAACAATGCTTTAATATCACAATACACTGTTCTAGTTCGAAAACTAAACATATTATTCACACCAGTTTTTAATTTGACTAGCGGACGCTTTGTAAAATTAAAGTTTAGTCGCACCCGCGGCAAGGAGGCGTCGGCATTTTGATATAAACTTGATATCAACCGGAGATATTGTAGACATAGCCTAATAAGCGTGATTTTTTCTATAAAATATGGCATGGAGTGTGCACGGGGGCCCGGGCTGGCGCGCCCCGCCGCCGCGGCCACTGCGCGACCCTTGGCGCCCTGCAGGGTCATCGCTCGCGGCGGGGACATGCTGTCATTGTTCACCTCTCCGAGCATTTTCCATGCTCTCTCCTGCAACAAACAAATAGTCGCGTTTTCATTTAAATTTCTAGCATGCGAGCACTTGAAACGCTATTATTTTCATACAAAGATAAAATGCCCTCATGTATTTCACACAACTACTTTTAATAAGCTAGTGGGATCATAGCCGCTTGATTTGTAAAGAGTGAAATAGTCGCACCAGACATTAATAAATGTAGATCTATGTGCAGCTTAAACACTGCAACCAATTTAGGTAAATGAGATGTTACAATTGCATTCGAGAGCGTGTCGTCACGCCTGATTCAACAGACCGCTAGCAGCTAATTCGGTTGTAGAAATGTGGCAAACACTATTTGAATGCATATTAAAAACCTTATAAACAGGAATTAGGCACCAAAATGTGGGAAAAGTACATATCTTACAAACAGTTTCGTTTTCATAAAACATAACGTTTTGTTATCTATACATATAATAATCTATACATATAATAAATCTGTAAAAAAACTGTGTCTGTACATTGAATATATTAAAAAAATAATAATTGGGTGCGGTTTAGAAACAGTAATGGAGCACAAATCCAAAAAAAAAATTCTGTCTGTATGTCTGTATGTCTGTATGTCTGTATGTCTGTTTGTTTGTACACGCTAATCTTCCGAACTACTGAACGGATTTCAATGATTTTTTCTTTGTTGTATCAGTATTAAGCCTGGTCAACATATAGGCTATAATTTATCTTCGAAACTTGAAGACCTGATGCAGAACTCCAACAGACCAATAAAACTATAAGAGATACAAATATGGTGCCGTGGCAAAAATTGTTTCATTTGATGAGCATTTTCAGCTGAGATAATAAATTTTAAGATCTGGAACACCTGATGTGGAACCCCAAGAGCCCAGCTTCTCTGTACCATATACAGGTATGACGTTTTAGCAAAAGTTGATCAATTTGATAAGCACTTTCTATTGACTTATACAAATTGAAGATCTAAAACATCTGATGTGGAACTCCAGGGGCCCAGCTAGACTATAGCATATAGAGGTATGACGTTTTAGCAAAAGTTGTTCAATCTGATAAGCACTCTCTGTTGACTTATAAAAATTGAAGATGTAAAACACCTGATGTGGAACTCCAGGAGCCCTGCTAGACTATATGAAGCATATGAAGATATGACGTTTTAGCAAAAGTGGTTCAATCTGATAAGCACTCTCTATTGACGCATTTTTCTTTTCTCTCTCACACAAACAAATAATAACGAAGATACAACAACGCTTGAATTTTGTGTTAAGTCACTGCTTAGTACAAATTTTACATACCTAGACGTGGCGTCACGAGCCCCCGCTCTCTAACTTTGTTGCGTTATATCTCATTATTATTTTGTATGTCTCTTCCAGACCTCGGGACTACAGAGTTCCGAATTTTTGGGAGGCAAACGTGGGGCCGAAGCCAACACGCTGAAGTCCTTTTGAGACAACTTTAATGAAATGGTGACACAAAACCGACGATTATTCCTTTATACACTATAGAAATGAACCCAAGGACAATCCCCGGTGGACGTCGTTAAAAAAAAAGACAATCCCCGGTTCTGTGCTAAACTATTGCTAACTATGGAGGAAAACTACTTGGGCTATTGTGATGGGATGTTAGTGGATGACAATGTATTAGGTACATGTAAAAACGGCAGGTGGAGACTCGCCACCTCACTTACTGGGCCCCCGGGAACCAGTCACTGAATAGCAACAAGAGGGCAACAGGGACATGAGCGGCTGAAGGGTGAGGATAACTCGGCGGACTTTAAACGCAGATTACGCGCTCCCTGTGCTTACCATGAGGCACCTACCCTGCGAGCAAGGCTAATAATCCTGCTCTAGCGACGGCTCCACTCTGGACGGCCAAGCCAAGCCAGAGGCGTGAGACCTACCCCCGTCATGGTTCACTCCGACCGGCCGGATATGGGGGACAGTATACACTCCCTGGAGAACTCAGTTTATATAGCCCCGCGGGGTCGCTACTCCCCGTCATCAGCCTCAGATGTCCTGCGGTGCCTATATCTCATTATTATTGTCGTTATTATCTCAAGAGCCTTTGTCCCAATTATGTTAGGGTCGACTTCCAGTCAAGATGCAACTGAGTACCAGTGTTTTACAAGGAGCGACTGCCTATCTGACCTCCACAACCCGGTTACCCGCTCAACCCAACACCCCTTGGTAAGACTTACTGGCTTCTGACTACCCATAACGACTGCCAAGAATGGAATGTTCAATGACAGTCGGAACCTACAGTTTAACATCCCCTCCAAATAACGGTCATTGGTATCCAAAATATACGTAGAAAGTACATACTTAGAAAAGTTGCATTGGCAGGCACTTGCCAGACCTGGAATCAAAGACACACGCTCATACTTAAGAGATTGGTTCTCTACCCACTAAACCACCACGAATTCCACTATTTAATGTTTTTATACGTAATATTTTTGCCACACACAACTTAAATGCGGACTAATTAGAATCACTACTTTTATCCCTATGTTCACGTCTATTGCGACTATTCAGATCTTTGATTTTGCTGACCCCGTAGTCGCTGGCATAAGGGACAGGATCCGCGTACGAAGTCGCGGGCAGAAGCTAGTTATTACTAAAAAGGCGTTTTATTACTTGATTATGTAATGCTTTTGTGTTTAGAAAATAACTGTCAATTATTTATGATGGATCGATATTTCTTACAGATGCTACACATGTCTACTGCAGTGTTCATCATCATCATCATCATCATCATCATCTCAGCCATAGGACGTCCACTGCTGAACATAGGCCTTCCCCTTAGATCTGCAATGTTCAGTAGACATTCGACTTTTTTATTCTGCTTTTATAAGCATAATCCGTCGTTATTTCTATGTTCAAATATCAGATCAACGTCATACTGCTCCTACAAAATTCACATTGGAAAGCTCATAACAATTAAAATTGATTTAACCCGTAATCTCTATTAAATAACCGCGAATCGTAACTGCAGCTGATTACGATCGGTAAAATATAGGAACCCGGAGTGACTCAATAAGAATTTCTGCTGTCGGATACAAAAAGCCTGATAATAATCGACTCTCTGTAATCGCGCCGCAATGAAATGAGAAGTTAATGATTCGTAGCTTATTCCTCTGTAATACCGACCGTAATCATCGAGAGAAAATGGTGTTCAATTAAAAAATTGTCGACTCCGCTAAGTATGACTAATTGTCTCCTTTTTAATGATTCACTATAGAAAGTTATTTAATTTAGGTGTTTGTATAGGATTAAGAAAAGGATTTGCAACGCGCAATAGCTAATTTAGTTTCTTTTATATTCAAATGTTGCAGTAGGTATCATTCACTTTTCGTATCAAAGCCTTCTAACTTTTACAACAAATTGTCTTTAAGTTGAATTAGTAAGTAGGTATTTCCCAGTCCATACCATATTGAGAGGTTCGTCAATATAATCGTGGCCTTATGAATATTCAATAAAATTGAATTTCATTACAAATATCGGCAATAAACAGCGATAGTGTAAACCCGTTGCGTAATAATAACATGTTACGAGCTCCGGCAACGAGTCGCGTTTATATATTGTGTAATGTGGCAGTATAGTTAAGGGTGAGGTTAACGTAGTTAGGTGCGCGGTGATCAATCAGCACCGCATCGAGTGCGCGAGGGCGATATGTCGAGTTTGTAATTTAGATATTTACCCGGCCAGCTCATCTCGCTGCCCGAGTGCCCGCATCTACCCAAATGATATATCACTTCCCCTACATAAAGTTGCAACACTCGCAGCGGATGTAAACGGAATAAAACAATACTCTATTACAAACTTCGCCCATCTCACAAATACTATTTTCACTGCTTTTCAGCTCAGATACGACAGTTAGTGAGCAAATGAAAGGTTCACAACACAGCGACGTTTTTGAAGTTTCTCTGGCAAGCTGAATGTCCGCCTTTGCAATCATTTTTCAAATCGTATTTTCAGAATTTTTGTTCTTTCAGTAGCAATATCTCAATTGAGGTCAAAAGGTTTTAATTTACTGTGTATCGAGTTATAGTAAAACAGATAGTAGTGATAAATTGTCGGCACTAAACCTAATTCTATTGTTCATTTTCGTGAACGTTTTTCGAATACCAACAGCGCCAGAGCCTTTGCTAGTAATCAAGTTATTCTGTGTAGCACTTTTGTATTTGGATATTACCTAATGGACACTATTAGCATTAATTCAGAGCTACCTTCTTCCCGTGTTTAAAAAGAAAAATTGTTATGCGTAAAACGTTCCCATTTCACGGTAAATAAAAGAGGATAAAGTTAGGTATAAAGATTAAGGCTTTTAAAAATAATGGTTGAGATGACGATAAAAAAATGAAAATAAAATGGCTGAATGTTTTTATATGTTTACGTTTAAGATGTTAATCTTTAAGAACATTTTGGCTAAACAAAGTTAAACAACGGAACTTCAAAACATTGCTGGCTTGTTTTTAATTGGCAACCTTTACTAATCCGCAGCTAGAGTTGCCAGTGAAGTTTATGAATGTTGTTTCTAGTTTCGGTAGTATTATGAAATAAGTTTTCAGGTGTTACTTAGCACTGTGCCTGGTAAATGGTTCTAATTGCCAACACGGGGTCTCTCTTACGTTGTAAGTCTACAACCCATTCCGATAAAGTTGGTGTTATGTTCAAAACGCTCATAACATGAGAATGTAGGTAAATTATTAACTAAGCTGTATCTGTATCCTAATATTAGGTGTTCCTCTGAGGATTCTTAATAGAATAATAGATTAAGCACTTAATGAAACGCAGTAAGCAATCACATTGAAGGCGAAGACGTCTTCGAGTGGTTGGCTAGAGGCTAACGCAATCAGGCCCGGCTATTGCCGCAATTTCCAAGGAAATCACATAAAGGAGCCATTGGACCGCTCCCATTACTATTGTCTGTTTATTTTTATTATTTTGCTGGATCTACCTTAGCCTACAAATTGGTTGTCATCGTTATTGTCTATTTTGGGACCGAAGGTAATAAAAATAATATTTGGAAATTAATATCTGTAGCTAAAAATATTACACAGCCTACAAAGTGTTGCGAAGATCTTGGACAAAAATAGCACAGTCTTATTGTTTTACTGAAGAGAAAACGATAGTAAAGTTGAGTTGTTAATGATTATTATTGAGATAAGTGCGATAATTGTCTATGCCGTTTCATTGAGTAGATGGCTACGATTTAAGAATTGGGTATACCTACTTTTTGTCGTTAATATGTTTCTGATGTTGTTAAAATTTACATGTAACATATATTTTTTATTAGGTCTGATAAGTTCAATCAGATCTAAGTAATTGGATTTAAAACTAGAACGGTATGTTATCCTTTTCACACGTGTCTAGGTGATACAAAATTTTATAATACAGCAATATAGTCGCCAGATTTTTTGATAACCATTACTTTAACGACGATGGCACGTATTTCGCAATCTTCCCTACGTGAATGTCAGAACAACCTCCAGGCTTCGCGAACGTACGGAGCAACATTTTTCTGTTTGCATTGACATTTCGCTGACACGAGGCCATAAATGTAATAAAACGTTGGAAATGCAAAGAAAAAAGCGTTCGGGGGCAGAGTGAACCTCGAAATCAACCATTTACTTTTATAGAGTACAGCATTCGTCTCGGTTCATTTACATTTCTGGGCTCGTTTCGTAACCGAGCTGATTTTCTGTCTAGGAATGGGTACGTGATAAGGCCACGTATATATGCCTCTACATAAACTATGTAAATTGACGAGTTTTCGAATTCCCGATACTGAAATACGAGAGGCGAAATTCAAAAGCTTCACGATCTCTATTCAATGGATTTCATGGTACAACATTTCTATTTAAGAGCAAGCATGTTTAAAATCCTTGATGCGCTCAATATACATTAGTATACATATGGGAAATCCAATATGAACACATTTTTATATGTATCTATTTATGTTACGAGCTTTCAGTCGTTTCGAAGCACTTTCCGCGCGTGGCCGACTTATGTTCATGACCTTGAGACGGGATTTACGTACCTATGAAGAGTAATCCGTACGAGGTTGTACAGGTGAAGTACTGAGAGGATCTCGATTCATATCACGGGTAAGATAAGGAACTGTAAGATGCTTTCATATTTTCACATCTTGCTTGAGTTCTCGTTAGAATCTAAGGCTGATGCATAAACATGATAGATTATTATCTTGAAAAGCTTCTATTCACATGAAGACGAAAAATACACAGCTAACGCAATCAGTGTACTATTGTGTCGGTAACGCGATGTTTGACGCTACTCTCATGTAAATAACTCGAGTGTTCGATCTAGCAACAAAAATATAAAATGATACTGTATTTCGTATTCTTTGCTCGAGGGAAAACAAAAAGAATTTTAGTGATTTGTGAGCGTAGTTAAATTACGTCTTTTTCTCTTTTGTCAAGCGTAACGACTCCTGTCAATGGCGGCAGCTGTCGCGCCTAATGTATTTTAATTTATCTCGACTGAGATTAATTGAATCTATTTACTGCAAAAATATGCAACGACACACACAATTTAATCCTTTTGTTTGTTAAAAATCTATTTACGAATAAACTGAATTAGAAACTTCAAAAATCTTTTATCTAAAGTTTTTAAATTAAAAACGAAATTCTTTTGTTTGAGTTGAGGCCAACAAACTTGAGCGTTTTCTTGCAAAGCACACTGTTTTGTGAAATTGCCGGTGAATTTTTTCTCCCCGTTTCTCCATTTGCAATTTTTAAAGAATTTATTTCACAGTAAATAAGGTTCGTCGTTGGTCCCTACAAAGGGTGAACACTCCAAGCATTCCAATTTTAAATTCTTACTTTAGGAGCTTTGTATTCAGGACTTGGTGATGGCCGCATAATTTAGGCATTTGTAGTGTTTGGATTTGGAACGGATAGACATGCTACCAAATTAAATATCCTTAAGTACTTGACTAAAATACCTGATCGTTCTTAAGGCAGTTTCTCACCAAACTTTATAGCGGTTATATCGTGCGAGCGGTAGTGGCAGACGTACCTCTTAAATACATAAGTTAAAGGCGATGACGTAAAGTATGAATATTGTGTAATTTGATTTATGAAGCTCTATGAATGTTATTTGAGAGACTGAATGTATATTTAGTACATCATAATGTAAATTGACAGGTACCGAGAATAGACAACAAATACAACAGTAGACGAAAATTTCGAAATGCTAAGTTTAGATATGTATCTCTTAGTAGAAGCAATATTGTTGAAATTAATTCTAGCCAACTCGATCTGGGGCTTATCTTATCTTTGGCAAAATAGACGCTTCGTGGGGCTACACCGATGAAATTAATCCAATATAATTGCTGTTATAATCATTAACTAACCAGATTCAGCTATTACTCGCTTGCTAATATTAGAAATTCACTATCAATTGTTTTATGTAAAGCCTCATTGGTAAATTATTCATCATTATAAAAAAAAGATTGATTACATTGCACTGAAGTGTCATTATTCAGCAGTTACTTAATTTTATATAGGGATTTATAGTCGCGGAGTCTATAATCCATCTATAACACAGTATGTTATCATTAACTGGTTTAAAACGCTCGTGACACGTTGCGCGAGGATGTTTATGAACGACGGCACCGTAAAAATGTTCAATTTACGATCCGATTACGTCCGACAGGGGTTCGGAACATTAACTGGTGTTGGTGTGAGCTCTTTAGCTGCGTAAGGCGCGCGCCGCAAAATTGCGGTTGTACCAGGGGCGCGGTGGCCGGCCCGGCAACAGCGGCGTAATTAAATTTACCATACCACACCTACAGGTGCAAGCAAACTCGGCTTCTTTGAGAGCCCCTAACTCCGGTATACTACATTTGACCTTTCATACAAGAGATGCCTACGCGCCTTTATTGAGTTCATGTTCAAATCCCAACAGTCACAGTCAATTGTTATTCTTTTCATAACGGGAAAATTCGGATTGAACGAAATCGTTTTTAGTATATAGGTATTGGAATGGCAGCTTACTGCTTTTTCAGACCACAAAGAGAGTCTGAGTGGCGCAGGTATAATAAAAATTTGGGAATTTATTCTTTTATAAAGCAAATCGTGAATGGAAATAAGCGTTAAACGAGTCGGCGTAATGAGGCTAACGAGCAGAAAGTAGCGCCTATAACGTTTATACTACGGCTTTTCTTCATTTCACTTTAAGGATTAAACGTTTTCTTGTTTTTATTTTGACTGTTGAGTTCTGAATTCTTTTTTTACGTGTGAGTTTAGAACAATGGGTGTTTTATTGCTTTGTTTGTCAAGGGATGGTAATAATGAGCGGTACTGTGACTGCAGTGGCCCCTTTGCTTCTAGAACCGCTCTGCACGACATAAATAACAAATGGTGTTTGAAAAGACCCATCACAGAACATCTCGCGCTATGTCACAACTTTGATTGTATCCATTTAACTTGAGGACTTAACACTGTTAAATATTTAGTGTACATGTCGTAGCGAGGTGAATTGTCGCTTTAGAATGTAATTAGAGACGATCTTCTGTACGAGTATTCTGTAATTACTTTTGGCAAAGTTACACCAACTACACCTATTAAGTTGATGTGTAGGATAAGTTGTTCTAAATCAGTTTTTAGAGTACCTACTATTTTGTAACGGGCTTCCCAATTAGATAACTTATAAAAATACAATAATTCACTTTCACTTGAATATCATGTTTTCACACAATGAGACCGCGATAATTTGTTACAGTAAATCAGTATATTGTGGAGCAGTTAACAATGTCGATAAGGTGTCTGGTGCACAAAGAAATAAACGGTCGTTTGTTCGGGCGGCGTCGAAAGGAAAAGCAATTAGCTAGAATGCAAATAGCAAAATGTATTGTAGTGTTGAACACATTTGCATACGAAGCGACGAGCGGACGGAATTCCGAGGGCCTGGCGTACCCATTCCCTGTATAAGCTTCCGTTCAAAACTTCCATCGTAAAGCTAAAAAACCAATGTTCCGCTCACTGTAATTTCGTTTGGCGAGAACGCCATTCAAAGTTTGCGTAATTCGTAACGAAAATTGCCTTCCTACAATAATATTTAAGATACACTAAGAATACAGCTAATGTTTGTTAGAATGCTACCTTTTTTAATTGCTATTCACCGCATTACCTTTCTTTACGATCCGTATAGCTTCGGGCCTGTTAAGAATTCATTTGTTTTCCAGAGAAATGTTTTCTGCAAACCATTTGCGTTGGCCTATTCCGATTTACGTGGTGCCATTTGGAGGAATTGTCTAATTAACCTGCCTATTGAACAATTTATTACACAACCCTAGATGTTTCCCTGTAATTTCGGCTGAACCTTATTGACTGTGGTATTACAAATAAATCACTGACGCTGTAATTTGGTTACGGGGCGCTTATATTACAAGAACCTAATATTCATTATGGACTTGCCGGTTTTGTCCAAATTTTTTGCAATTTTTAGCCATATTTCTCATCATTAGGTACATCTGAAGACATGCTTGTTAGAAAGTAGTTATTTATAGCTACATCTACACACATTCATCATTATTTATAAGGCACACTAAAGAAAGAAAAACTGTTTGATGAGTTAATTATATTCACATTATTAAACCATGAATCTTTCTAACAAGATCAGGCATGATTTATTATTCTTTGTGCTGTGTATGTTTCGAACCGTTTTATAAGAAAACACATTCATGAACTTCTCCCCCCGTTATTAACATTTTTTTTAGTTATGAAATTGGGTTGAGGGACACGGGGAAGGTTTGCCGGTTCGATATAAAAGATTTGAAAAGCAGTATTTTTGCAGTTTATCCGTCATATTACAGATTAGATGAAGTACCGTTTAAAGAATGCTGTGAACATTTTCAGTTCAAAATAATTGAACAATAAATAGATAATTGTTGATAAAATTGGTACTTAACGATTTCGTGTCAATTTAATAGGCTACCATAATTAAATAATGAAGCTTTGGGCTAAATTGAATACTTGATCTTTATTACAACACTCATTACCCCATATTGCTTTGTACCTCGTTACAAAGTCCAATTTTATACGATCTATCGCTTTTGGCGCCTTTTATACAACAAATATAACCCTTTTCATTAAATTGCCTTGTGAATTGGGCGGAATAAGCTGATTTACTTAACAATATTCTTTCAAACCATTGAAATGTTAATAACCCTAAGGCGCTTATGTATTATAAATAACCTCAATTACAAATGTGAGGAAAATTTTGCAAGTAAAATATATCTTGATATGTTTCTGAGAGATAACGAAACGCCCGAAGTTGTGGCATATTTCAATTACTTTTGGGCGCGTCTCGTATGCAAGCTATCACGTGAAAATGGTTCCAAAAATGTCGGCGCATGATCCCCTTTATGTTTGCACGTTCGCCTTCGTAAAGCGGTGTAAAGTAATTATTTAAAATGATATTTTCATTTCTTTCCTAGTACGAACAAAAATCTCCCTTTCAAAGTACCTTTTCGATATTTTTCTCAATTCCTATTTCGTACATTCGGGTTATTGGGATGAGAACAGAATTTACCTATCCACGCAATTGCTGGTCAGATGACTATAAAACGTCGAGGCAGCCACATTAACCTGTGTACAAACAACGTCATAGCGATCGTGAATCCGCTTACCAATCGCGATGGTTATGGTAATAATACCCGCAGGATTGTTCGCCGTGACGCTTCCATGGCCGGCCTCCAAATTCACACGTGGACATTTATTTTATGGCCAGCTATTACAGCCATTATTATTTTATTGCTCAACGTATCACACAAGGATTTTAGGCTGTAGTTGTAGGTAGACTATGCTGTTAATGGTTGTAAAGATTTTCAGAAGTAATCTTTATCTAAAAGTTCGAATCTTAAAATCAACGGTATGTATATGATAGATAAAACTACCATACAACTAAGAACCAGTCATGATTTTAATACATACTTATTAGTATATCAATGCTTATAACTGTTAATTAATAATAGATATCTACATGCAGAATCACAAAGCTGAACTAAAATGTTTAACAGTTCGTTAATCAAATGCAACGTTCTGGGAATACCAGCATGATTGTTGGAATTCCTTCTATCATGGATAGGTACTAAAACATTCAAGAGGCACTCATCTAGAGGTATTGCAGGCAGTTTGGAAACGGAACGATTTTTTTAAAGCTATAAATTTCGCACGTGATCGTAGCTCCAGTGCCGTGATCACGCGCCGGCCTCAGCCAGCTCATCTTCACAAGCTATTCAGCTAAACGCCTCACTAATTAACATCCAACCCTCAATTTATTCTGAACATTACTGAGGTTCTTTTATTCGACTTCGAACAAAAAGTGGTTATGAAGAATTCAATGAATTGACGAAGTTTAATATTCCGGGGTAAAGTTATAGGGAGGGAAATATTTTGAATAGTTCCTTGATTAAAAATGCAGTACCTATTCGTGATTGTACCTTCGCCTGTAGTTGTGAAAATTGTATTAGTTAGGAGTGACCTTTTTCTTTTATATTTCTTGAAAGTTTCTAACGACTCAGTGCCGTGTCTTTAATAATATACGTATAAAAATGCTGTACTGAAGTTATTTTAGAATAACATCGTAAATGTAGAGATGGAGTGAATGTAATTTCATGAACAAAGTTAAAGCAGACTCATAATTTGAATCGTAAAAAAATAGTTACTTCCGTGAAGATTCGATGATGAGATTAATATTTAATAAGTTGAGCAAAATTTGGATCAGGGTATCTTATGGTTATGTGCTGACTTCAACTTCTTAAATTAGGTATACAAAAGTGTTTGAAAATTATATGAAAAATCCATTCTGTACCACTCTTTACCTTTTTTAAACAAAATAATTATATTTCTCATATTCGCATCACGTGTTCACCACAGCATAGGGAGGGAAGTACTGTACCAGGAGTACAGTTACATCAATCCCACTTTATAGGAGTTGCCACAAATTCGCTCTCTAGGCACCTATTTCCCACCCGGAATATATGACCTCGGAATTGGACTTATACCATGCTCAGTAGTCACAATTTCATTAGACCAACCATGTTTTAATACATTGAGCAATGTTTTATTTGATTTTCTATGAGCAGTAACTGATACACAGTTTGAACTCCAAAATGTTCCTTCAAAACCCGTAACATTAATCGTTGGCTTCAAGTTAGAATCTACTACATTACCGCTGGCTCTGGGTCCATGTTAGTCGGAGAGTAACGTTAAGAACACTGACTGTTCACGTATAACTTACCGTCTACTTCACCGTTATGATCTAAGCCTCCGTACGTACAATTCACGTCAAACTGTAGTTTGTGGCCGGCCTTATGTGCGAATACATAAACTTAGTTTTGTTCATTACGAATGTTGAAGGCGGCCTGGATGAGGTAAACTAATTTGGCACGCATTCAAACTAACGGCCCATCTTTGAACCAAGAATCCTTATTAACTCGAGAGCTCGCGGCTTTGCTTACTTTACCCTAATGCTAACGCTTTATGTATGTACAATTGTGGATTTTTGCACCTTTTGTTGATTTGGGTAAACGTTCCGGGAGAGATTGGAACTTTTATTTTTCGACGTTTTTTGTTGCGTTGTTAAAAGAGGAGTGTTGTTACTAATTGGAACGCCAGTATTCCGTGGGGAAACATGGATATATACCTACGACGAAATATATTACTCCATCGATTGAGCCAACGTATTGTACAGCGTACCTAAGTTTATGAAAAATTCTGAAGCCACAATTCCAATATAAGTATTTCCTCAAACATGCGTCAATATAAAGATTGACTCCATAAGAATCCAATTTCTATTATAAACTCGCATTGAAACTGAACCCCGAACAACTACTTTAATTTTAATAGAAGAGCAAATGCTGAAACAGGCTTCAAGATGTTATGTAATATATATTCTAATTGCTAGCAAGCACGGTGGTGGAGCATGAATGAGCCACTTTAATAAACAATGGTGGGCTTAATTTAGGCACTTCATGGTTAATGAATTGGTAACACTTAGCGTCTGTGTGTATATTGCTCAAATTATGCTCTGAGGTTCAGTTGTAACAATACAGGCGTTTTAGTGATGTGTTACAATACCTAAACATCTATAATATTCACTTCATCTATCAAATACAAAGATTAAAAAAAATGTGCAAATGTGTGTGTGTGTGTGTGTATGTCAAGTTCTAGTACAGATTCAGTACCTAAATACTTTTTTTTTTACCTGGTAATATTTGCCCGTAATTATAGTAAAACATGACTCGATTTAGTGGCCAAATATACTTGTAATGTGTGTTTCGTTGTTAAAAGGAATTTGCATAACATAACAACAAGTCCGTTTTCCCCGGGGCAGACTGAGGTAACGGCAACTGCATAAATTGGGAGCTCCCTTAGTCAAGCGTTATGTTTGCCAGGACTGTATACAATTAATGAAGGTGTCCGTACACCCTTATCATATTTGAGACGCCTACTGGATACTACCACCGACACAAACTATTTATTATTATAACAGTTTTATCAGTATAAGGAAAATGCCTAGCAAAAATATTTTTTTATTTAGTTGAGCAATTCATCTAAGTGAATATCGTCATTTTTTGATTGCCAGCTGGACAGTAGCATCGAGTTCCTTAGAGCGATTATTTCTAAAGAAGCTCCTAGATCATCCAGGTTGTTTATAACTGGTACAGAGTATCTTCGTTGACTACCGACTGTGGGGGCGCCGAGTATATGGACCTTGCAGCAGACTTTGTACCCCCAAGAGCACCCAGCCACTCCGACATCCATGTGAAGCGAAGGACATTGTCTGATGTCCACACATATGCCACCTCGAGCCCAGCAAGTCGACCTAGTTGTTCCTGTGTCAAGTAAGTTTTGTATTATTATTACATCCTCCACAATGCTGACTGTCTAGCTTATTACAAATATGAAGGTCCTATTCAATAGAAGCTCAAAAACTACCTTATTCATGATTTCCATTGGGCAGCATAAAATGGCTAATTACAAAACATCACAGAAAAATAATCTCCCTACGTACCTAATGGATACCTACCTTGTACCTATCCACGAATAAGTTCTCTTGGAACAATCACGATCCATCAATTCCGTTTCATTCGAAATATAGAATTCAAGAAAAAAAATTATTATTCCAACAGCACTTTCATACTAGTGCATTTTTGTCGCGTGTAAAACCGATCCCAGCGGAAGAATTCCACCGCTCGGTTCTTAGCGGTATCTTGTGTACGAATAGTGTTAATTGTTTATTGTAACTCCCATACCCGTTACACCACCCGTACGCTCCGAGTGCTGACGCTTGGAAAAACCGACAGGAAAGTTCGCTAGTGTGAAAGCGATATATATTTTTTCTATTCTGTAGTGATGATATAGTGATGATATAGTGATGATATTTATATATGTAAGCACTACAACATGTTGTACAAATATAAATATCATCACTATAGCAATGACTGACACTACTCGTACATGGTATTGAAAAAACTACTGTAGGTATTGCAATAGAAGAAGTACATTTGTACCTTATAGTACTTACAATGAAAACTGTCTATGAAGCAACTAAGCGAATTGTAACTTAAATAAACTTGATGTCTAATGTACATACATAGGTACGAATGAATAAATCTCAACGTCAAATACTGGGGAACATGGGTATGACAGCAAAGAGAACTTATTATCCGCATGAGATTAGTGGACGGCCAACGGAATATACGATGATGCAAATAATGGCCAATGGGTAAATGTTTATTGGGGTTTTCGCAAGGATTTATCTTGACCTACAGGGATATTTTGCGACCTGACAGAGTTGGTAAATCAGCAAAACCTTCGGAGAATTTGGTCCTAAGCCGAGCACAGTAAAAGCGGTATAAGGAAACTTTGGTATTTCACATGGAACAAGACAGCTGCACACACGGGCCGTTGCCCCAACCATCGCATGGCACGGTGATAGGTGCATTGATTTTTGGTGCTTATAATTTTGTAAATTATATTTCAATAGAAAATTGTGCAAAATAGTATAATAACAATGAATAATGAACAAATTGCTAACCGAGTGTTGGTTTCTTCCCTAAACCAGGGAGGAATACGTCTTTGAAAGAGCTAGATATCGGAGGTTGAGCATAGCTCCCATGCCCATTCCCATTTCCCTGTCCGTTGCCATTTCCAGGGGTAAGTCCAGCGCTATGTCCATTGCCATTTCCATTGCTATGTCCAATGCCATTTCCATTAGTTTTTCCATTGCCATTTCCATTAGTCTGTCCATTTCCGTTAGTCTTTCCATTGCCATTTCCATTGCTCTTTCCGTTACCATTTCCATTGCTCTTTCCGTTACCGTTTTTGTTGTTGCCAAGTACATTTGTAACAACTAAAGCGATAATAACACATCTTATCAACAGTGACATGTTTACGAAAAATAACCAAATAAAACTATAAATCATATTGTTTCATTAACTTTTTAATTAACCAAAGAAAGTACTTTCGATAAGCCAACTAATGTTTTGGTTGAAGTATTTTACAACACGAATTAATATGGAATCTTTCAAGTAACGTAAAATCAAACAAATAGAACATAAGTGAATAGTTTGCTTGGTTGAAGTTCTTCTATGTCTGTACTATAACCACCAGAGGCGATTTCTTACGGTACTGTGGTATTTCATCAATTTGGGCGTCATCATCTTCACGTTTTCTTTTGGACCTCTTCTTCTTCGTTTGGACTATCTTCAATTTTGGTACAATACCTTTGCCACCAAAATCTTGTTGTCTACTCCAGGGCAGAGCTAAAGTATCGAGTCCTTTGTCTTTCATGTCTCTGACGTGGAAGTTGTTCCACTTGAAGCAACATACTTCTAAATTATTTCTGCATCCATTTACTTGGGTTAAGAAGCGCTGGCCCTCACACATCTGTTGGTCGACGCAAATACCGCCCAGTTGCCAACATGGCGTCGTTTTCATCGACCCTGAGGAAAATGTTCATTAGGTAATATCTCGATATAACAATTTTACGAGCATGCTTGGAGTTGCTATCGAATACTTTTCGTGAATAAACATGGAAACGGCATTACCTCACCTACACGTTGCGATTACTTTCTAAGTACCAAAACGATTTTGATGGAAATACCTGTGGATTTTGTCTCAGGTAGAATGTACCCAAAAACAATAAATTCACAAGGAAGGTTTTACCCCAAGTTATTTTAAGGCGCAGTGAATGTTCAGATTTTTATTAGACTTCCACGAATATATCAACTACGACACATACCTACATACCGCTTCCGAATAGACGGGTTTAAAAGTAATTTTTATACTCACTACGAGTAGGAGCAATGGAAGCGAGTGCTGAGTGGTAAGCGAGGAGTTCCGCCCGGAGGTCCTCATACTCCTCGTCAGCCGAGAGGTCGATGTTCACGTCATTCCTCAAGGCAGTTATCAAGCGCCCACCCAAGTCATCCTTATTTTTATGTTGTCTGCGTTTTGCTAACACCAACGCACATAACATCAGACTGAGAAGTAAGAAGAACCGCAGCATACTTCCCATACGTCGCAGTTTCAAAGAAAAAAGTACATTTTATTCGATATCGAACAAATTTCGTTTTAAAACGTTTTTATTGAAGTGAAAAGGCATAAATTCAATGATAAGCCGCGACCGGCTAAAGGATTTGATTTGAGAATGTAGTTGGAAAATATAAATTTAATGAAATGTGGGTAATAGGATTTTGGAATCGATCTGCCATGGTAGCACCTAGCTTATATGTAACTGTGAAGCAGCAGACTATTGCACGCTGCATGCTTCGACAACTAGGCAATTTTATGATGTACATATTTCATGTTTTATGATTTTCATGACTTTTAAGACAAAAACAAAGAACTTTACTAGAATAAAATAAAAACAATGTCATAAATTATCCCCCTATGTAAAGTGCAACATATACAAAACACTGAATTCTGGTATGAACGTGTTGTATTGAAATGAAGAACTTCATTTTGAGAGATAAGTTCTTTAACAAATTCTGATTACATTCAGCGGAAAAATAAGAGTGTAACCGACTCGGACGGCCTGGTAGTTTTTCTGCACAGATAAATTAAAGATACTATCTTTGCGGCGAGGCGATGACATACTATCCAGTGGCATGTCTTTCACTACCTAATTACGACCCTGTCGCATTTCGTAACAACCTACCATTAGTCAAAATAAGTCTGTTAATGGAAGACATTTGTATTTCATCCTAAAGAATTACCAAACCTCCGAGAGTTTAATTAAGATGGCAGATAGAAATATTAAGAAATTAATCTTCTACATAGAAAAGTTTGAGCAATAAGTTTTAATTGAAACGCTTAATATGTGGCGTGGTGTGGTGCGTGATGCCGGAATGAGGAACGTGTGATTGGAAATAGCTGGCGGGGTTATGGGCCTCAGCAATGCGACCGCGCCGCCATTTTCCGTGCAGTTTGGAAAATGAGAATATTATATTATACATATTTTATTGTTATGTACGAATATTTCATAGTTACTGTGAATGAAACTTCTGTAAGCAATATTCATTCATTAAAACGCGTGTCTGCTGCAGTGACCTAAGTAAACATCCAAAGAGCTTGTTAACGTAATATCTAGGTACGGTGACATTTGAGCCTGTTTAATTTATCTGTTATTTACGGTCAGGTTGGCTGACGGGCCTGTCAATATCGCGGCCAGTTCCCGTGCGGGATATGCGACATGTTCGCTGGAAGTCATCCTGCTGAATTATTGAACCAGCCGCCGCTGAATCAATCGCGCTCGTGAACGCGAACCGGACGTCACGAGTCGAGAGAGACAGTAAAAAAAGCTTTTGCAACTTCAGCCTTTCAACTGGTTCCAAAGATTTTACTGGGTCGCATCGAATACCCTTTCTACTGGACAACTGATGGCCTTTATGTGAGAACTCTGAAAGATTTCCGAAAGTCATACATATCGAGTTCACCAGTGAACCCACGCGCACAGAAGCGTCACTCAGCGTTCACTGCTCTATTCACTTTGAATGGGTGCTTCACAGACAATATCGTGTCTATTAGTATTCGAGGTTTTGAATTTCATTAATCTTCTTAATTAAAACTCAGTTTTGAACCTTTTAGAATTGTGTAGGCTCGTGCCCACGTTGTTAGGGCCTGTTATTCCCTGAAGTTTTATAACATAACATAGTTCTTGAAGCTTTTAGGAATACCTATAGATACTAACAAGATGATATAGATGCTGTCGTTTGTTGACCTTCACAGTAATTGAATAGACATGAGACGGCAAAGTCCTTTGTCGAGCAAGTTGCAATTTGAAGGCGCGTCGTAATGGCCAGCTCTTTGTCCTGTCCATTCTTAAGCGGTCACCCTTGAAGATAGATGAGGATAGTCTCCGCAGACATGCGTAACAACACTTTGTGGCGCTCGGGCTAAACGGATTACCTACCTATATTGCCTGCTACATTGCCTGACGTAGGACACACTAAGCACTTTATCTTTAAAAGTAGAAATAAAAAGCGTTTTCGTCGGTGCAGTTGATGATTGTTCCCAACCTGGAGACGGCAACGGCAATTTATTAAGCCGGTCGAAAAAAAAGAACATTGGTGCATCCTTCAATGCTTTCATATAATCTTTTGCAGAAGAGACAAAGTGGGATTCTACGTTCTTATAGTCATTCAAGAAGTAGCTAGATATATCTTTCAATTAGTAACAGTATATCTATGTTCTATTTTTAATTTAATTAGACCCTCTGCTTCAAAATATACTACAAACGTACGCAAGACACCCTGAAACGTAATTTTAGAGCTATTTATCAATACAATATAAATTCCCTTGGACACCCTTAACGAACTATTTATGAGCTATTTGCATCTTCAGACAAAGCGTTCGTGATTAATCGCCATCTGAATGACATTCGCCAAGTCCAACAGCGACGTAAACTACAAACTTTTACTTAAATCACTCTTGCAGTCCCGCCCCTAATTGCTTCGAGTCAATTCTGACAGCTGATTGGTAACGCAAAATTAATGGACGAATGAATTCAGTTGGTTATCACAATAAATTATGAATTCAGATAAAACTTCATAACTTATGCATTGGAACGGTAGTTTGGTAGTTATTTTTAGGTATCTTATTATTTTAAACAATGTCCAAGCTCTTCATGTGAGGAAGGACTTATGCATATAAGGCTTATCTCACACAGGATATTGCAAGGCAAATTCAAACTGAATTTGAATTTCAATATCAATTCATACTAGTGGACGGTCAAGTATAGACTTGATAAAGGACACAAGGTTTCAACAACAACACAAAATAACATACGAGCTATATATTTTTGTTTGTTATGAAAAAAGTAAGGGAACAGAAATAGCTGACAGCGTGAACGCGTAATGTGACCCGAGCAGACTTGACGAGCACCTGTCATCGTACCTGCGCTTGACACTTCGAGTCGCTTCATATACGAGTAGGTTCAATAATATTCGATTCATAAATATGTAATGATATTTATCTTTCATACGAAACGAGGATTTAAAATATTTACAATTAGTTCATTGCTGTATAATAAGTGTAATCTGATAAGCAGGTTTGTGTAAAGAATAAAATGGTAATATGTTACACAAATGGGACAGTTTACTACTAAAAATGGCCTAAACACGAGTCCACTTCAAGTCAACTTGTTTGACAACCTCATCATCGAATGCTGAATATGAGGAAGTCAATGAAAGAGCGTTTTAATCTTAGGAAATCGGTAATGACATCCTCGTGTGAGATGATAAATTTTCACAACACTGAAAATAACTGTTATTTTTCATGCTTATAGAAATGTTGGTTCATATACCTATATAATGAAGTTGGGTATGAAGCATAAGTAAATATAACTTAATTAAATATGAGGACGTCACAGCACTAGCACGTAGCTATTGCCGAAAATGGAACCGTGTCGGACTTATTTACCTTCATTTGGTCTAGCAAGTAAACAACGTATATTATTAGGTGGCTCTCATCGTGTGAAAGTTATAAGGGTCAACTGGAGTAAACAGGGACTGTTTATAGCAGAGGTCTAACAACGTACGATATATCCAATACTTTAGTGCTCTTCATAATTTCTACGTAATGATACTGTGGCTTGAAGATGAATAAAAGAATACTCGTGATGGAAGTTACAAAAATATGCACCTGTCAAACATCTGTACTTACAACCTTTTTTTAGAGCCAAGAAATCATGAATTTGCAATGATTTTAAGAGAACAGTGTTTCAACAAAGCTATTTATAAATAAACGAAAAAGAAAAACTAATGCAATTTTAAATATTCACACTGTGCAAGTGAGATACCAGAAACACATTCTAAGTAAAAAATAAAGCGACAACACTACCAAAATAGAAGCCCACAGCAAAATAATACCAACACTTATCTAAATGTATCGAAACGGAAATTCAATTTGGCGCCGCAAACGAAAGAACTCTTCAGGGACTATTGCGAACAACACCTTGCTATGTAAGCGCTCATGAACATGTGTACAGTGAGCAAAACACTTTGCCGTGCAAACTCGAAATAAATATATCGCTGCGCCCGCAAATATATTACCTACCTACATATTGGTGAATTACGAGCCATGTTGCACTTGACTACTAAAAATTGTTGAAAGTTTTAAAAGTCAATTTTGTTGACTGTACACAGAGGTATGTTATGTAGAATATTTCAGATATCTTGTACTGTTGTAAGTTTGTGAATGAGGAACTGCGGTTGTTCCCCGAAATCTTTGGACCTCACACGCCCCGCCCTTCTGTTCTATTTTAAGAAACAATGTCAAGGCTTTCTGGAAGATTAGAAACGCTTTCTTCTCTTGGGCATAGATTTATCTTCATATATGGCTGGATATTAGGGAGATGGAACGTTCAAAAGTTTTTTTACTGCGGACCAATCTTGGACATCAATCTTAATGACTTAGTGAAACCTTTTGAACTTTTTGTGGGGCGTCTCGTTTTTTGTTGAAAAATCGTGTGAAAGTAATCCGCTAATTTCTTTTGATCCATTCGGTAAATAGAAAGCAAACAATCATCAAAGTATAAAAGTCGATTGAAACAGAATTGTGATAGAACTTTGCACATACCTACATTGTAATAAAAACATTATATTGATGGTTGTGCATTTATTTATCTTTCAACATATCATTTATATTTTTAAATATTAGATTAAAATATAATAAAAAAATGATAATTATTATTGTATTTCTAAGTTTTGTAAAAAGTTAGATAGCCTTCTTACCTGCAACTACATATTTCTACAGCAGTAAAAGTGGCAGAACGTGTCAATCGGTACCAGTCAAACAATGGTGTTACCTATAGTTCTACTGAATGAAAAATTCAATTACCTATGTTATTTCTCATAGCAACTTAATGCAGACAAATAGATCATACCTACTTACGTAAAATTAAAAAGTTTGTAAAAACTATTTAATTCGGACTTTTTTTACAAAAATAGTACCAGCAACGCTAGAAAAGTCCGCCGAGCCGAGATTCCAAAGAATCGGTGAACTTGCATGAAAGGGAATCATGAAAATTCAATAAACGAGGGTTCTGTGTAAAGATCCGGCGATCAGGAGTCCTCGGCGCTCTTCGCCTTACGCCGCAATTTCCAACACGTGGTCATACATACCTATACCATAAATTATATAGGAATCCTTTTTTATTTTAAGTTGCTTTGTTATTGTTAAATTCAGTAGGTAAACATGTACTTTTTTTCTGAAAGAATCTCATAAACAACCTAAAGGTTTTAATGACAGACAGGTGAAGCAACGTATAGAATTTGGTTATTGTCTCAGAGGAACACTAAAATAACCACAATGAACGGAAATACTTAAATTTTCCTGCACCCTGGGGTATCAGTTACGATACCATTGGGTTAAAACTTTACGAACCCGAGACCTTTATAGTAAGTCCCGGTAGGAAACACGATACATTTTGACAAACACCCCTATCTCCATTAGTGTCAGAAGATTACCGGCTTTCCTAGCGATCAATGATCCGATAAACACTCGTAGCAATTATAGTAATTATTCGTACAATTCAACGCTGCGGTCTATGAGGCCTCATACATACACAGCTATTACACAACAGGGAATGTTTACATATGCTAATGAACTACTTAATCAATACTTTATCTGCGTTATTTATACGTAATTGGGATTACATTTTTAATTATTTTCTACAGGTAACAATTTAAAGAAGTCTTGTTTTATCCCTTAGGACCAATTGCCGGAATATCGTACTCATGTAGAACTCACGAGTCCCTCTTATCGCTAAAAGGACAAGGTGTTTTATTATTAAACGCTCTTTGTAAAGTAGACGGTAAGCGGATCCGTAATTTATTATTAATGAGATAAAGATAGGTCTTAAGTAGACCCTTACTGGGTGCCGCCCGTTCCCGGGTAAGTTGGCGTGTCAAATCAACTCAATATTTAAATTGCTCTAAAAGCGTCATCCATATTTAAACATTATAATTATTAAGGATGTTAACGGACTGGGCGTGAGATGTTAAGTGGCAAACTTGTCACAAAGCTTCTCGCTGGGCTCAAAGAGATGCCTCAGCTCGGACCCTTGTAAGGAGTAACATTGTCAGCACATGGGACTGCTATTATAACACATTATATAGATTGCTATAGAGTGTATATTCATACAGCAAGCAACGATCATGTTATTTTTTCAAGTTCGCATAGTGCTGAAGAAAATGTGCAATCCAAATGTAGACTGTAATTTTAAGTGGAATAAAACTTACTCATTGTTTTCAACTCTACATTTTAATCATTATAGTGAAACTCTTAAAATAATACCAAAAGTAACATCTGTAACATAATTTAATTAAATAAAGATCCAAACACACTCGGGTGAACCGCGAACACATTAGCGGGAGCTACGCGTATTTTGACAAAGTTTGGGTAAAGTTATAAACAAAAGCGACTGAGCGATTCTCATTCGATTAAACAAACAACCACAAAACAAAACATTGTTTTAGATGATATGGATACTGGAAACGTTGCCACGTATTTAAAGCAATAAACATTTTAACAAATATTTGTTTTTGGCTAACAAACTGGACTCTTTTTCAATTTCAATGAATGCGTTGTATTTTTTTATTCGGATGCTCGGTTTTGGAATATGCTGAGACAGCTCACACAAAATGGATCCGACGCCATTTACCTTGTTTTTAGAGTGGACGCATACAGCATTTACCTTTGTTTGCCAAGCGTATCGTTGAGTTGTGTTTCACCTGCTTACGTGTCACTTTGTACAACGCAATGTTGCCAGCTGACTTGCATTACGATTTTTTTCATAAATGAAAAAAGTAAAGCCGAGACAGATAAGCGGATAATATATTTAAAAAATGAATAAAGTCTTTTTAATCGGTTCGTTAACCAATAACATGAAAAACAGCGGACCATCGAATAAGAGCAGACGAGAGTAAGAGCATAATTGCTTTCCAATTAGGAGCCGTCAATATTTATCATTTCCAATTTATTATCAAATATTTTTTCTCTAAAGTTTGAATTGAACCTTTTCATTTTTCCCTGACACAGAAAAACACACACAACCTGGGAAATTTTATCCTTTGCGCATATTTGTATAACCTACTCTAGTCTGTGTACTTTACATCAGAGTGGGGTAACCTCCTCCACCCCTGCATGTACGGGTATCTCTTAGTGTGGAAAACATCTCGAGCTCACACCTGTACGTAGTTAGTTCTACGGACTTGTGTGCGCTTTACTATCTCTCGTGTCGGCTTCTAACTGCTAACAAGCATTGCTAACTTAAAAAAACGAACAGCGATAACTTGCGGGTTGCGAGCGTAAATGAACAGAATAACATAATTATGTGAGACAAAACGTTTGTTCTCAAAATAGCGATAGGGAAATAGCTGCTCAAGATGTCTCAACGCAATTTATTGTAATGAGTTTTGAAATATCATCAAGCACCCATTTATATTTATGGTTGGGGGAAAGGGGTGCTTACCGCGCGGTTAAAGGCGAGTAGATACGATTTTCAGAGTGTCGCACTTATTGCATAATAACGTCGTTTGCGCAATGTACTGCTTACATTTATCATCGTCTATTCCTTACGTACATACATTACGTTTGCTTACCGCCGTCCCAGTTAAGCCAATCTCGCAGTAAAGCCTTGAATGTTCTCTCGACAGACGGCAATTAAACTACAAGGGACCGAGCCATGACAAGCAGATGTCGTTTCTTATCACACTGAATTAACTAACAAGTATAAGATATACGCACTTTATGGGCAAGTTTAATGGGCCATGTTGTCAATAAAGATGCAGAAGTTTCTTTATTCTCTTTGAGTCAGATGAAATTGTTGAATAATATGCGTGAAGTGGAAAGTACACAAGCCCTTACCTATAAACATCGACCCTCCGCGCCACGACCATTTGTCTTGCCACAACACTTCGCATTCAACTGTCAAATTCGATGTTCCATTGTTAATAAGGCTTAAGTTCAAGTATAATTAAAACGGAGGAGTTCCCAGTTAACTGACGTAACGAGCTCGCAGTTGAAATAAAGTTATACGCCCCTTGTGGGAAAGGTCCTATCGTGTTTTCTAATATTACATGTAATAAATGGGTTACATGAAAAATATGAGGACTGACACTTGGGAAAAACATTTGTTATGACATACTTAAATATGAATAGTACATTAATGTTAAATGGATCTAAGTTTCTTACCAATGTTTTGAGAGCCGTAATCAGAAGACGATAGACGCTCGCTATCAGCCGGGATTACAGTTAATTTACATTGATCGTGTTCGAGTGCTTTCAAATTAAATATTAAGCTTTAAGTTGTTTCCACCTGTAAATATTAGTGGGTTTTCCGTCGTACTGTATGCGGCGAACACTCGCAATAATAAAGTCCTCGGTGTGCGCTTCGCATGCATGCAATAAAAAACTTTTGAAAGCCTGCAAGAATTTTAACAGTGCCAGCTCATTTAATATTTATTAAATTGGCTTGCGTATTTTACCACTTCATGTTAATAAATTTAAGGAGGAATTACATATTTTATATGAGCAAAATGATCAGATGTACAATCTTGTTAGCCTCATTGTTAGGTGGAAGGGTTTTTATGGCATTTGTGTACCCGTTAATACTTATACCCATAGGATTTGCGGGGTAAAATAAACACGAAATTATTTTTGGGAACACGCATTAGCCGGCGGCAGGTGTTACACCCTTGCTTTTATGCCAATTTATTTGCAAAGGACCTATTATTCGTCATAATAATAATGTACAATATGTTGTTTGTGCTTTTAATCACAAGCAATGTTATTAATAATGAACAGGGTTAAAATCTGTTACTACGCACCATACCAGATAGCAACCGACAAAAATATGTTTTTATGTTTAGCAACATTGTGTTCAGCTAGTTAAAAATATCTAACAAACAATTTTCGTCAATGTAAATTGAAACCTTGTTTTGGTAGCTATACTAAAGCATGATGTTATGATATTTTTGATGCATAAATTAACTTCAAAATTAAACGCTATTCAAACTAGAAGATAATATTGAAATTAATTTTATTGATAGTTAGCAAATTTGTAGTTTGCAGTGCGGCGCGGCGTGTTGGCAGCACACTGTGTATAGACGGCATTCGGGGTTTTCATTAGGGAAATTGTGGAGTTAAATTAGGTAGTAGTGTTCAGCGGATACATGGAGCATCAGTATGCATGGCGGGCCCCGGCCCAGCCGGAGGTGTCGGCGCTCACTGATTGCGTTACCACCTGCATTACGACAGCAGCTGGTCTCTCGCTACTGCGGCACAGACACATCACTTCCAATATTTCACAATTGAGAGATAAAATTCTGATACACAATAAATGGATCACAACTCTCCAGTATAAAAAATTGATATGCGAAGAGTGTGTGAAACTACTATACAGAGATTGCTTTAACTATCCATTAATGCACTCTCAAAATGAATATGCCATCGACATCTATTTAGCCGATGAACTGTGGATGAAACTGTCCAATGTCAATTTACGTGGTCAACATTTTACATATTATATAATGTATTAAAGTTGGAAGGATCGCTGAAAACTTTTTCCATTTAGTGCTGTGTCGAGTGAAACATTTAATCACACGAAATATTTCAACTTCGGACATAATATTGCTTAGATGAAACACAGGGTCGGCCTCGTGTGTACGACCATAACGTTGTATCGTAATATAACAACGTTCCCAAGCAGAGAATTTGCTACAGTATTGTACAAAGTCGAGCCAAGTTCGACACTAAATTGAAGAAATAGTTACAGTTTCATAGTTTAAGCGTCCATAGTTCGGTATAAACCTTACGTATAATACCTGTTAATGCGGGACTTCGGGACTTTTCATAAGCCTCTTAGGCGTCGTTAATATGTTATTATAATGAAACTGTCAACAGATAGCGTAGATCACGGATGTATCTCCACTGTCGTTTATTTGAGCGCAAAGTTTATCTCAGCTTTGTCGTATTTATTCGGTAAACCCCATTAACGAGTCTATGCAAAGTTGGCAGCCCTTAATCCATGACTTACTGGCCGGGCTCGGGATCGATTAAGCGGCAGGCCTCCTGTATCAAGGCTGGTCGTGACTCGAAGTGGGCCTTCGTCATGCATTGACGCCTCGTCACTGGACAGTTATAAGTTTCATCTCAACGTTTAATGTTTGTTGGAGCGTGACTGACGCTATCGGCTTCTGACGATGCTACTTTATTTTATCAAGTGGAAATATAAATTTATTTCAGTCTCGTCGGCTGATTAGTGGTTGGTGAGTTAAATGTAGTTTGCAGTAAGCTACTTATGTTTCGTGTCTAGGTTACAAAGTAAAGGTTAGCACACACATGTGTACCTAGATATTGTGAAGCGCAGCATCTGTCGCAACTTGTTGAGTCGCTGCTGGCAATTTTTAACCTCATGTTGGACGATGCTAAAGTGGTGTTCACATACCAAGTTATTTATCTCACACATCTTGCGAGATAGTATCTCATTTGTGTCTATGTATCATTGCGTTGGAAACAAATGTGTAGTTTTCTTTGTTGGTGGTTTGTTTTAGTGTTTTGTAAACAAGTGATAAAGACGTCCGTGTAAAAACGCCTTGTCGTATGATAAAAGTAAGGATATTTTTGTAATTTGAAATTACAGAAATATAGCAAAATAAATAAAAGCAAAACAAGTGTGATAGTTTAAAATGAGAAGTTCAGTTTGGCTCATATAACAGCGGCTGTTCATTATAGCTAGACTATTGCACAGCCTCCCCCGAGATATTTTGATAGAGCGATGAGTAGTCAAGAGCCTATTCGTTTCACATCCATCACGAGTGTCTGGGATGTCCCGGCTGAGTAGTTTCTATAACGTTTACGAACATAGATTAATGTCAGAAAATACGCCGACATACGCAACTGAACATCCTATTTACTATATATTATACATACTTATGTATGACTGACTATATTTCAGATAAAATGTTTGACTCGTTTGAAAATTTATAGATAGAGAGATTGACCAAAACTTAGCTCTGCAATCATGCTATTTGGGTACTTCCCGATCTATTATTTGATTATTTTATTCTTCCTGTTTTTAATTTCATATTTCATAAACCTATATATTGCATAATAATATATTGTCAGTCCCATGAGCATAAAGCTTTTAGTATTAATTTCCCAGGGACTGTTTTCATAAAAGGCCAACGCGACCTTCGACTACGGTAGGACAAAACGACAATAATAATATATGAATATGTAATTTTGGGACAGCTTAAAACATTTATATAGAAACGGTATGGTAGTAGGTACTTTTTCGTTTAGTTGCGTAATATTTTTATGTCCATACAAGTAGTAATATAAGTCTCAAGGTACTAATAAAAGAACAGACTATCTATAATAGCATATAGTAGAAGGAATATCTTCGAACCCACTCGTTACACAGATAAAGACACTTGAGCTTCGTTCAACTTTAAATTGTAGGACATTTTCATTAGAAAACGGTCCCCGACAGACGCGAGTGAGTCTAGGTAGCAGAATTAGAAGCTATTTCAAGTGACAGCTTAATTTAAACTTATCTTTTTCTAGTTCAACGGTAAATAGCGTTCATGTTAGTTCAGTTGTTTCTCGCGATAGTGGTAGAAAACTATTTGTGAAGTTTTGTTCACGTTATACCTATGAAGGTTAGTTCTTGAAAAGGGTTGTAGGATAAAGGTTAGGTACTCTCATATTTTGTAAGTTATCGTTAACTACAAATAGTGGAAAGTGAGCGTATTACGAAACCAGGAACAAATCTAGTCGCCATTGTGCTGACAAATCCTACAATTTCATGCATAAAGTAATTGACCCGGAAATCCTAGCAAGACCCTCCCAGCAAGAATCCTTAGTACCTACCCTCTCTTCCGACTAGTAGTCCAAGATGGCTGAAACTACGTTTGTTGTACGCATATAACATTTACATAAGTAATAAGGCAAAGGGACCTTTACCTGAAAACGGTCAGAGAACATAAAAGAAAATAAATAATACTATCAATCTGCCTTTTATTTACTCAAGTATATTAATATGTACGTAACTTAAACATATAGCAAATATGATGTGGGCGTATGCCTACGCAAGTTTGGCTAGAACATTTCCCACGGCAAAATCCAAGGAGGCTTTAGTATTTTTTACTTTGAAGTATAGAAAGTCTGTCTCATTTAAAAATAGAAGGCATTAGAGCTGACCTTTTAAAAATAATATCCAAGACTTTCGGATACAATTTCGATTTGGTTTTTATGGAGTTAAAATAGCATCACGCTTGTTCTATCGAATGGGCTGACATGAATAGTCCAATCTCATTTCGTTAGATCTATGGCTACCATAAAAGAAGGGTGGGATTCTCATAGAAAAAAATGCTGAAATGTGCAGTCTCAGGAATCGGCTTTAAGACCTTTTTTTTTTTTTTTTTTTTTTTTTTTTTTTTTTTTTTTTTTTTTTTTTTTTTTTAGCGACGTAAAATCATCAAATGACCCCTCCCGCTGTGGGTTAGCAGCGGTGAGGGAGTGTCAGACTCTTACTGACTAAAATCGTCGTGTTCCGTCATAGGCCTTTTATGTACCAGGGCCGCGGTATCTCTTTCGAACAACCCGCAGCCCCGGCAGGCCTTGGCCCTGCTGGGCCCCGCTGGGGTTGCTGACATCTCTTTGAGGAGCGCGTGGAACAACGCGCGCCGTCGACACGGGTCTGTCGTCTAGAAAGACAGAGGGACGATGAGCCACCCGAACTCACCGCCCACAGACCCACGCCTACGGTGGCCGGGAGTCATCTCGCGACACCCGGCGCCCATGGTGTCTACCTGGTCCAGCGCGGCGGCCGGGATGAGAGGTGCGAACTCTCTGGCGTTCCGCCTCCTCCTTCTCGAGCATGACCGCTTCGCAGAAGGAGGCGACGGCATCCCATTCCCTCTCGCCCCGGACCATGGCCTGAACCAGGGCCGGACGCGAGAGGTCGCCGCCGCCCAAAGCCTCGACGAGGACCCGGCGGTGCCCTTCCCATGCGGGGCACACCTGGACTGTGTGGTCCACCGTGTCCTCGGGGCTGTCCGCACAATGGTGACACCCGGGCGCCTCCTCACGACCGATGCGGTGCAGGTACCTCCCGAAACAACCGTGTCCGGTGAGGACCTGCGTCATGCGGTACGTGAGGGCGCCGTGACTCCTCCCGAGCCACTCCTCAAAGAGGGGACTTACCGCCACGATGGTGGCGTGCCCTGCACTGGGTTGCGACAGTCGCTCCCTCCAGGCCACCATGAGATCGCGCCGGAGCTCCGCCCGCTGCGCGACAACTTGCCGCGGCAAAGGGGTTTCTCCCCGGCGCTGAGCCTCCTCGCGCCAGTCGTACAGGCGCAAGAAGACCCTCGCCTCCAGATCCCACGGTGGCAGTCCAGCAAGTAGGCCAGCTGCTTCGCGGGAAATCGTGCGGTACCCCCGGATTAGCCTAATGGCTATCACCCTTTGGGGCACGTTCAGGTAGTGTACAGCCCGCGGCCGTACCGAACGTGCCCATACCGGGGCCCCGTAAAGGGCCATGGACCGCAAGACTCCCGCGTAGAGTTTACGGCAGGGGGCGTTTGGGCCTCCCAGGTTGGGCAGGAGCCGCTTGAAGGCAGCACCTGTCTTCTCCAGTTTGGGGCCCAAACGTCGGAAATGTTCGACGAAGTTCCACCGGCCGTCGAGGACGAGTCCTAGGTACTTCATCGCCCTCTCGACGCCGATGGTAACCCCCCCCACCGTGACCTGGGAGCCTGAAGGTGGCGCGTTCCGAAGCCCATGAAAGCACATGGCCTCGGATTTGTGCAAGGCCACCTCCAGGCCCAGCAGCTGGATCCTCTCGATGACTGTCGCAACCCCGCGCGTCATTATGTCGGCCGCCTCCTGGTGCGACCTCCCTTGTGCCAGAACCAGCGTGTCGTCAGCGTAGCAGACCACGCTGACGCCGCTAGGGAGGTCGGCGCGCAGCACCCAGTCGTAGCCGATGTTCCACAAGAGAGGCCCCAGTACCGACCCCTGCGGAACACCGCACGACATTTCTCGCCGGTTCCATTCCCCGTTGTGACCAGGGTAGATGATGGACCTATCCGACAGATAGGCCTCGACCACGCGACGAAGGTAGGTCGGCACCCGGTGATACCGGAGTGCCTCCCTAATGCAACTCCAGGGAAGGGTGTTGAAGGCGTTGGCGATGTCAAGAGACACCGCCAAGACGACCCCCCCCCGGGACACAGCATCCCCCGTCGTGAGAGCTCTCACGCGCATGATGGCGTCCACCGTTGAGCGCCCCTTGCGGAAACCAAACTGGTGGTCCGCAAGGTCCGGCCCTATCCCCCCAAGGTGCGCGACGAGGCGGTGTGCGACAACTCGCTCAAAGAGCTTGCCCACCTCGTCGAGCAACACGATAGGCCGGTATGCGGACGGAGAGTCCGCAGGGCGCCCCGGCTTCCGTATGAGGACCAGTTTCCCTGTCTTCCAACGAAGTGGGAACTGGCCCCTCTCCAAGCATGCGCTGAGAAGCCCTCTAAGTCGAGGCCCGAGAGCCTCAAGGGCCAGGACCCAGGCCTTGCCAGGCAGGCCGTCAGGCCCTGGGGCGGTGTTTTTGGCTTTCAGCCTAGCCACCGCCACTCTCAGGTCCACCCCAGTCACCTCGGGGACATCGTCGTCGTCGGAAGTGTGGTCCGTCGTTGACACCGCGGGTTGCAGAGACATGGGCGGGGGAGAGTGTTCCCCGCGCGAAGGGAACAGAGCGCTCACCACCTCCTCCACCAGCTGAGGCCGAAGACTCTGGGTCAGCGGGGGGGCCCATGGGCGGAGCTTGCCCCGCACCATTTTGTACGGGCGCCCCCACGGGTCCCTGTCCAGAGACCCCAGCAGCTCCGCATTGGCCACCTCCTTGGCCTGGATGATGGCCAATTGGAGGGCGGTCTTCGCAGCTCTGTATCCCTCGTACAGCTCTGCTTCCCTGGCTTCTGCATCCGGAGGGCGGATGCGCAGCCTGCGGTGTCTGGTGTACAGGTGCCTCGCAGCGACGCACGCCTCTCGAAGGGCGGCGATCTCGCGAGACCACCAGTACACCTGGCGTCGGGCGCGTCCTGGCGGGGCTCGGGGCATGGCCACGTCACAAATCTCGGACATGGTCTCCCGGAACCACTCCGCCTCGTCGTTGATGTCGGCGGGCCTGTCCGGTGATGACACCCAGGCCTGCACGACTGAGGCTTCCAGGAGAAGCTCCCGGTCCAGGTGCCTCAGCGCCCAACGTGGACCACTCGGGGTCTGCAGGACCGGCGCGCTAGGGTTCTGGGCGGAGACGTCAAACCGGATGTACCGGTGATCGGAGTAGGTCTCCACCCTCTCCTCCACGCGCCAGTCAAAGACACGCGGCAGCAGAGCGGGGCTGGCGAACGAGATGTCCACCACTGACTCGCCCCGCATCCGTACACACGTGGGGACAGAACCCCGATTGAGGACGACCAGGCCTGCTTCCAGCGCCCAGTCCTCCACCATCCTACCCCGTGCATCTGTGCGTCGGGAACCCCAGGCCAAGTTCTTGGCGTTGAAGTCCCCTAACACTATCACGGGGAGGGAATAACTTCCGACGACGACGGACAACTCCAGGAGGGAGTTGTGGAACTCAGCGAGAGTTCGGCTCGGGGAGAAGTACACCCCCACGACGACTATCTCCCCGAACCGTGCTGCGACGCAACCCCTTCCACTCTTCACCCCTTCGAGGGAAGGAGTACCAGCGGCGGCCGACGATATGATGGTCACTGAGCCGCTAAGGTCCTTAACCCAGTCATCCCTGGGAAGGACAAAGTACGGCTCAGCGACCACGGCGATGTTGATCGACCACTGCGCCATGCTTTGGAGCAACAGATCCTGGGCACGGGCGCAGTGGTTGATGTTCGCCTGGAGGAAGCGTAATGGAGCCAGACTAGCACTCCATCACGTCTTCCTCCTCTTGAGACGCCGAGACGGGCGCTGCGACAGCAGCAGTGGCGACGTTGGCAGCGGCGGCAGCGTTGGAGGCGGCGGCGGCCCCAGGAGCTGCGGTGGTGGCCACTGCGGAGGTGGTGGTGGTGGCGGCGACGGACGGCCGGCCCTTGCCCCTACTCTTGGTCTTGGCGGGTGGGGCACAGGACTTGCTCCCCGCCCGGTGTTCGGCCGGCTTGCCAGCAGCCGCGCATGCAGTGCAGTGCGGCGCGGCACTACAAGCCACGGCCTTGTGACCGGGCTGACCGCAGCGGAAGCAGAGGGCGCTGCGGTCGACCTCCGAGGTGCAACGGACACCCACATGATGCCCGACGTGGCATCGGAAGCACCTCAGCGGTCGGGGGTCAAGCAGCTTGACCTGCGCCGACACCCAGCCAACCAGCAATCTTCGGCCGTCGACGATGCTCTTGGCCGCCGTCACGGGGCAGCTCACCGTGATGGTGCACGTGCCCCTGAAGTCGGGACGTATGGTGCCCGCCTTCACTTCGTCGGCAGAGCACCCACCCGTCCTAGCGACGGCGGCCACCACCTCCTCCGCAGTAACTGAGTCGTCCAGGCCCATGATGCGCAGATCCGCGCACTTGTGGGGCCTGGAGACTCGGGCATCGTCCGCACTTATGGACGCCCTGAGCCTCTCGGCTAGAGCGTCTGCGGCGGGCCCACTGGCCGCTCCTGGGACCTCCAGCATTCGGGCGCCCGTTGCGGTCACCCTGAGCCGGAGGCCGGAGGTGATACCTAGCTCCTGCAGGTTCACCGCCTCCTTTGCTTGGGCGAGCACGTCACGGTACGACACGCCCCTTTTGACCGCGTCCGGCTGTAGTGTGACTACTACAGCCGCGGTCTTGGGGGCGCGGAGCTGCGCCGCGGCGGCTCGCTGTCTGCGCCGCTGTTTTTGGGCCTTCTTTTTGGCCGCTTTGGCCGCCCTCCGTCTCTTTTTGTTTTCCCCCACCACCTGCCACTCGGACTGAGTGGCAGGGGAGGTAGGGGCCGCAGATGGATTCGGCTTCGGAGGGCGTTTCGCCACTGGTGCCGACGACGGAACCGGTGCTGGTGTTGGCACCGGGGTCCTCTGCGCCTGGACCGTTGTTGCGGCCTTGGGCTTTGGCTGTGCAGCCGCCTTCCTGGGCGGCCCGCTCGGCGCCGCCACAGGTGGCTTGTTCGGTGGTCCCCTTCTGGGCGGGGGTGCCGCTGCAGCCGCAGCCGCATAAGAGGCCCTTTGGGCCGCTGGGGGCTTCGGCGCCGCGAGGGGAGATCGGCTTTAAGACCTCATGTTTTATAAATGTAATGCCACTAATCCAAGTCATTTGTGACCTTTATTATGGCCATTTACCATAATGTCATCACATTCAGTCTTATCATGCTATTAACGGCACGAATTATGCTAGAATTCACCGCAAAATGAGCGCCGCAGAAATCTAAATTAGTTATCAGAATAAAAGATTCAATGATTAATAATAAAAGTTCTAAATAAATAAAAAAGTTTCTATGTGATCGTAATGGAAACTTTAATTAATTATGTTTGATTATGTACATATGCAATAGACGTTCTCAGTCGTATGAAGTGTACCGGGATACATTTACCACAAGGGAACACTTTTTGTACCTGGTACTAAGAGTATTTTGTACCTTGGATTTCGAGCTAAGCACCCATTGACCTAAATGTTTCATTTTACGGTCAGTTTACAGCTTAATAAACTTCAAGCTTTTCTTTTATTTTTAGTCCGGAGCGTAGATTTGTAGCTCCTATTTGCAAGATATAATTCTGATATCAACTTACGACCTTGGGGCATTCATGACATGCCTCCCTTAAACTCGATGCGAACAAACAAGATTCATCAAATGAAAATTTAGTACCCTAGTGAACACATTGTTCCTTTGTCAACATTTAATTGAACTACAGCTCCAATTACATTCTGGTTCTGATGTTAGTTTGTGGTGACTTGCAAAACAATTGTCACGAATCACCACGGCGTCGCTTCTGTAGGTATACCTACAACAAGACTGACGGAATTTCATGCTCCAAGGCGACGGCAGCTCAGAAAAGTGCTCCAGTATTCACGTTCTATGAACAACTTTGGTGAAGTTTTACCGTTAAGCCGGTCTCTTACATGATATTTATTAAAATGTTGCTTTCCTCTTTTTACACGAGTGCGCCACGGCCCCAAGCTTATCTTGCTTCAGGCAACTCGCATTATTCTTTCAGGAGATACTTCGCGTCTAATTAAGGAAATTGTATTTGAATATAAAACAAAGACCCCGGGAAACTTGTTATACAGACTCCTGTGGTAGAGTTATATTTTATACCTACATTTAATAAGTATTTGTTTAAATTATTACGGAGAGGTGCATTAATCACAATTTACAGTATTTTCACAGTGGCGGATTTTCTTCTCGGCTTTTAAACTAATTGTAGGAAATTAGTGTACATTTTAGATGGGGAATTGGGCGGTGATTTAGACGGAGAATTGTAAAAGATGAAGATAAACACTGTTTTAAAAACTTATTTTTGTAACAATATTTAACCATTATAATAAAGTTCGCTTGCACGCTTTAATTTTCAATCTGTTGTCTTTAATTGCAAGAATATTAACGGAAGAGAAGGTACTTGAGTAGGAAATTGCGTGTGCAGGGAGTGTAAGAAATTGGCGGGTCGTCAGAGTTAACAAAGCGGTTGTGTTTAGAAGCTCGCTGTTATTTCGGCAGCGTTACCCTAGCGGAATCAGAGACGGGCTTCCTCGCATGTTTCACTTCAGTATTCAAGCGAGATAAGATTAAACAGCCCCAAAACGCCACTAAACTGCTAGTGTTACTTCCTTTGTCCTAAGATACCGATCCGATTTGATTATTGCAAATATAAAACCGACCCACCATTCTACGGCCACGTATTCATAATCTGCTTAAGATTTTCGAGGGTCAGTCATCTTATTTTATTTATGATGGTTCTGAGTGCGATCTTGCGTGACTTATTATCATAAGGATTCGAACCTTTTTACCAATATCACGGGTGTGAATTGGCGACGATACCGCATTGTTCGCGCCCTACGGATACTTACTAGAAAGGGATGCTATACGTATGTATATATATATATATTTTATATTATTATATGAAATCAATAACTTAGTGTAGAGGGAAGGTTGTATCCTTGCTCATTGTGTCCATGTAAATACTTATAAATCATAGCTTTACATAAGCCCTGGAACTTTATAAGATTTATTTAATAGTGAAAGGGATAGTTTGTTGTCGCTAGCCGTGGGTCTATTTGTGTGTTATGAAGCATGTAGCGGGGTTACAATGCATACAAACATTATGGAGGCCACGGTTAAGGGCTGTAGACATGTCTCTATGGACGTGCGACGTGACATTAAGCGGTGACGTTACTGCGCCGAGTAACTTATTTAAGAGGCCTCCGACTAAGAGGCCCTCTATAAAGTAATAAGGAAGTTTGCGAAACTTGTTTTAGTAATACATTAGAGGTTAATTGGTGTGCCATCCATTCATCTCTCGCCCGCGTTCTATTTATTTGCAAAACGAACAATTAAACCCAACTAAGCTCGGAAGAGGTGATTCCGGAACTAAAACGATAAAAAGGATTCATTGGGCCTATTTATTTCGTATTCACGCTCACCCGACCCGTTGTCTACTCTACAGTAACAGATTTATCCGAGAATAAACTCTTTTACATTCATTTATAATATCCAATTTTGAGTTGAAAATAGAACAACAGGGACACAATAAGGTCATTTGGTTAATTTGTATTACTGAATGTATAAAAAAACTAACTTTCAGCAGTGATCTTACTCGTATTATGGATCTCGCGCACTCGTATTTACCTGAAAAATAAAAGCTTTTATTAGTCTTTTACGTGCATAAATTCTTAGCTTTTAAAACTGTTGTGGCCTTACTACAAAAACTTTAACAACTGTTTTACACTTGTCTAAAAAAAATGTGTCTCCAAAATGAACCTTATGTCAACGTCATAATTTGACATTTTTTTAGACAAGTCTTAAACTGACGTTAAAAAGTTTTTGTGGTAAGACGGTAGGTGTTTAGGTAAGAAGGTTTGTAGGTACTGACTAAAATATAAATATCTTAAACATAACAAAAAATAGGAATTAGGTAGTTAATATAATAGCGTGAAGTTTGTGTTGATTCAATACCTAAGTTTAATCACAGGTACTTATAAGATACTGTGAAAATGTTATCATATCGTTATTATTACGTAAGTACCCACGAGTATGATATCCGTTTCATTTGTTCACTAATAGGTTTCTGTCTGTTTCTCTTTTGCTTATAATTTGCAGGTTATTATGTTTTGGACAGAATCCTGATTACACGCTCACGCTCCTTTGTACAGACATAATTATGGGAACTATTTACCACAGTTCATGATTCAGTGAACAATTCCAGTATTAACATCCAGTTATTACACATACCTATTAGCTACTAATATATGAGTACGTGAACCCTGATAAATAACTTTAATCTCTTTTATTCTCCAACGTATTTTTCTCCGGGCCAAGGCTCGCCCCTCATTATTTAAAAGTAGAGATACGTGAAAGGCTCCATCGATTATCCATTCGCTCTCTTTGTTCTGAACACGGAGATTATCGGAAAGACATTCCATATGACTCCTCCGTATGGGATGCGACTTGCCCCCATTGCAATCAACTTGTGTAAACCTAACGGTTGCACTTTAAATTGCTTTCCTCTCGACTCTAAAACTCACTGCTTGTCGGATATTGTCTTGATCCCTTTGTGTAAAATTGTATAAAGTTTGTAAATTTAAACTCAAATCATTGGACGGAATTGACTTTCGAGACGGAAATTGGTAACTGAAACTAATTTTAAGTTACGTCAGAGTTGTAGGAAAGGATTGTTGAATTTATGTGTCGAAGTCAAATTATTAACGCGCACGTATCATATGCTATACTAAACATATTTATTTTGATTATGAAAGCAGAGACAACAAAATTTATGTTGGTACGTAAATACTCTGCCATGAAAATCTATCTTACCTATGTACTCTAACTTAATGCAGCACATGTCTACGCTGTATGTTCCATAGTTAAAACCAGCTTCCATAATTGGCATATTTAATCAAACGCATGATCCCTATAATTCTCAATTAAAACGAATGGCGCGCAGGGTTCTGCACAATACAATTTGAACTGATTACTGTTTATACGACGGCATGACGATTGGAATACCTCGTCAATACGTCAAGAGAGTACAATTTGTCGGAACATAGTGGGTGATATACGAAGCTATCAAGTTATAACGGCGAGGGATCCAATTAGCCATGTTACCTGTACCGGACTGCGAACACCCGATAATTATAAAATTCGACGCCACACGTGGTAATACGATATGTTGATATAGATTTAAACCACAGAAGCTATTTATCCGCAAGTGCTTACTGACCGAAAAATTGCTAAATTATGTTGAGGTTTTGCAATCTGGTTTTAGGACTATCAATGTCAGTAACTTAATCTGTGTTTAATATAGAAATAGCATAGTAGGTAATGAAATGAACTTGTGATCAAGTGAACAATTAGGTAAGCAGTAATTAGATATTTCAGTATTTCCAATTACCAATACCTATTTGACGATGTAATATCGATATTATCTAGATTATTCAAGCGTAGGTACTTGTAAAATGATTACCATGGGATTTTGTGATACTGATTTGCGTTTCGATAATAAGAACCAATATTAATGGAATGTGGTCCCTCATCGTTTGCTATCCCTCGCTGCGTAATATTATATTGTGTTTACTCGTTGGGATCGTTCCGTTTATAATGTTAACTTGTGATATTACAGTATGGGAAACTTTCTAATTAAAAAGCGACCCTTATTTTTGTTTGGACAAATCAATTATAATTCCTTGGGCCGCAAGGAGGTTATTAATGTTTTCATGATAAGTTTATATTTATGTTTGTTATTCAATATTTTACGGAATAACAATCAACCGTTTTAAGCTTAAAATCCCGAGTTACAGTAAAATGAATTGATATGGCGCGAGCGAATCCTCAGATTACACTCAAACGAGATATTCAGAGGTCTTCAAAGTCAACGCAAGTCAGACGGAACGACAAAGTGGAATCTTAATGTGATTATAAACAGGTTTGCACCACCCGGGGGTCCGATGCTAAACTCTGAAAGCGTTCCTAGACAGTTTGTTAGTTAAATTTATTACAGTTGATCTTTGTGCACACGCCTTCGAGGTGTTTTCTGTCAGAAGACGTAATGTTTCATCTGTCTGCGATAATCTCGCCTGGCTCTAACACCCACTTGCTTTGTTCCCCACCGCCATCAAGTGTGTACTCGGCTGTCATTTTTGTTTCTTTACTTATATTGAAATGTCTTAAGCACCGTCAAAGTGACTCGAGAAATTCAGAAACTTGTCGGTTCATGAATGAAAGAAATTGTTCGAGCTCTTTTAGTTAATTGCGCTCGGCTAGTTTGTGTGAGTAAGGCGCTAGGCTAAAGAAGTCTTATTTGAGAATGAATAGCGGTCGCACTGAATGTGGAATGGTCGCTGGAAACCGAAATACTGAAGTATTTTCCTACAAAAGCTTGATCGCATACGTTTTCCAAATCGTATTTTAAGTTTTGAATAAACATTTTATGACTGCGAAAGTCTGGTGCTGTTTTAGCAAGAGCTTGATCACTTTTGCCAGTCGGTTCACGAGTTACAGCATATATTTTTTTATTTGATGCATAAGTTGTACACTTATGATAGGGTAACGTACTACTACGAGCTGACCCGGAAAACTTTCCTCGGACGTCTGAAAAGCTTATGAAGCAAAATTAGTCCAATCGGTCTAGCCTTTCATGAGTTTCAGAAAGACGTGCATACCGTGAGTGATAAATTATAAAAGTCAAAAGCAACAATGTATGTTTCTAGAAGGATCTATATCAGCAACCAACACCTATATCTGGATTACAAGGAGATAATCATCTTGTATCATTATACTAAACTGTGTTAGCAGTAGATTAGGTTAATGTTTATCCTCGTTTGCGGCCAACGCCATAGATATTGACACACGGCTTATGTTAGTCCGGTGATTAAATTAAGCCTTGGATAATAAACAGTCACTCAATTAATACCGGCTTGGAGTAATTGCTTGTTCGGTTGGCCTATACAAGAACACTGGCCGTGTAAGATGGCTTACGAGACACGATTACCGCAGAGCACCCTGAACAATGTACAGTCACGGTGACACATCGTCACCTTTTGGTCTTCATAGAGCTATATTGAAACTTACAAAGTCAGATTTAACAAATTATTCACAATAAAGATGAAATCGGATTGAATGATAATTATATTTAAATGTAAAGATGAAGGAAAGTATCTCGTGGAAACCTGAAATATACCTAAAGTCTGAAATCACCAACCATGGAGCAAACGTGGTGATTAACGTTCTATTCTTGTATGTGTAATAGGCCAGTGCCCAACAGTCAGACGATAAAAAGGAGGATGATGATGGTGATTTTAAATGTATTCCCATTTTGAACTGCCTTTAGAGATAAACAATTTGGAAAATTACTAAAGTTTTCGTACCAAACACAATAAATAGAGGTTACATTAATGTTATCCCTTGAAGTCTTGTAAAGTGACGTCAAAGACATAGTTAATAATTAATTCAAACCGCAGTCGATTTGGGGAGAACAGTTGCTTGAGTGAGGTAGCCTGTATACGATCTATCAGCTACCTTAATTATATTACTGACGATCTCACTGTAATTGTAATTGACCTCTATCATTATTTATCGAATTAAAGATATACACTGTACTCAAATGTCAATACTTAATACATAATTTATGAGCTCCAGAGTAAAAAGTACAAATATTTGAAGAAAAAGTAGCTAAGAAATAAATTATGGAAACCCTATAACATGGAGGCTCCAAATTCGAACAAAGAATGGAAGATACTTAATATTGTGGGTATACGTGTCTAATTTAGCGTATTTATATGCATATTGATTTCTGACACTTACGCGAATATTAGACATTTAAATAAAACTACTTTTACGGATTTTATCGCGTTATATTAATATTATTTAATCCCGACGTTTCGGATCCTTTACAGCATCCATGGTCACGGGCAGACTAAGGTGTTGGTCGTCTTGATATATTAGTTACAAACAGCTACCCTACATTTTGTTGATTATTATTGACAATCCGATTCACGCAAAACGAGCTCACTGTATCCATAGGTCGAGCAGTTGTAGGCTTGGATTTTGATTTAATAGTTTCTATGATGGGATTCCAAGCAGGTGGTATGCACCAGCCATCTTCTCTATTGAAATTTGGATGTTTTTTAATTTCAATAGCCTCGCGAATCATCCTAGGTAGGAATCGGTTTTCTCTTGCAAGGACTTGTGGTTTATCAAATCTGATGTAATGCTGGGCCTTGTCTAGTGTGTGTTCACAAACTGCTGACTGTCTGGAACGGCGGTGTTTGACATCGGCGATGTGTTCTTTTACGCGGGTCCCTATGCTTCTTTTAGTTTGGCCTATGTAAGAGAGACCACAATCACATTCAAGCTTGTATACACCCGCATCTTGTAGAGGTATGTGACACTTGACAGGTGGTAAGAATTGACTGATCTTCTTCAGCGGCTTGAAGTAGGTTTTGATTGAAGCTCGCTTCAAGATGTAGCCAATCTTGTCTGTGACTCCTCTTATGTATGGAAGAACAGCAGGTAGACGCTCAACTGTGGCTGGTTTCACGCGGGTTCTGCGACGAGGGCGCGGTACTCGGAGCTTGTTGTCGTGCAGTACTTGCTTGACATGTTGAAGCTCAGCACCCAGGTGTTGTTCATCGCAGATCCCACGTGCTCTCTGAAACAATGATTTACCAACGGTAGATAACTGTGTTGGGTGGTGGTGGGACTCACCATGAAGGTATTTGTCTGTATGGGTTTTCTTCCGATACACAGTGTGACTCAAGGTGTTATTAGGGTTACGGATAACCAAAACATCTAAGAAAGCTAAGGAGTTGTTTGCCTCTGACTCCATAGTGAATTGAATTTTGGGGTTTATGGAGTTAAGATGATTTAAAAATGCTGTGACTTTGTCAGATGGTAGTATTGTGAAAGTATCATCTACGTACCGCTTGTAGAATTTGGGTGTTACAGGTGCAGATTGCAGGGCTCGCTCCTCAAAATCCTCCATGAAGATATCAGCAACAATGGGAGATACTGGGGAGCCCATTGCTACACCATCCACTTGCGTGTAGAAGTGATTATTCCACAGTAAATAGCCAGATGTTAGGCAATGTTTTAACAGTTCAGCATATTCAGTAGGCATGTTATTCTCTGCTAGTTTCTTAGACACAATCTTGATGCAGTCTTCAACAGGTAAGCATGTAAACAATGACTGAACATCAAAACTGACCATAGTTTCATTGTCAGCTAGTTGTAGGTGTTTTATTTCACTGACAAAATGGTACGAGTCCTTTACATATGCTGCTGTGTTTCCTCTCAATGGTGAAAGTACTTTAGCCAGATGTTGAGCCAATCTGTAGGTTGGTGAGTCGATTTGGCTGACTATTGGTCGTAGCGGAGCATTAGGTTTGTGTATCTTCGGTAGCCCATACAGCTTTGGTGGTTTTGCGCAGCTAGGAACTAGGTATTTTACGTCTAGATTCAATGTTTCGGAGTACTTTTTTATCAAATCACTAGTTGATTTCAATGTTTTTGTTGTGGGGTCGGTCTTCACTTGTTTATATGTACTTTCATCCGATAAAAGGTCTTGTATTTTATCATTGTAATCTGACGTATCCATCACCACCGTAGCATTACCTTTATCTGCACGTAGAATTGTTAATTCAGGCCTGTCGCGAAGGTTTTTTAACGCTAGATATTGATTTTTATTTAGATTCGGTTTGGGCAGTATGTTGCGACGTAACACAGACGAAATGTCCTGACGTATCGCCTCCGAATCATGTTTATTGATTTTATTTTTAAACAGGCAGTCTTCCACGTTGCATATAATGCTTTCTACCGGTATTTTTCGAGGTGTTACAGCAAAATTTAGGCCTTTCGATAACACTTGAACCGTATTTTCATCCAAGACATTTTTTGATAGATTGACAACTGCGCGTGATTGGCTCGCAGGTAACGGGCGCGTTCCGTTTTCTCTTCGTGTGTTATTTTGGACATTTGATTTAGACGTTAGTTTTTCAAATTTGATTATTTGTCTGTTTTTGCATTCATTATACTTAGATTTTTCGCGCTCATCTAGTATTTTCATGCAATTATTAAAATCAAATGTAGTTAAATCTATCTGTAATTCATGGGATGACGCCTCAATGTCTTGATTAACGCGGTGCAAATCGGATCGTGTATTTTGTATTAACTGCTGTAGTAACTTTTTGCTTGCCTGGTTTAAGATCTTAGCGCTTCCTCGTATGTCCTTCCTTGGTGAAATTATGGCACACGTAGGAATGATGCTGTTGTCTCTGCATCTCTTCAAGAAATTCAAGGATGTTATGAATCTTGCGCGCTTCGTCTTGAGATCTTCCAACCGGCGTATTTTATTTGCAATTGGCAGTCCGTACTGGTTAACATATTGATTTCTGACACTTACGCGAATATTAGACATTTAAATAAAACTACTTTTACGGATTTTATCGCGTTATATTAATATTATTTAATCCCGACGTTTCGGATCCTTTACAGCATCCATGGTCACGGGCAGACTAAGGTGTTGGTCGTCTTGATATATTAGTTACAAACAGCTACCCTACATTTTGTTGATTATTATTGACAATCCGATTCACGCAAAACGAGCTCACTGTATCCATAGGTCGAGCAGTTGTAGGCTTGGATTTTGATTTAATAGTTTCTATGATGGGATTCCAAGCAGGTGGTATGCACCAGCCATCTTCTCTATTGAAATTTGGATGTTTTTTAATTTCAATAGCCTCGCGAATCATCCTAGGTAGGAATCGGTTTTCTCTTGCAAGGACTTGTGGTTTATCAAATCTGATGTAATGCTGGGCCTTGTCTAGTGTGTGTTCACAAACTGCTGACTGTCTGGAACGGCGGTGTTTGACATCGGCGATGTGTTCTTTTACGCGGGTCCCTATGCTTCTTTTAGTTTGGCCTATGTAAGAGAGACCACAATCACATTCAAGCTTGTATACACCCGCATCTTGTAGAGGTATGTGACACTTGACAGGTGGTAAGAATTGACTGATCTTCTTCAGCGGCTTGAAGTAGGTTTTGATTGAAGCTCGCTTCAAGATGTAGCCAATCTTGTCTGTGACTCCTCTTATGTATGGAAGAACAGCAGGTAGACGCTCAACTGTGGCTGGTTTCACGCGGGTTCTGCGACGAGGGCGCGGTACTCGGAGCTTGTTGTCGTGCAGTACTTGCTTGACATGTTGAAGCTCAGCACCCAGGTGTTGTTCATCGCAGATCCCACGTGCTCTCTGAAACAATGATTTACCAACGGTAGATAACTGTGTTGGGTGGTGGTGGGACTCACCATGAAGGTATTTGTCTGTATGGGTTTTCTTCCGATACACAGTGTGACTCAAGGTGTTATTAGGGTTACGGATAACCAAAACATCTAAGAAAGCTAAGGAGTTGTTTGCCTCTGACTCCATAGTGAATTGAATTTTGGGGTTTATGGAGTTAAGATGATTTAAAAATGCTGTGACTTTGTCAGATGGTAGTATTGTGAAAGTATCATCTACGTACCGCTTGTAGAATTTGGGTGTTACAGGTGCAGATTGCAGGGCTCGCTCCTCAAAATCCTCCATGAAGATATCAGCAACAATGGGAGATACTGGGGAGCCCATTGCTACACCATCCACTTGCGTGTAGAAGTGATTATTCCACAGTAAATAGCCAGATGTTAGGCAATGTTTTAACAGTTCAGCATATTCAGTAGGCATGTTATTCTCTGCTAGTTTCTTAGACACAATCTTGATGCAGTCTTCAACAGGTAAGCATGTAAACAATGACTGAACATCAAAACTGACCATAGTTTCATTGTCAGCTAGTTGTAGGTGTTTTATTTCACTGACAAAATGGTACGAGTCCTTTACATATGCTGCTGTGTTTCCTCTCAATGGTGAAAGTACTTTAGCCAGATGTTGAGCCAATCTGTAGGTTGGTGAGTCGATTTGGCTGACTATTGGTCGTAGCGGAGCATTAGGTTTGTGTATCTTCGGTAGCCCATACAGCTTTGGTGGTTTTGCGCAGCTAGGAACTAGGTATTTTACGTCTAGATTCAATGTTTCGGAGTACTTTTTTATCAAATCACTAGTTGATTTCAATGTTTTTGTTGTGGGGTCGGTCTTCACTTGTTTATATGTACTTTCATCCGATAAAAGGTCTTGTATTTTATCATTGTAATCTGACGTATCCATCACCACCGTAGCATTACCTTTATCTGCACGTAGAATTGTTAATTCAGGCCTGTCGCGAAGGTTTTTTAACGCTAGATATTGATTTTTATTTAGATTCGGTTTGGGCAGTATGTTGCGACGTAACACAGACGAAATGTCCTGACGTATCGCCTCCGAATCATGTTTATTGATTTTATTTTTAAACAGGCAGTCTTCCACGTTGCATATAATGCTTTCTACCGGTATTTTTCGAGGTGTTACAGCAAAATTTAGGCCTTTCGATAACACTTGAACCGTATTTTCATCCAAGACATTTTTTGATAGATTGACAACTGCGCGTGATTGGCTCGCAGGTAACGGGCGCGTTCCGTTTTCTCTTCGTGTGTTATTTTGGACATTTGATTTAGACGTTAGTTTTTCAAATTTGATTATTTGTCTGTTTTTGCATTCATTATACTTAGATTTTTCGCGCTCATCTAGTATTTTCATGCAATTATTAAAATCAAATGTAGTTAAATCTATCTGTAATTCATGGGATGACGCCTCAATGTCTTGATTAACGCGGTGCAAATCGGATCGTGTATTTTGTATTAACTGCTGTAGTAACTTTTTGCTTGCCTGGTTTAAGATCTTAGCGCTTCCTCGTATGTCCTTCCTTGGTGAAATTATGGCACACGTAGGAATGATGCTGTTGTCTCTGCATCTCTTCAAGAAATTCAAGGATGTTATGAATCTTGCGCGCTTCGTCTTGAGATCTTCCAACCGGCGTATTTTATTTGCAATTGGCAGTCCGTACTGGTTAACATATTGATTTCTGACACTTACGCGAATATTAGACATTTAAATAAAACTACTTTTACGGATTTTATCGCGTTATATTAATATTATTTAATCCCGACGTTTCGGATCCTTTACAGCATCCATGGTCACGGGCAGACTAAGGTGTTGGTCGTCTTGATATATATAAGTACTTTCACCATTGAGAGGAAACACAGCAGCATATGTAAAGGACTCGTACCATTTTGTCAGTGAAATAAAACACCTACAACTAGCTGACAATGAAACTATGGTCAGTTTTGATGTTCAGTCATTGTTTACATGCTTACCTGTTGAAGACTGCATCAAGATTGTGTCTAAGAAACTAGCAGAGAATAACATGCCTACTGAATATGCTGAACTGTTAAAACATTGCCTAACATCTGGCTATTTACTGTGGAATAATCACTTCTACACGCAAGTGGATGGTGTAGCAATGGGCTCCCCAGTATCTCCCATTGTTGCTGATATCTTCATGGAGGATTTTGAGGAGCGAGCCCTGCAATCTGCACCTGTAACACCCAAATTCTACAAGCGGTACGTAGATGATACTTTCACAATACTACCATCTGACAAAGTCACAGCATTTTTAAATCATCTTAACTCCATAAACCCCAAAATTCAATTCACTATGGAGTCAGAGGCAAACAACTCCTTAGCTTTCTTAGATGTTTTGGTTATCCGTAACCCTAATAACACCTTGAGTCACACTGTGTATCGGAAGAAAACCCATACAGACAAATACCTTCATGGTGAGTCCCACCACCACCCAACACAGTTATCTACCGTTGGTAAATCATTGTTTCAGAGAGCACGTGGGATCTGCGATGAACAACACCTGGGTGCTGAGCTTCAACATGTCAAGCAAGTACTGCACGACAACAAGCTCCGAGTACCGCGCCCTGGTCGCAGAACCCGCGTGAAACCAGCCACAGTTGAGCGTCTACCTGCTGTTCTTCCATACATAAGAGGAGTCACAGACAAGATTGGCTACATCTTGAAGCGAGCTTCAATCAAAACCTACTTCAAGCCGCTGAAGAAGATCAGTCAATTCTTACCACCTGTCAAGTGTCACATACCTCTACAAGATGCGGGTGTATACAAGCTTGAATGTGATTGTGGTCTCTCTTACATAGGCCAAACTAAAAGAAGCATAGGGACCCGCGTAAAAGAACACATCGCCGATGTCAAACACCGCCGTTCCAGACAGTCAGCAGTTTGTGAACACACACTAGACAAGGCCCAGCATTACATCAGATTTGATAAACCACAAGTCCTTGCAAGAGAAAACCGATTCCTACCTAGGATGATTCGCGAGGCTATTGAAATTAAAAAACATCCAAATTTCAATAGAGAAGATGGCTGGTGCATACCACCTGCTTGGAATCCCATCATAGAAACTATTAAATCAAAATCCAAGCCTACAACTGCTCGACCTATGGATACAGTGAGCTCGTTTTGCGTGAATCGGATTGTCAATAATAATCAACAAAATGTAGGGTAGCTGTTTGTAACTAATATATCAAGACGACCAACACCTTAGTCTGCCCGTGACCATGGATGCTGTAAAGGATCCGAAACGTCGGGATTAAATAATATTAATATAACGCGATAAAATCCGTAAAAGTAGTTTTATTTAAATATTTATATGCAGTTACAAAAGAGCCCGGTAACTATGCAAGAAAAAGAGACGAACAAGGTTAAAATAAGACATTCACGCTCGAATAAAGATAAGTAGAAAGAAAACCATGTTATCCTTTTGCAGGGAACTCTTAACATCTAATAGTCGTTATAGAAAAAATAGGGCAACAGTTCGACAACGTCGGCAGGATGGCTCAAAAAGAAATTGTGGTACCATTTTATTTTATGCATACAAAGGAGCAATTCCATTGCCTGAAAACTTCAATTTGTCGTTATCGCGGAACTGCAACGTACGCAGTTTTATTGCGCTATAAATCTTGAATATCGTAAAATTCCGTAGTTACTGTAAACTTAATTATAGGGCGAATAAAACTCTTTTCCCGCTGCACAGAACATTAATCCTCAAATCGATTTGAGAAGATCCGTGTTCAATTTATCGGCTTGTCCGTATTGCGGAGTCCAGCCACGAAATTAAAGTAGTGCCGGCCATCGGATCGACGGGGCTAAATCGTTTGCGGAATGCAACACAAGCGGCCTGTATTCGTTGCAACTACATCAATAATGTCCACTTCGTTTGAAACCATAGCCAATACCGAAAGGTTTCCTAGAAAGTAAATTATAGAGTAACACAAGCAAACGTAGCCGCAGCGCCGAGGGAAATAGGAAATCAATATGAGAATTAACTTACAGTTTCTCGGTTTGTAAAATTTGCTATCTTATTATCACGATGAAAATAGTATCTGGGGATGTCTGTGGTGGATATTAGGTACAGAAAGGTATTATCACAGGTAGGTTTAGTAATAATAACTTCTGCTTAGAAACGGAATACTGAATTATGAAAGTAGGAACTACATAATATAGCGTCGGGAGGATACGCCGCGTCGACATACAATTGTTACAATTTCCTTCACACCGTGATATGTAAGGACGCTTTGGAGCTTGGAGCTGTCCACGGTGAATACATGTGTCGCAGCTGCTAGCGTTAATATTTGTCCGCTGCGAAACAAAGCCAATAACTGTAAAAGTTTTGGCGCGCCGCACCATTATTTATTCAGAGGCTCTTGCGTTTCTTAAACTTTTCGAGAGCCCCGTCGATATTATAAGGGTGGGCCCGCTACGGGTACAATTGGCCGCAATTTTCTCGGAAAGGCAGGATTTGTCAATAAATTTTCTTTTTTTTCTTCAATAGTGCAAACAAAGGTTCGGTCGAATTGACGTTCCAATAAATTGTGAGAGCATAAAATTAAACATCGTAGAGTTTTAAAACATGCTATTTATGTGCTTTGAAGAGCTTGTGACGTGTGCTTTATATATCATGGGAGAGAACAGACGAGTGTGAGATGGAATATGGATTCCCCCCACACATAGCGAATCATCAGTCAAAGCTTCTATTTCAAGTGAATGTGAACGACGACAACGGGTCTTCGTTTTTTCAATAACGAAATTGATACTAGAAATTCTGTTCTAAATTGAAAAATATCCCAGTAAACTCAATTATACACTCTGTACTATAATGTTCTACAGGGTCCACTATCTCGTAACTTCCTGCAATTTTAATTGTCGTAGAATGTTCAAGTTCCATTGAACGTAGGAACTTCAATATCTGTTTGTTTTTTTTCCTCAATTAATTTGTCGCCGGTTCAAACACAACACAAACAGAATTTTGTTTGAAAACAAAAAGGAAAAACCGGGGTGAGTACCTCCACACTGAAAAAAACTCTTTCATGTTTTTCACGAGTATATTGTAAAAGACACGTAGGCATAACATAGCAGAAAAAAAGAAATAAAATCATAGACTATATTTGGTTCTTTTATTCAAATGTTATAGTTCTCATCGCAGTAAAATGAGTTTGAAATCTAAAATCTTTCACTTTACCATTTCTATGCATGGATGAATAACTGAATATATTCAGAAAATTGTTTGATATTAATATGAAGTGTTTTATTTGATAGCGATGCTTTCCAGTTTTATGAAGAAGTTCTATTCAAATAAAATTTTCTCTTAATGATATATTTTTATGTTAAAACTCAACTCGTATAGAAAGACTGCGGTTTTCATTTCATATTCACATACATAAAGAAACGCTTATTAATTAACTGATATTTTTTTAAACTAAAATGACATTGTAGAAGAGCTCATGTTCAATTGCTGATCATGAGCTTTTGGGTTCAATTTTTTCTGTAAGTGATGAATTATACCTATAAATGGTAGTAATTTCTTATCCAGTTTGATAAATATGGATGTGAAATACAGCAAAGTTTTTTTCCTAGAACTGTACCAAATAGGTACTCTACATCCTGGTAAGACTGCTATTTTTATTCACTCGAAGACTGGAAAAAAAGAATGGTGGACGTTGAAAAACCGCTTCTGATAAATGAAAGAAATAAAATGGGTAGTGTGTGGGCATGTTATGACGTCAGCAGTGTGTAACGAGTGTCCCACGTTCGGCTCTCGGCTGCAGCCAGCTTTAAATTTTAGGCTAGCTGCGCACGGAGACTAAATCAATCGGCTGCTGGTTACATCCACTGTGGTTTTTTCTTGGAACTCGATTTCGAACTGCTGTGTATAGGTAAATTTTATTGAAAAAACAGTGGGCACGTAGTATTTTAGTTTGCATTTGTTTAAGCTTTGAATGAATAAAATAAACTTCTTATGATAAAAAAATGGTCAAGCGCGTAGTAATAAGCAAAAATAGATCTCAAGTAAAACGTGGTTTAACATTTCAAAATATATACCTTCGATATAAAACACCACATAGGTACCTTTTATTACAGTAACATTTGATGGTAGTAAACATTTGTAATGAAAAGAGTAGAGGAGAGATTAGGTGGTAGTATATAGCAACGTATTTGCGAAATATACAGGCAGCTACAATAAGAATAATAAAATATAAAGTATTGCTGATACAGCACCATGGAACAAAGACGCAGAAAAATGATAATCAGGCTTCAATAGCATCCACGATACATACATACACACGGGGTAAATAATTACGTCATTCATAACAGAAGGCATGGTACAATCGCATGGGAAATATCGTGTTCCACCAAAAATACGATCCTTGTCTTACCCAAAACCACGGAGGAAAGAAAGATAACGGAGATGCTTTAGGTAGGTCAGGCGCCTTCTTGTAGTGCAGTTCAGATCATTTGATCAAAACCAAACTGTCAAAGATGGTCTTGATTGATTGGGGATTTAATTTGTAAATAATGGGCGGGTTCTAAAGAAGGACGGAGCCAGCGACGTTCCTCGTAGCCAGAACACCCGTATTTTGGTGCGCTACTTTCTTAGGAGATTTTGCGTTAAGTCATCTCCGTTAATTATTTTTTTCTCTATGCCCGAACCATACGCATTCCGTTTTGAATTCTTGTCTGAATAAGAAGGAATTCTTTCCTTGTTATTGTTCATACAACAATGAACGAATGACAGAAGGTATCTGTTGCCAGTTATTATGCTCAAATTGTGAACGCTTGCTGAATGGAACGCTAATATTTGCGATCACGGCTGATTTTGTGTCTGTTATCGATATTTTTGTGTCTGTACAAAGGATGGTTCTTACGGGGTTGAAGCTCAAGTAATGGGGGTTTGACTTTTGTATATCAACCTATTTGGTAGCGAGAATATTTTCGACAAACCATGCTTGAGCAACTAGGCGATATAAATAGGCAATAAATAGCTTAGCTTACCTTGTGTTACTTAGAAGACATGTTCCCATATCTATTCGCAATAACAGTTTAGTTTCATGAAACTAGATGGAGCAGTTTTAGCGTTACAAACACAGAGAACGTTGCAGCAAGGATGCATATTCGCTCCGTTGAACAATAGGAACAGTTCCATGTTTACGTAGCATATTAATTCGTGTCTAACTCGAACAGTCCTCAAACTGTTGTTAGGTAAACTTAGTGTCTACCTGGCGATAGCAGACCGCTAAATGTGAGCTATACCTGCCACCTTGTAATGGGCCCTCTCATTAGTTGTATCAAACCGCCCAAACTTTGTTGTTGTAGTTGAAGTACCTACAATGACACAGGTGCTGCTATTAAACGTAATTTATGGCCGTACGAAATATTTCGAAACGAGAAAACTGAAAACATTGATGGAGACGATTTTGGACTAGGCATCTGGAGTTTATGTTTAGGTACCTGCTTAGATAATTAAACACGTACCTACCATTTCGAATAAAAGTAGAATTGACACAGATACATTACGATAAAACCGATCGTTAGGTTTGATTAACTCGTTCCCAACCGAAACCGCAATCGGTCAAATCGAGCTAAAAATCCTGCTAATTATGAGTAGATGGCAAGCACCGAGGTTCCGATTTAACAAGGCCACTGGGTATTGTGGGGAAAGGTTTGATGCATGTTCCGCTCGCGGTAAGCGGGGCCTTGATGGATGGCTCACTTCAATTCAATTGAAACACCAGCCAAATGAAAGAAGTTATGATGTGACTGGAATGTAGAACGCGGGTCACGAGGTTTAATTTCTTCTTTTTCCGCTCCGAACTCAATATTTACGGCGAGTTTTTGTGGATTTTTGTAGTTTTTATCGGAAAACGCTCAGTGGTGCATGCCTCCCGTTAAAGTTAATTTAAAACAGATATATTGTTGCTGCTACTTTATACTACTGTTTTTGTCCGAAACAATACAGCTATCTCGTGAATCTGGCGGCGCAAGCTATTCATAATTGTCACAATACCTAAGCAAGTTAGGACTCGTGAATCATAGTAATGTATTATGTTAACTTGCTTGTGCGACACACAAGTTCCCAACTCATGATTGCTTGGGTTTCTAGTTTATTTAGATGCACGTTTATTCTCCCGCCCTGTATGAAACTCTCACCTGTTTTTAAATCCCAACCACGAAACTAGAATAGCTTCCACTGTATTCAAATTAAGTTAGGATAGCATATAAAAGAGATTTTCGTTGAGTTGGTGCAGCTCTGCAGCGCTGCACTGGCGCTATGTGCTAAAACTTCCCACCGAGCATTCGAATTGGATTTTTGAGACCACATTTGCGGCGAGGATGATATTAGTTGCCCATTTAAAAGTCAAGCGACATACTTCAGCTAAGAACGTTAAAGATAACTTTATCTAAGTAAAGACAATCTATAAACTTTTTGCCGCAGCCCCTAACGCACCAAGTTTGCAGAGCTGCGCTTCAAGAATGTTTTATGTAATTTCCTAATGAGTTCCAAAATTACATATCTTTTCTTATCATAAGTTTGCCAACACGAAGCCATTAATTATACTTTGTTACATAGTTAAGAATCTTCGCTTCTAAAGTAACAAGCTGAAGAAAATCGATACTCAAATGGTTTCGCTCACAACATAATCTTGGAGCTGCCTGAGGTCATTTCGTAATATATATTCAAAAGTGGCTTGTATATAATTGAAAGTTTATATTTATGTATTTTAACCTCGAGACAAATCCTTTGCTCGGTACTATAACAGCAAAGTCTTTTTCATTTTGAGTGTGCCTTCAAGCAATTTGTTTTCGTTACTTTGAACTTCTCATTACTTACACTGTCTTCTACGAAATTGTACGAGGCGGTTCTATCTTGACTAGCATAATATAACATTACTAAAAAAAGGACCTACTTAAATACTAAGATGGATTCTTCAACGTTTCTATGCGGTGCGGTCTGTATTGAGCGATGATCTTGTGAGCATAAGTGTAGTATGTTATCTCAGCAAAATAAAGTAACATATGTAAGTATGCTGGCAAACACCCTAAGGATGTGAGAGGAAATTACTTTTACCCTCTCTGCAGAGATTTGCTTAAGACGTGGTATAGAAAGGTCACCTGTACATTTCAAGTGAATTGAGTATTTATCGTTATACGGCTAGCGAGTGTTAAGTAATTTCAGCTATATAAGTAGGTAGTATTATAAGTAGGAGTCGTGGTGGCCTAGTGGGTAAAGAACCAACCTCTCGAGTATGAGGGTGTGGGTTCGATTCCAGGTCAGGCAAGTACCAATGCAACTTTTCTAAGTACATGATGATGATTTCTAATACTTGAGGAAACCTGGACTGTAAAGTCTGAAATCACCAACCCGCATTGAGCAAGCGTGGTGATTAATGCTCAATCCTTTTCCGTGTGAGAGGAGGCCTGTGCCCAGCAGTGGGACGATAAAAAAAAGGCTGTAACAGTAACAGTAAGTAGGTACATAAACAATTTTTTGATCTAAATTACTATACTTAACTTTATTTGAAATTCATTCAATATATTATTCAGGTAATATTGTACTCTGAATAAGTACATGTTAGAAGGTATAATAACGTGGTCGATTTTTACATCCAAGCAATTTAAAAATAGCAGTGTTACCTTTACGTAATTTTCTGTGTGGTTTTGTTTCTATTCAAGCTGCGGGCTCACAGTTTATATTAAAAAAGGAAATTGAATATTTCAAGGTTATTGTGAAGAGTGGTAGGTACCAACTATTAGTATTCAGTAACAAAGGACTTTTATTAATTAATGTTCTGTGTAAATCATTGAATATAATTTTACAAATCACTATGTGTACTACATATTTTTATTTTCGTTGCCAAAAAAATTAAACACATAGGCAGGTATTACCTACGTTGTATTTAAAAACATAATTTCACATTTACATGTAACCGTACCTAGATCACAATATATTCGGTAAAAAGCAAGATTAAGAAGTCATTTATTTTAAAATGGTTTCATATTACTAGCCAAAATGAAGAAAAAAATTGCATTTACATAGTCTTGGAGGTATCCTGAAAAACAAGACCGGTATTAATACAAAAGCTTTTTTGTTCGTAATTCCTGAGCATATTTAAACGGCTGTTTTCGCTCAGTTTTTGTTGCGAACTTTTTTGTGTTAGCTCGAAGAAGAAAGTGATATTACATATAATAATAGGTCGCGGAAAGCGAAAGTCATTGCGGTCGGGCCTGATCACGAAGGTCGGTTTTCATGGGCTTCACTAGGTACGCTAACTAAAAGTTATGCTAATTTTATAAGCGATTGTTTTAAAATTAACTTTATGAAAGTAATAAACTAGTTATGTTCTTGTATAGATTTGTCGTATAGATATTGTACTTTATGTTCTATGATCGCTAGTATACGGGGCACCTTAATTTTTTAGCCAAGGTTGGCAATTTGCATGATTATTTGGTAGATCGACTGGCGTATTCAGTAAACCCTTATATAACTATCTAAATTCAGTATCGCGTACATCATACACTTAGTGTTACCCCGACTAGGAGGAAACCAATAAATAACTCGAGTGCATTGTTTCGTAACAAAAATGTGCGCGTAATATTATCTGTGTCACTGGCGAACAAAGAAATCGTCTCCGATATTCTTTCTTCATAATCCCAAGTCAGTAGTTTCATCAGTAGTTTAATGTTATACTAATAACGGTATATGGGGTAAATATTCAATCGTAAAAGCCAAAGCTCCGACATGCGGCCCACTCATACGTATGTACATACAGTCTTTCTCGTATATGAGAAATTAACCTTCGACCCGGCAAAACGTTGGCCTGGAGCTTTCCAGAATGTTGGCAAACTGTTAAGTGCTACACTATCGATAAAGTCAATATTTTGCGCAAGTGCGTAGTACGAGTACGACGGGAAACTTTGCCGAGTACCCTCCATTAAATGCGGCAACATTCGATACAGCCCACCCTCGAAAGTCCAATCAGAAAGTCTTGCAGACGCAGACATCGCCGCCCAACTCCTAAGGGTTATCAAAAATACAACAGTTTCAAACTTACAAGAAGTTTTATAGTTTTTGAAATTGCTTTCCCTTCTGCAACATAAAGTGGGTCGTCTGCAACTAATACAATACTTAGGTCACATAGTCTGGAGTGGCGTTTAAAGTTACTGCTCTTGTCCGCGTGCACTGTTGCTTTGTGTCTTTTTACAATACCTACGTAGGTACGGCGAGCGTATTATATGTATTTTAAATGGTTGCCGTAAAGTGAATTCGTAGTTTATAGGTGCTGTGTCTTTTATAGACATGTTGTAGAAAGGATAGACGTTAAACGCGGTATTTTACTGTTTTCTGAATCCGTACTTGTAGTATTATTCAGTTTTCCTTATAGATTGTTTGCAATTTGTCTAAAATGTAACGCATGTCATATCTTACGGCTCTTTATTTGTTTTGAACGAACTGGTTTCTAAAAGTATTTAGAACTACGTCATCAGTTTAGCTGGCACTTCCTTAATTCAAGCTATTACTATTTATTAACTTTGAACATAAAAATATAAGTTTTTATACTCCTCGGTACTACAATATTTATTATTACGTAACCACTTTCCGTAAGATTGAGTCTATCCAAACTCAAGTACCATCAGAACTTTCACTTTGAACTTTTATAATTTCTTTTCCAATATAGTTAGTTAGATCAAATATTGAGACTTAACGAAATTCTTAGAAGTTTGAACTAGTTGTACCTACTTGAAGTTGGGGAGCTCGCTAAATTCAACCAAACAACAGCCCTTGAAACTAGTTTTGCAAAGACTAGCATCGTCTTCGTATTTGTACACTGAACTTGATATCATTAAAAGAAACTTGAATGGAAACCTAAAATTGGTGGTAAAACTATTAAATGATCTAATTTATTTAGAGCTTACTAAAAAACTTGAAAGAAAAACTGAGAAAAATTAAGAGAATGACCATAACGCAGTCTCTTCAATTTATTATTTATTTATTTATCAAAAGGCTCGTTTTAAGTTTTATTACGTACATAATGTGCAACAAAACAAAACACATAGTTTGTCTGTTGGATCAAATCGCATATTCGCTTATTCTACTTTTCAGCTATATCCATTCTTCTGAATACTCCTTATTAGACAACGCAAGTGTGACCATAGCTTTAGCAAAACTTTTCGACTAAGCCTTTCAATATTGCTGTTGATATAAAAGACTACGGATTTATTGCCCGTGAGGAGCCACACTGGAAAATTGTTTATCAACTGTTTTACGCCTGTAGTCATCATAATTTTTATTTTGCCCCTATTTACAAATATAAATTAAATTCACAATGCGTGGAAAATTATTACTTTACCAAAGGCAATAGATTTGAAGTTCTTATTTATAATATACATATTTATGTTAAACTGTCACCGACACTGAATTTAGTTATTAATTTTGTACGTAACTCGAGGGCGGGCGGCCCGAGCCCGATACCGCTTATCGCATAATGCTAGAAATAGTAACTACCACCTTTTTCCACAATTATGTTCCTTTATATAACTGTGTAAGCTACGTACAAAGAATCATTAAAAGAAAAAATAAACACGAGCTTATTTTGCCCGACTGCGCCACGCAAAGGAGGGTAACATATTTATCAAAAATTCTGGGAAATATCATTTAAACATTGGTGATATTAACCTTCAAAAGTTTTTCTGCATATTCAAAAGAAAATGAGGAAAACATTTATCTTTTTGCCGCAATACATTTCACAGAATTAATTCGATTTAATTATTTTTGAATCATTTAAAATAACACGTGTATACTGTGAAAAAAGCAAATAAATACACGACATTTAACGCACAGAATAAACACTAAAGTTTGTATATGTCATACAAGTAACTGAACAGCAAACGAAGCCCCTTAGGAGAGCCAAACTTTTCTGATAAGAGAAACTACGGGGCCAAAGTATCCACTACGTAATGAACTTAACGCTAAAGGTTACGGAAAACTGCCATAGTCAACATAATTGGATTGCTCCTCCTTAAATATGTATCGATCAATCTTATTATACGACTTTGTACGTAAATGTGGAGAAAAATTGCTATTTCAGTCTCCCCCGACGTTTTTTATGCTCGGATTCAAACTTATAAAAAAGACGTTAAAGACAATATTGATCAAACTATGATTCTTTATGAAATGAAACCATACATAAACATAGTCTTCAAGGTTTTATCAATGCATATATTTTGAAGATTGCCTCTTTTATTCCAAATCGTATTACGAAAATAACTTACACTTTTAATAAAATTATAACTATTTATGTCATCAATAGTTTTACTATAAATATATGTCACAAAAATAGCTTATTTCTAGCAAGATCTATGTCTCCGTGTTACATTTCTATCATACATTACGTTTGAGCAACGTAACATGTAATAATATACTTATTACTCACCCAGCGGTTACTGTCTACGTATAAAAAACATTAGCACGCGACTTATCGTGACTGCAACTTTTTTAATTAGTGTTTTGTCACATTAGCGAAAAGCCCTCCTAATGAGGTTTTGCTTTCCCGTTACATTCGTGACGCCAATGTGATTCTACTGACAGAAAGTAGATAATTTAATTAGGGAGACGTGTTAATAGATACGGGGCTTTTCCATCCATTTTACGAACCTCCAACACCCCTTAATACAACCGCTTACAACACAAACATCATGAACATATAAATTCAAATTACCGGGACACGAAAATTGATAGTGGGGCACCGTACTTTAGCGCTGACCACGCAGGGCATCCATGCTTAGTCTCTTCACAAATTTGCAATAAGAATATACGATGAACCAGTACGGTTAGGGCGAGTACAAAATTCATTTTATGGGACATATTTAAATTGACCGCCACGGGAATAAGAATTTGTTAGACCACGCGTTTAATTAGAAATCTCACACATTTTGCCCTGCGAGGGTGGAGAAGTAAACAAATCTCCACGAGCAATTTGATGCCGAGATAGCTCTCCCGACACCACGAACCCGCTTGGGATAAAGCGTGATGATAAAACCACATTTGACCTTTTTATAAGAAAGGGTAAAAGGGTTAGGATGAGGGAAACAGTATCGATTTAAAGTTCACCTTTTGGCAATAACCTATCTTAGCCAAACCTCGATTTTAGATGAATGAACGAGTATAAGAATCCCAGCAAAGCTTCAGCTTTTGTGGTATTTTCGGTAATATAGGAACCAAGGGTAAAGGCAGCGGGAATGATAATAGGGTTGTTTGTCATAATCCCGAACATTATTACAGTCCCTAAAATATTTTCATGGATAATCTTTCAGTTATATTTTTTGCCCGACGTTATCTAGACACACGGCAGTGTGTCCGCCAAGTTCGAGCAAAAAAAAGCGACACACCGGCCGTGGGTTATATTACACGAACCATTTCGGGCCAAATTCGACCCCCCTATAACTCAAAATCTATTTTATTTACGCATATCAAATTTCTAGTATCTGTTGAGACCCTCTCACTTATCTAAAATACAAAATTTCATTATCATACCTATTGTAGGTCTTGAGATATTGACGTCAGAAAATCGCTATTTTTACTATACACTCACTGACTGACTCACTCATCAAAAACCTAGACCACTTCCAATGGTCGTATTGACTTGAAATTTGGCATGGAGGTAGGTCTTTATGTCAAGGTAAAGGGAAAAATCTGAAAATGGCCAAGTGTGAGTCAGTTTCAAAATAATGAAGGTGTACATTTATACCCGGTGTAAAGGACAATGGGCACTTTGTATGGGATTTGGTACCCGCTCCAACAGCAACGTATTATATATCATTAGAAAGGTATTTACGTGAAGAATAATAAAAACTATGGAGCTTGCCTCAATTAGCTGTCCGATCCAAGAACGATAAAAATTGAATCGACGTAGAAACAAATATGTCATCCATATATGCAAATTCATTAAGAGGCATTTATGCCGTCAGTGTAATAATTTTAAACTCAGTTAACAGACATCTTACATTGATTGATACACTCTATTATAATCTAAAGGTTGTAATAGTCTATGGAGTCATACTACGGAAACACAATCGTCATCTGATTTGACAAAAGTTCAAAACATTTCTATTCATCTTTTTTTAAGAAGAAATTCACCATTATCTCAGCACCTCTTGAGGAGCAAGATTGAGTCGTAATATGGACTATGTAAACATCGTCTCCTGAATTTTTAACCTCAATTGATTGTAAATACTGAAAGACTTTCATCAAATACATAAGCTGGTTCTGCGTGAACTGCAAAGGTTTGCACAGTCTTTTTTTAAATCAATCGGCAGGCAAACATTCTAAAAAGGCCAAATTCCTGTTTTTTTCTTACGAAAAATTACGAATGTGTAACTTTGATCCACGAACATAATATATGATAACATGTCATGTTAGTCAGTTGGTAAATCTAGTCCATTTAGTTAATCTAGTTCATTTCTTTGTAAGAAGCATAGTGCTAATCAAAAATCTGAAAGATAGTATAAATGACTCATTTCCTTAACTAACTTAATCATAAGAAAAAAATAAAATAAACAACCTTACAAAAATAAATGAAATCCCACCCAAAACAAAAATGTGAAAGGCTGCCAAGTTCGATAATATGGGAATGCTTCGCCTATAAAAGAAGTGGGATCTGAATAAGTACCAAGTTCCATACACATACCTCAGTTAAAAATAGTTACTTTTTAATGATGTTACTTGGCAAGTTTTAATAGAAAATTAAATACTTGATTCATTGCGTTTAGTAGGTTTATAACAAGTTATGTGAAAACTTGCCAAGAACCATCATTATAAAGTAACTATTTTTAACTGAGGTATGTGTATGGAACTTGGTACTTATTCAGATCCCACTTCTTTTATAGGCGAAGCATTCCCATATTATCGAACTTGGCAGCCTTTCACATTTTTGTTTTGGGTGGGATTTATACTTAATATTATGGGTTAATATTTTGTAACAATGTGTTGTAAAAAATGAATGATATTGTAAGCTGGTTTGAGATTTTTATTTTTGCAAAGACAAGAAATATGGCTGTGTCTAGGATTGAAATCGCAGCCGGTGCCAGCTGTTTTGTCGCATAACATTATATAATACATATATCGCAGAAGCCAACTGAGGGTAAATGTGTCGCTGCCGCTGCACGCTGTGGAGCCGATGAGCTGCTATATACAGCTTATGCACCGCTGCACCTTTTAAATTCAGCACACCGCTGCCACGGCCATATGGGACATGAAACGGCATCAACATTCACACATATCTCGATTAGGACCATAGGTGCTGCTACAGATTACAGATATCAGATTGCATGGGGTTACGTAGGGCAACGTAAATTACTGCCACAGATAAAGTAAATACCTATAGTATCTTACAAGGGGTGATCAGGGATAAGACCAGTTCAACGGATATCAATCATCGTGGATAAAGATCAGTCACTCCACGTTTCAGCATTGTCAAACTTCGAAAACGCACCTAATAGATGGCGCTTTCTGTTACTGCTAACTTTAGCAAAATCTCTTATCACTTCATTGTTGGGGTTTTAAATTTCTTCAACGGAAGGATTCGTCTTGAAAATCATTAAGAGACCGACTATGAATTAGTCATCGATCAATCATAAAATACTAATCGATCTATTTGAATCCCTGCCAGTTGAAGTAAAATGCATATGATATTCAAACAAATCAAGCATTTAATCAAGTACAGAATTGCGATTACACGGCTGAGTAAAGCGAAGCACATCGTGTCGGTTTCGATACGGATAGGTATTACACGCGTCATTAGGAAAAGGAGCAAGACACATGACGCGCATAGAAACTTAATACGCATTCGGCGGGAACATAATTATATGCGGTGTTTTCCCTTCATTAGACAAGTTTAATTAGGGTGCATAGTTTATTTAATTTTAAACCTGTACATTATATGTACATTTTTAATTTAGGGTGCATAGTATGTACATTTTAATATCACATTCACTTTTCGTGATTACGGTTTTGGCCCAAGTCCTCTTGGACCATTGTCGTTTACCTTGGGTATTGTGTAATTGTGCGTGCTATGCTCTCATTAATTCTCATTATGGACTATAATACGACATTTTTTACGTAATGAAATATTACATGAGAATCGATGAACGTTCCACTGTCACCTTGAAACGAAACGAACGGATATTGATTTTTCGCTATCCACCAATCTTTGCATATTGATTTATGTATCAAAGTAATTACTGGGCTGTCCAAGTAAAATGTTGTGATGTCTATCTAACCTACATTCTGCTCATGTTGAATTCAAAGCTCTTTTCTAACCCATTTTCACTGAGCATATTTTTTTTTGTCCCGAGTAAATTGGTTATTAATAATGTCTCGCTAAAATTAGAGGAACCCAATATTTTTGTGGGTGATGAAAACAGCGATGAAGGAATTAATTAGGTGGAAGATCATTAGCATTCATGTGTGTACCTATTAATATTTTAATACTGTGAAAACTTATTTCTAAGGGGCTTTAAAGATTAGACGGCGTGCGTTCTGTAATGTTAATTGTTCTGTCACTGTTTGCTTTAGAAGTAGGTAGCTGTTTATACTCATTTTAGTGGATAAACACATGTTTTAATATGGTCAGGATATTTCAATATCAACACTCATTTTACCTCTAGAGCAGCATTATTGAAAATTTTAAATAACTTTCATAGACGATGAAATTCAGTAATCAATTTTAGACTTATTGATTGTTGGGTAATTTCCGCAGGTCGTGTCCTCAGCAGAGACTGTTCTTTGATCATCTGATGCGTATTGCCATTCTCAATCTCTTGTTCACGTTAAAAATGACAGCATTGTAACAGAGGAATCAACATCAAAGACTTTTAAAACGAAAATATACCATAAGAAAGCTAACATTTTCTTTTGTGTCAATTCTTTTCTTATTTTCCTTTGGTTATAAGTGTTTCGTATAACCGAACTCTTTCGGAAACTGTCTTTCTGTCACACCCTTTTATCCCGGAGAGCCATTGTCGTAGCAAGTTGAAATTTTGTTGCAGGAAGTATTCGCCAAATTATAAACGTGAGGAGAAAGGTTAAAGAGTATATTTTGTAACGAAAATAGGAATAATCAAAGGCAAAATGTCGAGGGTTGTACGAGCGTCACGAAAGTTTAAATTAAAAGCAGCGAACATACTTTTGTTCGCATTCAAATATTATTATTACCTAAGTATATCTGACTATACACCTAAATCTCCATTCACACCATGTGTATCAAAATCATTAACTTCAAGTTACTAAAATAGCTACAAGTAAACTTGACAGTTGCATTTGGAACACTAATCACGCAGCTTGCAAAGTGCACTTAGGTAAGAGCTCGCCTTTTCTTTGAGTCAGATTTTAATTAGTCTAGTTTTAAACTCTTATAATTCAAATTTATATTGTTGATAAACGTTTTAAGGGGTGCCTACTATTTCAAACTTATCATATCATGATAAGAAGTATATAATGTAAAAAAAAACTCTTCTACATTTACACAATGGTTCATAGTAATTGAAATAAACAACAAAACTCCTTAAAAAAGCAAAGAACTGTAGTTTATGTTCGAAGCTTGAAATCATAATGCACATCTACGCACGCGACGCCATATCGTCCAAAGCTCCAAGGGGAAGGTATGTGACGTCATCCAAGTCACAAACACTAAAAATAAATACAAGCACGGGGTTGTAAAGAAATCGTGTTTGAGGAAACGTTAATCGAAGGCTTTATTCGCCTTGACCTCGTTCTGCAGTCCAATGCTACCGTCTACCGCCTATTCACGTGCACCTACATTTTCAAGGACGCGCTTGTTTTATGTTATAGTTTGAATTTTAAATGTGGATTGTAGTGAAACGTGTTTTTTTTTTGTTTTAGTAAAGTATCTAAGTACTGCTGTAGGTAATATTGTGATTCTTCAAGAATTGGTGCACTTATAATAGTCAACATTATGGATTTGACAAAAACCTAACGTTCCTAACGTTATGGGTAATTTATTACCCTGCTTGATCTATTTAAGTTTCCCAGCTACCTACACTAGCACTGTATATGTAATGCTTTGTAACTATACCCGTATATAATCATGCAGTTTTACTAGAGATAGAGAAGCGTAATGCTCAGTCTTCTAAGAAACTTTAGATACTTGAACAGTGTTCTAGAATGTAACTTTACTCTCCATTTAATGGTTAAAGTACTATTATTCATTTATGTTTGAGTTCACAGAATAATAATAATCTGGAAATAATTCAGTTTGACCTAAAGTTCGAAGTACTGACTTTGAAGTCGCGAAATATTCAGTATTCAGAATATGAAGGTTAGATAAGCAAAAGAAAGCTTTGATATACATATTTACAACGAACCACTATTCAGAGAATCGTTTTTGCTAACTTTTGATTTAAAAACTTGGGTTTCTGTAATGTTTTTTAACGAAAATCTCCGTTAGGTAGATATGGAAAATGAAATAGACTTTATTGTAACAAATCTAATTAGAGAGTTCCCTTATACACTTAAATCTAAAAACGCTAAATGCACTACAATTAGCCCAAAACTCGGTATCAACAGTATTCATTCGTGTACATTTATCAATTTAGCTACATATACATATGTAGATAGGTTAATATGACAATAGATTCACATAGATTTAACTAAAGCTAGCATGTATGTAGGTATTACGGAAAAAAGTGAGCGCTATGCTGTAAAAAAGGGAACGAATTAATTTAATGATTTTATCCCTTTCACAGAATCTCCTTTTAGACCTTTTCATTGAATGTAGATTGTAATTTAAATCAGTAAGCTGATAGGATTACCAATTTTTGTTAATTCAATTAAGATTCCCTTTCATATATTTTAATGGAATTACATTGTTATAGACCGGAGCTTTCACTGTAAAAACCTACGAGCTGCTTAATAGAGCGTGCCACGGTAAAATTTACAACATTTTCCAACGACTTAAAACATAACTTTTTCGATACTTCTAGCAACAGTTCTCTCATAAATCAGTAATTCAAATGCTAAGTACCAGAACAACTAAGTTTAGTGGGGAAATTCATGTTGCCGGCGGTTTAAAGTAATATCCTTCGATATTAAAAACGCCAGTATAAACGCCAATTTGGTATAAATTGAGGCACGTTTATACCTGGGCGGGTAAGTGAGCGAACAATGTGATTGTTAACTCGTTTCCCCATCTCCCCTAAGCTTTTGTTCCGTATGTTTGTTTGTATTGTAGCCGCCATGATTATTTGCATTTCTTCCACATTCCTTGAACGTTTCCTTTTTAATAATTATAACACACGCAACTTTTAATTGTTAAGTTTTGTGTTGTGTTGTGTTTGACGTTAAGTTATTAAGTACCTAAGTAACGTTTACGATCTTTGTTTATTAAGAGACGTTGAGTCTGGGATAAAGATTTTAAAGTTTGTCGAGATATTCTATTATGTAATTACATAGGACTATGTAATGGTGTTAAATAAATTCACAAAGAAGGTGCCACTAACTTACAGCAGGTTGTAGACCAGTGCTTTGTAAGGATGGAATTGGAGTCAGTTTATAGTTGAGTTTGAAAACCGAGTTTAAGGGAAAGTGTTAATATTTGTCAATTTGTAGATACTAGTTAAATATATGAATGCTATTTTCAGGTAAGCATAAAAATAAATGTTACCTTATAACGTCATAATACCATTGTGAATGCAACAAATAAATATTCAATAAATATGAATAAGCCAGTAACAGATTGATGTTTAAACCAATGCATATTTTATTCGAATGAAATTCCATTATAACACCGCTCTGTGCATGAAACATTGCCATAACATAATTCATCTTTCAGCGCAAAGCTTTCTGTTCTGACGGTTAGACATAAACAATGAAAATGAATATAACTTTACCAATAACCACGAAATATTTCGAGGAATTTTTCCAATCTTTCTTTCTAGAATGTGAGTATTAAGCTCATAAATAAGATATCGACAAATTGGTAAAGGGTTCGAGACAAATTTAATAATCTTCCACGCCGATTTCGGCAACGGCGACCACTTCGACCCTAATGGCGTGCGTGTGCTCTCATGTGGCTGGAGTATCCAATTTTGTGCGTGAAAGTCCGCGCACACTGCGGACATGTCAGGGTACCAGCCACAAAGTTGTAGTTGATAGCTACAGGTGGTCGAGCTTTCAACTCATCTCGTTTGGCATCCAACTCAGAAAGTCGGCGTGCTTCAAAGTCAAAGACTTTGGCTTTAACGCGGCTTCTCCAGTCTCTGCGGTTGGATGCCAGATTCTCCCACTGAGACGGGTCAATGGAACAGCTTTTCATGTGACGCTTCAGCACATCCTTGTATCGCAGCAGCTGTCCGCCACGTTTCCGCTTGCCCTCCTGCAACTCGGAGTAGAGGATGCGCTTGGCCACTCTAGTATCCGGCATGCGCAGTACATGCCCGCACCAACGAAGCTGTCTCCTCATGAGGTATGCTTCAATGCCACCTACATTGGCTTTCCTCAACACTTCTGTGTTACGCACACGATCAAACCAACGGATATTTAATATTTTGCGCAGACATTTGAGGTGGAAGCGGTCTAGTTGCTTGATGTGGCGTCGGTACGGTGTCCATGTTTCCGCTGAGTAGAGTATACAAGGCAACACAACTGCCATATACACAGAAACCTTTGTGGATATCTTTAGGTCATGGGAGCTGAAGACCTTCTTGTCGAATTTGCCGAAAGCAGCGGCTGCAGCACCAATTCTGCTATTGATTTCGGCGTCAAGGTCGCACTTTGCTGTTATAGTGCTCCCCAAATATCGAAATTTATCGACCTGCTTCAGGACATCTTCACCAAGCATAATGGTCAGTTCTTGACGTCCGTGATTATCTGAAGACATTACTTCTGTCTTTTTGATGCTGATTTTTAGACCAAATGTACAGCACTGCTTGTGAAGGTTCGTGACTAGCTGTTGCAGGACTTCAGGGGATTCAGCCACGAAACAGAGGTCATCTGCATACATAATGTCCTGTATATGTGCATAGGACACCTTTGTGGTCGCCTTGAGTCTATTCAGGTTGAAAAGTTTGCCGTCAGTCCGATAACGAATACGAACTCCTTCAGGAGAAGAATTCAATACTTCCCGGACTACAACTGCGAAATATAATGCAAACAATGTGGGAGCCAGGACACAACCTTGCTTCACTCCACAGGTGACGGAGAAGAAGCTCGATTGGTCATCTTCAACCGCTACACAACATTGCATGTCATCGTGCAGGAGTCGCAGGAGTCTTATGAACTTCTCTGTACACCCCAACTTTCTCAGTACCTTCCAGAGGGCCTCGCGAGGGACGCAGTCAAAGGCTTTTTCCAGATCAATAAAGCAGAGATACAAGTGCTGTCCCTGCTCTCTACTTTTTTCCTGGAGTTGACGGACTGCGAATATTGCCTCACAAGTTCCTCTGTCTGGTCTGAAACCAAATTGGGTTTCCGGCAGAATCTTTTCAGAGAGGTTCCTGAGGCGGTTTAGAAGTACTCTGGCGAAGACTTTTCCAGAGACAGAGAGCAGTGAAATACCGCGGTAAGAACCACACTCCGACCGGTCGCCTTTGTTCTTATAGAGAGCCCTGACGCGTGATAACTTAAAAGTTTCAGGAACTTGTTCTTTCTCCCACATAAGCACAAACATTTCCCAGACGCGCGAATGCAGTTCCTCGCCGCCGTACTTCAGAAGCTCACCTGGTATAAGGTCTAGGCCAACCGCACGCTGATTTTGCTGTTGTTTGATGGCACAAAGCACCTCATGTTTAGACAAGGCATCATCCAATTCTTCTGCTATTTGAAGTTGAGGCAAACTGTCTATGTAGTGTAGATCGGCTGTTCGATCTACATTAAGTAGATTATTGAAGTGTTCTGCCCAACGATCTAACACTTCATTTTTGCTTTTCAGCAGACTTTTACCATCCAGCGACTTCAGTGGTACCTTTATGAAGTTGGTGGTACCCAGGAGATTGCGAATTTCGCTATAGAAATCACCGAGCTGATTACTATCAGCAAGCCACTGGATGTATTGAGCCTTGTCTTGCCACCATTTATCTTTAGTGTGTCTCGTGAGTTTACGCAACTCACGGTCACACTCTCTTATAAGTGCGCTGTTATTACTGCGCCTGAGAAGGTCTCGGTGTTTGGCAATAGCTTTAGAAAGAACTTCGTCGTTCTCATCAAACCAGTCTTGCTTGCGTTTATTTTTTAGCCCTATGGTGTTAATGGCTACGTCAAGAATGGACGACGATAAAGCGTTCCAGTCTGCATCAATATCACCGGTATTTTGATGAGAGTGTATATCACATGCCAGCGTTTCAGCGTATTTGCTTCGGGGTCCCGGATGTTTGAGTTTCTCAATGTTTATGTTCTGAGGCTTTTTCCTGCTAGCCCTGAATGGTCGCCGAAGGCAAAGACGCAGTTTGGTGACAATTAGTCTATGGTCCGTCCAGCAATGAGCACCGCGCATAACACGAGTGACTAGGACCTGAGAGATGTCTCGCTGCCTCGTGATGGCATAGTCAATGAGGTGCCAGTGCTTAGAACGTGGGTGCATCCACGTAGTTTTGTGCTGAGCAGCAAGGCGAAACATGGTGTTTGTGATTGCAAGTTGGAATTGAGCACATAAACTAAGCAGCAACTGGCCATTAGAGTTGATGTTGCCTACCCCATGTCTACCCAAAACTTTAGGCCACGCTTCATAATCTTGACCAACTCTAGCATTGAAGTCCCCTAACAAGAGAATCTTTTCTCTGTTCGGTATTTTATGGAGACATTGTGTAAGTTCTTCATAAAATTTATCCTTGATGTCGTCAGAACTACCTAGCGTCGGTGCATAGACACTGATAACATTAAGGAAATTGTCACCGTCTAAGTGAAGGCGCAATGTGGTTATACGGTCCGAGATGTGGATTGGACATTCTTGAAGTGTCTTCACAAGATTATTCTTGATCACAAAACCAACTCCCGACCTTCTTGGTTCTGTTGCAGCAGTGCCCTTCCAGTAGAAAGTGTAGCCACCGCCATGCTCGACTAGCTCGCCCTCATCGGCAAGGTGGGTTTCGCTTACAGCAGCTATATCAATGTTGTAGCGGCGGAGTTCTCGAGCAACTATGGCTGTTTTCCGTTCTGGGCAGGCGTTTGTCTCGCGGTCGAGAAGGGTGCGAACATTCCATGCACCAAAAGTCAGTAAAGGTGTTTTACGTTTATTACTGTTGTTGTGTCGACCACGAATAAAAAGATGCGGAAGCAGCCGTGGTTACTGCTATCCAAAGAGTGTTTGGGGTGAGCATTTTTTTAGGGCACCTTTTCTAGCCCCCTCCCAGGCTGAGCAAGGAAAGCAGTGCTCCCCTAAAAAGGGCTGCTTTGTCGCTCTGGGTGCTGCCGGATTCCCTCTGTCCCCCCAGCTCAAAGAGAAAACGACCACGGCATGTACTCACACCCCCAGAGCCGCTAGTGTGCAGGTCTCAGACAAAGCTCAGGTTGCATCAGCCCGAACCTCTCTACCTCAACCTATCGCCACTAGTCTTCGCCAAATCGGGGTCCATTATACGGAAGCAGTCAGATGCGCAGGATATATTACAGTGCTCAAACATACGCGCAAACGCAAGAGCACTCTCTCGTCTAACATCCCTTTATCCGATGGAACGGTGAACCGCTACGATCGGAGAGATGTTAGATGCAGCAGTTTGACATACGATAACACGATCCCTATCGCTGCCTCTAGGCCTTCCTGCGATGCCTCGGTGTCTTGCCACCAGTGGTGGTCTGCTATTTAGCCAAGACACAATTTCGGGGGATTTCCGATCAGGCTTGGGAGATGTTGTTACCAAGCGCCGGCGCCGACGGTAGCCGCCGCGCTACTGATGGCGCTCGCCGCCGTGCGACACTGTGGCGCCCTCCAGCGGACACGCCAGGTACTGTGGAGAGCCTGCTGGCGCACACGTCCGGCGCCGGCGGTGACCGCCGCGCTACTGACGGCGCTCGCCGCCGTGCTCGACACTGTGCACGACACTGTGGCGCCCTCTAGCGGACACGCCAGGTACTGTGGAGAGCCTGCTGGCGCACACGTCCGGCGCCGGCGGTGACCGCCGCGCTACTCCACGCGCTTCGAGACAAATTTAATAAAGTGAATGTGTAAGCAAGAGGTGCCAGGCTACTTATAAGAAGTAATGATATTGTTTTTATCCTCCGTCCGATCAAAGTACATTACGTAATGTATTATCATCCCATGTAACACGGCCTAACTTTGCACACTATAACAATATTTTCGTACCAAAAATATTGGCGAAAAGTTTTTATACTCAAAGTTTCAGTATTTTTATGAGTTTTCCGTCAGAGGTACATTTGGACAAGTTTTCCTGTATAGGTGAATTCACGTGTAATACGGGTATAGTTATTTATTTGCTTTTTGTAACATAACAATCATTCAAGAACTTCTATTTATTAGTTTAGTGCGACAATTTCCTTTCGGCAGCTGTGTTACTCTTGTGAGCTGTTTCATGCCAGGGATTTTTTGGATAAAGGTTTTTCGGAACGTGCTATTTTTCTTCTGTATGTAATATTTGTTACTTATAGGTACAAATCATTATCTATATAAACATTTACTTATATAAATATTATTAATAATTATTTATATAAACATTGACATTATCAAACGCAGATGTGGCGTGAATGAGGGCGAGTTTTTCAGCTACCTATATGAAAAATCAAAGAAAATATAACTTTGAGTTGTATTAGGTATTTATAGTGATCGATTATTCGTAGATACATACTGGTGCTGTACCTAAGTGTAAGGTTAAAGTTAATTATAATGTGGTAACTAAATTATAACATTCACTACAGTTAAATTAGGATCCACTTTGGTGTTCGTTTAGGTAATAGAAACATTACACGGTTGAATCAGACAAAAAACTTCTTATCATGAAATTAGCTTAGTTTGACTCTTAAGCGAAGCTAACACGAATTGGTAGAACCACTGTGTTACTTTATTTCTAAGGTACCTAAGTACGATATATTAGTATTATTTTATCTACCTATTTATGCAAAAAATATTTATATGTACAACCTCTGAAAAAATACAACCAATTTAAAAAATCGTTTGCTAATGGAAATCTACATAAGTAATCTATGTTTTACGTGCATAAAATACGATCAAGGCCATTGAAAAGCTGGTTTTCTTCTACAGGTTTGGCTATCATACTAATAAAATAACAGATACTTACAGCGGCAAAACGGACCTTATTTCAACGTCATAATTTGTAATTTTTTTGACAAGTGTTCAACAGACGTTTAATAGCTTTTGTGGTACGACGGCTAATGTTTAAAAATAAAGGCCTTTACTGACATAACTATTTTGGTTGTAGAATAACCAAATATATTAGTTTGAAGTTTATAAATCTATAAACGGGTAGCGCAGGGACCTACGTTCAACGTTCATACATCAATAAGTTAGTGGCAGGTCGCTTGCTTCGCTCTTACAACTTACGCTAAGTGATAAACTGTGTTTTTCTTTCATTTTCATGCTAGCGTGTAAGTTACGACTTCCGATAGACGTCACAAATTAGCCACGCCCTCCACTACGAGTATATTATACCCACAGTGATTTTTTTGCTAACGGTTTGCCTTTGTAACTAAACCAGAATATACTACCCAGAGCACAGTTCGCCTATTATTTCAAACACAGTAACTGCCAGCCAGGATCTGGAAAAGTCGCCCACGAAAAATGTCGTCGGTGGTCGTTTCTGAGAAACAATTTATCAGAGAACTATCTCAAAGTCCGCACCGAATGAGAGGAAAAAGAGATGGGACAGGTAAAGATAGGGATTTCGATTTGAAAATCGAAAGGTCGCCGTCATATAGGTACGGGGGAAATAAGATGGAGGCGTTACTCGATTAATCGCCCTCCTGATTAGATTCAGAATTGGGAAAATTGAAGGAAATGTATCTAAAATGTCACCTTTTTTCTCAAGGTTTCGTACATTTTTGGTATAGGTACAAGTATATTTCTATCCTCAACATAAAAGCAACGCTATTCTCCGATGGTGCAGTACATTGTGTTGCACTTTAGTGCATGGCACTCATTCCGCTGACGTCACCCTGGAGAAAATAATCCCGAAGAATAAGTAAGAAAGAAATAGTTTTGTTTTGAACAAAGCTTCAGTCTTCTTCTGAAATAAGTAGATTTATTTTTCCATTTTTATCCTTTATGCAGCTTTGTTTTACGATATTATGGTCCAAGTATAATTAATTTTTGTTTATAATCATTTTAAAATGTTTTGTTAGTACTACAATTTATTTATAAACAATGCAAAATATGTAAAATTAATTTTAAGTCCAGCAATATTTACATTATATTTTGCTGTAAACATTGCGGCAAAATTCCAATTTTGTGGTTACCATCATTTGACAAAACAAAAAACAGACAACAAACTGAAAATTATATATTATTATGTAATGTTATGTGCACAAGAGCATTGTTATTCATGTGAGCTGAAGTAAATCAAGGAACAGCGCTGATTAGGGAGAGAGGCGTCACAACTCACATAACAAAGCAAGTGTCACATAAACTCCAAGTAGTGCTAAGTGAATAATGCCCAAAGTTAGACATATTTACCCCATGTATTTACTATCCGCTCCCCTTCTATCGATTGTATTACCAAAACAAAAGTAAATCCTTTTATTCTTCACACTACCACAGCGCCTAAACAAAACTCTAACCCAAAGTTAAAAATAACTTCGTATTCATTATTTACTTTTCCGCCTTCAGTATTTAATTTCAGTAATTAAGGCATACTTTTGTTCGATATATTCGTTCGAAAATAGAACGTTGTTGTCGACAATTAGGGGTGTACCCTCTACCTATACCTGCGAACACCACGCTTTTCCACTGAAAGTATTTTCGTCATATTCTGACGGCAGTAGCTGACGTCACGGCGGAAGGTAGAACCGGGAGCTATGTGAAGCAAACAACGCGAAGGGAGTGAAGGGAATGCTAGAGCAGTCGGTAAAGACAACTAGTTAGCTAACAAATTATCGTAGTTAGGAGTCAGTCACGCAATCCGCCCTTTGCCAATTTATCATGTGGACTAGGTGCGTCGGATGCCGTCACTATGTTCAACAACTCCATCTGTGCGGTAACTTTGTGGCTTTTCGCACTAATATGTGAGGTTGAGCTGGCTGTTATTGTTACTCCGATAAGGTCGATGATGTTAAAGTTAGTCGACGCTGAGCGAATTACACGTGGAACCGAATAGGTAAACTCGGGGCTTGTTATTTCTCAGAACTTCGCTCTCAAGTCTTTCATATTCTCTTTTATAGTTTCATTATATTTATTTATATGAATGGTTTTACTTTATTCTTCGTGGGATAAAAAGTTTTACTACTCCATCAAAATAATGTAGGTACCTAATTCTGAAACTAAAAACGTGACGCAAAACGTTAAGATACGACAAGACGTCGATGGGAAAATCATGGTACTAGTATTTTGATAAAACGTCCTGATAGGCACCGAGTAAAAAACCTTTTTTCACGGTCTATCTGTGCATGACAGGTTAATAAATATATAAATGTAAATGTTAACTTCTGTACGACCTGAAGAAGAGTATCGGTAGAGAAATGATACAACTATAATTCTATTTCTTTTGTACACAACCTCATGTTATTGCGCTGATGTATCACGTCCCGCACATTACAAATATTCGGTTCTCGTACATCTATTGTGTATTTACGCTGCGACTCGCACACAACCTTAAAAATAACTCAGCCTGTACCGCTGAGAGAAACTGAAAGGATTTAGTTTATGTGTGGGTAAGCGCATCAGTCAGCCGGTTCGTGAATTACAGTGGCATTTGTTAGGGACCAACTCGCTGCTTGTTCCGAGGACACCATGAAATCCAAAAAAATACCGCTTACACGTTCCGCTACGCTGAAACTACACGTACGTTACAGTATTTACGTTGTTAAGGAAACCTTATGATGTTGTATGACACTCGATTACACCAAAAACCGTTATAAAGTGGCAGATGTTTGCTACGGCTTAGGTAAGCGCTCCGGTAACTAATATAAATTCTAGTAAACTGTTTGGAATGTTCAGCTTGGCAATACCTGGATAATCGCCGGCTTTATTTGAGGTGAGTATACGAGCGACACAGCTAGTAGAGAGGTGCGGAATATTTGATCTGCTGTATCAGGATACGTATATAGGTAGGTACATGCCTATGTATCCACTCAATTGATTGCTATATAGATAAGTTTACTATTTATGTAGGCATATTAAAATGTATCATGAAATAATAGTGTTTTGAAATACTAGAAGCTTACGTGTCGCTATCATTATATCTCATGACACTCATTACATTTGATTACGCATAATTATCGTTGATATCAGCTTCAATTACTAGCGTTACACGAGGATGTTCCGACATAAAAGCGGATCGTATTCCTGTAGGCATGAAACCACAATCCCTTAAGGGAATATTCTAAAGTACCATCGTAACCACTGGGCTCTGAAGTGGTGAAAGTCAACACTCGGAATACAAAGTTTTTCTTCAAAAATATGAGTTGCCTCCGAGGACGCCCGTATTATTGTTTCAGCGGTAACAAAAACTCGTTTTAATTAACTAAGTTTACAAACAAACCAACTCCTGAGGCTGCATTTGTAAATATTTGGTACTTTCGTAAGACTTAAGTAGCACTTTGCTTTGGCCGAAACATAATTTCGTTGGTTAAATAAGACAACTAGAGTAGGTCAGACGGGACATGTGAATTAACATTGTTAGTATCATGACAAACGTAACCCAGTAACAGGATTCATACTATGAAGATTATTACAGATATGTATGAGAACAAAGGCGAAAGGCCACTCATAGCAAATGTAGATGAGTTGGCATAAAACACGTGTGGCTCTGAAGTCGACCATAAGTCACCTCGACTTATGAAGTTGGGCAGTAAACATGATAATTGTAATTCTACGCAGGGGGAGAGACCCCACACATCCAACCCCTCATTACTCCAACAGATGCCTACTCTCAGGGAATTCAGTGATTCAGTCGCATCGCTAAGCGACCCTTTTAAATTCCCCAAATTTTAATTAAAATGTTGTAAACTTGTATCAGCAGACTCGCCGTATTGTTTCGACTTAAGCCTATCATAATTTCGAGTCTAATAAGCCAGACCCGACATAAAAATGTCTAATAAAACAAAACATCTTGTAAATTCAATACTACACTGTATTTTATGGATTACTTTCGCAAGCTGGATGTCTGACTGTTGTGTATGAAAACATAAAAAAATACGCCATAATTTTGAGTTTATGGCTTAGCTCGGGTTACGAGCTAAGTGAGGAAGTAATCAGGGAAGTTATAAAACTGATTTGAGAATTTCCAAGGTAACTAAGGCACCTATACAAACCGAGTCCGGTGGAGTTTACGTGACATTTCAATTAAACCTCGGATTTCGCTAATGAACTCGCCGTCTCTTGCTGAACTTTGCAAAAACTCTGGTGACCTTTTGACTTCAATTGATTCCTGTTCTGTTTACATTCCCTCAATCACTGCTACTCAACTGAAAGCGTTTTGTGAACTTAGGAAATATGAATCTCTCATAACCAATTCCAATATTAGGAATGTCATAAAATGAGAGAATCTGTTCGTATGTTTATTCTGTTCGCAATCACGTCTCGCCAGAACGGCGAATGACAATGAAACTTTGATCTGAGGAAGCTTACGTCACGGAAACGGGCATAGATTTCTTTTATCTAGTTTCAATGACAGCTTCCTCTGAGATAAGTAATAAAATATTATCTTTGGTTGTTATTCCTTTATGGCTGGACGAACAATTTCGTCGATATAATAATTTTATCATAACTCCAAAATTATGCTAATGAAGCCGGGGCCAGAACCACTGAATCGTTATGAAGAACGCTGATTGTTGGATTTTCCTGCTGATGGAACGATCAAGCATTTTAAGACTAGAGCTTACTGAACGAATTTTAAATCTTTTCATTAAAACATTACTTGTGCCTCCCGGAGTAATAATACTTTGAAAGATATCAGAACAGCATCAACTTTAACATTTACGTTAACATGTTAACAGTGCAAGTATGCATATTCTTGTATGAAGTTTGTGTATTTTGAGCAACTTAGAGTTAACGATAACTATGCTTGAAGCTTGTTTGTATTAATTTTCACGTTTTTATTCAGTAAAGTATCGATTTTGGTAAAAATAATATATTTTTCATACCACCATCTCGGAATGGGTAGTTTTACCCTTTGATATCTGAGCGCAAAAGCCGTTTTTATCCTCTAGAGCGGCAAAGTGATTTGAATTTAGAACATCGTGTGCAATACTCCATTTGTGACAATCTTGATAAGACTTTTCAAACAAATACATATTCAACAAATAAAATACTGCTTAAAATAATATAAAAAGTAATTTTTATTATTGTTTTTACATAGATTTTTGACCTCGTTTAATTTAAAACTGAGTTTTCAAATATATGAACTTTAATAGGTACTTCTTTTTAATTTGATACTCATATGTGCGCGCCATTTTGTTTTTAAATTTCCTCGATGATATGGGATGAAAAGTTACGTGTTGCACTCGAGTGCAAAGATTTTTCACCTTGTGCTCTTTTGATTCCCTCGCTATCGCTCAGGATTCTAATTATTGAAACACGAGCGTAGCGAGTTATTTTAGAATCCTTCGCTTGCTCGGTCATCAAAATTGAGACCGCGGTTAAAAAGCAACTTTGCACTCTTGTATAACAAATAACTATTTTAGGTTAGGTGACTTATTTTTATATTCTCCAACTTTGTTCTTACGGAATCAAATACTCATTTTATCAATAAATTATTACACATGTTTGAATGATACTTTATTTTTATGGTCACACAACATGTCACGGGAGACGTGATTTACCTACCCTCAAAATAAAAGTTACTTTCCACGGTCAAACTCGCTGATTTGTGTAAATAAAAAGTTTTACCCTTATCCCCAAAATTTTCGATTAAAATAAGTTTTCGAATATGTAACTTCGCATTAGGTATTCGTGTTTTCGAACATAGAACTAAAATTGAAGGATCGAGAATCTTATGAACTTTACCTTTAGAAGTATGCCTCTGAAAGTTGTAAGACGGACAGGGAGTTTTGGATTTAGTATTAATTTATTACTGTTACTATTTATCTACACCATTTTTTTATACATGGACATACAAGAACAAGAACATATACAAGAACGCAAGTCAACAAACTTCGGCACGTGAGTAACCATTATCTCAGACCTGAAATTTCAAAATGTTTAATGTTATCTACTATGAACCACTCATTTCCATAGTAAATGCCAGAATTTAATTTAAAACTATGAAAACTAGCGTAAGTAGCTTTATCGATCGGCTCTTTCATTGAGTGGCATTTAATTAGAGTGGCAAACGTTGTTCGCTGTCCGAAGGCAGAACTCAAATCGGTAAGTTCAATCCTAGTTTAGAGAAAGTTCTAGACGAGACCAATATAATTAAATAAGCGCTTATATTAAACATACCCGTTGCTTTTATTGTAAAGTGCACTTTATATTAATATTTTTTATATTAATATTTTCTTTGCTTTGAAAATATTTTGCTTTTAAATTGTTTATTTAATAAAATGCAAACTTATGTGTACGCTCCACTGGTAACGTTAGTTCATTGGTAAGGAGAATGAATTAATGATCAGTAAATATTTTGATTTCTTTAGGTTTGTGCCTACTTTATTAAAACTATATAGGTCGCACGTGCCGATATATTATGATCATCAGTTATTTGTGGACAGCAAATATAATGAAATGTCTGTAGCAGAGCTTTGATCGATATAGATCTATAAATTCTGGGACTAGGTACCTACGTACGTAGTCAGAATCTGAAGTAAGTAAGAACTTTTTAATAAAATATTTGAACAAATATAACAAATAATTGAAAAGCCATTGACGCACTTGAATATTGGTACTGATAATTTGTATTTTCTTTCCCAAACCTTTGCTTGATAAGTTATTTTTAATTAGATACTAATTTGTATGTAATATGAGTTTAACTATTACATACTAAGTAATGACTTACAAACGCCGTAAGCGGTGAAATGTACAAAATGTTCAGGCTCTGTCTGTGAAGCTGAATTTAACCGCTTTCATGATCTCAATTAGGGAGTGTCATAATCAAAACCATACTTTGGGAGGTGTACTAACGAATTCTAAGTAATTAGGCTTCTGTTTGATGTTCATGTAAGTTTATGAATACACGCCGCTCAGGCTGGCAGTCTTTACGTTGTAAAAGTCTTGGTGTTAAAATATTGATGTGCGACGTAACGTCTGGCTTTGCTGAGAATATTCATAAGTTGTTCTTGTTATATTCGGGCGCGGGTGTCCACATAACAGGTGGCACACGTAGACGCGGGTAATTCCACTTTATTGGGTCTATAGTGCCAACACGTGTACTCTCGGTGGGCATGAATACATATGACGAACATAAATGCTGTTATTGAAATCGGGGTTCAACTGGGCTTGCAAAAATTTTTAGCTGACCATGCTCAATTGCAGAAAACATAGATAAAACTCCGTACCTATTCGTTATCAACATTTTGTACCATAATAAATGCCAACTAATCTGTGAAAATCAAGACATTGTGGTAAATAAAAATAAATTGTAATACAAAATGAAACATAAAATCTGAAAGAAATCACCTTTTCCAATGTTTAAGCTAATTCTACTCCACCTCAGCACAACCAAGAACGGTATAATACAATATTTCATAGCTACATTTCGTAGCAAAGTAAAACAAAGCTCGGATAACGTCAGGTAACGTTGAACAAAACAATTTGTACACAAATCCGGATTAAAATTCCGTGTAGGGAAGTATAATTAGGTAGGAAGTAGAATTAATTTGAGGTGTATGTACGTTGGTTGTAGTGCAAGGCGGATTAGAAAGCGTCGTAAGGAAACCGCGCCAACCCTCCGTTGCAGCGTGTCCATTTAGCGGAGCGCCGCGCCTTGGGGAACTACCAACAACGTTATACACGGTAGAAAAGGTTAATGATGATGAGGTACCTAGCTATTCACTTATTTCTTTATGCAAGCTTGGTTTGCTTGCGGAGTAAGCTAAGCGACTAGTTGCTTTATCAACATAGCTACATTTTAGGGTTGTTACTACCTCAAAATAGCTATGTCAGTTAGGCCAGTCAAAAGAAATGTTCGTCATTTGTTTTTCTTAAAGATGATGTGAAAAGGTTAAGAAAACAGGACTTACAAGTGAACTTAAGTGATAATGGATTGTAAATATTTTATTTCAAGTTTGAAGAACACTTTACTAATTTTCTTATTAAATTCATTTAAAATAACATTGAGGAGTTAATTTTTGGTCCTAAACCAACAAAACTCATTGTTAACCTTGTAAAATTATTACCGAAATGGACAGATCTTTCATGAAAATTAAAATCCGTGGTTCAATCACTGTAAGTAGGTAGGTACCTAGGTACTTATTTATTTGATATCCAAATCACTAAGGAGATTAAATCTGGAACAAAGACTCGATACTTGCCCATTATCGATTAAATGTCCAATTTTCGATATAGGCAAGTAAAGGTGCTTATTTCGTCAAATATTCTACAATCCGTTAGGAATTGAATAAGCAATAAGTATTGAATCATTTATTAATTTTAAAATGTTTTCATGTTAGTTGAATTTATAGAAATGCTTTTAAATATCTGAGATTCTTTTTATACCATCTTAAAAAGGGGTTCCTAGATGAACACTTTGAGATGTAAATCAAACTAAGCTGTAGTTATTCGATCCATAGTTAACATAGAGAACTCCAACCAGTAATACACGTAGAATTAACTTACGATGCTTTATAAAATACATTTATCAGCTATATCGCAATAATAATAATGAATATTATTACCTTTTTTATTAGATTAAGCAATAACGGGAAGAGTATAAAAGTTTCGGAGTCGCTGCCAAAATAATAATTAAATCAAACCAAGCGAAAGCACGGTCTTCCTTAACAGTTCAGATTATTAGTTATATTTTGTTTGAAGGTGGTTTTTGTTGTTTAATTCAATATGAAGCACCACGAATTTTTATTACGAAAGATCATTTGTTAGATATTTGTTTTGTAAGTTTCGTCACATTCCAACCTTCTTTTAAGAACAAATTAAAAGACATTGTTAACGTGACCTAGATTCTATATGGTCAACTATATCTACGACCAAAATATGTCATCGTCTATCCCCGGATATAAACTGCATATTTCGCAAAAGTAATGGCATGTTCGCTATGACATTTATTTTTATATCCAACCCAATATGCTCGTCTTATGTTCCCATAAGATTTTATTGTAAAGAGAAATATAACGGGCAGTTTTCGTATCTTGTGTTCGCGAAATTAATCCGCCCACTACCAATAAAGTGATACATAGTAACAGATTTTTCGCAGTTGCTCAAAAACAACTGCGTAGGATGATTAATCTGGTTGAAAATAGAAATAAAAATATGTTTACGTTTTCATTTCAATCGTTCAAAATCTCATTCCGACAACACATAATTCTAGGAACGCAAATGCCTCGCGATGAACTTTTAACGCGAACTTAACGAACGGACGTGGAACGCGAACGTGAAATGATTGATTGATTACAACATTGATTGAAAAATAAATAAGTCCTTATGAGAGACGGTTTATCATATCACGTTTTGCTGATCGCGACATGTCAATTTGCTGCCCAAATTGTAAAAATAAATTAAATATAAAAAAAAAACCTAAATTGAACCTTATGTTCTTTGATAATCGGGTAAAAAAAACTTACTAAGAACTTTAGTGTATGGCGAAAAACTGCCTATAGTACCTTCCCAAATATGTAAGGGTCATATCACGGTAATTTTTCATGGAGCTATTATCCATTCGAATCTCGCAATTAGACTTGTTCAAACTTCTGAATTTTTTACTACCCGTAGGTAGACAATTAACGATTGCTAAGATACCACCTACAATTTAACGAGCCATTCTTTTCAAAAAAATTCATCTTGAAACAAAAAGTAGGAATAAATCTAAGTGATTTATTCTGCAACTGCAATTGTTTGCCAGTGGGATGACCTGACGCTGTTGCAGAAATAAATGGCAGCCAGCTAACTCGAGAGTCAAATATTTCTGCGAAATTAAAGTCAGACTTGCTCCAGTCAGTACCTATGAAGAAACAAAAGATGCAGTCAACTTGAGAGAGCTATTTAATTATTTCAGGGAAAATTAATCAAAAGTCAATTAAACAAATAAAGTTACTTTGTCATAGAACTTCAAAACAGAAATGATATTCTGCAATTAAATTTTTGAATTCTACTTACTTCAAGGTCCTTTAAATATTTTTGCACTAAAACCCTTGGATTTTTGGCTACGTAAGTAGGTATGCATATCAGTATCACACGAATACCAGCGACTGCTTTGAAAAGGGAATGTGTTTAAAGTGAAAAATGTGGGTGCTTTATCATTAAAGCGGCATTTGAAAAGCCGCCGACAAAAATTCTCAAATTCATAGAATTCAGGTGGCTGAATTAGAAACGTAAGGTTGGGTGAAAGCAGTTTCGTGTGCACGTAACTGAAAGAAACGTTGAATCTATAATGTAAATAGTAAAAAAAAAAAATAGATTCTGGTAAAAATAATGTGAAAATATCGAAAAAGGTTTTCAAGTTTCGATTCTATGAAAGAATAGATGACCTAATCCATTGTGAAGTATATTCAATAAATGTGCGTGTTATATTATCTACTTTAGTAATTAATTCCTAACATAACTTGTATTTTCTCATTTTTGTACAATAGAAGAAAAACCGGCGTTTTCTTCCTCCTGTTATTGACGAATCGTCTAATCATAAGTTCACGCAAACACGCTCCTCCACATTCTTGTAAGTCCAATATTGAGTTCGTGTTAATATGAAGGCACAAAGAATGAATGATACCTAATAAAACCCTCCCTATTATAGCCAGACCTCCCTATTATACCTACTTACATGCCTTGTGTTTAGGATATAAACAACTGAAACTTCATTTATAACACTAGACCACCTTGGCATAGAAAAAGTCCTTAGATACAAAAGAAACAATGTTTAAGGCTCTCATTATCGTGCAACATAAACTGTTTTCATTGCCCACATCACAAATACATGAAGGCCATAACCGTATCCCCATATATACAAATTCTATAGCTCTTCTACAAATAGGGCCGACCTCTGCCATAATATAGTTAAGTAAGCATAAAGTTAAGCGACACAGAAAGGTCAGCACGGGACTCTAAAGATTCTGTTATGTCAGCTATTTAATCTTATGTACCGGCACTTCAAAACAAGTGGTCGCCGAAAATTTAATTAGGTATCCTTCCACTCATAAAGGCTTTCGTAATCTCGATCCGCAACGAGCCCCGATATGAAAAGCAGCTCGATTTAACCTCATTTGCTTCTCGAGCTCTAAGCTTGTAAGCCCATCAACTTGTATTAGCGTCTAAGTAGAAAGGAAGATCTATGTGAGTAATACTGTAACTCGAAGATGATTGGATTCCACGGGAAACTCAATAACTCGCTCGTGCAGTCATACGTTGAAAAATACGATCAAACACGGAGACGTGATGGATTACCGTCATCTCCACGTGTGTGTACTGGAGCATCGATAAAATAACCTTTGACATTACAGATATATCTCGGGCCACGCGGTCCGAGTCTCCCGCCAGCGGCACTGCGACCGTGCACTCAGTGCCTGCTCGTATCCACTGCGCAACATTTTGCTATTCAGTACACAACAACAAACGAGTGCCCTACCATTTTTCAATTCACGCGTGACTGGAAACCAGATTAAATACTTGAAAGATGTCGCATCAAGTAGGTGAACCGCTACTCAGCTTTTTATGTTCAATAGTGGTCGGCGGGTGTCAAGCAAGTCCGCTCCATACTCCATATTTATTCATAAGGAGCCCTGTAGGCCCCGAGAGCTCGCTAAACACCTCGCATTACATCCTCCGTTCACCCTTTTGACGTATTTACGTTATCGCGTGTTATGTTATTCAGGATTAGGTTCCTAAAGCCCCGGAGCGAATTCAAATTATTTAACCTAAATGCGTGTTTTAAGCAGGTATATCTTCGTCATATACAAAAATCAATAGTTTAAGCTATTTGAGACCATCATGATAACGCAATAGATGCTTACAATCTATCGATTCTGATCTGAGCCATCTTAACGTGCCCACATTCTATAATGACAATCGAAGTAGGGTCGCATTTTGTACTTAACGTGCAAATTAACCCATAAGTTTAAGGGTTGCCTTTTGCCTTAGGAATGTGAGGCAAATATTACTTATCATGGCTGGTGCAAATATTGATTTATGGACAGCACATTAACTTCCAGTAAGACACATTGTTTCAACTATTACAGAACTCGTACACAAAGTTGTATCAATAAATCCAATGTGTGTTCTTTTTGTAAAAGAGATACATTTTCTTCTACGTTTTATGTGCTGAATGCTCAGGTGTAGCCTGTGCGTAGTAAATCTACTTCTCTTGTGTACGTTGTCGTTTTTATTGCCGTACTTACAGCTGCTGAGAGGGATTGCGCCTACCATTCTGCAAAATTATTCCATTTGAGGTGAGTTTTCGTCCCTCAACAGGCAAAACCAATCAGCGATGTTGATTGACGTGACGTACGCAGTCATCGCACACTCGCCGCAAAAGCCGTTCACCTCGCCGCTGATTTAAATATGCAGACGCTCGTATTGATTGTCTCCAAGAATAACGCCCCTTCCGACGTGGAACCCTGAAACCGGCCGCGCACCGCCGCTCTCGCCACACCAACACTCGATACTCAACCTATTTTTAAACGTTTGTTTAAAATTATAATTGCCAAAAGGTCCTAAATCACCCCTAAACACAATCTATCACTGTGAAGGACAATTAGAGGTACCTTCTAACCATATTTTGAGTTAGATTGCTGCCTTTCAACAATACCTGTATATTGTTCGGCAGCAATTAACGTAACTCAGAATACTTTGCGTGAAGCATTTACAATAAATAGGTCGTTTTGTAAAAGAGCCGAGTGTGCTGCCCGAAAATAACGGGCCAGTGGCGAAAGTTATTAACAAGATCATTTATATTGAAACAAACTTTGAAACTGAAAGAGGTTCTAACGATTTGATATTAGATTTCATTAAAAACTTTTTAATTACAGTTATATAAATTGTTGTCGAACGTGGTACCGTTTGTGCGCGATTGAACTATACGAGCAATATGATCTGGATGTAATTAATCCGAAACTGAGAACATTGTTCACATGGCTGCTTAAGATCGAAACTACTGTACTATCCTAAATCAAATAGCTGAAACTTGATATGCTAGCTTCCCAAAGTAAATTGTGAACTTTTGTTAAACAAATTAGGTCACAATCGACAAATAACTTGCATAGGTACCATCGGAGCGCGACCAGAGCTAATGGACTTTGCTATTATTGTGAAATGTGAAAACATTTACTATATCAGGCCACCTAATTTAAGGTTGGTGTTTTATTTCTGGAGTGTAACATAATGTAACATTTTTAAATGACATTTTAATTTCTAAAGGAAGTACGTTCCTTGATCATTTTACTTCTTTTTAAAACAAAGTTTATGCCATACCTATTAAAGAATCATCTAAAGAATTAATTCAAAATCTCAAGTTTTAAAAGCAATGACGATTCGAAAAGTACCAAAAGTTAAGTTCATTGTTTAATATCAGTGAGAAAGCACTTAAAAGTTCCAAATGAAGCGCAAACTGCGTAACATTGAGGTGCAAAGAGCTTTTCAACTATTGACCCAGATATGAAATTAAACAAAACTGCAATTAACTAGATAAGCAATAGTAGGTACTAAAGTCCGTGCATGTCAAAGTAACATTTTATTTGTGTGCATGCATGCTGTAGGAAAACATATGTAGGAAAACATATGGATTGGCGACTATTATTTATAAATATTTCTAGTAAGCAATTACATTACCTAATTATTCGATTTCCACACGATATCACAATATATGTAATTTATGAATTAATTAAACTTACAAACATAAAAGTTACATCTTTTTGGCCTTGGTTAAAAACAATTGATGATCATCATCATTCTTTTAACGTTACAAAGAATCTTCAGAAACGGAGCCCATAGGCAATATAATTTAGATCTCTTTTGCGAAAAACTAAGATAACCAAATTTATTACTTCTTGAACTAGTAAAGCAAGTAGTTAAAAGTTTTCCTGCACTTAAATTTCACTTTGCTATATCATAGTTCTATTTTATGGGCCTTGAAGTTAAAGACTGATAAAAGCTATGTGAGGAGTAGTGGGATCTCCTTAAATCGAATATCTTTCCGAAATGGACGTGAGCATTAGTTTAGCAAAGAGTCATTCACTCATAAAAAAGACAGATATGCTATGAAGAATAAAAGATGTCATAATTAAAAAATATTCAAGTGCAACATTGGTACATAATGTACCAGGAAATCTTAAAAAGTCTATGGTATATAGACTTTTTACTGTGTCTATTTTGCCAAATGCGTATTATCAATATTTTTAGGGAAAACAATGGTTCAGAAGCCTACTAACTTACTTATTAACTTACACATGCTTGAAAGAAATTTTGATGCGTTTTGCGTATAATTATATGTACATTTACATATTTTTTTCTATATTGGCTAGTACAACGGTAACAATTAAAATGATCCTATCTAAATGTTTATTAGTTGTTGACAAGGTTTCTGTCTTAATTGGCATACATAAAGGACTATTTATATGTTAATAGCCCACAAATAGGAGAAAAGCGGAGCTTATCAGAACCGAATTGTATGAAAGATATTATAATTACAGTTTATGTATACCCCTAGGTACAATACGGTCTTTATAATTAAGTATGTAGCTAAGCATATTAAATAGGTACGTAAAACTTCTGATAGTGTAAAATTGCTAAATAAATATTGTTGTTCACGTAAAATTTATCTGAGATTCACGACAAAACGACGAGCCGTCAAAAGATATCTGTTTCTCCAATTAGTTACATGGAAAAGGTTTCACTAATAATAAAACTTCGTGCTAGTTGGTCAGGGCCCGTCGGAGCAGCGTCAGTAATGGCCGCCCGACTTACCGCCATTGGAAGATAAACTCAAGGATTCTCGTAGGACTCTAACTCTAGCTTAGTAAGTTGTCTGGTCAGGTCTCTAGAGTACCTACAGAAGAGATTAGAAAGCAGGTACATCTTCCTCCTAGAAATTAAAGATTTACGAATTACATTGGCAAGTCAAGAAAAGCTGGTAAGTAGAGTTTAATTACACATTATTTAGTTAATTATATAAAATACTGAAATAATCTTATGCCAGTGTTTCTCTATTTACATTATTCGTCTGACCCGAAATTAATTTTCACAGTCACCCTTTGTTATTGTTCAAAATGTATTTTTCCTGCTCGGTCTTAGCAAAGCTCGACCCACTTTTTTATTCTGCATATAAATTGTACTAAGCACCTAAAACTGCCTGCGCGTGGCAAAGACAGTTAGTACGGATGTGTTATATTTAAAACGCTGCGTAAATCACGCCGTGAGAACCATTTCAGCTGAACAATTGAAATAAATCAGAATTAAACCCTTGTAAGGAATAAGTACAACACACCTGATCTCTGGAACGTTTAACAATGGCTATGTGTTTCAGGTTCCTTTGTGGCTAAAGTACCGTATTGTGGTGTTCGACTTATCTCGTACGTAATCTTATTCTCAAGAAGGCTGTTTTTCTTTCACTTTGCCGAGGTTTTTCGTGCGATTCTATCTGCGTGAGAATGGTTTTTGCTCCCCCTACTCAGTACTTATATCCGAATAAAATCAGTTTCATTGTACTTCGGACACCTATTTCAGGAATTTCCAAGCAACGTACCTAAGCGTAAATTTAAAATAAATCGAACTATTTGTTTTTAAGAATCCGGGCAAAGAAGGCCATCAATATCCCCAGAAATTGGGTTGCGGAGGTCAGAAAGCAGTCGCTCCGGCAAATCAATAAGCCGCATCTGGATCTAGACTACGTTTAAGCCGACCCCGCTAAATTTGGGAAAAGGGTTCCATGATAATGATGAATAAGATGAAAAGGTGGTGACGTACATAGATATCCTAGTTTCCTTTATAAAAAAAAATTATTGGTGTCCTGGAGTTTTCTGTTATGAAATAAGTAGGTACCCATGTTTGACTTTTGGACGCTGTTTTGAACGCTTTGGTGTTAGGTGCCTTATTCAGTACTTATGATAAAAAAATAACTGCTTACATTTATAAATAAGTTAAATACAAATAAAATCTTTAATTTTCAGGCGTCGAAGGCCCATACTGTGTTAATAATAAGTACAAACAAAACTGCGTTACTAATACCTAGCACGTAGACACACAGGAGTACACAAATACGCAATAAAAATAAAATAAAGATACAACCCCAATTAGAGGAAGATTTATTGAGTTCCATGTCTGACATGCAGCTTGACAAATCTATCCATTGTAGGTCCTTCTATCCTTTCTGCAAACACTTTAAGAATGCTATTGATGCTTTCCCTCAACCATTCAAATATCCAACACTAGATACATTAAGATTGAACAGTGCTGAGCTCAACAAACAAGCCGTTTAAATTGATAATAAATGATATTTTTAGTGCTTGGTATAATAAGCTAAGCTAAGAAAGAAAAAGTAAGAACTAACTAGGTATTTAAACTCAAAATATATACTGGGAATTTAACTGAAAAATTAAGTACACAAGTACCTGCTTACAAAAAACCTACAGAGCTAAGCTTTCAAAAGTATTATCGGTCGCACGTACCAGTATGATATGACATCAGCTCAAAAGTTTGCTTTCCATTCAGCTTAAATATCTGCTAGGAATATCTGGCGTAGCGTGGCGTTGTGTTGACATTTAAGACGGTTGCTAAACTTGCCGCACACATGAATATGCGCAAACGTAAGTGTGTTTGGTATTGTCAGTTCGATATTTGCCACTGGAGACTGGTATGCACAACCTAATCCCTCCTGAGCCCGTGTGAGCACGGCGCCAAATTCGACACTCCGTATTCCCCGGGATTTTTGGGTGACGTCCCGGGCCACGTGAAATTTACTCGACAAAATATTTGCTGCTCATTGAAAATTCGAACTGAACTTGTGCTCGGAAAATGTATTTCTAAAAGAATATTGTTTAAGTGCCTGGATACATCATATCTACATCTATCTGCCTATATGTGCCTATTTGCGAACTTTAGATTGTCCCGAATGATTTGGTTTGACATTTACATTTTACTTCTTGACAAACTCTGGTCTAATAGCCGTTGAAACTTTTAGATTTCTAGGTCGATAAATTCAGAAGTAGGTATTAAACTAGCACATCCACATTTTCTTAAAAGAAATATTAAGCCCTTTTTCAATTTCTCGTTAATTAGTTGGTACATACCATGTACCCATTAATTACACACTATGCTTGTTAAAAAAATTCGTAGTTAAGTAATTTTGATACTAGGTAAACATATTTTCAAATTAATTTAGGTACCTACATAACCACCTATATCTGAATAAAAACAACAAGTGAACTCGTTACGTAATTACTTAAATAAGATTAAGATTTACTTTCGAAATTACTGAAAAAACAAGCGTTATTTTATTATTTTAAAAGTACAGATACCTAGTACCAAAAATAACTTTCCGGGAAAACTGTTCAGGCAGAACCCACTAAACACTCTTCTAAAATATATTTAAAAAAAAAAATTATACTTAATCATTTTCAAGAAATTTTATGTTTGCAATGTTAGCATATTTATTTGAAGAGTAGCAGCTGCTGCAGCTGAAGGGGTGAATGTTGGAGCCCAACGTGGGACCCAGATCGCGGCGCTTACCGCAGAACATTTATGTATTTGCAAAATGAGTTGGGTGTAACTGGGAGAATACAAACGGTTAATTTTATCACCTGTCGTACCTTTATTGAGCCTCGAAGCTCATGGTTTCTGCTCTACAACGTTCCAAAAATATCGATTCACGACGAATCCAGCATGTCGGCCGCCCTCTAGGGCAGACGGCTGCTCTCGCTCTACGTACACATAGGACACAACACGTCAAGCGAGATATCAAAACGGTTTCCCGCCACTAGTATTTTAACACATTATACTGCCATTGTGGATATTTTCACCCCCAGTGCACGAATATAACAATGTAAGCACTGTCGTTAAGTTTTTATAAATGTTTGACTCAGAATGTGATAGGAAAATGGACTAAAAGTTTCATTATGCCGTTAAATTTTGAGGCGGACACCGTACCGACCTCCCACGCTCGCTCGACCCGACTGACTGAATTTCCTACATTTCCCGGCGCAAGCCTTCACCCCTTGTAATCGAGCACGTTCGCAAAGATATAGTAGCGAAAATCTAGATGTACCATAGTAGGTAACTATTTATTTTGTGAATTTATGTATGTTTAGCTATATCTACGCGGGACGAAATTAATGGACACAAATTAATCAGGTAGATAAGTTTGTCTTATACTTTTAGAATAAAATCAGGCTAAATAATGAAAGTACCTAAGTATAGTCAGTTATGACTTTTTTTCGGGTAGACTTTCTCGGTACCGAATGGGTTATTACAACTGCTTAATTTTGTAGTTTTCTATGGATTTTTTTTTTCTGTTGACCCTTTTTATTTCCCAACGGTAGGTAGGTAGATACTGTAAATTTTTAATTTTATTTATTTTTGATTTTTTTTTGTGATTAATTAGCCTTTAGACTATGTATGTAAACTAAAAACATGTCGCTAAATTATTTAAAAAATATATAAAATAAATAAAATAAAATATAAAATGAACCGAACCGAAATGTAAATTAATCTGTGCATTTCGGAACGAAGAAAATGCTTGCTCCATTTTTTACTTTGGACAGCTTTGAACAAACGTCAAATAGTACCTAGTGACGGTGATGGTGTTGAATGTGTTGATAATTCATGCTATGAATTTGTGACATTGCACATTTTTTCTACACTGCTCTCTTTCAACTCATTGAAAATCAATCATTTCGTCCTGCAGTCACTCGTGATGCTTAAAATGCCGAATGTTTGATTCACGGAACTCATTCAACTGCGTCTTTCAAGAAGCAAAACAAGCTGTGCTGCCGATTTATTGTTTGTGTTCATGTTATCAAAGTGATTTACAATATAAAACTATTTTTCAATTAAAATGGCACAAGCAGAAGATACTGAACTAAGAGATTTGGTTATAGAAGCGTTAGAGAGAAACGGATCGTTGGCCAAAATACGAGCGTTGCTAAGGGCAAATATTTTTTTAGCTTTTGAAGATGAATGTGAAAACCTGAAACAGAATGTTAACCTGGACAACATTCTTAAACTACCCGAAGGTATTATAGCTCTATCTGTTGTGCACGAGTTCCTAGAGTTTTGTTGTTTGAAAAACACGTTGTTCGTGTACAGGTCGGAGTCCCGACAGGGAAACGAGTATAACTACGGCGGTAAGAAAAAGTTAGCTGAGAAGTTGAACTTACCTAAATGTGATAACCAAAAAGAACCTCTCTTGCTCACATTAATTAAGAATATGTTATCCCCTCACCAGAAAAAATATTATGACCCCAATGCTATCTCAAATTATAACAATCATGAGCCACATGATGGTAAGAATTACAGAGATGAACAAAATTCCACTTATATTCTTCATGAAGACTCACAGAGCAGTACCACAAGTAATTCTCAGTCAGATAATTCTTCTGATGAAAAAAATAAACTACATCTGCGGCTACAGCTTGACAATTCAGATACAGATACTTCTAGTGACTCTGCGAGGGACAAAACAAGTTCTGAATACATTCCGGGAGACCATATCCTTCAAATGGACAATAATAGCACTCCAGCTATCCATGATACACCAAAATCAAATGATCCTGGAGATGCAAGAGATCAAAACAAGTCAGTAACTTACAACAGACCGAGAAATGAGACTTCATTGTTAATGAATGAATTAAAATTGACTACGAATAGCAGTAGTGACTCTACCTCATATTTAGATTTAAAACCTTTTAACTCATTAGATGAAAAAATGCTCAATACAGCAGGCTTACCAATTGTGGAAGCCCTTCCCATGGATCAGAGTAATACAAACCTTTTATTAGGAACAAATGTCCAAAATGATTTATCACCAGCAAAATCTGGAACATCGAGTAGCAACTCTGTATCTCACAAACAAGAAAATGTGAATAAGGTTATAGAAGTCAGTGAGAAAAAATCACAAGCATCTGGAAAGTCAGATGGAGATACTGCTGAATTTAGTTACGGTGATGATTTTTCATCATCACCCGTTTCTAAGTTAAAAGAAAATAAAGACCAGCCTACAAAATTGACAGAGCCAACTCAAGATGTATTAGAAAAAAGTTTAAACAAGAATGCCACAATAGAAAGTCCACATCAAACATCCCAAAGCTCACAGAGTTCTGTGCCACTCTCTGATGTTGCAGATCTAATAAGTGAGAAAAGTTCCTTAAGTATAACAAACGTGAGGTCAAAGAAATCTGAAAGTAATAACTCCAAGGGGAAAACAGATCCTAAACAAAGTCAGGTCCATAGCGATGATTCCGGTGATTTTACCGAGTCACCTATACCCTCTTTGTCGAATTTGAGTCTTGACATACACAGTGATTGAAATGTAGACACTGATAGACTAAACTTTGTCTTGATAATAAGTAAAGTATTACTTGATAAATTTTAGCAATACTATTTAATGAAATACAAAATAAGTTCCTGTTAATATTGAAAAAAATAATTGATAGAGTGGTTAGATAGACTTTATAGATCCAAAACTGTGGGGACTGTTGTGTACAATTTAAAAATGAAGCCTTATTACATTATTTAAACAGAAATATATTTCAGACCTCAGTTGCATTTAAAACAATATTAAAAATAATCCAGCCTCATAAAAATCTTTTGTATTAGTGTTGTCTTTGGTGATTTTACATTGTGATAATTCAAACTATTTTCCTGGCATTGTTAAAATATAATAGAGCAACGGTTATTCATGTGTAAAAATTTAGATTAGGCTTTCTTGACAGGCACTATTATGTGCTCAACCTGTTTAGTGAATAATTCTCATGTTTAGATTTAAATGTAGATATTAGAATAATTTAATTCAGTACCTAATCAAATCTGGCAATGTTACAAAATTAAGAAAAAACCCTAACAGATAATCTGTACCTATATTATGATAATGATAGTGTTAATTGCTTCTTTCTGTTTAAAAGTTTTCATCTGCTATTCTGTATACTACAGCTGCTGAATGCTTTCATTTGTTGATACATTTAGTCGTACCAGCTTACAATTTAAATGTCAGTGGCTGGTTTGTTGAAATGGTTGTGCCTTATTTATATTGGATTCACCAAACTAATGCAATTGTTCCTTTTAGTACTCAATAAATGAAGATTCTAGTCCTAAATGAAATAAAACTGGTTCCGTCCAAATTGCTCCATTACCATGTCTGTGTCTGGCGAATGTTTGATAAAACTATGTTGTAATTAAGTAATGACTTCAATAAATGCCTCAAAATATTATGTTGTTGAACTCTCTAAGTCCCAAACCTATGTGTTGTTTAGTAATAATCCTGTATCTCTTAACTTTAATGGGAATAAGAGAACGAGTCATGTGGAATTCAAAAACACAGTTTTTATAATCAATTTTTATTTCACATTTTCTGTAAAGCATAGATTGTAGATATCACGTTTCACTTATGCACACGAGTCAATCCATACCGAACACTGTAACAGTTGTTACGCATTTCTATACAAAATTAACGCTGTTTATGACAATAGATAGCGGTTAGTGTAATCGCATACAAAAAGAAAATATATTAAACATATTTACACTTAAATATTTTATATAGGTACTTACATGAATTTTAATATGAAAATGGTATAAAAATTACACTTTCATATGTTACATACATGTCTCCGTAATACAAATGCGGTTCATATCCTAACTTTGAAAAAATATAACAATAGTAAAAGCCACAATGCTTCATATAAACAGTAATAGATCTAACATTGTAATTACGTTGTAAAAAAATGGAAAATGATCGCTCCAGGCACTGTTATTGATTTCTTATTCACTTATTGAAATGATTTTTTATTTCGAATGTATAAGAAATAAATCAGACTTAGAAAAAGGTTCTCATACTCACGCAATAGATATTTGCTAGTATCCGCAAATATGGCAGAGTAAAACCTTCCGAAATAAAAATAAATACCGCCGTTACAAGTTAGCGATAAAATTTAAAACAAAAATCAACTAGAAATAATAATAGAATCGCAACTTAAGTAACACTTAGAATAAGTAAATAATAAATATCAATAATGTACATATGGCAAATATTTGGCTTTATATATCATATTTATAATCCACATGTAAGGAACGTCAGTTTAGTTCATACACTGCTTGGAATTGCTGCTGGTATTACTTTGTTTCAACTACAATACGCAGTGTTGAGAAGCAATATCACAGAATACCAGCGGGTAGTATAAAATCCTAAGAGTACGATGACGTCACGAGACGCGTTGCTATTATAGCTCGTTGCCCATGGAGCTGTCGTGAGTGAGATTCGAATCCATGCTCGCGTTGTCCGAGTCCTGACTTTGGTTTCCGCTGTAGTTCGCCGCTTCTTGCAGCCGCATCAACATGTTTAACTGTAACAAGCAAACCAGGATTTATTAAAAATATATCCGTGGATCCACGTGGTGGGGTATCTACTTCCGATTAAAGATGATTGTTTGCAGGTAGGTAAACATTGTTCTTACCAGAGGATCCTGATTGTTGTTGGTGTTAGAATCTTGATTAGATTCTTCAATGCCAATCTCCTCCACCGTTATTGCCCTCAGTGTCTGTGAAAATTAAATAAAATGTTATGTTATTATTCTGCCCTCATATACTCGTACGTCCATTAGCCAATTCACCAACCTTTTTGGGGTGAATATTAAGAACTCTAACTTTTGATTTTTTTCTTAGTACCTACCAAATCATGAGGCACTTCATAAATATCTCATCGACATGCTCAAGGTTCAATGCTAAGGTAGAAATTCTTTTTATTATTTTATTTATTTCTTAATTTTAATTCATTACTGATAAAGCTTCTTTATCTATCACAGTTCATAAAACGTCGTATACGTACATGTGAGTGGTTGGGCTCTCTCCAGGGGTACGTGGACTTGATATGCTGCAGCGGGTCGACGGCGGCGTGGCGACGTCTGCCGTACAGCGCGATGCCCTCGCGCACCGCTTCCGACGCGTACGGCACTATGCTGTAGTTCCATACGTCCGCGAACCAAGCCTGAGAGGAAGATTATGGTGAGTTACTTAGATTTGGCTAAGTCAAGGATTTGCGGATTTGAGGATTTGCGATCGATAATAAGGTTAAGCAACGCTTGGCGTGCTCCGTGACCATCTTGTCATGACCAGTTCTTCCGTGTTCCGGCAACTTAAATTGGCGGCTATCGTTTGAATATCTATGGCAGACGTGAAGGTTAGTCAGAAGCCAGAAAGTCTGACAAGCAATCTTATCGAGTGGTATCGTGTTGTCGGGTAACTGGGTTGAGAAGGTCAGATAGGTAGTCGCTTAATGTAAGACACTGGTCCTGCATGTTCAGATACCTGCATTAGGCTAGTCTGGAAGCAGACACCAACATCGTTGGGATAAATCCCTACATCTCATAACACTTGCTTATGGCTACGCCAAACAACATATCATACTCATCGCTTACAAAAATTGATAATAGAGTCAGAACTGCAATTCTCACCTGACTAGCTTCCAAATCCATAGGGCATGCTAGGAACAGCCGCGGGCCCACAGTGACGTCACTGGAGGAGTGGGCTTCGAGGAAGGCGTTGAGCGTGGACCATACTCCAGGCAACCATTCTAGTACCGCGGCTAAGGCGGGCTCGCGCCGACCCAGTCGCAGTTCTAGGGTGAATAGTTTGCGGCGAAGGTACCTGAGTAAGATAGAAGGAATTAGAAAAATGGTTCGTAATGGTGTTGAGAAGAGTTTAAAAAATGGTGATATATTGTGTGTTTTAAAATAACGTAGGTACTAAGTTGTTCCAGGTTTGTCTCTATTTCTATAGGCGAAGCTGTTTTCCTAATGGTGTTCAAAAGTGTTCTATAGCTAGATGTTTCAAACGTTTACGTTAGATATAGCAAAGTGATTTTCTGAATCGTGACGTGATCTCCACATGCAATTAGGTGTATTTGTGGCAAGAGAAAACACAATGGATGTTTGGTTTTCACAAGTTTGTACACGAAACGGCCAATTTCAATACGATGTAACAATTGCATTGTTACATTCCTAATACACAATAGTTTTGTGCAAATCAAAAGGCCTCTAACAGGCTGGACTATCCAAGTCTATCTATATCTTGGATATTGTTTACTTGAAAAAGTATTGTTTGAATGTTTTCAACAATGCTTACCTAGCTAAGAATCCTTTGACAGGTTCCATGTGATTGGCTGTAAGAAGCCACCTGAAGTTGTGGTGGAGCTGCAAGTTTGTTGTATTGCACGTGGCTTGGGACATTGTACCTAAAACAAAACAATATTTCATATTCAAAAACAGGAGAGAAGAATTACTAGTTACTAAAATTACTACTAGTATTAAACTATGTAGGTACCTACTACGTTTCTCGTAACTAAACATCCTATAAAAACACCCAGTGATTTTAAATATTTAACTTCTTCATTCCTTAAAGGCATTATGAGAAAAGAGTTTGACGCTGAATCATTGATAGGTATTTTCTCACGACCTATTTAGGATCGTAATGAGATACAAGCATTCAGCTTAACAAATTAACGTCTATCCTATTAAGGTCTTCCATAATGATCTAATACGAACTGCCAGTCGTTTTACCTTAACAGTCAATAAATAGTCTCTAAGCCTTTATTTAGACAAAGGGATCTTTAAAACTATTTCCTGGTCCCAGTCACATCAAAGTTGATTTACGATACGTTCTTCTCGACCATACAACTGCCGGGTTACATTATTTCTCTTGGTTTCGATGTTATTTTCTTTGTTCAAGTTAGAATAGAAAGTTGAGTTGGCCCTATGATTGTAGCACGTCGAAAATTCGTCTGTTCTGCTAAAATTCCATAAGCAAACGGCTTCCGAGGGGTTAAACAGTGAGTCGTAATACTAAACGTTGCCTTGAAAAATTGGGACTCCAGAGCGAACATGGGTCTTATTCAGTAGATGTCTGACAGCGCCTTCAAAAATCATCCTAATTTGAAAATGCTCCATAAGCAAAAAAGGCGTTTTGAAATCTGAATGAAGAGTAGATAAACGAGTCTTGCCAATGTGCCTTCAGAAATCTTCCTAATTTGACAAGAAAAATGGCCTTTGAAGTTAGAAAGAAGAGTGTGTGAGTCTTACCGATAATAACAGGCATGTTTCTGTTGTCAGGCGGTAACAGACCGGCGAAGGCGTCGCCTAACGCCGAAGCGTGCTGCAAGTTGTCCAGTATGACGACGGAGGGTAACGCGGCCTCTTCGCCGGCCGCCGCCGCGCCGCATTGCTCTGCGATGTTCGCGAGGTACGCGCGGAGCTCGTTACAGGACTTGCGGTCTACGCTGTAAGGGGTAAATAAGTATGTTAGCATAGAGTAAGCCTATAACCTAACCTGCAGTAAACAAGAAAATAGAACGTATTTCTATCGTTATTATTATATTCAAGTGTGACCCATGTGGAATTTGGTACAGGTCAGTTTACCAAAACTTCACTTATGACTAATTGTTTCGTTTTATCCAAACTGACTCTTGCGATAATATCTTCAACTTCTCGAGTCCCCATTGCATCACTAGGAAAAAGAACGAGGATTATACACATAAGTGTTCAAAATCTTACTTGAAAGTAGCAACGGCTTCGGCGGGATTGCCTCTTCGTTGGGTCTTCTGCACATAAAACTCTGCCAGCTTTGCTGCCAAATAAGACTTCCCCGTGCCGCTCGGTCCGCACAAAATTATTCGCCGGTGTTCCGATAGCAGAGAAACATATCTGGAGAAAAATCATATTTTTAGAATACTTCTGGATGTATACAAATAATGTAATGAGTCATGTAGAAAAATTCTTACCTATATACAATATTTTTTGGTATAAGACTATCGAACGCCAAGCTTCCGACTCCTTCTAAGCAGATGTACAGCGTATTGACAGTGCCAATGATGTATCCACAGGGCAATAGCTCTGGGAAACCTATTTCAGGGCCTCGCGTCGCTTCGCCCAAATGATACGAAGTTATTGAATCAGTGTTCAAACCGAGATTCGTTCCCAAGTCTATTCTAGACAAGTAATCTTTAAAAGTCTTCCTAACTATATAATCTAAGTTCTGCCAAGTAGTCTTGCCAGATATATAAGTGTAAGCTATGGTGAATTCATTACAGTTTATTGTCGAGTCACTATTATAAACGTTCTTATACGAACTACTGTGTGTAGACTTATTGCTTTTAAGGCTATTCGTGTTCGACTTATTTATTTGCGAGTAGTCTTGAGTCTCAGTTTCGGGGCTACGATTTTGAGATAATCGTGGCGAGTCGAAACTGGACTGTTTCTCGAAATGATTATTGTATGAGCTCGCTGATTGTTTAGCGTAGAATCTACATTCGGATTCTGTGAGCGTATCTTGAACTTCCTCGAAATATCTTTGGAATGTCTCCGGTTGTCCTAAATATACGGCTATAGCTATCTTTTTCCCGTCAGTCGTATCTCCTTGACTGTCCGCAACACCTGTTAAACAAATACAATGAGTCGTTAAATGAATCCTTTTGTAACCCGAATGTAAACAAGCGCGTTTGTATTAAAAATAGACTTACCGATATCGGAGTAACTTTCCCCTATGGCTAGTTCCCTAGTCTTGGGAGGCGGCAGTACGCTGTTTATGTCGTAGTCGCCGCTGAGCCGCTCGCTGGCGTTGAGTCCGTTCGCGAATAAATCACTGCTGCCATTCAGTGCAGCTAATAGCGTCTCGCTGTTTTCATTTAGTTCGCAAGCGGCCTTATTGCCATATATGGGCTCGACCATGCCCGATTTAGGCGAGCCTTTTTTGGAAAAATCCATGGTTGGGGCCGATGACATACAGTTGAAGTCTAGGTCTAGAGGTTGTGAATGCATGTCTAGTGTCGCCTGCAAATACAAGTACACTCGTTACTAAGTGGAATAATATAGCTGTTTTGTAGATAGATAATTGCATGCGAGCTGTTGGTTAGTACATCCACGAATTCGCTATTTTATAGCTGGTCATTTAGCACACTACAAATTTTGTATGCAACTCTCTACAAAATTGTCACTGACTCATATACTTAATGTGTGTGCAGTCGTGCGAATATACGGAAACGTTAAAATTGGCGTCATTATTACATTTTTACTGCAAAAAATTACAGGACAATATGATTGGGTAAAAGCAAGGTTGCTGAATTACAAAACTGGTATTCTTTAAATAATACTACATGTTTTATGGATCGTTACCTGATGCATAGTAGCTTGGTCAGCAAGACTGAACCGCCTCGGGTCTTCGACAGCGGAGCCGCCGGTACCCAGCGAGCTCTGACTGCCGGCCAGCGACCGTGACGTCACTAACCGTTGCAACCGCTCGTTGTTCTGTTTGAGGTTCAACATCTCGTTCTGGAAGTGTACCTTGATTTGAGAAGGACATTTCAACGTGTTCATATAAACAAGTCTTTGTGCGTTTACATAGAGTTGAGTTTTGAACAGCGTAGCGTGTTAGACAAAAACTGCCACTAAATCAGAGGAAGTTGCATAAGTATTTTTTGTAAACCAAAAAACATTAATGAGATCCCACTACTCGGTACTTATGGGCAATGTACATACATGTAGAATTTAATAACATACTTGGGGCCGTTTATGAACATTTTGTAGAACAACAACTATAATCAGTACCAAATAGCTCGTTTAATTTGTGTAATGGGCTAATAGCGATCCCCTAATGAATACTTACTGTTCGTAGGCACCTAAATAATAAGCAAGTGGAGACCGACTATCCCTTAGGGAGGTTTCACAATTTACGATAACAATCTTATGGCTATACTTAATTGGTGTATAAGCAAAAAGCTATTTCATTAATTGGTTGAGCAATTACCCTCATTTTGATGACGGTGTCTTTCAGGCTTTCAAGTTGATGCGCTGAGCTGAGGGCCTCTAGTCGGATATCTGTTAGCACCAAATCCTTTTCTCGTAATTGCCTCTTCAACTCATCAACTAATCCGGAATCATCTGGTTTATCTGGAAATAAATGTGAGGATCGTAAGCCACATCCAGTAATTAACAAATTACGACGTTAACTTTTCTGAGAATGTTCTTACGATGTTCGTAACAAGCAATAAAATTAACCTGCACTAAAACATTGAGTGGTTGGAATTAATTCATTACTATAAAATTTCTAATTAAAAACTTTATACCTACGTTTGTGGCAAACGTTGCAATACTGAAAATCAAAGTAATAGAATCTCTTTTTTATTTCTCTACTTTCTGATTCTTTGTCGTTCGTCGTAAAACAAGTTACACTATAAGTACATATGAGATACGTGTAAATACGGTTTCTATTTAGCTTTAGAGGTGAAGTCAAACTTTCTTGTTACTTGTCCCGTGCAAGAATATAGTACCACGTAGTCTCAGCAAACTGAACTTTTAGCCCTGCACTTTCTCTCGCGATTAGAAGCAAGGCATTGTTTGGTTAGTGTCGCTTATCTCACCTTTGGTCTGGTCTTCGGCGGCTTGCGGCGGGCACGGCTTGTCTTTCACGTCGAGCGCCTCGTGCGAGTGCTCGAGACTATTCTCGTTGCTGCCCTCGCGGATCGTGTGCGGGTCGTCGTAGTGATGCGAGCCCGACGAACTGTCTTGCGATGACAGCTGCCCGAGGGATGAGTGCTTCGCCGTCTTTGATATCTTGGCGTTCCGCGAGAAAGCTTTCGTGAACGATGAGCGGAGCTGTCGTGGAATAATGGTTTGTTAGTTTTACGTTTCCTGTTTCCGTATTGGATAATTTAAATTAATCTGTTATGAAATTAACTTTAGGTACCTAATTTTTTCTTGGAAACTGTTTGGTAATTGGTATATATTTATAGATGGATATAATACATTACAGATGGCACGCCCAATTTACATAATTTGTTAAGTATCATATGCAATAAAAGTATAATAAATGCGAGTAAAGAGTTGCGTAACATATAAGTATTTCATGAATTAAAGTTTCAATGAAATGCTTATGTTACGATTACCAAAGTCAAACAAGTACCTACAATATGAAAATATGGCAAATGTAGGACGCATGTAAACTGAGTTATTAACACTCATGTCAATATTAAGCAAACGAATTTCAATTATTTATTCAGTTTGAATTAGAAAATGTTATCAGACCCAGAAAATAGAAGTTCGTAGCTAAAAATAAGTTCAGTTTTATGGAGTTGTAAAATGTTCACATAAAATCATGGTTCTTACAGTTTATCGGCACAATAAAACTAAACCGGTTAGATTGTCTCGACTTAGGTAATATGTTAGAAATAGCCAAACTAGCCATTGAAGGAAATCGTTGAAACGTTGACATTGAAGGACAAACTGAATACGTATCAGTAATTTAATTTTGGACCTCGCTTTCATGGCTCTCTTGAGATGCTATAATCCCCGCGATTCCCAGACAATCTAAAGCTGTGAAATTAATATTATAAACGTGTCAACTGAATCTTACCCATCCCTTCTTCTTGTGCTTCTTGTCGTGCGGTGCAGACGAGCCACTACTGAGGCTGTTGATACTCGACACACTGTCGGTCGACAGATGCCTGGTGATCGCGCCATTGCCCGTCTGCGCGGTCCGCTGAGGAGATGACTGAGTTTGACTGCCTGGCTCCTGCACACGTAAGTAGGCTTTAAAATATTTTTAATTACTTATCATGTTTAAACATTTTTCGATTTATATCGCTGTACCGTTTAAAACTTTAATCTGTGTCCGTGAACTTTAGCGATTTCGACAGAAATAGCATTGACTACGCACGAAACCTTTAATAATAGGTCCACTATGTCACGAAACTTGTTTAAAACAAAATATTTACTCAAAGTGAATATATAATAACCATATATTCGTGTACGACCATTTCAAAACACGATCTATCAAAAACGTGTATTGAAATGTTTAATGCAAACACTTATGTGAATAAACGAAATGAATGCCAAAGATTTGCAGCAACCTTTTACATGTAGAAGCTCTACGCTATATTTATCACTATCTGTAATTATGATGAGGTTTCGCAACGCGGTCGAAACGTTGCTTATATCAATTTGAATAGGTTTCCGATGTACTTACAGTTAATATTAAGGAGGTAGTAACTCATGTTACTTGTCTATTCTCGGCGCGTCTCAAATGTAGAACAGGGACGGATCTATTGACGGTCAATTTAATGCAAATGCTATCATTGCCTTATTTGTTTCTGCTTATTGGACCTCGAACGTCCCGATTCTGATAATGCTACATGTATTTCTACGTAGTCTCTGAGTCCCGTATGTTTGACTGTATGCTAATGATGTTGGTCTTATTGCAACGCATGCCTAGTATAATGTACATTGATTGATAGATGACATTGGACACCGCACAAAGTTTCAACATTAGAATACAAATGTAAATGAAGACGTCGCAACATTAGAAGGCAATCACAAACAATAGTTTATTTTGTGTGTTCTATGCATGATAAAAGATCTTCAAGAACGATACAGTGAAATGTGACTTAAATATTTGATGATTTAAGATATAAGAATATTGATTTATTTTGAAGACAATAAATATTTACAAGCATAAATAATTTTCCAAATTTACACAATAGAGAAATATTAAAACATGTAGAGTTTACACAATAGTATGAGACAGATGATTTTATATTTACCGGTCCGGTGACGTTAACTCCGTCTGCTCGAATACCCATGGACTGCATATGAGCAGTCGTAAGACCGGCCTGAATAGATTGCTTCCTCAGCAGCTCGATCGTTTGACGCAACTCCGTTAACTCCGAATCCTAAAGCAAACAAAAAGTATTAGACAACTCCTATAGTACCTATAACAACAATAAAACTCACAATTAAAAGAAAGTAATTTGTTTCCGTTTGAACCGGTTTGTTTGCCGTCAGTTTGTAGTGGCATGGGGCGTTCACATCTCATCTCATACATTATAATGGTAAGAACGGTCATCCGCTTTTCGTTAACTCCTATATCTTGTATGCAATATTCAAATTATTACATTATAATTGCTAATAAAATGAAATTAAAGGATGTGTGAGTTAACGATATGAAGTTATTTATTACCTTTCTCTCGGCGGTGGCGGTGAGCTGTTGCAGGCGTTGCGTCATGTTGGATAGACTCTGCTCAAAAGCAGACACCACGTGAGCCTGCAACAATGTATACATCGGTTAATTAGCATCCTGTCAATTTTGATGATGCGCTTTAAAAATAACCAAGATATTGATATACATTTGGCTGATTCAATTTCATTTTAAACGACTCGTCAACAATTTGTGCCTGAATTATTTGTTCGTGAAGATTACATAGGCAATTAGCTACGCTTGTGTCTGTTACATTCTAAATAAATACTCATAGTTAATTAGCGAGTACCTTACAGCTTCCTCCGGCCAGTTGCACTACATTATAACTGTAATTTCTATTCACTCGAGTTCGTAATCAGAGGCGACCACGGGCCGGCTACCGACATAGATCTCTCCATAACTTCGGTTAGTTGCAGGGTGAGATTATTATGTATCCAGCTCGACATCCTTAGCTCGATAATGACACCAATTGCTCTCGAGTCACAAGAAACCGGTTAAATGTACCACCTTGACGACAAAATAATTACTTACGTCACATTTTACCTTAGTTACGTCGTAGTAAATATTGGTTGTAAACATTTTATGAACTGTAAAAGTGACTCATCGAAATAAATTGCTTTATAGGACGGTAACACAGTTATAGTGGACGTGGGTGTAGCTGGTCACGGGACCCTTTGTTTGCTGCGGGAATGCACTCAGCGAAATTAAAACAGGGGGTAACGTCCCAAGTCCCAACGAAAACATGAATATAAACACCGTAAAGACGTACGTATCAGTTTATTTGCTGGAAAATAAAATTCGGAGAACGTTTTCTTGTGCTAATTTCTTACATACCAACGATCAACTTGAATAAAAATAAATTCAATTTAAATATATCTTTTTAATAGGACTATGCACCTGCCCCAACGCACGCTGCTTAGCCAATTATGGTGCCTGAGCATTATTGATAGATCTCTCCACGAGACACCTTGTACGCGTGCCGAAGTTAACGAGTACGCATTACCGTCGGCAATTATGGTTCGTGTAACTCTGATCATCAGGGCAGTTACTGATAATTTCTAATACTCCCATTTATTCAACTAAGGCAAATTCGATTTAGGCATATAATTAACCATTACCGTCGCAATACTTATATTTTTTTTTCCCATTTTCAAGTCAACATGTTACATGGCCTACTTGCTATATGCCTACAGCTTGAACTGCCTTGAAGCAAAAATATTTTAATCGATTGACCTTCAATCACCATCATATTATTATATTTTCTTTACTATCCGCCATCCGATCAATGTTTTGCTAAGTTGAGTTGACATCCTTTGTTCAAATACAGCAATAAGATTCGCAATCATGGTACCATAAAAGTATATCAGACAGGTGCAGGGCCGTAGCTAGGGTCGAATTTGAGGTAGGGCAGCATTAGTTACAGGTAGGGCGGAAGTAAAAAAATTATCATAATTGATCTGCCGTCGAAACACGGGCTCCTAAATCAATCACCATGTATATCACCATCATGTGAATAGTTATTCGTAGACAAATAATTACTGTGACAGTGCATGAGCATGGATCTAAGAACTATTAAATCCTCAATGATGAAGAACAAGTGAATAAGATGGTTGAACTTCCAGATTTGGATGTAGAGATCCACGTCTGAGTGAGAGTGAGGTAATAATTAATTATTGGGTGGGGTGATACGAGTAAATAGAAACGACCAAAAATACCATTAAGATCACATTGTTTTTGCGTACTTATTATAATAATTAACTAACATAATAATAAAAAACATTTAAAACAGCTGAATTCTACGATTCGCCATGTTATTAAAAATGCGAAGAACTTCGTTCAGATCAACTGATTTTGTTCTTTTTTTTTCAAAGGCCAGAAATACCATACCAGCCATTCTCTCGTGACCCATTGACAGCCTTTGAGGCCTATTGATTGCAGTTAAAGTTGAAAACGTAGATTCACACACTGCAGTGCTACATCCTATGGTCGCCACAGACGCAAAAAGTTCATATGTATCTTTGAACGCCTCTCGTTGCCTGTACAAAACTTGCAATGTATTTTCCATTATATCCTCGTTACGACTCAAGTAAGCTTTAACCACACTAGCCTCTTCTCTTGATGGAATTTTCAGACCTGAAAAATTAGTTAAAATTGTAAATTGAACATGACAATTTTTTTGAATTATTTTTTTTTTTAAACTTACCCAAATTTTTCAGTGGAACCATTTTATCTACATCCAACTCATCAAGACTTGCAATCGAATTAATTAAATCATCGTTGTCCGAAAACCTTCTTTGTAATTCAGCAATTAAAATGTCCAACGTTTCGAAATACTCAGACTTAAATGGCTCGTCGTTCTCATCTATATTTTGTCTGGCGGAGGAACAGGGGGTGTACGTCAAATAGTCATCCATCCGATTTGGTTTTTTTACTTGCCTCTTCGAGGTCTGTGTCCTATTTTCAGATTCGCCGCAGTCATTGCTTGTTAAAGACTTAGCTTCTTCCAGAATTTGATTATACATTTGATTTGATCTTAATTTAATAATTTCATCTTTGACACACTTTATGATTGTTATGGCATCTTTTAATCCTGCGCTTCGGGCTTGCAAAGCTTTGTCTGCAGGTTGTAGCGTGGATAAGATTTTTTTGGCCACAACCATGGCTATTCGGAATTCCAGATCAAGCATGACTTTTTTAATACCTATACTCTTGGCGACGTCATCACCGTTGAATCTGCCATTTTTAATTTCTTTCAAAGTCTGCAAAATCGATGAATAATTATCGTATACAACTTTTGTAACTGCTAAATGTCCAGACCAGCGTTGTTCGAGGAGTCGGCCAATCCTTTTTCCATCATATAAGGCAGCTATTTTGCCATGATGAAAGAATTCATGTAACATGATGCATTGGTCAAAAAATAAACGAATAAAAGTCATTTCTGAGATAGTCCTGATGACTATTAAGTGCAAGCGATGGTTATAGCAGTGGACGTAAGGAATTTTTCGGCCCAATTTATTTTCTATTCTAGTCGTAACTCCTGAAACTTTCCCACTCATTACACTTGCGCCATCATAGCATTGGCTAAGCATACAAGAGGGGTCAATGTTATTTTCCGTGAGAGTATTTAACGTTAATTCCGTGAAAGTGGCTGCATCAAGATTTTCAGTAGTCTTAACCATCAGCAACGACTCATTGACGACACCATCCTTGACGTAGCGTATTGCTAATGCAATATTTTCGCGGTTATTTTTATCTCTCGTCCCATCTTCCATTAGAGTAAACCATTTCACGTCAGATTCATTAATATCTTTGACAATGGAACTTCGTACCGCTTGAACCATTGCTTGAATTATTTGATTTTGAATTTCGGGTGAACGATATGTTGCGTTTTGTGGTATATGAGTGAGAACCTCGTTCAAATTTGGATCTTTCATACATGTGTATTCAAATAAATTCTGAAATAATCCTTGTTCTTTTTCTTCTTCCAAAATATAATTTCCACGCAAAGCTAATTCGTTGACAATTAGAAATTGTATTACTTCCATGATAGACTTTACATAATACCTATATTTTTCTAATACTTTTTGATTTATTAACGTTTCAACACTGCTAGATGTAGATATTCTTTGTAATTTCTCCTGCCACATCGACATAGCTTGAATATGAGAAATTGATTTTTCATGTTTTGGAAAACCAGTTTTAGAATCAGTGGCATTTTTCCAGTTTCTAAATCCTGTGGAAGTGTACGAAGTCTGTTTGCTTCCATGAGGTAAAAATTGCTGGCATGGATAGCAAAAAGCAGCATCTTTCTCGACAGAATACTGCAACCATTTATAACGCTTGAACCAATCGGAAACAAAGGCCCTGTTGTGTTGTTTTGGATATGTGTCTAAAACAACTTGTTTTATTGGTTCTCCGATTTGTGCAATATCAGACGGAATACCATAGCTAACGTTACCTGTTGCTACGGAACTAGGAGTAGCGATTGTATTTGGTGCTTCCACCTGTTTTGAACAGTTAGGTTTTTCGTGGTCAATTTGCTCCTCAAGTCTTCGTTTTTTTCCAAAGAAAGCCCGTATATCCATCGCGAAATAAATGAATCTTCAATTTATAGCAATACAAATAACAATTGTATCGATTTTTGTCTAAAGCACTCTTCACCGTACACTTCACTTAACCAAACTACAAACAATCATAATCAATCTTTAGGTCAGGTTTAAAAGGGGATTCCCCGTACCATAGATTGCAATATAGCCCATATTGCAGTCTATGGTACGGGGATTCCCTCTGCATCACACAGATATTGGCGCCCAGTACACGCTCAATCTGGATCACGATCCAGATCTTGCCTTCTCGCTCTTAGATAAGACGGTGTCCCTTTCAGACTCCTACGTGAAAGGGACATAATTCAGTTGAATCTTCAACTGTTGACAATTGTAAACAATTGAAAAGGTGGCTAAAATGTCATGGGCGTCCGCAAAAAGGGAAAAAAAATTAGCTGATTGAGAGGTTAGTCATCGAATATTCGTATTCTAATTCTTTGTATAAACCCATCGCTTCATGAGATGGCGCTTCGAATGCCATCTATACACAGAACAAAGAATTATTATAATATGAAATGAATGTCACAATCTGTGGTAGGTAAGTATTTTCGGAAAAACTTAGATACCTATCGCTACATTTTTTTTCTCAAACTATGAACAAACAATTTAATTATAATAATTTATCTTAGTTTTAGATATTTTTAAGGTAGGGCATTGTGGTTTCAAGGTAGGGCATTGCCCCACAATGCCCCCCCCTAGCTACGGCCATGGACAGGTGGAAACTAATTATTAATCAACAGCTGCGGAAACAGCCGCGCTTTAAGAACTTAATGACACGATCAAATAGTTGCTAGTCCTCTGTAAGGAAAGAATTATATCGAGTGTGCCCGCGAGAGTTTTTACTGCGAAATATTTAATGCATCCGTCGGTCTTGCAGGAGCTTTCGCAAATGGACATTGAAATTATCTTCTTATAGACGCAGGTGAATTTTACAGGAGGTTTATACAGTTTAATATTCTAATATACAGGCAGGTGGCAGAATCTTTATTAGAAAAAATGTAGAGTTAGAACAAGTACAGCGGTTCACAACTGCATTACTAATTCATGATGGTGTTTGTAGTGTACACTGGAACGGTTAGATTTGAAATGTCAAAAGGTTGAAAAATAATAAACAGTCTGTAACTTTTCCCATACCCAAAAATTATCATTACTCTAAGATGTAGTTCTGAGTACCTATCTAGTTAAATGTCATAAATCAATATAAAAGCGGAAAGAGTATGGAAAGATATGACTCATAAAATTGTACGGAACATCTTTTGTAAGATTTCAATACTCAATAACAATATAAACTTAAGGGAACCAGTAAAATACTGGTAATATATTATGATAAACGTCTCTTTTACGAATATTATAGAACACGTGGTCGTAATTCACATAACAACATCATTTGGAAAAATAACATGTGCGCGGGGACAATACCACAGATAACTAAATACAAATCGAGTAGGTGTCACCTACACGTCCCTCCGTTGATATTTAAGGCCCACTCTACATCCCACTGGTGTGTTTTACGAGAGATTGGTACAAGACAGGAGATATTATTTGTTCAAGTGCACTCTTCCTTATTCGGTTTGGACATATCTGGGCTGCATGTCGGCGGTCAATTTATGTGAATGCCGTACAAGAACACCGCACCGTCAAAAATTAAAGGCTTTATTGAAAGTTTTGTTTATTCAGTTGCTCCATTTGGGTGGTAACTGTAGATCAGTTCAATATAATTTCGTCATTGATAATGGGTAGGTACAATAAAAAATTGGTACGTAACATTGTTTACTCACATTAAATAGGTAGCTATTTTCAAGAGGTCAAAAGATTGTGATTCATAAATTCTGGAATTCAAGATAGCAGTACAAGTTTTTAAACAATAAAGCCATAAAACAAGTCCTGAGAGAAATGGTATAAGCGGATGCAGTTGCGCTAGGAAAGTGTGCCGTGGTCGCAGTGGCCACCACCTTCGCGGACATCTGAAGTTGCGACGCGCAGGCGTTTGGAACGATAGTTATCTCACGCTCGATCCCAATGTGCTTATACGTGCCTCTATACCTACTAACTACTGGAACCGAGATGCTCGTTAATATTAATGGAAGTATATGCTATAACTTCGTTGACAGTTACTGTTTTTTTCTTAGTGCCTATCCAACTTTTTTGTACGTAGAGCTCTAGGCTTAAAGAATTCCTTTACCCCAATATAATACTTATTAGCCTATATGTTGCGTAAGTGTTCGATTTAAAGAATCGTTAAAAATGACCTTATTTGATAAGATTATTTTGGGATCGTGGGAAAGGAAATTATTACGAACCCAATGAATGGGATTTGGAGAACGATTAAGTCAACACCTGACCGTCAGTCAGTATAAAAGAGAACCTTTTTGATAAATCCTCGGTAGTCAGGTAAGGTTTTTTTGTATGATTATAATTTATAATGGCAGTATGACAAAAGGTTCTCAGCGATGCTGAACAAGATATTTTTTCTATTCGTACACCTGTTAACCTTTATGAAAGGCGCGCATTGGAAAGCGATTCCAATCGATGTGTGATTATCTCGATTTCATTTCTACTTGTAGAAAAGTGTCTAGGTATGTCATGTGTATATTTAAACAGATAACATTAACGTAGGAAATGAAAGCTGAAAAATGTATTTTCTTTTTGAATTTAATTTGAATTACGGCACGACACTCCCTATGTAATCTATTAAAGGGCGTTGCACCCTCCCTATGAGATGTCAGGTGGACACGCTACGTCACTCATTAGTATTCTCCCCTAGCTGATGTTTCGATTTGATACGCATGTACTTTCATTGCATTTTATTATACCTGCTTTAACATTTAAAAATTTTAACATCACCTTTTACATTATATTATAATTGCCCCAAGTGAAAAGGTTAAAACTAACAAGCTGAAATACAAGTATGTTAATAAAATTGATATTAACAAATATTTATTAGAATCAACAAACAAGAAAATTTTACTATGGAAGGTATATTATTATTTTCTTATTTATAAATTCCGTATAGAATGTACGGTATGTTAGTTACCTAAACCTATTAATAATTAAAATATAAAAACTCACCTCCTCTAAAATTGGACAACTTTTATAGCGGGACTTTTTGATCGCCAATTCCCACCATGGCACTGGCGGTTTTGATCGCAGAATTGTTTGGCATCCAACTTTTGGATCTTGCGATTCATACAGAGTTCCTAACGTCCTGGATAATGGTCGCGAAGGTGATTGTTCTGCATCTTCTTCTGCTGGTATTCCAGTTATACATTCACAGCATTTATGAGGTCGTCTCTGTGGTCTAAAGTCAGCACTGAAGGAATGCCTATAGTTAAGTCGTTTCGAAAACCCGTTTTCGCTTACAGATCTCTTGAAACTGTTTCTACTACTTTGCAAAGGCATTCTAGGTATCTGTTGCACTTCACTGAGAATAGTAGGCTCACTATTTAAGTTTGCATGCTCCTCAGTAAGCGGTGTATTGGGTTCAGAGTGATATCCTATTCTATTGCGTTGCAAGCTTCCGTACATTGGATTATCTTTCATATTAGGGGTTTTAAGGTCTATAAATTTTGGCCTCCTTAAGTTTAGAGTAGCATATTTCTGTGGAGATCTATGAAATTTTGATTTGTTTGGTAAATCCTTTAACACATCTTCTGTGTCTGTTGACGGTATTGTGGAATTGTCGCTGTAGCTTGAAATAGGCCTGTCGTTATCGGTGAAGTATGAGGAGGATTCCGAGCAATTATCTCGATCGCTGTGGCTCCTTCTACAGTCGATTGAGGAACCAGTAAAGTCCGTGCGTACGGAATGCAGCTCGCCGCCATCCTGGTTGGCTACGTGCTGCTCATACGGCTGGCGCTCGCCGTTACTTAAGTTCGAGAATCCAATTTTTTCGCTGCTACTAGCGTCCTGCTCCGTCGATAGCTCCAAGCTTTTTAATCGTCTTCGCGGCTTTGTGTCTATAGAATCGTAATGACTTTCTTGTTTGCCGTTTAAACATTTCACTGGAGAATTGCTTTTCGAATGCGGTGGACTTACTTTGGCATAAATGGGTTCTGTAAAGCTGAGTCGTGATGGTTTATCAACAAACGTATTGCTTGCTGATCCATTGTTTACGTATTGAACTCCACAGCTGCTATCTAAGAAATTATTTTTAGGTGTCCTGTTTAACGTGAAATACTCGGAGTGTCTTTGAGGTAGATTGATGCTTTGATTTGGTTCAACTAGATTTCTTATCTTAATCCTGCTTCTAGGCGCTCTGATAGTGGCAAATCCATCATGAATAGGCGAGCCATGATACGTCGGCGATGTGGTCACTGCCATCTCGGGTTTAGTTCTCATGTTTCTATACCGAACATTTTAATTGTGTTCATGTTTTTATAAAACGTTCGTCTTTTTTACTCATACTTTAACAACACAGGCTGAGATGATATATTTGTAAGTAAATTGTACTACACTTCTTCCGTCTTATTACCTGGAAAGCGCGAAATTGCAAAATACACGTCTAACTGGCATCTATCGAGTCTTGGTACTTTCATAGCTGTAATGTATGTAATCGAAATCATTGGCGAAGGAAAACTTGAAAGGGTTAACTGTATAGCGTCTGAAAAGTTTTCAATGATTAAGTTGTTCAATGATTAATAGTTGCTATATATAAATATTTCAGAGTATTTCTGACATAATACAACCTATCTGAAACACTTGACCCGTAAAGAAACCGAAATGAATATGAATGAGTTTTATTTTTGGTAATCCATTAAAGTGCTTCAACGTCCGGCTCAATAAAATCCTTGTAGATATCCACTCAACAAAGCATGCTATGCTAATGTAGAATATTAAAACTACGAGTAGAGCAGGGTCTGCTGCCAGTTATGAACCTATGATACCGTAATTATAAGACTGGTGGAACTAGCAAAACCGTTGTGCAATTCGGTATTTACGATTTCTGTTCATGTTGGACTACGCACTTATCAGTCATAAAGTCAAGATGCCTTTTATGATATCTATCAACTTTCTAACTCAGAAATAGTACACACTCGTATACTCTCGTGCACTTGATAAGATTATGATACAGCCAACGAGAAAAATATCGATCGTGTTCTTATATTGATATAAAATATTTATGAATTCATCTATATAAAAGTTATCAGGTTATTCTCATTTCTTTCACGACAAATACGAGTTCCTATGTATGTTTGTATGGGGAAATTAGGTATAACTTTTCTCGCTAGGTTATAGAAGAAAGTTAAACAGTAACACATACCTATCTAAATTATTTTTAATCGGTATTCCAGTTCTTCTGCTCTTGTAAAACAATAGTGCAAAGTGAATGTTATTATGAAAAGAGCTAGTCGTCACTGTTTCGCTATATCTCACGCGCAAATCAGTGACTAATAAAATAGATATTTCACACGAGTTCCACACAATAATATGCACCAATATTCATAATTTGCCGAGTAAAATAATTATAATGAACATCTATTATAATACACTAGATTCAATGAACTTGAACCTGGATGTGAAATATTTCTATATTAACGACAGTGTTGTGTAGTGATTTATAGGCGATGAGTTAGATCATAAAAGCCAGAGTTACGAGTGCTGCATTATTCATCTGCATCACAACACAATAGCGTAAGCGACTACCTATATACGGACTAATGCTTACACATACTAAGCAGACGTGGTCAACAACCATAGCTAGCCAGTAATTAGTAACAATAAATCATACATTTTAGGGCTCCTTAGTCGTAAACCATAAAAATAACCTGTACGCAAGTCATTTGTTTCCCGATTTTCCTTTCATGAACCATAATGGAGTGAGAAATGGTCATATCGCATTTTTTTGTGTTTATAAAACAAAAATAATCTGTTTAAAGAATTTTATTGAAAATTATTGTTTATTGTGTTGAGAAAGTATATTTTTATTGGCATTTGCATTTATGGATAAAATAACCAACCAAGTAATTTACACTTTCGCAGAGCATTAAAACTGAAAATAACTGATAAGTGTTACAGCGTCCGCGATTTGAGAAATATAATACAATATTTACAATAAAATTTAAGTATTTTTAACATAAAATGTTCTACGTTTTAAACAATTTTACCCACCCTTTCAAATTATTAAGAAACTGCTTGTCAAGTAACAAAAAAGGTCGTTCGGTTCTGGTTTTACGCTACTTGTATAAGCCTTGTTCAAATAAATAATGACAGGTCATGTCGTTATACGGGTTAAGTCATAAAATTATGTAGGGGGCGATCGCGGGCGCCGATCGAACAAGCAAACGTCTCAGACGGAGGGGAGCACCGGGAACCGTGCCTGCAGCTTTGCAACGACCAATGGTTTTTTTTGAAGTTCTCAAAGTTCAACTTTTTTGCCTCTCCAAAGATTGTCGAGATAGTTGAGATCTAAAGCAGTTTTGTTGTTTGTATACGTGTTTATATTATTTTTTTAACACATATGAAGATATGCATAATTATCAACCTACCTATACCTTCCATTAAATTACAAAATACAATAAAATTATCACTCATAACGTTATGAGCATAATTAGTCGATCTAAAAATATTTATGAAAGTCATCGGCACAATGGACATGCTAATCCTTTCTTTATCAAAATTTTGAGAATCGTTGCCAGGTACACCGGCGAGAAGGACAGCATAATGTTTATATGTGTTTCTCTTTTCCACTAATGCAGTGCACGTCTTTCGTGCGCGTATCAACGACCTGTTTGTTGTGGTGTGTAGCCTTTGCTTACTGCGGCCGTAGCACGCCGTAGTAACAGCGCTCAGCACAATACTTATTTTCATTTCATGGTCATTTCGTAACATTTCAATAACCCTGCCCCAGTGCTTGTTGACTGACGTTTGTAAATAAACGTTGCCATGCAACTGCATAACAATAGTCGTGATTGTAGCATTTTTCTACTGATAACGGTACCTTCAACCCGCTTCGATTTAGCATAGGTAGCAAAAACCGTCAATATCTATTCATGTGTGACACCTTTTGTCACAAGAGCATTATCCTCTATTGGTGTTTCTGTTAAGTAGGTAATGACTGTTTATGGGATTTGTACCTACCTATTTAGAGTAAACACTAGCAACTAACAATACTTAAATCATTCCAACATAACAGTGTCGTACGCTTATAATTTTTTAAAACTCAGCAATAATAATTTCTACTTTCCCTTCCACACCATACAGATACAGTAGATAGTTACTACGAAGGTACGAAAACACGTGTGGCAATGAGATCGTGGCCCTAACGGTTCATACAGCGAGTCTCATTGGCGCCCCGGCAGAATATGAGAATCGATTGTTTAGAAAAGCAATAATACTCCTATCATGATTATTAACAGTAGGAACTGGATACCCGTGAATGCATCTCAAGAAAACATTGATGGGATGACTTCAACAAGTTTTGTGAAAACGTACAGTTATCGCGAGTTTTTTCATGTCAGTACTTACATATTTTATATATGTAAACTGTAAAATAATTAATAATATAATTTTCCTAAAATTTTCTTAAATACCATATACAAACATAATTATACAAATCGTCCTGATTTGTGTTAGCAATAAAAGCTAAGCAAGCTACTATTTGCTACTGCTACTGTTTACTCAATCTCGGATGCCAAGTAAATATCTACCTATCAAAACAAAGCGGTAAGTAGGTACCTAATCTAATTTTGTCTGAAACATTATTGTAGTTACTTATTTAGTAATAATAACCGTTCCTCTCGGGTCAGCTCACAGGTTGTTACGTAACATAACCAACTAGTAATTTAGAGCAATTTCATGTACAAAACTACATTTTTAAACCGGAGCAACCAGACTATTCGTTGTAAGCGAGTAATTTTTTCTAATGTTCAAAATATAAGAGCATTATCTCCTACACTGACACTACTCGCAATCGTAAGATAACCTCAGGCGATGTAGTAAATACATTAATATTGAAAACTAAGGAAGTACCTTCACATATAAAATGACATTTGAACATAATAAAAACGTTACATAGAAAGTATCTTGAACAGGTTTTTGTGGAAACTTTGTGTAAAAATCCGGTCTTATGTAACAATAATCGACGAACAGGTACTAATAGTGTGAACGTTAAAGTTTTGCTATTGGAAGAATACAAATAAAATTGTTTTGCATAATCTAAAAAACCTTTAAAAGGTTATATTCCAACCGCGTAAGCTCAATAGACATTAACATTTATACCATAAATCTCAGAGCAAATCACGCGCAAAAAGGACAATAGTGTTAATAGTGATGATCTCAACGGACTCGAGTAAGTCTTGTAATCATTATGCCAGACTTGACCTCTAAACACGTTAGTCTACGTAATTCCCTCAGATAATGAGGAAAATATTGTTGTCTTCGATTAGAATTAAATTACCTATACGAAGGTACTTGTATTATATAACGATTTACTAATTAAGTACTGACGGACTAGGAAGTAAGTAATCATATCAAATTTTGTAAGTCATAAAAACATTTCACAAACGTCCGTACCTATTCGGAATGATGGAATGTTAAAGCAACAGTTTGAAGGCTCAATACTTCCCCATCTGTCGTGCACATGGCTCAGTAGCAAGCCGTTATAAGAGCATACTTGATGGGAAGACATTCGATATCTACCTACAAGAATGGAATGAACATCGACATCATGCAGTCATCTGTAAGCTTTTTTAATTAGGCTCTTAAAACGCGGTCAAGGAACTTAAATAAGCCGACACGGCAATCTATCATTGTAAAGTATGCACCCAGTCAGTAAAGTAGGTTGTGACAACGCAAAAACTATGACAACGTAAGAAAAGGTTCAAAAATTAGCTGTTTTATCACAGAAGACAAGTTGAGAAAATTATACTGAAACGTTGACTGTTTTATTGTAATGTGGTAGGAATCCGAAATTCCATTGACAAGTTTAGATCTTATTATCATAAACATGTGATTTAAAAACAACAACGGCTTAATTTCCAGATAAAAATTCATTAAATTAAATCTCACCTTATATTACCTACCATACGATATAAGTATATAGGTACCTACTTGATCAGCAGTAAAAAACCTACCTACAGGACGCATGGTTGCTAACCACGACAATAAGTAGCTAGGTAGGGGCCTACGTAATACAAGAGCAAATTTCACAGACGACGGCCATAACAAGCAAATATACTGCGTGGGTTGGGCGCATTGTTTGCCTCTCCTGTAAGCCTACATACGTAGGTACGTATACTACACTTGGTACCGCAGCACTGGATTTTAAGGGCGCCAGCATGACCTCCGACCTCCATTCTCAGCTATTGTCATGCTAATGATAACTACAGTTATTAATCAAGTGTGACGGGAATCCGACAAAAACGATGAAGCGAAATCGATTACAATGTAGAAAGCAACTGTGCATTGTCATTATTGTTAGGTGAATCAAACACGTTATCATATTTTACATTATTGTCTACTGATAACCAAACTACTGTCATTAAGGTAAGCACAAAAAGGGTCAGTCTAACAGTTGACTCATGGTTACCGGTCATTCGTTGACAATGTTATCTCCATATTTTTGTCGAGACAAGCAGACCACCTAGTTGCGATAAACGTTTCTCAAGCAGAAATAATGTTTACATTATACCGTCGTTTAAGCAAAAAGATGTTTACAGTTTAAGTGTAACTTGAGCTTGAGCCTGGCTAATCCACTTTCGTGTAGACTGGTGTTACGGGTACTTCCTGACTAGATACGGTACAATCCTGTCTTGTAGAGCTTCCTTCCGCGCTCGCTACTGAACTCTACACACAGGATAACGGATAAACCACTTAGGGAAGTAGCTGAGCGTGTTGCTATAATGACATTTTGTTACGAGCTAACAAAAACCTGTTTTACTAACGTCTAGAAAAATACGTTATTTTTTACTAGTCAAGGATGATTGAAGATCTTGTGTAAGTCACACTATAAGTAGGTATTATTTTTTGGAAGATTGTAGCAGTCTTCCTGTCAAGGTCGGCGGCCGTTGGTGGTGACGCAACTGTCGCTGAACGGGTTTTGTATTAACGAACGTAATTCATTGATAAAAATCCCTGTCGAGGTGAAATAATGATCGAAGCCTTCAAACCAGTCATAACATATTGAAATATGCAAAGCATTACTCACGGAGGGTAAAGTTATATAAACCTCAATTCATTCAAGATTATGGATCCCTAGATTGATTAAGATTCATATATTTATGGGATGACTTAATGATAAGTGTTGAAGACGACTACGCCTATAATAAGCTGATATAGCAGTATATTACAATTAGCTGGTAATAAGTGAGATTTTTGTCAAATGGTACAGGTAACTAAGTATAAGTATTTGAGATAAATAATATTTTACGGTATTCAGAACAAGTTTCGATTATCTCTAAATGGTCGAAAGATATTGCGCAGTCCGTCGAGCGACATTACAACAGCACGTTAGAAACGCTCAATAAATACACAACTCATGACAATGTAGTAGCAATTAAGAACAAATAGGGTACATTCGGTTTGCAAATTGACAGTTTCATTTCATTACTGTAGTACCTAATTACTTCTAAAGAATGTGTTACGTTTGTAGAACCTAATAAAAGCCTGGTAGACATTATTGCTGCGATTTAATTACGATTACTACAAACTAATTAAAATTATATAAATTCTCAATGTACAAAGAATCTAACACCTATAATAAGATAGTAATGTGTTGATTTAAGCAATCGAAACAAACAGGAACGAATGCGTGATAAAATGCTATTGGCACCAAATGTTACGTGTCGAAAACACATAAACACTGCATTTCAAAAGGATATAGGGTATACATGACCGGTCTAAAAAACACGATTTCTTTCCAGTTCCTGTGGCCTGCGATTAACTAAGTCCATTTTGAACCATTGCGGACGATATTAATTAAATAGCAGTCAATTACATTTTTATAGCATGTTCCTTCCTGTGAACGATAACTTGTAAGAATTTGATTTGTATTTCCGATGTAATTTCTTGACAGGTTGGTGTTACAGCTGATTTCGTACTTTCAATCTTAGTCTGCATTGATTAATAGTTTGTAATGCCTAGCTTTATTAGGCAACTTTCTTCACTTTTTGTATTGCAAGTCTTTATTTTAGCAACACTAACCGTGTCTAAAATTGTAGCTGAAAAAGCAGACACCTGAAGGCAAGTTCAAGTTATTTTACGTACATTTTACGAGTTCGTTGTCTTTGTTCTATAAACACTATTTTCAGTTACGATGCGCCCAAATTGTGTATAACATAAAATTATATGTTAACATAGATGCTCGTAAAAAGAACATAATATGCAACTACTGGCAAAAGATCACCAGTTTAGAATATTATGCTAAATACCATTTCCTTATTATAACCATCAAAGGAGAAGAAAGTGAAAGAATTAAATAACAATTTGTTTAGTAATAAATACGAAGGTTATTTACTAGGCCATTTAGCTTATTGAACAAATAAATAATGTAGGGGCACTATCAAGAGATCCCTGGCCAGTCTCCATACGAATTAACCTCAATTGACAGTGTCGAGGAGGCGCTTCGCTGATTGAAGACAGCGAACTGTAACCAGCAGTGAGTGCCGCTTTCTGTATTCGATATTTGAATAAATCATTCTGTATTTGCGAGCTAAAACCGTCCTGTCCTTGCCTTTAAATGAAGAAATAAACAAGAAATTGTATTAGTATATTATTTCGCGTCGCTTCTTTCAGTTACATATAACTAAATATAGATAAGATAAAGCCGGCAGTTTTGAGTAGATATTTTGATTATTTTATCAATCGTAATCAATGAATAATGATACGAGTTTTCTTTATATAAAAAATAATGAAAAAGTTGAATACAGAAACAATGAACTCCTTGGCGTGAAATTCTTCCGTAAGATCAAAAAATGTTATCTTCATACTCAAGAAACCTAACCTGCTACTAAACAATTAGAAGTGTTTTCCTTTGAAAATATCGTGTCAGTCTTGGAAGTAGAACATAGTCGTTATCAGTTACCATATAGTTTGATATGGTAAGTGGAACAAAGTAAAAGAGGTAGAAATGTTTGCATAGATTAGTTTAGATTACATAGGGATGCTGCAAGCGATAGCCACGGAGTTGCGTAAATAGGACGAGAAGCGTTGTCCTGCGGTGACATATGTGCCTCAGGGCCGGAGGCCCACCGCAGCTAACGTGTAATATACCACATTGATTTATTGTAACCATAAAAACTTTAAGAACAAACAGGAATAACAATATAAGTTTAAAAGCCTCCCATATACAGAACAAAGACCGTCGCTTGCGTGCTGCCAATAAAGTAATAATTTATAGTATTTAATGTATTTGTACTTAAACTTTTGTTGTAGGTCTGAGTGTATGACACAAGCATGATAAAGTTTTATCTATGTCAGATTAGAATAAGAGTCATTGCTCAATATTAGGACTTTGTTAAATTTTGTGCAGTTATGTGTATTCTATTTGTTAACTGGATTTTTGTCATGAGCGATAATAAATATTTGGACAGGGCAGGCTTAGGCCGTAAATTCAGAAACAGACTCAAGGGTTCCATATAAATTTTATCAAGAAAACAAAACTTTTATGTTTGTTTTAATTTCGTACGTAAAAGTGCATTCAACGCTGCACTAAAACTGCATGATATAATATCCCCGTAAAACACATCAAACGAGAGGGAATCAAACGTTTGACCCCAAATAGAACCAGATCGTCTATAAACAGTTTCGGTTCGCGTTTGATGTTAGCTTTTATCGTTAGTCGAGACATACGCAACTCTTTCCAATTGACAAGTATGAGACTTGGCCATCAATACACACTTTATGAATATTTCTTGAGAAACATAACGATACCATGTTGGCTGGGCTCTAATAATACTATTTCTTGTGACTTGTAAATCTTGTTTAACGTTGCTGTAGTTAAAATTAGTAGCCAACTAAACAATTCATTTCATGCTCAAACATTAAAGTAAAGCTTTAGTTGTTACTTTGTGGGTACTAGCCAAGGACAAGTATAATAGTGGACGTAAACAAAATCATCAAAGGGATATTGTTCTCGAGAAGCAGGATCTTTCAATAGGGGCTTTCTTACTGATGTAGTGTAAAAAAAACCGGCCAAGTGCGAGTCGGACTCGTGCACGAAGGGTTCCGTAAATTACAGTTAAATCAACCTATCTCAAAAACTATAAGAGATACTTTGATCAAACCAAAAATCGTTGAAAGAGTTAATTAGCATGCATCACCTCTATTTTTTTTAGAATTTTATACCCCGTAGTTATAAAAATAGAGGGGGGGGGACATACTTTTTACGACTTTGAGAGCTGATATCTCAAAAACCGTTCACTTTAAGAAAAATGTTTTTTAGAAAACTTTATATCATTTTAAAAGACCTTTCCATTGATACCCCACACGGGTATGTACATCGAAAAAAAAAATTTCATCCCTCAGTTACATGTATGGGGGGCCCCACCCCCAATTCTTTTTTTTACTATTTAGTGTCATATTTTTGTAGCGGTTCATACAACACATATTCCCATCAAATTTCATCACTGTAGTACTTATAGTTTCCGAGTAAATCGGCTGTGACAGACGGACAGACGGACAGACGGACAGACGGACATGACGAAACTATAAGGGTTCCGTTTTTGCCATTTTGGCTACGGAACCCTAAAAAGGGACGGAGTTACCTGCTCCCAACAAGACTCATGGTTTAGTGAAAAAGTTAAACTTAACCAAGTGTTTTGCTAAATATCGAAGTTTTAATATATTATCGTAATGTATTTTTGTAAATATCATGTAAATGTTTGTGTAGATTAGTAGACATATATTACCTAACCATAGACAGAAGTGAAAACCGCCAATGATTTTCATTACAACTCCGATTGCTGATTGTTTGGTAAATGACTATCATTACTATAATGACAAATCAAATAAAAAACCATCAAATATGGATAAGTAACTGATTCATATGTAGGACCCGGATGTCTTGTTAAAAAACAACAAACTATAATCAAATGTGTTCTGCTCATATGGAGTTCAAAAGATGACTGAAAGTACAACGCTCCAGTATATTTAAGTACCAAGACTCATAGAAAATGCACTGAAACTCTTCAAACATTTAGCACAATTCACTCACATTACACTAGTTCACAACATAAAGCAACAGTTTGTTTATAAGGTCCGTAGTAAAACCAACGTGCATATAAGCGTGGAGCCGACACGCGCGCGACCGCACTCAAACGAGGCTCCGTCTACACTGGCTTGACTGATGGTACCGTGTTTGTGACCGACTGCATTGAATTTAACTGAGTCACGGAACCCAAGGAACCCGGATCACTGATCAAACCAGTAACACACGGTCTATTGATTACAGACAGGATGGGGACGAGGGATATTTTATTTAGGGTGTGGAGAAACAACCACGATAGTGTTAAATGCTGCATCGATTGTGTTGAGACAGCAATAGGGGAATCAAGTTTTGGACATAATTCCCACATTAATGTAAAGTTGCAGAATTTCGTTGAATATTTCCGCAATCATGTTGTTCACAATCAATCCAAGTTTTTTATACAAATTGAATTAAGATAAGGAAATAAAAAGATAGAGCAGGCGGGTCGCACACATTATCTACAATACGCGGGGCACTTGTTGCGCAAGTGCGGCAGGCACTTCTGAGGATTTATGGGCCACGGGCTTGAGTTACACTTGATAACGTCTCTGCGCACGCGGCGACTACGACACAAACATGTTTAAATTTAACAAAAGCAAACATATGACAATACTGCGCTCTAATCTAGATGATACCTACATATAAATACACTGACTGAAAAAGATGGGCAGAAATTAACACGTAAGTAGGTAATCAATAATGTAAAATTATTACGAAGCTTCCAACGCGTGAAGTTAAGCTCAGAAAAATAGGATATGTAACGTAAACTTTAAAATACTCAAGCAGCACTCCGAAACCAAAAAAAAAATTAATTTCAGAAATGAAAGAAACAGGAACAAAGACTTAAGCAGGATTCCACCGTATCACTTTAAGTAACCCGTGTTCTTTCTGTTAGCTTTATGTTCATCAAAATTTCTTAAACTATTTTGACTGGTTAAATGCTCATGGGATTTTCCAACTCGAATGGATATAACTGCAGTACATGAAGTGTATAATCCTCCTGTATATGACGAGTTGGTAATGCACAGCGAATAACGATGTTCTTTGACTATAATGGCTACGTGCCAATAAATATGTAAGTACACAGCTACTGTTGGTCACGCCCAGCCACGATTAATATTCCGATTTAATTATTCCTAAACATCTAATAAAATACATTTTCATAGTGACGAAAATAAACGACGTTCGTTGACAATGGATATGTTAATCGAAAGTTATTAGGCACTTAATTATTAACATAATTACATAAGTAAAGTTGGCAGCAAAACGAATACACAGAACATTTGTACCAAGTGTGTTTCTATGCTATTTCAATGTTATGATATCGATATGTTAAATGATCTGTTTTTCTCATAACAATTAGAGCGTGTATTACTTGCGTTAATGAACATAATAGACCTAGTAAAATAAAAATACAAGCCTATACATGCTGTTCAGTGAATGAGAAAATATTGTTGGCATCTCTTGAACTGTGAATTGCGATACATGAAGGCAAGGCAAGAACGATCTATACATCAAATTAAATCGCCATTGAATACAATTGGGATCTCGAGTGTTACCGTCTACATTGTCGTGCTTTTGACTCTAATATAAAACGATCGAGATAAAGAATCTCATTGCTCAACTCTAGAGTGTGGTAATTAATGTCAATAGCAATGACATTAACGCTGCTGGGATACTGAAATAGGCACTGTAGGAAATAACGTTCTCAATTACAAATGACACTTTCATGACGTTAAGTTTTTATTGTGTAGGTAATTCAAAGTCAATGATATGGCATTGAGCCGCGACATCATCCACTGTAGCCAAGTCTCGTGCGACACAATTGGTACAAAACTACACAATGGCGACACAAGAACATTGGTGGCTTTCGTGTTGAATTATGCATGTCGGCGATGCTTTAGTGACCAGTAAATTAGAAACGTAAGAAATCACTCATTGAAAAGTCCAGTTTTTCTTTGTCCAGACGAATTAACAGATGTAGGAACATTAATGCGACTCTGGCCGATAACCGTTATATGTCTGAACCTCGAGCAAATAAAATTCATTAATTCGTCTGGCTTTCGCTAAATAAGTGTGGTAATATCGAGATTTATTTTGAAGAATCAATCAATCACAAAATTTAAATCGAAAACGTATTGTTGTGGGTTCTCATTAAATATATTTTATGATAATCGGCCAAACAGGATGTAATTAAAAATGTATGTATTTCCATCGCACGAGTAAATTGCCAAAGCCAACAGTTTTATGCTCGTAATAAATTCATCAATAAAAAATATATTAATTATGATTCAGGTTCGTACAACACTCAAATAAAAAAAAATCTATACGTCATGAAGTATTAACAATAAGTTTATTTATTAACATTGGTTGTATTAACCTAATGTAACCTACTCTCTAAAGTCGAGTAACTAGTTAATAAAGTAATAGGGTGCAAGAAGCTAATTGATATGTCAATTACATTCCTATCATCGTCAAGATTATTACTATGACAGCTTTATAGATAAGCTTACTGATAAACATGTCATGCTAATGAGTGCACTTCTTAATATTTGAAATATGTGTAACGAGAGAATTTCAAGCATAATTATAATTATAGTAATACTACACTATTACAACATGGATAAGTAATTATACAGAACGACACTATGTACAACAACCAAAGTGAGACCCTATAAGCCAGTAGAATAACCAGACTATCACCAAATTAGGTAGGTTAGAACCTAGTAGAATAACCAGCCTTAAAAAATGTAGCACAATAATCGCCAGTTGCACCTATAAAACAGACTTTACAGATTTATCCGGACTACATCGTCAGCACCAAGTTCAAAGTTGTCACTCGCCATATTCGTTCGCATGTATAGGTGGTTTGTCATGGGCGATCATGATGTGAAAGAAAAGCGATTATTTCAACAGAAACTCTGTACTTTTGACTTGAAAGTTTGGTTTCATAATTTTTCTTGAGATCTGCAGTATTTTCTGGCACATTGTTAGAGAAGGGGAGGCATTTGTTTATTTTTACTTGGATTAATCTATAATAGACGTGTAACCTACTCGCGTTTGACTTGAACATCGTATGTTACAGCAGATAGCGGCAGTGGCAGTTGGCATTTGGCATACATTCTTAGCGCCCGATATGGGAGGAAACGGTCGAACGGGCGTCTCACGGCCGCACGGACCTCTGATATTATTTACTGACCCCTAACTTGTGACATTCCATCTCAACTTTCTTAAAATGGTTCATAAAGGGCTGAGATAACCGATGGGTTATCGGTATCGATATCCAAATGTTACGCTCTGACAAGAATAGACATAAACCGTCTTACCACAAAAACTTTTTAACGTCAGTTTAAGACTTGTCTAAAAAAATGTCAAATTATTACGTTGACATATGGTTCATTTTGGAGCCACATTTTTTTTAGACAAGTGTAAAACAGTGGTTAAAGTTTTTGTAGTAAGGCCAAAAAAGTCTTGGTTGGTAAATAGCAATGTTTAACCCCGGGTAATAAGACCATGAAGTGAAAGTACGAATGAGAACTTGGGGAGATCTGGAGTCAACCGCAGTGTTATGAAATATGATGACCACAAAATTGGATCGGTGTGAATTACGTTGTGACTACATAAACAAGTTGGGCAGCTAAGCATCAGTGAGCATGTCATCACTGAGATAGCTTTACAAGGTGCCGAGTAGTCATTATTTTGTCTACGATGATAATATCGTGTTTCAATGGTGTAGGTGTGGTAGCAAACTCAATGTGACAGCCTATTTATTAGAAGTAATTCAAAGAATAGTTACAAAACAATCTCAGGTTACGGTTACCGATAGTGGGTTGCTTTCACGATCAAAACAACAGAGTGAAGAAAGAATGTAAATGAGAAACTCACTTATACCTTGAATATATTATTATTACCCTACAAATACATAATATATGAGCGTCGATTAAAGTTTATGGTCATAACTGCATTTTAATGAATTATTGAGAGAACACACACGACGATATGACTATACTGTGCATAATTAATTAAACAATTAACTGCATTCAATATCTTGGTTATTTTCTGATGTTTAACGCAATTAAGCAAAGCATCAAAATTATATAAAAACACGAAAATGTATATAATTACTTACATTGGTTGTAAGCTGCGTCGTCAGGGTGTGTACTTTCTCTTTGGCGTCTGCTAGTTCCCTCCTCAATTTTCGGACCTAAAGAAAGAAATAATATGTGAATCATAACTTAGTAACAAACAGATGTCATCCACTAGTTATTATAATCTACGATTCTGCTTCTATTTTAGGAAATGTAACCTGGTTGAAGTAAAAAATGCAAGATTTCTCAGTTTACAGAATTTATGAGCTTTCCCGTTTCTCTCTTAGCTTTAATTTTAATCTAAAAATTAGCAGCTATTAAGTAGTGCGTAGTACTTTGCAAGATGAAGTCCAATAAAATTATATTTATATTTACCTCATGCGCCTGCCTCTCTTCCGAGCCCGCGCCAGCAGCCAGTGATGATGCCGTTGACACCAGGGAAGCGGTTGAACCGTGCACTAATGACAAAACATATGGCTGAATTTATACGAAATCATAATAATTACGACATTTTAAATATTGTTTACAAAGTCAGGGTTTTGTGGACGATCTTTTCAATATCCCTCATAGTTTTGAACTTAGATAGGTTCCTACACACTTTTTAGATTTTTATTGTGATGCAATGCTATAGGAACCCATTTTATTATGATTTATTTATTTAAAATCAAAACGAATTGAATAGTATAGAATTTATTTTGAAAACTTGCTTATTATGATTTCTCAAATCTCAGAGCAAGAGATATTAAGTGCTACCAATATCAGAGTTTCTCATCGTATCTGCGGCGCAATAATCCCAAACATTACCGTAAATAAATGTTTTATGTTAAACTGTCTCCGATGCAAGCCACATGTTTGCGGTTGCGACATTATGCCGCGGACATCTGCTTCGAATAAATGATAGCAATGACCGGACGATACCAAACTACCCGTTATATGGAACAGCCTAATTAAAGTAAGTATTAGAGTAAAAAGAACTCATTACGTAATTGTGTGCTTCGTATGTTTTATAAATAGAAACAATTAGATTTCATGTATATTTCTTTGCTATACATTTATGAGAATGGGAAGTATCTCAATTTAGGTAATTATATATACCTACCTATCATTAAATTGAGCTCACCTAGCTAAATGTAAACCTCTCCCCTTTTTATTTACAAAGAGCCACAATAAAGTGCTGGTCATTAGCATCCTCACTTTCACTACTTTTAAAAATAGAACTACACTATTGTCACTACCAAATAATTTAAATAAATTAATGTTACTTGGAGTTAAAAATAAATAAGTAACAGTTTTGATGAATTATATTAACCCATATACAGTGTCTTTACTTACCATCATCATTTTTCTTAGGATAATGATGTGAATGTCTAGGCGTGTGCATCACATTGCCGGGCTGGTGCGTCGGACTCAGCGCTGATCTCGGAGACGGCGACGGGGGCTCCGATACGCCGTAGTTCAGACCTGCGTCACACAAACAACTATTGGTAAACACCTAAACACCCTTCAGCCAGAGAATTAGGTAATAAAATAATAGTAACCAAAGAAAGTTCTGCTTAATCTTTTTAGTGCCGACATAGTAAACTGCATGAAGTAGTCCACAAAAATCTTCTGAATTTTATTCCGAAACCAAAATTAGGTGTAGTAACGACGTATAGTAACAATCACAATGGCTTGAAAGAAAATGTTTACCGTATGATATCATTTTAGTACAAAGGTGTTAGCACTGTTTTTGTTATGATTTTGTATCGTTCATTGCAAGTAGAGATCGGTTTGTTTGTAGATGAGACAATACAACAGACTTGGACACTAATTGTAGTGTTTGCACTGATTAAGATTAATTATGCGAGAATGTATAGAACATGATACGCATTGGACGTCGCTCAAAGCCACGTGCAGTAGTGAATATGTAACCACATTCCAAGGCCCATCAATATTAAAAACAGTCAGGCAGCTGACATTTATGTGTTCCTCTGTTCATGTGATGAATGATGTAACAGACTCTAGGCTAGATGTAGTAAAATCGATAGAACACAACAATCAATAAAACCATTAGTCATGAGCTGTTTATGAAACAGATAGCACTTTATGGCATGTTTTGTTTAAGAACTAAGAACAGATAAAAGTGTTACCTTGTCCAGGTGGTCCATATTGCACGGGTAAACAATAATACGGCTCGTAATCACTCTCAGAGGATCTTTGCAGCATTGAGGGGTAAAGCTTCTCCGATTTAGTTGACCTGCAAAAACATTCGAATTTACTTTTGGAAAAAGATCAAAGTCTTCACAATCTACGATGAAGCACGTTTTGTGTGACATTGACTGGTAATTAGTGCTTTGAGCGAGGAATGAATGGAATGTAGATAAGATTACGTTTGTCAATTGACGAATGTATCCCAAGTTCATTAATGAATGTTTATGTTGGCCGAATTAATCACTAACAAATCATTCTGGGTACTAAATATAAACATGACACCTGTCTTTTTTTTTCTTTTTTTACAAAAATAAATTCCTTCAGGATATGGGTTCTCATTATCTTCAAATTTTACTTAATTTTCTGATCGTGTCTCAATCATTCCAAGCTTGTTACACATATCAATGCATCGTGAAAGCCCTCGGCGTAGCGCACAGTACAACATGGCACAGCTGTATACATACATATTTGCAGCAGTTTCAGACAAAAGCCCGTTGACACAGTTTTTATACGTATTTGCTTCCAAATTTCGATTTTACAAATGCTCAGTATGCTTGATAGATCAGATAAGTACTAGTATGATGTCAGATTGATATTAGGTACTAGCTCAATAGTTATTTTTAGTTTGACTTTTCAAAGTTAACTTTGCGTATGGTGTAAGTGAACGCTTAATCCTTCTCCGTGTGAGAGGAGGCCTGTGCCCAGCAGTGAGACGATTAAAAGGCTGATGATGATGACGTAAACAATTGAAGTCACTGCATGAAATAAATGCATAAATGTTGGTGCAAATTGCATAAATGAAGAACGTGTAACTTGTCAAGTATACTGTGTAGAAAATATTTTACACCCAAAAACGTGATTGACAAAATTTAAAAAAGAGTTATGAAAATGAGCATTTACAGTAGCGTAAATGAATTGTAAAATAGAATAACAGAAGCCGTGCCTTTGTCAAATCATGCAAATGTTTATTTTTTTAAATGAAGCGTGCCACTTTGAAGCCAAAACATGAACAAACTTCCAACCGAGTGGCATACCTTGGAAACGTCCTATCTCTGAGATAGCTAAAAATTTAACCAAGAGTCAAGACATTGTCATAATAACCACCTACCTTAGAATATAGATATAAGTAAACACAATACATAACAATACGAAACATAGTAAACAGTAGATAAGCATTAATGAGTATTTAGGACATACCATGTAAACATAAGCATGACAGTTAATGAGAAGGAAAGAGTAAAGCTGAATTATAGCATGTTATGTTAATTAATCAACCCATTTTCAATTGAATGTGTGGACTTATGATAACTGTATTTGAACAAGGAAATTAAGTAGGTCGTTATTGTTACTGTAAATACCACCACCAGTTAACAAATAAGTAAATATTGATAGATAATTGGACGAAATTCAAATCTCAAGGATTTGATTTATATGAATAGATCGTGTTATTTTTTTTATTCGTGATAGTAAATATGTTGAATTATGATTTATAACAAAATTACAAAGGCAAAACCCCATAGTGCATTGTTTTGTAATTTGTGTAAAAATGAATAGATATTTGGGGGACCCACCTAATGCTGTTGCTCCTGTTTAACCTGGAGCCCTGTGCGTCTCGGTGCATGATGAGCTTATTGTGTGTGAGTGAGCTGCGGTGGTGTGAGTTAGGGGAGGAGGTATGGTTGTGCGCCTGCGCCGAGTGCAGCGAAGTGAGCGACTCCATCGACTCGCCCTCGGACAGGCGACCACTCGCCGAATATGTGTTGCTGAAAAGGGGAAGAGTGATGACGGAACATAATGGCCAGCTGTACAAATCTCACACGGAATACTCCTCAATCCGTTTAAAACTACAATACCAACAGATAAATACGGAAAAAATAATATTTAAACAAAATAAATTGACGTATCCTACAACTGGCCATTGAAAATAGGGCTGAAAAAGCATGTGATTATGATAGAAGAGTTTTGCGTGTCATAAATAAGAATTTAAGAATTTTATAGAAACAAGGGGACGTCTTTGAATTATGAGATGTTGTATCATCATAATTCTTTGAATGACAATGTTTAGCCCAAGACCCATTGTACGACACATAAAAATATACAAAAATATATAATGACACACAAAATAAGCATACAAGAATGATGAAGGAAATGATAATGACACAAAAAGTAATAATTTAGTACACTTACTGTCACAACAACGTAAACATAACATACAGTTATAATTTAGCTGGTTACAAATCATCACTCATGTCAAAAAATAACACCCAACCACATTCAATGTAAGTATTTATTTACAATATTTACCTGTGTCTAAGCCAAGGTGCATACGGGATCCCGTAGTCTGACTTTACTTCAGAATACGTTTGAGTATCAGAGAGACTGCCGTCACTTATCTTAATGCCACCCCTAGGTGCGATCCTGGAAGCCGTTGCGTTAATTAACTGAGGTTAAACAATGGCTAGCGAGAACCACAAGATAGATATAGAAACCACTATAGAACAATTTACACAACATTTGAGAGTCTGCCTCTCCTAAACCGAGAACGATTTAACACTGGATCGAATTCCCACGATTTCAACTGATAAATTGATAAGGAACTATTTGCTTACTTGTCAATGTTACTCATGATGGTATCGCTCTCTTTTTACGAATTTATTATAAAAACACGGTCAAAAATTTAATGTATCGTCCGTACATGACGAAATTCTTCATCGCAATGGTATTTAGTCAATTATAATGCGGTGGGTACAGAGACGAATTAAGTCACAGTTCAATGAGACAATATGCCATCTTGTGCCCAAACAAGTTTCCTTTGATTCCTGAAGCAGTCAAATGAAAGTTATCTACACATTCCCGCATTATAAGTCAATCCTTGTTTGCATTTCCAATTTAAATATTTTGTACGTATTTTCATATCAGCGGAATGGATTATTGGAGCACATAGGTCAAATATTGATAACTTAACTAAATTACGTTTATCTATAATTTTTTCCCCGAAAAATATAAGGATGGAGAGAATTGTTTTGCACTTTATTTTTTATGAATTAATTGCCTTATCGAGTTTTTTTTTTTAACGTAAACGAGTAAATAATATACATTTTAATACATATGATTTAAGCCGTAGTGTCTATTCGATCAATTCTTCTCTGTAATTTTATAATTTCAAGATCATAGTCATCGTCTAGCTCGCAATAAACATCTGGAGTGAGAGATAGAGATATATTCATCTCATTCTTACTAATGTCTGATACCACAGTATATTAGTTAAACTGTTTAATTGCTGATGTCAACGAAACAATAAATTGTCTTATAACAACTGTTGGTTTGTTTGGCTTTAACATCAGCTGTGAGATTATTTCTGGCTTTGGATTAATGTTGGAGTACTTTTACCCAATGTTTCATAAAGAAAATGGGATTAATATTCAATATTTAGAAGATAGGCATTATTAACGTCCATTGTGTAGGCTCGTCTACCCATATGTATCTCGACTATGTAAGTATTTATTATTATTCCAAACAGTTATTTTTGAATGCGTAAACACGACGCAACTCGCCTGTTAGTCCATGCATTTTGTAAAGTTACAATCAGTAAAAAAAAACGCCATACATTGTGAGTTCCATATCACTCAAATATGCAATCGGACACATAATTTTATTTTCAATGGTTAATCGTCATAAAAGTACTATAATTACCTGTGATGATGGAACAGTGCAGCGAACTCGTGCGTGCCAGGCTTGGGCAAGGACTGTGAGCCCAGTAGTCTCTCCCGCACCGACGCCGAAAGTTGCGCGGCAGCTGTGCCACCCAAAGAAAATGATTTCGGACCGATTCCATTTTCTGCGTAGATGTGAAAATGATAATGAATGAACATGCAAAATATAAATAAAATCTTGTTATTATTTTTTGATAAGAAGCATGGAAAACGTGATGAAAAAGCTTTGATAGAAATTAGTTTTTAGTAAACATGCAGCTTTCATGATAAACTTTTGTGTTAAACAAACAATCAGTTGTAAATTATTCGGGTGTAATTAATCAAATCGAAGATCGAAGATTACGTTAATAATAAAAATAATACATTTTTAAATGTAGTCAGAAAAAATATTAAACGTAAGGAGTAAGATATGTGTATAATGTATTAGACATGTATGAGTACTCAAAAGAAGCTGATAATGTGAAATAAATAATACAAATGATTAAAATCTTACTGTGAATTTGAAGATCTTGCGTACACGTTTGTGTACCACCCGAAACTTTGACTTTTGTTCTTGGCACTGCAGAAACTTGAGCTGTTCTTCCACCTACGAAATTGTAATTTTTATTTTAGAGCATATCTTTATTAAATTTTACAATAGTTAAAAGAAATAAATAAAAAAATATAAGTTACAAAAAGTTCTTCAACATTGTTCTTTTTCCCGCCGTTCGAATTTCAAATTTGGAGCATGCCAGTGTAATTTAATTTATTCAGCCAGGGATATTAGGCTGTATTTTGAATAATAAGACTTTTTTGTTAGAGTGTTGTATTATTCTTTTATTTTTATATTCTGTAGGTATTCGATTTTTATAGCACCTACGTTGATTATTTTTGAAATATGCTCGAGTGTTTAGAATGTTTAATGGTTTGCGAAATAAGACCGTTGTCTATTTACCATGCTGTGGTGGGCCATTAGATTGCGGCGCGGGTTGCTGGACACCATTCTGTCTCTTCACGTAGCCGAAGCTTTGTGGGACCTTCGCTTTGCCTGAAGAACAAGTGCTACCGTTGCCTCCGCTTGACACGCTAGATGGCCGGGATCCACCGCTGGGCGACTGGAGCTGTCAATACAATTTATTTATTAAAACATGTTGCTGTTAATGTTTTGGAAAGAAGGGCCTAGTATAGGAAAAAAAATCTAAAAGAAAAAAACTGAAACTGGTTTGAAAATGAAATGTCAGGGAAGTCATTTAAATAAAGACAGTTTATATTTTGCTGATCAAAGAAAACTTGAAATTGATTTTGTATTGTGTGATCTGCTTGATGCCTACTTACGTAGACTGTATATTTAGAATGAATGTTATAGGTACCTGGGATCCACCGCTTCTGGAAGGATGCTGCCCAGACGCATTTGGTGCAGCATACTGTAAACAAGACTGGGAGAAAACGCCTAAGGCTTTAAGTCCGCTATTTTACAAAATGTGCAAAAAACGATTAAATAAGGAAATAAAATAAATTGTAAATGTAGTTGAAATTGATTATACATTTTTAGCATGCATTTTTATTTTGATCACAAGTATACTTAGACTGCACATAATGAGCGTTGACTCTAATTTTGACAAAGAACAATACTATTTTGTATAGGTACTATAAGTAGATTGATATTGATTATAATTACAAAAGGGTGGACAGAGTGGACAGCTGTCTATTCCTCCGTACAAAGACGGCTATCAACTCTTTATTGGTAAAGCTTGCGCTATCTACTTATTATAACAATACTCATTATAACAATACACATTATTCCTTATTAGGACTGCAGTTAAAGTCAACGAGCTAAGTATATCCTACTAATGTTATGCAACTAACCAACGTAATTGGTTTGCTATTGGTAAACCAATGAGTCAGTTTCCAGGTGGTATAAATCGACTATATTTATGCCAGCATCTTTTCTACCAATATTGGGTCTTATGAATAGCATAGGTACCTAATTAAATTGGGATGAGGGCAGGAGGATGCAATGATCTGAATGGGAATAATGGGCACTTTGGGTCATTACTATATATGCGGTAGCTTGCTTTTCTTTATTTTTTAATCTAAATTTATTCAGGGACTTTTATCATAGATATGCCAGCCCCATGGTACCCATGGTTGCTTACTAAGTTTGGGTAATATTAGCCAGAATTTAAAAGACATGGAGAAGATATGTACATGTTTCTGTGAGAAAGAGAAGTCCTTCCTTCTTATATTGTATAGAGCAATTTATATTTACTTGTGGATGTGGCGCAATGCCGAGTTGCTGGGCTGCAGTAAGCTTCTCCCGTTTATGATGCTGCGGGGAATGATGACCAGCGCGCCTTTCGCCTTTTCGACCGTGCGACGGGCTCGGCGGCGCTGGCGCTGGCTGATTCTGAAATGAGTTAAAGAAGTATGTGAAAATTGGTGACCAAGAAGCCTAGAAGTAACGATATGACGATAACTTTCTGATGGTGTGTGATACCCCATAATACCCATATCTATCAGAGTAGTAGAGTGTAGTTAGTTTACGTATTTCTATAACAGAACCTAACTCTTGAACGAAAGTATTCTTCTTTTAACCGTTTCAGTAGCATTCCTGAACAGATTAACCCAGTCGAAGACTTGCACGAGTACTCTATACTTCAGTAACACTAAAATAAGACATGACTAAGACCACCAGGAATGGTAGGTGCGCCCTATAAGGGATATAGGATCGCCTTATTACAATACAAACAATACATACCAGTGGTGGAGCTCCAACTCCTGGAGAATCAGTATACTTCTTCCAGGTGGTGTCTTGCTGGCGCGGCGCTGGCGGCTGCCGTTCCGTCTGCTGGCCGCAGTCGGCTTTGCTGCGCGTGCGCCCCACCACGCGGTAGACCACGCCACTGCCCCCTTCCATTCTATTGCGGCCGCCGCGTCTGGGGAATAAGAAGGAAAATAAGTAAGTATAAGTATTTCATAGACATAGTTTCATTTTAATCTGAACTAGGAAAAATCTCAGGGCGGGGGAGAAATATAAGTGAGTAGGTATATATAGCATAGACATGAATCTACACTCGAGATATCAGAAGAAAATCTTAAGGTAGGGAAAAACCTACGGATTATACGACAGGTATGGTAGTAACTCCAATTGTGATGAATAAATCGTTTTTTTTTTATTTCATTATGTTAGAAGGTTGCTCATGATGCGGGTGGGGAAGATTAATTTATTTTTCTTCCAGCTTCAAAATTTGTATTTACGTGGGTATTACGGATCCCTTTCAGGTAATAACGTAACAACCGCCATAATCAGGTAATAACCGCCTATGTACTTACAAATACAAATGTAGTCTATGTATTTTAATTACAACATTTGCCCGCAAATGACGTCGGTAGTACTCGTAAGTTTCATTCTATATAATAAATATATTGAAAGGGGTCCCATTATATTCTCCGTAGGTACAAGTCCCTTTGCTTAGAAATGGCATTAAAGGGTGCCTACCGCATTTCCCCCACGCATGACTCAGGGTTGCAAGCCTTAAAAGAACCTAGGAGCAATTCACAGAATTTCAAATTGCTACGATGTATTTATACCACAATACACTTTAGAAATATTTCTAAGGTATACGGTTAGTAAGGTAAGATACTTCCAAACCGCGTAATAGGCTTAACTGATCAAGAAAAACGCCCATTACTACTACTTAACTGGACTTAACCTCCTTAGAAGCTTGGGCTTACTGCGCTTACTAATAGCGTTATTTTTAATCAACCGTTCACTAAGTCTTATTTTTCTCCAACGGTGGTAGTAGCCAGTCTAATTAGATATCCTCCACTTCATTAGTCACTTGTTTTCTTTCCATTCTCTGTTCGCAAGCTCTATTGCAATGCATTCCTTGCAAGGGGCCGCGACCCTACTTTGTTTACGTCTAAGAAGATTGAACTCTTACCTTTAATCCTACATATTTAGGTAAGGATTAAGAGGACTTTTATCTATCCGCAGCATACTGTTTGCCCAGTACTTTTGCATGTATTATTAGCGGCTTGTAAGTATGGCAGTGTGTATTACATACGAGATCAAAGTAGATTGAATGCAGGGTGCCGTACAACGCGGCTGGGCTGAACAAAGGGATTGAATTGATGGCAACTGATAAAAGGGGAGCTCTATTCTCTTATGGAGACGAGCAACATGTCGCTTCGACCTACTTCTAAAGATATGTGGGGAAAGGTAATTCCCCTAAACGATACAGGTTGCTCTCAGAGTCCTTAATTAAATTCATTATTAGGAACGTCTGAAAACCATTTTACAAGTCATTTAATTTATTTTACATAATAGCAGTAGACTTATCAATATTGTTATAAACATTGTGTTTACAAATTGTATTGACGTCAACGAACTTTATTTTCGTTAGGTGCCTACTTATATCGCACCTCTTTGTAAAATTGTAGCTGGCCAAAGCGCAATGCGGCTGATAGACGATAACAAAGTAAAAACAAAGAAACGAGTCCAAACGTAATTATAACAAGATGAGTAGCTACCTAATACTGCGAAAGAATGAGTGTATTCATTATGATCATTAATCACTCTTTATTGCATTCATTTAGGATCAATGGAGTCTTTATGTTGAAGAATAGAGTTGGTTTATTTTTAACTTGCGTAAGGAGGTCGATACTGCAGCACTCGGATACGTGAAAGGGCAATTTTAAATCATGAATCGTTAACAGAAAAAGTTTGATAGTAAATTATTCATTATTATAAACATGGAAGTTGTTTATTTGTTAACAATACAGTGTCGCACATTTTTTATCAGTATTATAAATTATACTGTCATTTTTGTGAAGAAATCAACGTGAAGCTTACAATAATGCAATGCAATGGCAATAAATTTGTTGCAAAGTAATGATTGTTTTACGTTGCCAATCGTTCCGATTCTTTCCAAATAACTTACTCATATAACTTTCTTTGAAACGAACTTCAGTGATTTCCCTGCCGTAGTAAAACAGGGGACAAAAATACCTTACCCCGCAATAAAGATTACGATAAAAAGAAGAAGTACGTCAACTTTTTAAACTTTCCAGTTTTTTCTTGTTCCACTTACAGTAAGTGCCACAATTACATGGAGTGATAAATACAGCCCTCGGAAAAGAAGGAAAAATGGTGTCGAGGAAATTGTTCTTCTGTCTAGAAGTCAGGTTAAGCAAACTGTAATCTATTACAGTCAGAGCCAAGCCTTTGCAGTTATAAATGCCGCAGTGTCCTAGTTTATTGCTAACGAGATGCAGTAATCCATTTTACATTGTATTTTTGAAAAAATGTTTAGCCACCGGCCCCTATGAGCCATTTGTTGCATTTAATTTTGGTCCAAACGAACCGCACTAGGTATGTTTTTTTTCATGATGTGAAATTAGAAAGCCAAGCACGCTCATGAAATATTCATTCTGAAATGTAGATGTGATTCCTTTTTTTTTAAAGAACCTACCTTAATTATTTTAAGTTCAGTAACTAAGTTACCTAAACATGTAGAAGTACAAAACTTCTGACTATACCCAAACACCACTAAATACAAGCTAATTAAAATTCATTCGTGAATATAACAACAAACATAATGAATTGAATGACCATTTTTTTCGGCAATTAATCTTTCCTCATGTAACGAAAATGAATATTTATTTGCTTATTTATGAAAGTCCGCAGTGAAAAATGTAATGTGCCAAGTTTTAAAACCTCCAGCTTGTCTGGCATTAAGCCATTCTTGTTACCTTCTGTTTACCTTTCGTAATGGCTACTTGCCAATTTATAAAGTTATGATATATAATACTTTAACTTTTACTTTGTACTAACAACAATATCATCAAATAAACAAGTGACTCTTCCATTCACTTTCTTTCTAATCCTTTTAAATCCTTAACAGTTTTTTCGACAAGGGTCGTAAGTCATACAAAAAGCATTTAGTGGTAAAAAGAACGTACCTACTTCTAAATTATTTACCCCAACGAATTCGCTGAGTAAAAGCGCACCCACTTCATGTTTTCCTCATATGTGATTTAAGATTCAAGATCGTAAAGTGGAATTTTTTTTGCTACTTTAGACGAAACATTTTAATGCTGCGTACTCAAAAGCTGTGAATTGTTGGCCTTTAGATGTACAACTTATAAAACGCGATGGTGTGGAATGATCATGCTTGATTAATTTTTAGGGGAAAACCTAAACTATTTATAGACGTAAACTACGATCATTAACTAAACCAGTGTAGTCATTTACTTCATTATATTACACGTTTTAGTTCATTCTTGACAATCAACTACATATATTCAAATAATACACCCTGTAAAACACTCAGTCCGCTGATTTATATAACCACAGTTTATGGATTGAACCTGCGGGAAAACACAGTGCAACACGCCATGTATACGACTCAGGGGGAGATAAAATTGTAATCAGGCGACTCCGTCTCGAACACGGCATTTTCTTCCACGACAATTAGTACGAACAGCCGTATACGTATGCGTACAATGATCGTAAGGTGCATTAATCCGTCCCTTTAGTCCTTTGGCTGTTGTCATTTGAAACATTGGCGTCTTAATGAAAACTGAGCGCCCGAAGCCTCCCACTAATGACGGATCTCCTGAAAGGAACAGTCTCCTACGTTCCTCATTATCTATGAGCCGAGCAGCTCTCTCTCATTATTCTCTCGTTCATCTCATCATTATTTTCACTGAAATGATGAATGCTCTTTTGTGTTATTTGAATGTGATCCGTATGTTTTGTTAGCTCGTAAACATTGTACTTAAGGGCTTTCAAAATTAAAATTACTTATAAAGAAACAGAGACCATGAAATGGGAGATAAGATGAAAAATCCGGTCTTGATTTCAATGAACAAAAAGTATATTTTGCAAAGTATCTATTTTGCCATTCGACTATGAGATCTCTAACAGAATACGACTAAAAACTTGAATCATGAAAAACTTCAAATATTCAAGTTTTGTAAAACTCCACTTAATTTTGTAATAAAACTCGCATCCTTTAATAAAAAGTGAAAGAGAAAAATATATCAGCTAAATGCTTCTGACCAAGTAAATAGAATTAATGGTCAACGCCACTCCAACCACTTTGGTAAAAGCTAGAGTGTGTATAATCGTATTTAACAAACTATCCATCAGGTTCGCGGTATCCTCCTCATTTATAATTAAAGTAGCCCACATTAACGAAGGGCCATCACGATTTTATGGTTAAACAACATTATTTCAACGATCATATATGTCGAAATAATGGTTCTGAACACCAAATGAAAATCAATGAAAGTCAATTTATTTCCAATTTACAAAGTTAATGAACTGTTTTCACAAATTAATTAAACAGGTCTATTTTAACAGGCAGCAGGTGTCAAGCCTACGTTATCTATATGATAAAAGTACCTACACGTAAACTCGAGTTCACAACCTCATTAAAAGTCGCTCGAATAATGAAATCGTGTTTGAATGAGACACGAGTCACCTAAGTATTGCAATATCAAATATTTTATAACGACCATAACTTGGAATATTTTAATTAAGACCTCGTTTTACCTTCATCGTGAGTACGATCCATACTTTATCTTTAACCATGCAGTCGACACAATTTCAGAACTGAATCATGGTAAAACAACTTAATGAAATGCCGATAAGGAAAGTTCCACGAACAGACGTCGAGCCGAACGCTGAAAGCTATTCAAACCTAACCGGATTTCCTCTCGGTGTACCTATTTCAACTTGAATTCACTTTGTTATCAGCAGCAGTAAGGCTCTTAGAAGCTTTTACTTTAGATGTTACATGAAAACTGATACGCGCTTTTATAGTTCCTGTTTTGGAGTTTCCTGTAAACGCTGCTTTTAATTCATTTATAAGCTTTTACAAATTCATAACTTTTCTTATGTTACGAGAATCATAACATCTTAAAATTAAAATACAAAAATTGTACTTGTGTCGTAGCAGCGACTACGTCGTAGCGTGAACGTATTACGTTACAATCTTTCGAAGGAAACTACTACGAATGCAAAATATCAAAATGCTTTGAACAAAATGTGCGCATTACTTGCACCCTTTGTTTGTGCTGAAATCTGTTTTAAAATACACAGCATTTCTGTTCAGGTTAAAAGAATTTTCCTCATAAAAAATATTTCAGCGTTCATTCTGAACACGTAGCCAAAAAGGTAGCCAAGCAGTTTCAACAAAGGATATAGGTGAGTACTTGCTTACCTAATATTTTTTTTCATAATACTTGAGTCTCGAAAAAACCTTTAGTATCGAGTATCTCGCTTCATTAATTCGGTAAAATGGTGCGGGGATCTGAGGCCTTGCCTGGAGGCTTACCCTTGTCAAAGATAAAACTTGTTACACTTATAACTTCGTGACACATGTGAACCTGGCACGTTACATTTATTTTTACAATATAGCAAATGGATAAAGGTTACATCAGTTTTTTTTTATGTATAAGTATAGTAACTTTTTGTATGTGTACTTCCATCATAAATGACTGAAGTTCCTCATTAAAGCTTATGGCAATTTAATTGATTAATTGCTTTCATATCGGGCAGTTTAAAATTCGTTTAAACTATCAATAAAATTGATTTTAAAATCAATCAATGTCGGCCTAGCGTCAAATGAAAACAAAAGTATGGAAAAAATTAAACATTGACAAAAAATTGCATCTCTACCAACCTACCATTTTTATTAAGAAAGTATCACCTCCGCGTCTACCCATTATTTCCGATACCAAATTCATTGAATATATAACAAGAAAACTGAAGAAAGCCGATTGCATCGTGTTAATTATTTACTAGTCAAATACCTGCCGTGAAAGATAACAAGTTATTTCCAACGCCCGACTACGTCTCATTAAAATTTCAAGGAGCGGAACAAACAGAACGCCATTCGCTTTGCAATATCCGAACTCGGAATTTAAAAGTTTTGCAGCGAGAATAGTTCCCATATTGTTAGGTCTTTTTTTACGGATTTTCTGCTTGCCGTTTTCCAGCTGTTATAGAACAAAAAGGCAATGACATTTCAGCAACATAACTTGCAAGTTTGTAGATTGAACTCCTTGTTGTTATAGGGAATCTCTCATATACACTTGTCTTATTACAAGTACGGAAAAAGGGCTATGTTATGTATAATTATTGTAAGTAAAATCTCATCACCATCTCTGACTTCTATGTTCCCACGTGCAGTCTACACTACACAATAATGACTACGAATCATGGAAGGATTCAAAATTCGGAAACTCGTAGGATTACTATTTATTGTTGTTTCTATTCTTTATTTTCAATCTAAGTATAACAATTTGTTGTTACTAAAATTCAGTAACTTGTCATGCTTTAATCTTTTTGCTCAAAATAGTATACAATATGACCAATCAGACATGAGTGAAACATCAATACAGTTAATAGACTCAATCAACTTTAGCGATCTGCAATCAATATGCATTTATTGACAGTGTATTGCAAATAAAACGTACAAATAAAATTCCCAGTTTATGATTCATGATCAACACAGCCCCTTTTCAATAATCAGCATCGGTAATGCATTTTAGTCCTTATGAACCATTCTAAACATGAAATGTGAATCTAAACTAAATAACACCCAACCTATTTCGAAGGTCTCCGTCTACATGGTAATACTTAAATTGTCAACATACGCCCCAATTCGGTTGGTTACTTCCCGTTTAGATAGGGGACGAAATTTAATGTAGTGGATTAAAATTTCTCCTGATCGCTTTAACTTTCTACGCGGGTAAGCATTTTTACGCCGACTCTTTAATGTTTTATGACTATAACGTTTATATATTTCCGCAGTCTTTTATTTCTAGTTATTCCTATCACATTTCACTCTCGAGGAATGATACGCAGATGTATGGAAGCATACATACGAGAAGCTATATGTATCACCCTAAATTCTCTTATAACATTGGGAATTCAATGAAATTGAGCATCCCAGTCCGGGGGATCAGGCTTAGGGATTCCCGCTCCGGCCCATAACCCTGCAGATGCCGAGGTAATAACCTTACACGGATCAATCGCTTCGGATAACTAAACGTTTACATACTGCCTACAAAGACATTTACGTAACTTTTTTCATGTAAAGTACTAATTATAATTGTATGGAATCCATTCTGTATTGTTTGTTCAAGTTATAAATGATAAGTGTATGCGATATTGTGCCAGGAATGGTGGCCACATGTCACAAACTAGCGATACGTTGACTTGCCAACCGCCACATGTTAGAAGGGTAATTGACTCCAGGACAATTAACTTGCTCATATTCATAAGCTAAATGGGATAATCACTAATGTAACTATCAATGTGATATTGTAATATATCTAATGACGAAAAAATACAAAAATGTCTCACCAAATCATTCATATCCATGTTCAGCAAACTTTTTGCAAATTATTTGAAAACTTATTACTCCTCTAAATGTTTTATTCTCTATAAAGCACCGTAAGCTTACTGTTACAACGTCTAACGCGAAAAGCAAAGACACATAGCAAGGCAACACTGATCTTATATTAGTGTCCGCGAAATAATGATTATTGTTGGCGTATAAAATTACTGCAAATCAAATAGTGTCCGTCAAGCGAACGCACGCGAGATCGAGTGACAGAAGGCACAACGCATATGGTCCACTACATCGTCTAAGATACACTTATTAACTAACACCAATGTTTAAATGGAATAATAACAGTCCACGAGATTATCGTATGGCGCGTTGGTTCCGCGATCCTTTGTTAAGTGCGGTCCAGCTCCATGGCGCCAGCTGTGATCGGCGTGCTCGGTTCGACGAGCGCGCGTCTGGCGAGGACGATCGATGCCGGCAACAGATTTACATTTTCCGTCGAGGAAATCGGGAAAGTTTGTCACGTGCGTGTGTGAGCGCGGGCGGCGAGTACGGCGCGCCCGCACGCCGATAGTGCGCGGCGCCGAGTGCCGCCCGCCCTGCCGCCGCCGCCGCGCTGCCGCCGCCCGACGGCACACCGCCACACCACCGCCGCACCGATACTACTCACTATATGACATTGAAACCCTTTATCCACACACCTTATACCCTATATGCCCATTACTTTAAGCACGATTAGTCTTTGAGACGAAAACAGCGTAAATAATTTGGTTCGAAACTCATTTGTGCGAAATCGATTGACAATATTATGAGAAAATGCAGAAAAAACATGATAGCATTCTAAAGGAATCAGTGCCTAAAAACGTAATATGTCATTGGGCACTGCGATGAAAGTACAATTTTATGTTGAGATCGTTAAGGTGCCGAATGGTGCGGTGCTGTTAGGGATGGTTAGGGTCGAGGCGGTGGCAGCGAGGTGACGCGCGGGGCAGGGGCGGCATGAGACGTAGGAGTATCGATTTTGGTCACCCCGCCCTCTCCCCTAGCGCTGCGACAGTGTGAGTGAGCCGTATAGTCGTCACTGCGAGATCGTCGGTTGCACACCGCGGGAAGCAGCGTCCAAATATTAACAAAACGCTTTGTTCACACTAGCAGGCTACTAACACTATTACACTTCCCTAACTGTCGCAAACAGAACATTTACGTGCCTTTGATATTAGACTGGTGAGTCACAACAGTGTGTATGGCACAACTTGGAAATTAGGTACTGGGTTAATGGTTAATTTAAGTATTATATTTATTCTATTTTAACGTTTTTAGCTTAAACTTTAATGAACGGCGGATGAAACTTTTTGACGTACATCTCTGCAGAGGTGCAAAATACGGATAGTATTTCCCTGATAAATCATTCTGCGCAATGTTACGCAGTTTTACTAAACATCCTATACTATTTATAGCCTTAGGTACGGCTACGGTAAGGCATATTAGGTACCTAAGTGGCCGGTAACATAATGAAACTGTAAGCAATGATCCGAGTGACACACGCGTTAGACCATCGTTACATTATGTCGGAGAGTGACGGAAGGCGGGCCGACCACTTGTGGATTGAGAGGCTCAGCCGACGCTATTGGAAAATGGATTTTCTTCACAGCTACACTACTTATTAATCCATAAATTACACTAATAAATACTACGAGTCAATGTCCTCAAGTTATAGCAGTAGCAAGGAAATTTTAACATCCAACAAAGAACTAAGTAAAACGTTACAAAGTTCCAAAGGTATTGAATTAGCTTGAAAGGTAGTCTTTTGAAACACATCTGTGTAAAGGTCGAATCAATACATGTCTAGGAGAGCTGTTACATAAGGTTTGGGACTCGAATACACTGCTAAATATAACACTTCTCTAGCTGACTCGACAATCCCAAAACTTTAAAAAGCACAGCCATTACAGGCTTTAATATTTTTCTAGGGCAATGAATGTGACCATGAGCCACCATGAGCAGTGTTTAAATAAATGCCTACCGAGAAACGTCAGCCAAATACACACAATATTTATAATAGATAATCTGGAAAAAACTTAAAGTAAACTCACCTTTCATCTAGCTGTTGTAGTTGCGAAGGCTGGTAGTTCATGCGGCGACCATATAATGACGCGCCACCCTCTGACATGTATCCATCCATCATATCATTGTTTCGGGCACACTCCATTTCTCCAAGATTTATACGACGCAAGCAATCCCCGTCGGACATATACCCCGATGCTATTTCAAGATCGCAATAATCTGGGTTAGAAAATCCTGGCCCGTAATTAATACGGTCACGCAACCCCATGTTTTCCCTGCCAAAGTTTGCTTTCACCGTATTAGCGTGATGAGGATAACCGGGTATATTCTTTTGCGTCAAGCCTGATGTTCTCATTGGAAGTGTGAGATGACTGTTGTATCCTCGCAAAAGTGGCCTCATAGGCAAAACATTCATCATAGGATTTTCGTCATCGCCCAGAGAGTTATCACGACCATGTGACGGCGTACTGGAACGACTATCATGCTCTATCCTCTTATTCAACTCTGTCAATGTCCTGTTGGGATCAAACGTAGGTTTAGGGACTGATTTGTCTAAGGGTCTCCTCTGCGCTGCTTCTTTTTCAGAAATTTCTGCTTCATTTATCACCTCATTGATATAAGTAGTATTCATGTCCAGTCTTTTGTTCACTGTGTTAGTAGCTGTTTTAGATATTTCGGAACCAGATTCACTGGACGGACGGTATATGACGCTACTATCACTCGAATTAGAATGTTGCCCTGTAGTACTGTGGGTGGAGTTAGAATGTGAACTTTCAGACATTTGCGATGTGTGAGTATGACTTCCTGTATTAACAACTGGCATCGGCGATACTGCTAAAGTCTGTTTTTGTGTTATATCTTTACTTAAATTAGACTGCTCTCTACTGAATGGAAGTGCACTTACGTTATTTGTAGAATTTAAACTAGAATTGCTTTGTATAGGACTTAATTGACTATTTGTACTTTTATGAATAATATGTCTATCATCTTTCGCTATCTTAAATGTTCCTTTTACAGCAGCTGTAGGTTTTGGGATTCCAGTTTGCGGTCCAAAGTTTTGTCCTGCACTAGCTTGATTCTGGTTTCCTTGATTTGGTGGTGGTGATACATTTTCTTGGCTCGGGTGATTTTTGACGTCCGTTCTACTGTCAGCTCGCTTTTCACTAAGTCTCATTTGACTACCGGATAACTTCACCATTTTCGAGTTAGAATTTCTTGAATGATCATCGATCTGATTTAATTTGGTGTTGCTTATGGATTTTGGAGCCGCCAGTTTTGATTCTTTGTCACGAGCAGGAAGCTTCGGGCTATTTCTCGATTTGTCACTACTGCTGGTTTTACTGCTACTTTTGTTTAAGCTGGTAGAAGATTCTTTCGGAGATTTGGAACTAACTAACTTAGGTTTAACATTTTTAGCAGACTTGTCTTTTGTTAACGTATCGCTTTGTTGCCTTATACTTTTAGGTCCTACTAAATTTGAAGATTTGATATGTGAATTGGGAGTGTTAGAAGACTCGTTGAGGCTTAAACTAGAGTCGGATCTTTCACTTTTGGCTGACGAGAATCCACTGGAAGAACTGGTGCGTTTTGATACTGCAGTACTTTTGCTGTTTTGTTTTTCATTGCTTATTTTGTCTTTGTTAAAAAGCTTTAACTTATCGAGCATGGAATGCTTTGTGGGTGTTCCATTTTGGCTGGACGGTGTTTGTGGGTGCTGTTGTGTTTGCGATATTAACGTGGATGGAATTTTGCTACCAGGAGCCAGTAGCGATGAATTGGGTCGTGACCTATAAAAAAGAAGCACAAGTTAAAAGTGGCTAATATGATTAGCTTAATCTGAGTTAAACAAATCTGGATGATTAATACATACAATTTAAATAAGCAAATACTTGAACCATTGTAACTCAAAATAAACAAACTGAATAATTATTTAAAATTCTATTCATCCTTTAAAACAAAAATAACATGGACTGCAGACAGAAACCACTTAAACTCTTAAATCACTGCGTTAGATAAAGAAGCAAAGTTACCCGGATGAAGAAGTTGGCGCTCGCGGTATAAAGCTGACAGCGCCTTGTCCCAGCGGGCTGGTAGACCGACTGGAGCTCGCCGACAAGCCGCTTTTACCACCTGCAATAAAACAATAGCATTCCGTCAATGATTACATTATATCTCGCCATCTATAAACTATGTCACTCACTCTTACAGAAATGATGTCAATTTTTATCCACTCAATATTTACAAACTATTATCTCTGACATCAAGCTGAGTAAATATTATCAATGAAATACTAACATTCGTAAGATAAGTTTGAGCTTTTATCGAATCCCGGCACGGGTGGTCTGTCCGTGCTGCGCGCGCGACTGGTCGCCTACCAAGCTGCAGTGCAAACAGTGCGTGCGCTATACCGTCCCACCGAAAATACTTGAACCCTAACACCCCTTCCACTTTTCACATAACGTTCCCACACGGCAGAACTTCAGTTCAGTACGGCAGGTCATCTAACACTGGTTCGCTATATTAATCGATACCATACCGACCAAATAATAAATTCGTGATGTCATTACATTACTTTTCAAATGTATGCGTGTGCGTAAAGTAACCCTAAACAAGGGACATTAATGAGTCAATGGTGGCCATAAATCATCCTCCGAGCCTTTTTCCCAATCATGTTGGGGTCGGCTTCCAGTCTAACCGGATTCAGCTGAGTACCAGTGCTTTACAAGAAGCGACTGCCTATCTGACCTCCTTAACCCAGTTACCCGGGCAACCCGATACCCCTTGGTTAGACTGGTGTCAGACTTACTGGCTTCTGACTACCCGTAACGACTGCCAAGGATGTTCAATGACAGCCGGGACCTACAATGGTAGCCTAATGGTGGCCATAAATAGACAACATTATGGTTTCCCAGTGAGCTTAGTTTGTTTTGGCAATAGATAGTAGTGTTATGATACTCAGCCTATTCACGGGTGAAAGTAAACAATTACATATTAGCTAGTTAGTAACAGGCCGATATCGAAACTGACTCATATGGGAATTGCTTTCGTAATTATTGTCCGGTGTGTGTGCTGTAATTATGTTGCTTAATGTCCCTCCACCGCACAGTCATATGTGTTTGTGATAATAATTATTCCTACTTGTGTTTTGTTTACTAATTACCTGTTATAAGTATATGGACCATTCCATATGTGAGAAAGTATATCTATGACTTCAGCTGAATCATAACAACTGTCTGCGTCAACCCTTTGATGTATAAAAACATAATAATTATATGAATCGAATACAGAAATCCAGAGTTTACTGGCCAATAAATAAATGCAAAAATAGATCTTGATTCACAACGGTAAGTGGCCACTACCCTCATTCTGATTCATAGAAGCACAAAGCGTTTAATGAAAAACTGAATAATAGTAACGAACTTAGTATGCTTCATAAAGTTTGAATAGGACCTGGTATTATATTTATGAGTAACAATAGTTACATTCAGGTAGTGTTGCATCGCTCGAAGGAAGCAGATCGTTGTAGTGCGCCAAATAACAACGTCAATGAGCTATGGACTACATCCGTTCTTTATTCAGGCCGAGACTATCCATCACTTTAGCAATGACGATATGCCTATTAGCTAATATGTTTTGTGCACATTTTGTACCTACTTGTGTTAGACTAATATTATCCTGTGTTGTTCTGTATGTTATATTCTCTTTTCATACATTAAGGAACTATACTATATTTACCGAAGTATACTAAATCATTTTAGTTTTATACGGACAACACTACCTCTACTGTGAGGACAACACTAAAAAGAGATTTTGACAGTTAGAGCGCGCGCTTTACATTGCGCTTCCTTCGTGGACTGATAAACTATGTTTTCTTACGATTGATATTAAATTGTGTTTTAAAAGTGAATACAAGAAGTTATTGTGATACGAATTGACGTTTTATTTCTGATTAAGGCTAGGAGATCATACCCTAGCTTATATCAGAAGCGGGAAGAACAGAAAACGCCTAATTACCAATGGGGCGCGAATGCTCCGAATACAATAAAATTAATGATCACGCCACACTATGCGAAACACTTAAACGAAGACGAGATGACCACAGCACTGATTGCTCAACCGCAATAATGTATCAAGGACTTATCTACTCAAGGAAAACAAAGCGACATGGTCAACAACTTGTGGAGCCTATAATGACGACGACCAGACAAGATTCTTGTGTGTAGATTACTGCTTGACACACACTACGCCTGATGGCGATTAGACACCTTCTCCGCCGCGATGCAACAGGTACCCGAGACATTGGACAATCAGGTATAAGCATTAATATTTTTTTTTTTCTCATTCCAATTAATCCATGGAATAGAAAACAATCATTTAATTGCCCAAACATGTGTATACATGCATACACACGCAGGTGCATGCATGTAGGATAATACAATTATTAAAGGTATGTGCTTAAAACATGTTTGCCACTTGTCATGGCATACAAATATAAAACCAGAAACATTTAGCTCTATATACTAAAAACTATTTGAGCTGACATTTCAGAGCTTCGGTACTGAGTTTTCTCTAGGTTATAGATATTTTGTTGTACATAATGGGTGCCATTCAAAATATAATTTAGCACATAAGTGCAGTTTTACATGGATGTGAACAGAGTTTGCTATTGATCCATTTGATGCATACATTTTTAAGGTGAGTAAATGTACAACAATATATTTCATTAGACATCCATAAACCAGCTGGGAACATGACAGATACTCTGAGGTAAACATTTATATCCTGAGTAATTATGTATGGTGTTATTTTTGCTACACATTGAATACATAAAATATTCATGAGAAAAGAGTAAATAAAGCAAGTAAAGTTAATTGCATAGTTCATGGGGATGATGGCCATACGATTTGGTGTTAATGCATTATTTACATACATTACTGAAATAGACAAAGGAAGTACTTATAAAAATAAGTAAATAGGATATAACAATAGGATATTCATGATATAAAGCCAATATTACAATAATTAAAATTGAAATAATCATAATCACTTACAAATAGAGGTAGAAAATAAAGTGGTTAATTGACAACCAACAAAAACCGTGCGACACAGCTCTTGACTATTCTATGTACATCCAAAGCGGTGATAACAGGTATTAATAAAGTAACTATATGAAACTAATTGCTTCAAGCCAGTATGTTTCAGACAGTAAGTATGTTTTACCAATATCTTGGTACTGCCAATAGCATACATCATTGTTAAGTAAAACTTCATTCCAAGCAAATATCATTGCTTGTTATTATTTTAAAGAGTATCTAAAGTGAAAATTATAAAAATGGTAATCTTTTTAAATGATCTTTTCCATATTATTAACTGTAAATTGCCTCACCTAGAAAAAGTTAAACTGCTTATTCTATCTGAATGTTGGATGATATTACAGCTAACAGGTAGATTATAGGACTGTAACACATTAAGGATAGTTTAATCACAGTAAAGATGCAGCAATTGTAGTAAATATTATTTACTTAAAGGATTTTACAGACTGAAGCATAATAAATAAATATAAATCAGTAGTGTCAATTAATCAGAAGAAAATATAACTCAGTAGTGTCAGTAATCTGAGTAGCCAGATCAGATATGTTCTTTTTGAAAGATTTCATTTTAATTTGGAATCCACCACTTGATGCTGAGACCAGTTTTCTCAACCATTAAAAATAACCCGAAGTGTTTAAAGATATGTATACTAGAATCAAATAAATACAAAATAAAGAAATTTCGGCTTTGAAATCTGAATCGAAAGCAGTCTATATATTATTAACTTAATAAATGAATATGGCAATTGGCTCAATAAGAGATAGGTTTGAGTTGGAACAAAACAACATTAGTTATACATAAAATTGTCTGATACTACACAGGAGCTATACCATCAGAATACATTATACCATACTGGAAAAGAAGTATGTGAGACAGTTAAAGAATAAAAGACTAGGCAATTAATAAGTAATTTGTCCTAGCCCATTAAAAAGTTGAATGCATACCAGGGCACTCAGTAAAACATATAGATTATTATAAATAAACTGAACCTGAACTTTTATGTATGGTAACGATACAAGTTAACATTTCTCTCTATACTCTCTTTATGACAGGAAATCTTGTAATTTCCTGGGAGGTAAGACATTTTATTCTGAGACTAAATTTCAGCACATATTGTATGTTAGACCTTCTCTCACAGAAAATTACATGTACAGTTTATGATGATTTTCTTGATTGATGTTGTGAGTCTATTCTGACCACTTATAAAATAGGAACCAAGATTGTGGAGGATCAGAGGAGTGAATTCAGTTGGGTGTCAACAACATCTTTAACAAGTCAGTAAGTACAACCATAAGTGTTTTACAGTCAACAACTAAGAAAGAGCATTGCTTAGTATTTATTAGTTTTGAACTATTAATTGAAAAAAAAAACTGACTGATAAAGAACAATTTATATGGTGATTGGAACTTATATTTAAAGATGATGACATCTGGTTATGTTTATATTCATATATATTTATTTGCATTCCATAATGTTACAATAGATGTTGAAGAGGCTTAAAACTAAGTAGGTACCATTATAGGCCCTGTTAGGGCACAGCTAAAGAAGGCAATACTTTAAGGCACCATAAATAAAGAACCATGAGTTAAACTAGGCTCAGGGGTACTTTGTTGTCACTTTGTTTGTATTAAAATTGTTTCTACGGCACCACCTTCAATTCTGCTTTCGTATCCCTCATACGGGATATAGTTCCGAAGGAGCAGAAAGCTTTTCCACTCACGCTTTACAACTTGTAGAGTTATAATTTGATTAAATGGTATTAACTAAAAAGAAAAGCTTAAATTGAGAAGTGTAGTGATTTTAATGAATTGTTAATTAATAAAACAATACCAGACGAAGAAAATTGAATGAATAAATTAAAGATTTGTACAATTTTTACCTTGATTATCTGTTATTATTTCTTACGAGCCTCTGTATTGAGATGTGAAATGAATTGAAAGATTCATACTAATTCAGTTTGGTTGTATTGTTGAATTATTGAAATAAGACTACATAAATAAACTTTTGATAAGTTCATAGGTTGGAAGGTTTGCACTATTTACTGTTTTAGCTGTTTCTTTTGTTTGTTGCTTAAAAAAAACGACTCGAGGAAGAAAATGGATATTATGTATTTATATATTTTAACCACTACAATAAGGGATTAACAGAAACAATTGTAATGTTGTAACAATTGTAACTTGTAGTGGTCTGATTGAGTTTGATTGTGTTGTTAAATAATAATAATAGAAGACATGTATTGATTTAGTTCAACCATAGGCATTGCTCTAATACAAATAAGAGATGGACAGAGAAAAATGTAATTACTTGTACATTTCTCATTTTATTATGTTGTTAATTATTAAAAACTAGCGACTGGAATGCTAATAAAGAATTGAGTATTGAATAGACAAGATATATTGTACTAGTTGTGAGATAACGAATATAAATAAGAGATGGGCAGAGAAACTGACTAAAGAATTTGTATTAGCTACTTTGATCATATTGATGATTAATGGATACTAAACGAGATAAAATATGTATACATATATATTGTAGTCAGAGATTGAAGATGTAATAAATTGAGAGATTTGTATATTGTCCAGTTTGAGGATATTAAGCAATTGTATATTGTATTGAAGATCAATACAAGTGTAGTGACGCAGTTTATGAATCTAAGGCTGGATATTAAGAAATTGTATATTGTATTGTTAATGTACAGTAGTCCAGGTACTGGATAGAAAGAAGTTGTTTACTGTAATGAGAATTATATAAGCAGAAGCAATGTGTAAATACTGATTTGCACTTTGAATTATGATAGTGATAAATTTTAATGTGAATAAGGAACATAAGTTCAGAGACTTTGTATAATAGAAGTTTTCTATTGAAATGAGAAATGATATAAGTATTTTGATGCCAATATGGTGATGTTGACTTGTACTGCTTGAATTTGAATGAGGTACACAAATCCAGAGACTGGATACATAGGATTCTTTATTTAATGATTGATGATATAAGTATGTTGTCGTCGATATGTTCATATTGACTTGTAATATTGAAATTTGAATGTATTGATAAAGTATGTGTAAGATAAGAACCGAGACTGGATATAGAGAATTGTTTATTTAATGGGGAATGATAAAAGTATATTGATGTCAAAATGTTGATGTTGACTTGTAATCGTTGAATTTGAATGTATTTATAAAGAAATAAATCCAGAAACTGGATATAAAACATGTCGATTATTGAAATAGGAAATGACATAAGTATATAGATGCCAATATGTTGATGTTGACTTGAAATGGTTGAATTTGAATGTATTTATAAAGAATATAGATCCAGAGACTGGATATAAATAAAGTTGATTATTGAAATAGGATATGATATAAGTATATAGATGCCAATATGTTGATGTTTACTTGTAATGGTTGAATTGGAATGTATTTATAAAGAATATAAATCCAGAGACTGGATATAAAACAAGTCGATTATTTAAATAGGAAAATATATAAGTATATAAATGCCAATATGTTGATGTTGACTTGAAATGGTTGAATTTGAATGTATTTATAAAGAATATAGATCCAGAGACTGGATATAAATAAAGTTGATTATTGAAATAGGAAATTATATAAGTATATAGATATCAATATGTTGATGTTGGCTTGAAATGGTTGAATTGGAATGTATTTATAAAGAATATAAATCCAGAGACTGGATATAAAACAAGTCGATTATTTAAATAGGAAAATATATAAGTATATAGATGCCAATATGTTGATGTTGACTTGTCATGGTTAAATCTGAATGTATTGATAAGGTACATAAGTCGACAGACTTGATAGAAGGATCTTGATGTCAATTTGTTAACATGACTAGAAGGCGTAGATAGCTCCAAATAGGAGTGAATTCCTCGTTGCAGTCACAGTGATAGTAAGATTAACTTACTCTGTTAAACTTGAATGTTTTGATAAAGTATACAAGTCCAAATACTAGACGTGAAGTTGTTTACCGTAGTAAGAATTTGTACAAGTATATGGTTGCCAATTTGTTAAAATGGCAATGTACACAAGTCACAGTTTGGATTCAAAATGAAATGAAATGAAAATATTCGCAGAAATTGTTTATCGTAGTGAGAGTTTATGCAATTATATTGTTGACGATTTGTTAGCATGGCTGGAAGGCGTGGATGGCTCCAGTTGGAGTGAAGGCCACGATGCAGTCATAGTTAGAGATGGCTGGAAGGCGTGGATGGCTCCAGTTGGAGTGAAGGCCACGATGCAGTCCTAGTTAAAGATACGACTCTGGAAGGTTGGCACGATCGTGAAGCCTTGTTGGTGGACATCCTCTTGGCTTTGCGGTGAGGGGTCAAATGCAGATGTCGTGAGTTGAGATTGGCTGGAAGGCGTGGATGGCTCCAGTTGGAGTGAAGGCCACGATGCAGTCCGTCCTAGTTAAAGATACGACTCTGGAAGGTTGGCACGATCGTGAAGCCTTGTTGGTGGACATCCTCTTGGCTTTGCGGTGAGGGGTCAAATGCAGATGTCGTGAGTTGAGATTGGCTGGAAGGCGTGGATGGCTCCAGTTGGAGTGAAGGCCACGATGCAGTCCGTCCTAGTTAAAGATACGACTCTGGAAGGTTGGCACGATCGTGAAGCCTTGTTGGTGGACATCCTCTTGGCTTTGCGGTGAGGGGTCAAATGCAGATGTCGTGAGTTGAGATTGGCTGGAAGGCGTGGATGGCTCCAGTTGGAGTGAAGGCCACGATGCAGTCCGTCCTAGTTAAAGATACGACTCTGGAAGGTTGGCACGATCGTGAAGCCTTGTTGGTGGACATCCTCTTGGCTTTGCGGTGAGGGGTCAAATGCAGATGTCGTGAGTTGAGATTGGCTGGAAGGCGTGGATGGCTCCAGTTGGAGTGAAGGCCACGATGCAGTCCGTCCTAGTTAAAGATACGACTCTGGAAGGTTGGCACGATCGTGAAGCCTTGTTGGTGGACATCCTCTTGGCTTTGCGGTGAGGGGTCAAATGCAGATGTCGTGAGTTGAGATTGGCTGGAAGGCGTGGATGGCTCCAGTTGGAGTGAAGGCCACGATGCAGTCCGTCCTAGTTAAAGATACGACTCTGGAAGGTTGGCACGATCGTGAAGCCTTGTTGGTGGACATCCTCTTGGCTTTGCGGTGAGGGGTCAAATGCAGATGTCGTGAGTTGAGATTGGCTGGAAGGCGTGGATGGCTCCAGTTGGAGTGAAGGCCACGATGCAGTCCGTCCTAGTTAAAGATACGACTCTGGAAGGTTGGCACGATCGTGAAGCCTTGTTGGTGGACATCCTCTTGGCTTTGCGGTGAGGGGTCAAATGCAGATGTCGTGAGTTTAGATTGGCTGGAAGGCGTGGATGGCTCCAGTAAGAGTGAAGGCCTCGAGGCAGTCCTAGGAACGCAGCTCTGTAAAGGTGGCACAGTCATGAATTCTTGCTGGCGAATAACCTCTTGACTTTGACCTTTAACTTTGTACCAAAATATAAACCAATTTGTAAATGTGAACACCATGTAGCATTTTAATTGTCACTTTACTCTCATTTGTCTTTGCGATTCTACATGATCTTCGCATGCTTTTACTGTATGTATCAATACATACAAATTGTAATACTATATTATTTTAAAAAAGAGTAACCATGGAGTTTCTTGCCCGTTCTTCTCCATAGGAAGCTACTTTTGGAATGGGCAACTAGAATCAAACTTAGTTATGGTTTTGACGTCCATAAGTGCTTGTAAAGGCCTAAATGAAATAAATGATTTGACTTTGACTTTGAGAAGTTTGAGGACAAACTTAGTGGTCAGAATGGCCGAATGTTAGACTAATATTATCCTGTGTTGTTCTGTATGTTATATTCTCTTTTCATACATTAAGGAACTATACTATATTTACCGAAGTATACTAAATCATTTTAGTTTTATACGGACAACACTACCTCTACTGTGAGGACAACACTAAAAAGAGATTTTGACAGTTAGAGCGCGCGCTTTACATTGCGCTTCCTTCGTGGACTGATAAACTATGTTTTCTTACGATTGATATTAAATTGTGTTTTAAAAGTGAATACAAGAAGTTATTGTGATACGAATTGACGTTTTATTTCTGATTAAGGCTAGGAGATCATACCCTAGCTTATACTTGAATATTGCAATAATTAGATTATATTTTTTTGAAATAAGCCGACTGTCACATTGTTATTTAATCACATAAATACGAACCTACAATGCGAATTTTGATTGTTGAAAAACAAAAAACTTAACACTTACAAAAGTTCAGGCTACCCACTTCACTCAAATATAGAAAATATGAATCAAATCATCATCATTATTATCACTATTTAATAGTTTCTTTAGCACAAACACAGAAAACACAAAAAACATACACAGGTTGTATTGTTTAAAAAATAATTTTAAATTAAGAACGTCAATGAGCGGCCGGCATGAGTCGCGGCCGTCAACTGAAGATGCATCTGCATCAAGCACCGCGCGACATCTATGCGATATCACCGGGGCACGGCGAGTCTCAAGATAACTCGACCCGCGTGAGAATCATAACAATCCTGTTGACATACGAATTTGTGTCGCATAATTCAAAATTGATATCGGCAATACCGCTAAATAATAACCGAAATGATAACCAATTTAGAACCGTCGCTTGAATAACTATAAAGGCTATATTCGCTTGCGGGTATTGCATAGGTCCAAATGATATTATCAAATGTCAAATGAGGCATCGCTTTGCATACATCCGGGGTAGTTTTGGTTCAAGGGTAGCTATCAAGTGAGGTGTAAAACCAATCTGGTTCCAGAACAAACAAAGATAAATCTTATAATGAAAACATCTAAATCCAATAATCCCACCAAGCGAGACCTTACAGCCACCCAGGGCCCCGCCACCCGCCGCGCACCCTTTGAACCCTCGCTTAGGATGCCCTTGAACATCAGGAGGCGGGTTTACGACTAAACATGGCACAATAACGCTATAACTTGTACGAATAAGTTATTTGGACTATTATCTAATTCTGTTAAAAAATAAATCAACATTATCGTGCAGTACCTAGGTTTATGACGAAGAAATTACGAATCACATTAGAACACTGATTACCTACTAGTTAATTTCTATTACTCATTCAACTAACCACAAAGAAAGTGATCTAATATCAAACGATGACTACACTGCGATCCTTGATAAGGAAATTGTGACAAAAAATCTAAAGATAAGAGAGGGGACGATTCCTCACACGTGTACCAGGGTTTATTCATCGGGCAAGTAATAAAACGTATGGCGTTTAGGCACTTATCAGAGAGAGTAAGTGAATAAACTTCGTGTAAACCCTTAGGTATGCCACTTGGAGTTTATTTTGGCGACCTCTCAGCCCTGAGGTGAGTTTACGAGCGACAAATTGGCTTGCGGCGACAGTTTTTGGGAATGAAAACTTAAGGTCAACGCAAATTCATATGCAATGTATTCTGTCAATTTTGAAGATGTAATGAAAGCACGTGTGCTGGGCTGGCACCCTATAACTAAAGGAGTAACAGTTTTATTGTTTGCATACCACCTTCATTCAGCTTTTGTTTCCACAATGTGTGTTGTGCTGTGTAATTGACGGATAAGGCTTTATTGTTAAAATAAAAGAAACGTTTTCCTAGTAGATGTCGGCGTGTTCCACACATCATTAGTCTCAATTTACTCTGTTTATCTGGCTTGGCCGTCGAGGCGTTGAGACAAACAGACAAACAGACGCCTCCCACTGAGTGCAGAGGCTAGATATCGACGGGAGCGCTAAATAAGTAATTGGATTTAATTAATTAGAGTTCTCACTCACAAGACGCTGCACTTAATTCTAACGTCTGGTCTGGACGAGGCTGTGAAGTATTCTGCTCATGAATTATTGCCTTGGCTTAAGTAAAATGGTGTGAGTGGAATGCTGTTTAGTTAATTCATCTTCATCTGAATTTCACTTTGAAATCTAAGTTATTATAAAATACACTGTCTTACTCCGTACAATGGACTTATTTACTTAATAGAATCTGAAACAATTTTATCACTAGAAACGGTAACTTTTGCTAATATCCTGCCTTCACGACCAGAACTTTGTTCATAGGCGATGGTACTCTCATGTACGTACCAAGTTAAATTACTCAAACGTGCGGTTATACTAAACTAGGTCCATCTAACAAATTAGTATCTCAGTTACGACACTCACGAGCTCTATTCTAGGGTCGAGTATGTTTTGAAATTCTCGAGAACTTTCTACTGGTTAGTCATTTGTTTTTAATTGTATGCATACAATAATGTCTACTGGCCGGCCTTCCGCAGAGAGAACAAAATACTCAATACCTACGCGTCGTAGACAATACATGTATTAAATAACCACTTTATATTTAAATTGCCTGTATGAAAAGGAAGTTGTAAGCGATATCCAATGTAAGTAGTTAATATTATACATTCAGTGACCTGTTTGCTAAGACTCATGATGTGACTAGCTACTTGGATCGGGAAGATAGCAGCTGCTAGCCATATTGCCAATGTTGCATGTATTTATTATGAATACACTTCGTGTCTGCGAGGGGTCAAATTCTCACTTGGTAAATCAATAATGACTGTAAAATCTCTTTAAATTAATACATAATCACTCCATAATTTGGTAGAATCCGAATCTGTAATTCTGAAAAGTATTTTATAAGGTCTTTGAACCTACTCATTGGTCCTGCTTTTTCTGAGAAGCTCCACTTATAAGACCTCAGTGCCTACTCGACTGATAAATTGACCTGCTACCACTCACTTCCCCAATAAGGCAATTTAATGATAATAATACATTCACATTCCCTTTTTATGAATATCTTACAATTTGACAAGCAGCAGTACCTAATTGGTATGGCTCACGACATTTACGGCTCATTATTGATTTTCGACTATCGCTTGTTCTTCGTTGTAGTTCATTACTAATAGCTTCACGACAGGTTTAATTTAAGAACAATCGATATTTCTGGTTTCAGTGGTCTGCACTAATGTATGTGTTGTGATTTTAATGCAACCTAATTGGAATACAATCTATACTAATATTATAAAGCTGAAGAATTTGTTTGTTTGTTTGTTTGTTTGAACGCGCTAATCTCAGGAACTACTGGTCCGATTTGAAAATTTATTTCAGTGTTAGATAGCCCATTTATCGAGGAAGGCTATAGGCTACTTTTTAACCCGGTACGGGAAGTAGTCCCCACGGGATGCGGGTGAAACCGCTGGCAGAAGCTAGTACTAGCCGTGGTCATGGAGTTTGGAATATTTTTGAGAATTTAGGTACTATATATATTCTTTATTGCACACTTAAAAATACATAATAAAATAATAAAGACAGTTTATTGTACAATGGCGAGTACTACTACTAACTACAAAATATAATACGACTACTTCGACTTTCTCTCGATCTCAAGATTGATTTCCGAGAGCAGATCATAGATCATGCACAAATATACACCAATATTACGGAAAAAATAAGCTAAGTACTTATCAAATGTTAAACCCTTCTTTACAGAATTAATCAAATTACCTCGAAGTAATCAACTTAACTTACTTACGTACGGCAAACAATAATGTGTAATTTAACTGATAGGTACCAGGATAGCATAGACATAAGACAGTGGAGTGTTGTTTACCTGTTTATGACGACGTGGCCGGTCATACAATCAAACAGATAGGTAAGTACCAGGGTAGCATAGACAGTGAAGTGTTGTTTACCTGCATGCGACGGCGCGGTCGGTCATACAATCCAACAGAAAGGTACCAGGGTAGCATAAGACATTGGAGTTGTGTTTACCTGTATGCGACGGCGTAGCCGGTCATACATCCAACAGATAGGTACCAGGGTAGCATAAGACAGTGGAGTTGTGTTTACCTGTATGCGACGGCGTGGCTGGTAGTGGGCGCTTGTCCGGCGGGGCTCTGCGGGCTGCCGCCGCCGATGCCGGCAGGGGGATCGACGTCTGCAGCACCGACACTTGCCTGCACAAACATACAAATAGTCAAATTAATTAATCATAAGTTTTGCTACTGGAACGGTTATCTGTGTGAAGAAGGTCAGTTGTCTTGGACTTAAGCAAAGGTTCATGCTTTCAGATGAACCTATGATCTGATGGCACTATAGACTTTGCTATATATTTTTTTATAATTAAGTTGTGGACATTCATAAAACTTTTTGCGTAACAGACACTACATGGCTCTTACACCGCATCCATAGAAAACACATAATACCTACAAAAACATAGTCTCACACTAATCGTACCTAAACTCCCGTTTAACGTTTTCTCCTATCCAAGCATATCAGCGTAAAATAACATTGATTGTAGAGTACAAGTTGATCCCAACTGCGAAAGCGCAGTACGAATATCAGTAAGTAGTAAAACTAAAAATTTATTAGTGTAGGGTGATCACCCGACACTCAGAGAAAGGGAGTTACCGTCTCAAACTATTTCGGCATTATTAATAATTCTATTTTCTCATTTTTTAACTTTGCTCTATATTTTTCTTCCAGGTAAACTGGGCATTCGTTTAGACTTTTTCACCTAAAAATAAACTTTGCGAGAAAGAACTACTGAAACCTTTAGAAACGAGAGTACTGATACGGACTCCTATTTAACTAGTAACAGAAAAAAAAGAAAACTCTGTGCGCATTTTTAACAAACATTTCGTAAAATCCTTCAGATTTTCTTGTAGAATATTTTCATGGCCCTTAATTATTCAGTCCCCTCGGTGCTGTAGAAGGGTAGGTGATGATATATTTCACAGGGTTTCCGGCTTTTAACACCCATAGTCCCATTAAAGTACCTACGTCCGATATGCTACTCGTATTTAAGAGGTTGAATTTCAGTGAGAGTCGTGTATCTCAACTCTGACTGAATTCGGTATTTAGCGATTAGGTACCGACCTTTACAGTTGCAAAGCTTTTTTATTTACAAGAATGCGATGGTATCATGTATATGAATAATGTAAAAAGCTTTTATTTAACTTGTTTTGCATCTTTGTGGATTATTTTGTTTTATAATGACTTTAGTCTTCAGTACCTACACATTTCGCAATGGATTTGGATCTGGTCTTTCGCTGCAGTATGGTAAGCATTAGGTATACCTTTTAACACTTTCCTATTTTTACATTAACACCATCAATTTATCAAAAAATCATAGTAAAAACACCAAAAGTTCCTTAGTATTACTGGCGTCACACACAGCTATATTTAACAATGTCGCACTATTTCATAAGTAATGTCCCGTAACATGGCAGAAGTCGTAAAAGTGAGTATTTTTAACATGAAAAAAGATCTAAAAATGGCAATGGTTTCATAAAAATCTTTGGCAGCTCAACTAATCATTTATTTTACTTAACGACTCTGACAGTTTTATAACTGATCTGTTTTCAAATATGAAACTGATTATTAAGAATGGTACTTTTGCCCTTTTGTTCGGAGCCAAAACATGTATAAAACTTGGTAGCCCCATCGCGATCGGTTTCAGCATGCATAAACAGACCTCTTAAGGAAATACATAGTATTACATTAGCCAGGACCTAAGACCGGTGGGTCAGTGCTAAGCGGTGATAGACCAAACTAGATTGCCTATTAGGAAAACACGATATCCCAGCATGAACTGCGCTTAGGCACGAGCGTGTCTCACGAATTTATAATAAACCACCGGCTAAGAAGCTCTCGAGTTGCACGAGATATTATTTTGCACTAGGTTCATAACTAAGTTATTTTTCGGACGAATGTAAATAATATTTTTCATGTCTAATGAACTCATCATTGAACTTAAAAAACAAAATACCCGACTGCACACTAAAAAAAGAGTAAAACAAGCCCCACAATAATATTTAATTTATAAATATTGATGGAAAGCATCGCAGGCGGGGACCACCTTGACCGCCACCAACGAAAATTCTGCTAAATGGTGCACAACCGAAATGACTATAAATAAGCCTCTGTTGGTCCCCGCCTGCGATGCTTTCCATCAATATTTATAAATTAAATATTATTGTGGGGCTTGTTTTACTCTTTTTTTTAGTGTGCAGTCGGGTATTTTGTTTTTTTAATAATAATTCTTTTATTTATAACTTTTTAGCTGTTTTTATTTAACGAAAATGTTGTAGATGTAGAAGACTATGTATATGTAAGTACCATTTTAAATTATTTCGACGACATTTGGCTTTAGATTACGAGTGATGTTACTCCGCAACATAAATTTACCGCCAATCTGGACTGTTGGTAGTGAAGAAGAAAAAGAATTAGGTGAGTCATTACTGCTGAAGACCGTCAACGACGTGTGCCCTTATGCGTGTGCCCGCATTCGGGCTGTATACTCGAGCATATCCCCCTCCGCACCGCGCCGCGCGCCGCATGCCAGGCCACGCCCTATCTTTTTGCTTGCTAACGCATGAGTTGCTTTGCGTTGACGCAGAATTAACATGTTCCCGTGGGAATTTTGAGAAAAAACGTATCCTATATTAATTATTACTCCCGTGATTGAAATGAATCTAATGATACCGCATACATATTTTTTTAAAGGGAAATTTAGAAAAAATATCCCGTGGGACTTTTAGGATAAAATGTATCCTATGACACTCCCGTAATCAAGACAAATCTAACGATACCTCATACATCAAAATCCATCAAGCCGTTTAGGCTACAGGAGGTCACAAAGGAACAGACATACATACATACTTACATACACTCGAAAAACATTACCCTCCTTCTTTGGCAGTCGGGTAAAAATAAACAGGAGTCACTTAATCATGAATTTTCCCGCTACTGCCCGCTAGATGTCGCTGGTAGCAACAGTGCACACATTTTAAAATGTTTAAAGGTTCTAGTAAAAGACACAACGAAATAACTTCGATGTTTTAAAGAAGACTACCTCTGTACTCTCCCCGTAAAAAAACAACTAGTATAACCTGCTGCAAAGCTCATGTATTTCCTTTATAGTGGAACCAAAAAGGCAGACCAACAATGTAACAATAGAAAATGCATTAAGTCTCTTTCAAGTTCAGATTTCTTTTATGTTGTGATCTAAGTTTCTACTGCGATACATCTTAATCCAATAGTCTGCGGTCTAGACGGGAATTGCTTTTTTTGTTCTCACCATCACTCACATAGGTTACAGCAATAAAAAGCCTTGAGGCATGTTCAAGTTTCAAAGTAATTGAACTCTGAATATTCATGATCATAATATGAGCTGTGAGAATTTATTTGAAAACGTTACGTGTTTGAGATCGAAGAAGGTTATTTATTTTTGATTGAATACTATTCCGTAGTTTATTTAAGTATCATGAAAACCTGAGAGCATCTTAGAAAGAATGAATGAGTTATTTCACCACACCAGAGATGAAGTTGCAAATAAACATTCCTTGTGTGCATTCAGTGGATATCGACCAAGTATTAAAACCGCAACACGGACGATTCTTTGGAGAAAAAATATCAAGGCTCAAGGACATGTTTTTAGATATAACCGAAGGAATCAGGAAAACCCAACACATTGGTATTTTCAAAGGACTCTGAAACCAAATCAAATTTAACTCGTACTGTCGGAGCCATGTCTCAGAGGTACGGCTCGGATTTTATATGTATTAGAAAGCTCCATTCTATGAAATAGGCTATTTCAGTATTCTCCTGTAAGGCAGAATTTCTCATGAAAATAAGAATTCTATTACAAAATGTATTTGTTGTCTAACGTCACTTTACGAAAATGAAAGAATCTGTAACAAGCACCCTACAAGTAGAAAGAAGGCTTGTTTAGAATGTAACTAAGTCCAAACCCTTTGTCCGATCAAAGCTCCGATCGATAACGAGGGCGATATCCAAACAATGTGCATGTGGCATGGCGTCGAGTCGCCTGCGCCGGCGCATGCAACCCAACTCCGTGTCATTTGACATGCGCCGCTATGCTTTGCGTAACAGATATTTGACACGAGCTGATAGTGCCATACTGTTTGCCTTTATGGTTTGGTAAACACGCTTCCCTGTTTTTGGTGTTATGGGCAATATATAGTGTGTCAATCGTCACGGCCTGAAGATCAAAGTCGAAAACTCTACGAATTCGTCGATGCTTGAATATACTTATATTCACTAGCTTTCTTTAGATGTTAGTTCAGAGTTAAACCATGCAAACATGAAACTGTTACATAATTTTCCAGGTAATTCTTGCATCAAGTCTCCTGATTCCTTCCTCGCCTTTTACCTACCACCTTCACGAGTAGATACTGGTATCTGCTAAGATTTTCTTATAAATCTTCTCGAAGGCAATCTGACACAACCACAGACAACTGAAGTTGGTAGAAACATTGCGTTTTGCAAAATTACTTCACCTTACAAAGTTGAATACCACTTGAGAACTTTTGCTAACGGACCGTGATAATTATTGCCAGATGACTGACTTTGTTCCCGTTTATCTGCCACTAGTTTATAAATTACAAAACAAACTTTGAACTTGCTAAGATCGTGTACATTTGCGGGTACTATCTCTTCTCGGCGTGATTTGCATAAATATGGGAATAATGTGATATTGTTATGGATATTGGAGATTATAATTATGATACAGGTGGGTTGGTGTGAGTGTTATAGGGCGTAACATCCAAAATAGGAGCGTGGCGCGTGACGTGGCTTCCGTAGCAGGCGGCTCGTTCGGAAATAGAGGCTGTCGTGGGACCCGCCGCGTGACGACACGTCCCACCATTTCACACAACGAGCGATATTGAGTGCCTCTTACAAATTTACAGCACCACTGTGTCATGCTCATTTTGAATTCGGGTTATTACGTAAAAGTTTGCTTGAATTTTATAGGCCTTACGAAAGTTTATTGGAATAGTTTCGCCAAGTGAAAACTTCCACGTTTAAAAAAAGCTTCTGAAAACGTTGAGTGAAAAGTATTGTTACCGTTTCGGATAATGCCTCTTTAACGTAAACTGCGCTCGAAATTATAAACAGCACTTAGAAGGCCATATAATTTTATGTCTGTCGCAATATAGCGATTAATATCGCCTACAAAGGGCGGTCGAGGGCGATGCACGTCCCTTCATTGTTTACGCACCTCCGCGTCTCCTCTGCAGAGACGAGATCTAGAGATCAAAGATTACTCTGCCATCTTACTTTTACGATATTGATGAAATACTCGCCGTAAAATACTGCGCGTGACTTGAAACTCATGTGTATTTTAGGCCTTGTTAGCTAAGTGAATTGCTCTTTACACGTCGATCTTAAGAAAATATATCTACCTATTGAGTGAACAAAGAGCTTTTGTACCAACCGAGAAAATATGCCGCCTGTTGGGAAAATAGGGCTCGTTACGTTACAAGCAGAGAGAGATTTCAGACCGCCCTTTATTAGAATGTGGAATGAAATGACATGGATACTGTAATTTCCTTCGCAAAACATAAAAAATAAGACATCATTAGGTTGGCTTATATACGGCCTCTTAACAACAAATAAATAAAAAACTGAAAGGTTATATGAATAATAATATTATAACGTAATATAATATTATTATTCATATAACCTACGTAGTACGTAGTACATCATTATCATTCCTTTTAATAAGGCGATTCAACCAATTAAATTCTGAGAATTTATTTGCTTACTTGAAGTTGTTGCCCCTTAGCAACAGGACCATTTCACTTATATTGATTCAACATGAAGTAAACAAATGTACGTATATGGTTGCCGAAATATTTCCATAACGATAACATACCTCCTGACTTCGGGCGATGTTGGGAGGCTTCGAGATTTCCTGTTCTTGCTATGTTGCCGGTGGTGGCCATGACCCGAGTTTGTATTCCCCATGCTTGTATCGACACGCTCAGAACTTCAAATAACGTAACATATCGCTGAACAAATAGCACTATACACTGGAGTTGCAATAAGCACACATTTTGCACATTTCACGCACGACACTGTTCCATTATATTGTATTTTTTTTTTCTATATGAAGTATTCCAAGCGGAGTTGTCCCGTGAAAGGCTTATTATTGTCTACCCTCGCACAAAAATATTTCCTGTCTATGTTATTGTTTGTGCTGTTGTGGGCTGAATGAGAATACAATTTCATCGACTACCTTCATTTTAGTATTATACCTACTTATTTAAGAAGTTCAAACTATGATATCTAGTGATTGTTGTGACACAAATGTTTAGATGTCCTTGCACTAATGCCAAGCATTAAGATCGAATTTCTGATCAGTGTTATGGGTTTGGCGTGACTCAAAATACCTGTCTATAGTTCAGCGAGCCGAGCACCACAAATGCCAATGTTCGCCGGCGCTCAGAGCATTGCTGGAATTTCAAAGGTCGGATCGGTTGAACCGCTGAGCCATAACTTACTGACCACGGCGCACGACCACAAACATTCCCTTTATTATGTGCAAAATCACATTTATAAATTGCATCTAACTTGAACTCCTATGATTTCATTTATTAACAGAAAGTGATCTTCAACAATCATCAATTTAATAGTGAGATAGAAGGGAGGGGCCGAACGATTAGTGATTATTGTCTCTTTGTTCCGAGAACTAAGGACAATGGAGAAAAGGGCCTAATTACGAGTGTCGTTCCAAGTGAGTTCAAGGTACATTAACCTTCTCCGACGTTCAAACTTTTGTTAAAAGTTATATTATGTAATCCCCGGCCGACTAGAGATGCTTTAAAGAAATGGAACTAGAACGGCGCGCATAATGGGCTAAGTTGAATGGGCTAGCTCATCAAACTCATTTCACTGCAAATAGTCTATTGTGAATTGTAACTGGAACTGAACGCCAATGCAGTGTTTTGAGCGCATTATCGAAATTATCATAGCGGGTGCAGTGGCATCGAACACTCGCGCGTGTAACGTGCACTCTCTAGACAAGCTCCACCAGTTTGCACTAGTTCCATTATGCGTAACGAGAAACTTTTGATTAGACTTTTGACTAGGTTATAAAGTAAAGGATATTGCTTACTATATCTGTGTCTACATTTTGTTTTAAAATTATCAAAGATATCAACCGAATACACCTCACAAGCAATAAGCGAGCTAAGTTACCTACTTAGTCGTGATCTTTATTCATAGCCCAACGAGCTTTTGTTACTAATTTATACGGCGATTGTTATGACGCGATTATGACTCCTCGGAGCTTTGAATTTATTGTTTTCGTGACTCGTTCAATGGCGGTTTCTTTCGTACCTTGGATGGGCGGCTTTACTTTAAGAACTTATTGATACTTCGGAAACAAAACCAAGAGTTTAATAGACACGTATACTAGTCATACATAAACATTCGAAAATAAACTGGCACACTACATCGAAATAAACATCAGGGGTCTCCAGACGCAAGACATTGTGATATGCGAAGGCATAGAGGTAAATAATTCATGAGCACTTCACTTAAACCCGACGCCTATAAGCCTAACGCCCACTTCACATAATGACAATGGACAAATCACGTAAAAGGTGCGGGATGCTCGTGAGATGTCAAATGTCGTTCGTGAGGGATAAATCTAGATTGGTAAGTGATGCATTGCGTTACTTGGTTTAATTCGAACATCTTTTGTGATTTTCGATGTGCGCAATGTTCCAAGAATTCCCTGTGACTGCTCGACTGGTTTATTTAACGTCCGCACCTAATGAGCGTGAACTGCATTTGTTTGAGGAACAAAACATTTCATTCGTTGGTAATATCAATCATGTGTGTTCTGCAGATGGATTTACGTTTTCACGGAAAGCCGTATTGCGACTAAGAAATGAGACTGACTGAGAAAATAGTTACAAGAACATTTAGGAAATGTCAAATTCTCTTAGGCATTAAATGCTTCGTTACAATGTTGACTACCTAAGTATATACGCGCCACAAGAAATGCCACGAATAGACTGTTACAGTTGCATATAAAGGTTAAACTTTACTTGGAGTAGCTTGCATTATGCAGTTTGTATCTAAGCAGCATCTGCGAAATGAACCAGGTATACGAAGGTGGAACTTAATAGAGATAGCTTAGCGCCTTTCCTAGAAAAAAGCACTTATCTTGTTACTAAGGTTGCCAGCTAACCAAATTATCTAGATCCTGTTCGTATCATTAACTTAAAATCATTATATATTAATATCAGATGAAATGTGTACCTATAGCAGGAGCATAAATTGCGCTAGTTCATTTTCGATAATGTTCGTACATAAGTTGGTCGTCATATTGTTATGCGGGTAGGTAAATTCTTGCTTGCCATTTTGTTGGACTATCGACCCTAAAATAATGTTACCAGTAAGTATTAAATAAAAAAAATATTGTCATAAATAAAGTAGTAACTGAGACTCTCTTGTCTCGCTAAAATATAACTTTTTCCTTTAAATTCAGGCTCAAAATGACAATGCAGCTTTACGGGTTTATCTGCCAACCCTGTGTGGCCAGCAAACAGAGAATCGCTTTTCGTAGAAGCGAACATCGACAGGGCATGTACGGCACACAGTTTTATGCAAATTTGTGCACGTACATATTCGATAGCCCATTAATGCGTTTCACTGAGTTCACGTGGCAAATTGAACCACATATATTGTAGGGGCCAACTTCCCACGGCGATGTGAAGTATCAATTAGTTACGCGATTAATGAGAAGATATTGCGTGTTTAGAAGATTATTAATATACAGGTATGAAGTTATCTTTAGCCCTGAACAAGGTTGAATAAGTGCCTGCGAATATGAAATGAAATATTTAACAAAACAGCTGTAGTTTCCTTGCTATTTTAACAACTCTTCTCACATATTATATAAAGCAAATGACATTGTAACCAAAATTTCCGAGAAACCAACAAGGGTTAATTATTATTAAGAACACGCAACATTATATTCTGTCGCTGTTTTAGCAATCGAAATAATACATCTAATAAAATTTCTTGATTTATTTTATAACATGTCTGTAACTATGAACTTTCGTGATAGAAAACAGAATTATTAATAGCTGTGCTAATTATTCGAACGTGTGATAAGTTCCGAGAAAAACGTCTGATGATAAGTTTCTGTCAGCGGATGAATGTTAGTATAAACGGAAAAATGTAATAAAAATACAAATGCAATAAGTAGGCGATGATTCGTCTACAAAAAAATCACCATCGAAGCACCACTTTGGTAAGCTACAGTCCACTGTTACCGAAATAGAAATGAACATACTTTAACGCTAAACATTTCTCTGTCACTTTTAGAGTATTAAAAAAGGAGTTTAGAATATTTATAGAAGTGATGAATCTATCAATCGTTTCCGAGAAGACGCGGGATGAATCATATTCTCTCGACAATAATGAGTGTTGGTACTATTCTCTGGACGTTCAGATATTCAGGGCAATAAATAAGTCAAGTCCAAGGTAAGTGCATGTTGGTAAGGACAGATTTATAACCCTCCAGCCGCCGATGGCTCTTGTTTCGTGAGATAATAACATAAAAGTGATTTGGTGGGACATACCAGCTATTAGCCATATATGTCGGACGTTTTATAAATTAATAGTACAGCTATACCATTATAGGACGTTGGGAGCTTTTAATAGACTAAGAAAATAAACACAAAATCCGTAGGACTGAATTTTTCACATATTCGGAAACCATTAAAATGGTTGGAATGTTGATTTTTAAATACGTTATGGGTTGAAATTTAAAAATGAATGCATGTATAACGCGTTCACAAAGTCAATATTTATTTTGGACAAATCGCTTGTTGGTCATCGACAGTCGGTTTTTCAAAAATACTGGGAAGTTGTGACGGAAAATACAGTGGAGCAGAATGCTAATTACTTCCTTCATAATTAAGACATATTGGTAATGCTTATAGCGGTAATAAGCGACAAATTGGCTTGTGGACGTGCTACAGTATACTATGGCTATTACCGAATTTGTCATCATTAGGTAGGTGTATCTACATCAGAACATTTGATACATCTTTGATTGATAACCGTCATTCATAATTACGTTTAATTTAACTTGCTTGTGATTATGTTATTAATTGCAAACAATTGCCTTGTGTCAGTTTTGCTACAGTCAAATACTTGCAAATAAAAAGGCTCTTATGGCTGATTTTATGACCAATATTTAAACCTAGATTTTAATTTAAAATTTGTAAGTAGTACCTACATAGGATTTAAAAGCGAGAGGAAATTACTATTGAATAAAATAACCAACAAAAAGAGGACCAGCAGCATTACACCTTCATTACCTGTAACTTTTCAATTAGGATATTCTGTTACAAAATAAAGGTTTCATTTTGTGTCTCAAATAAAGAGGATACGAGATGCATTAAGGCCACAATAAAAGTCGCGAAATATTTGAGCCAGTGATTCAGTGAAAACGTAAAGACTGCTCACATAAAAGCAAATTAATTAAGCCCATACAATAGCCGCCTATAAACAGGGTTTGTTTGTGTGACGTGGATGGGGGCGTGAGTTGGGGCACTGGTTTCTGAACGGTGCAAGTTATAAGCTAGGGGAGTTCTAGGACAGTAAGCGCCTTTGTTTTAAAAGATAATTATGATGTTAAATGTAAGTACGTTACAAAGTTTTCAAGTAGGCTGAACAGACAATAAAAACCTAAAACTTGATGTTTTAAATATCTTTCCTCGTTCAGCAAATATGATATTTTAAAGCAGTTATGGAAAATAATTAGGAAGGCTTTGGAAATATTATCGAGTATTTAATAGGATTTTCATTTTAATTTAATTGACGCATGCCGTATCAATAATCGCGAACGCCTATGCCATGCACCATCCCTTACGCAGCAAAATCAGCTTTTAATATCATCTGAGTGCCGTTAATAACGTAAAGCCTTTTGTCCGAAATGCCTATGCGAATCTGGCCAGACACTTTCGCGATTCTCGTTTATCCAAACTAATATTATAAATGCGAAAGTAACTCTGTCTGTCTGTCTGTCTGTCTTTCTGTCTGTCTGTCTGTCTTTCCGTCACGCCTAAACTACTGAACCGATTTGGATGAAATTTGGTACAGACATAGTTTGGAACTCGAGAAAGGACATAGGATAGTTTTTATCCCAAAAATCCTGCGGGAGCGGGAACTTCTCAAAAATCCCGCGAGATCGGGAACTATGTGGGTAAAACCAAAAATCTGCCGGAAGTCACTATTCCACGCGAACGAAGTCGCGGGCAAAAGCTAGTAAAACATAATATTAAAATATTTTTTATTCAGCACTTTATGGCAGCTCGAAGTAGATTTTTCTCGGTCGCTATTTATTTCTCTTTTTAAACGAGCTTGCCTTGCTGTGAAGGAATGCCATTATCGATTTTCTTTTAGTGATCTTCCGTTGCTATAATCAGGTTGACGGAAGAAATTGTGCTGTTGAAAATAAACTTTAAAAAACTGCAGATGACTTCAGAATTAGCCCATGCGATTTAAATTACGAAATTTGATTATTCTGAAATTATGCAATCATAAACAAACACGAAAATAATATGTATATAAAAAAACTCCCACACACATCCAAAATTGTTTTTGTTTCATTATTTACTTAAGGATAACATTATTTATTCAAACGCAGACATTGTAAAAGAAATGAGCGCAATTTTATTTAAAGTTTGCCTTCATATTTTGTCTCTAAACAAAGGGGGAGGAAAGGTTGAATTTATGGCAGGCTTGGATCGGACGCTTTAGCAGATGCCCTTTATTGCGGAAAGAAAAATAGTGTATTTATTCATAGCTCGATAGCTGTGTATCTTGCTGCTCGTCGTTGATTAAAGCAAAACTAACCAGGCTTAACGCTAAGCATTAGGTATCATTATGCTTATGCTCCAAAACCAAATATTTTTTCATTACTTAGGAAGTTTTAACTAAATGCAGGAAGTGCGGTGGTACAATATATTTTCATTAGCGCGGTACCTGTGGGCTCGAGCTGCCTGCTCATGACGCTAAGTCAGATTTATCACGCGCCACCCTCCGCCCTTTTTCAGTGTCATTCAACGAACGCGAAAAACTTTCCAAAACTTCCACCAAACCGTTTACTTCCCCGATAAATTATTGTTTTCCGAAAAAGAAAGTCATTTCAAACAATTTATAGAAAGATTTAATCGTACCTACTTAACGCGAATACTTGGGTCTGCACTTTTCTCTTTCAATTTGTTAAAGGCTTTCTTACAACAAAATTATCGTTTCTTATTCAATAAAATAGCTGAAAAGCCATCAGTCAAGGCGTGAAGATATCTGTGCAGAAAATATATTGTAAATCAGATAGGACTTTCATCGAGCAGATTGTTAAACTCAACGACCTCGTTAGAAGTAACAGTTGATTGCAACTATCAAAGCTTTCGCGCATAACGTTCCGTTCCTATCTGCGCCCAATGTGTCAGTTAATTAATTAATTTTAATTATAAACACGCTGTTTACGTGCACCTACGTATCGATACAATTACCGTTAAATTATATCGATTCGCACGTGTTGTTCACTAGGTCCTTACTGTAATGTCCTACTGATAATTTTCTATCACAAAACATAATATTAAACGACAAGGTTATCATCAATGTGTTTATTGACACTGTCCTATCGACTATCGAGCACGTGTTCAAAAATATCACTTCCTAAACAATACTATCTCGAATAGCGATCATTTAATAATATTGATAGGACATTACATAATGAAAGTGATAACAATGGTTTGAGGTAAACGGAACGCGTTCTGAACAGTGCACGCGCATGTGATCGTTCACAGGGGCGCTCGATCGCGGGCCTCGCTATTATCGATTAGTTCGTGTGAACTGTGAACTATTGTTGTGCAGACGGGGGTCCCAGAATCTTTAGGGGGACCGCCCCTTCATCCCTTCCTGCGGCCCGAAACCCAACAAACACCAACTCGAACATTCAATATCGTTTTGTGTTACTAACACATTTAAATGCTAAAAATGCAATAAAAACGTTAAAGTTTTTAGAATAATAGCGTAAGAAAATACTTTCCAAATAGTTTGAAATAAAAAATTGTTACAAATGTCGTAAAATTTAAATGCTCAGCATTTTTAGGGTGTGGCTTTTTTATTGTTCCCCATTTTAGTTGTATTTCCTCTGGATGCAGAAACTACGGGTGAATAAGAGGGTCATTCCTTTTAGCGTGACAACTGGACATTTACTAACTATTCACTGTGAGAGAATTATTTCTAGTGTCCGATTAAATCAACTATTAGAAAAAAACATGTGGGTATCAAAGCTTGAACAACGGGCTAATATTCCGCGAGATGAGTGAGTACAAAACCAGAAGAATTTCATTGAATTACAAAAGTTTTGAGATCTTGAATAAAGCTCATAATCAATATTACAATATTTGAATGCTAACTATCAGACGCTCAAACATCACGAGCGTGCACGACAACAATAGTCACAAACGTGCTAAATATCCGACAGGAGTTCTCTCGTGTAAAGGTTTTTGTATTGAAATTTATTCCAGTGTTGCATTGCAGTGAACTGCAGCCAGTATGCACGCCTACAGACGCCCCGCGGAACTGGTTTCGCGATAAACACACACACATTAACCGGCCAAACAATTTCTACAGAAATCACAAATTCCAATCAACGCCATTATCCTCTAATAAGCGAACGTCTTGGACTGTCTGTAATTAAATGCCTTCTTTATCATTCGAGTATCGTTTTGCTGAGGAAATATCTTGGGACATAAAATTATGTCCACATACAGCTTTTCGTAACCTATTCCTTTTACAAGAAGTTCATTTACACCAAAAATGTTGGAAACAAAGTACATGCTTGCTTTGAATGTCCTCAGTAATAGAAAAGCTCGCTTGCAGTCACAAAAGTACATGTGAGCAAGCGTGTATTCAGTCCACAGGTCGTTGCTGTTTACAAAAAACATAGCGTGAACCGCAGCCATGTCACAGAAATAACATTTTTATGATCATTCAAACAGCCTCTTTCATATAACACGGAATGTTACTTACGAGTAGTAACGAACGTTAAACCATCAATGTTTCTGTTTATTATTTTCTCGGCGAGCGTGCTTACTTTGACTTTCAAACTAAAAGCCAAAAGTAGTTCTACTAACACCACACTTAAGGCATCACTGGGATCTGTGATTCATATATTGTGAAATCACTAAATGCAAATTAAGATCTATAAATTCCAAATATTTTTGTTAGCAAAACGAACAGATATTTTATCTGGAACTAATCAAGGAGTGGTGAAACTGGCTTTAAGCGCTGCAGCGGTCTGAGCTGCTACTTTACGTTTGTATAAAGTATGCACAGGTACTGGGACTAGACTTGTAGCACAATTTACTCAGATTGTATTCAAATGTTCTCCGAGGCGATTTCCAGGCGTAAACATAACACTTCAAGTTTGTTGTGAATCACCTCGAAGTTGGTTCATGTTGCTAGATTTACTCCTTTGTTATTAAAGTCGTCACTCACACCTGTGTCTAATTGGAGTTTGTTATGAAACAACTGAACCGCTGCCATTTTTACAACATCCTTCACCAAAACTACGGTAGATATTTAATATTTACCCTTATCTTGACCCGTTATTTTACGAACAATGGTCACGAACCGCCGTCATTTCGCAGCCATTCCGTTTTTGTAACCGTCTAAGAATAGATAATGTTATGAAAGAAAAATATATTTCTATAAGTTAGGAGAGAGAAAGGAAAATTTGACACAACTTTGTGTAATTTTTCATTTGTATTTTCTTCTATATTATGAAAAGATTTTGTACTTTCACAAAGTTTAAACAAGACATTCTAAGTTGAAGTGTCGTAATTACGTTTCGCTCCTCATATTAGCCTGCCTACGCGGACTGCACCTTTTTGTATTGCAATTCTATTTCCAAACGGCTGGCTGCAGATACATTAATCACGTTTGCACTGGACTTTAATGGAGTTGAACCAGCTTTATGCACAGATACCTGTTCAATTGGCGTATTATGTTCTTCTACATATTAGACAGATGTATGTAATTGCTTGTTCGCGCTGGGTTTGCCAACGCCTTTATTGATAGGAAAGCGGAACACCAATAGGCATAACGACTGTTTCAAACGAAGTGTGTCAAACCCTTTAAGTTTATTATGTTGTAAATTTTATGTCGCTTTCCTATGGTTTACGTGATAGTAGATAGGATGTTACGAATTAGGTTAAATCACTGAAATAGTTCAGTAGACTACTCCGTGTTGCAATTGCCCACTTCTATTTTATGAAGATATAAAATTATCATCTAGCCATATCTTAGTATCGGTCAGTTAGGCAAGCTTTTGCAACAAACCGTGGGCGGATTACTAGAGAAAGTGATCTACACAATTATAAGTATTATAAGATACACTACAGGCTCTGCAGTAGATACGCCAGTTATAGTTAAAACGAAAATGCTATAGTCATCACCAACCCATAACAGATAAACATTTTTAAATGAACTATAATTAGGTTAGTAGCCAAGATAACTAATGTAAAAAATGTAGACAAAGAACCATTTAAGTAATCTCCCACAGTTGTCTATATGTAGGTACTTTGATTGACAGCTACTGGTATTATCGTGATCAGCGTAAATGCAATGTCTACATAATAGGCAACAGACATAAACAAACAGTTTTTTGCATCAATCAAGAATCAACAGGTCCATAGATGTAGTATCGTGATATTTAAAATGTGTTGCCATTTTATTAGGATATTTTTAAGACCAGTCGTGGCCCGTGGGCGGCAGCCAGGCTCAGATAACTCGATCCTTCGCCCGCACACTCGTGCGCAGCATCGCAATAACTTAAAACGCGAACCTTGTTAGACTTCGCGATTGAACACGACCAATGAGACCGCTAACATGAAACGAAAAGGATCAATGATGCAAGATAAGAAAATCCGAATGTTTACCTCAGTAATACTTAAAGTATCATAATCCATGAAATGTCTTTGACATGAACCTGTTAACTGATCACCGATTCGATCCCGACATTTCTTTTGAATAATTCGCTCTTCAGTATGCAGCAGGACTTTAAAAACATCGTACACTTAAACTAAGTTGAACTTATGTGACATTAATTCAGCAGATTTCTCAATAGAAGTGCCACTTAAAATTATGTTTAGATTCCTCTTAAGAGTTTAAATAATTTGTGAAAGCTTGTCGTTGAAGATACATTCATTTTCTTAAGCTCACGTTAAGTCAGAATACGGAGAAGTGATTCGCGCGTGTAAACAAAACGACTAAACGCTCGAATTAACTACAAATACGGAATAAAACGTAAACAAGAAAATCATCTCTGGTCGTGTTGCGTCCACTTAAACAACTCCGATTAGAACACCGCTTTACTCAGGCTATAAATACACGGCAGTGAGCTTTGCACACCATAAACAATAATCCTTAACACGATTTGTCACAGTCGGGGCGCACTCGCGGCGGTTCAGCGGCGCGCGGAGCGAGCGCGTGCTCCGGCCAGCGCACGAGAGCGTGCACGCGCGACCATTGCGTCCGCACGACAGACAAAACACTCATCGAAAGCGCAAGGGCCTTCGCCCCTTCCGAATCCGTGATCGCGCGGCGGGATGCAGCGAATGCTAATACTGAACAGGGCTGTCCGTCAAGCCCGCATCGCTCGTTAAGCTCAACTTACGCCATGCTTAGCCGATGCTTGGGATTATGGGAAACAGTTAAATTGCACCATGCTCATTGATTTACAGCCGTGTTGACCATTAAAGTGCTAATGAAGAAACTTGTTTCTTGTTTACATGCCTGCTGCAGTATTGAGCTTTAAGTTTTTCAATTCAAGACTTCTAATGAACCATACCGATTAGTGTGGGTTGCTCTTTTATTTATGCATGGTGTTCTTAGTCCAGTCGACACAGCCCTGGCTAGAAGATGTATGAAAAACTGACGGCACGGGTGCCATCTGCGCTAGGGAGGGGACCCTTGCATTAGCGGGATGACGTTATGCACTCCCAGAAGGGTTCGCGGCTTATCTCGTTAAATCACTCGCGCCGAGCCGCTGCGAAATAATTTACAGAGGTGTTTGCGGTAAACAGTTTCCTACAGATAACTACGATTACATTTTGGCTGACATGGTTTTACGGCCGGTTATGTCCGTTACCTGTCGACATTCACTGGGAAGGGTCCAGAATTATTGCTTTGAATTGAATTTTACATCAGATAGGATAGGTAGGAAATGATTCTTCCCAAACATATCTGTATTTTTGTAAGGTAGAATTTTTAATCGCATTCCGCATGTATTTCTTGGTGACAATAAAAATATAAATTAATAATACCTAATATATTTATACTACCATAAAAATCGATATAATATTTTCTAAGTCGATAAAGCCATAATTTATTAAGCTCATGACTACATCTCGCATAGTTATAAAGATTATTGTAATAATCGGAGGGTGCGTATACGGCCCTATGGCTATTGCGTCACCATGAATTCATATTGATCGATTATAATGACATAAACGTCGAAAACACATGAGCTGTTTATTGCAGAGTCGATTTAATTAAGTATCCGTATATTAACTACATGAGAGTAACTCAGAGTAGAAAATATGATGTAGTCAGGATGAAGGCATGATGCAGTAAGTAGGTAAGTATGTACCTAGTAAGGTACTGCAAAGGGAGATGCGTGGGATGCAAATTCAAGTAAACAGTCCAGTTAGATAACTTTTTTCAATGAAATTATGAATTTGTTTCAGTAAAATGAATTTCATAGTTTATTTAACAAAAACTTTTACGAACCGCAGTTTAACGAAGTAAATATTATGTTAAACGTTAAAATACTCATAAAACTTAGTAGTGGTAAAAAACAGTAGAAAAAACGTTGAAAGCTTGCATTGTTTCTATGTTTACATGTGTTCGCGAGCTGCGGAGGGCGGTTTGGAAGAACAAACACTATAAGACTAAATAAACTGTTGACAATGTTACATTGAGCTACGAAACTCGTAGAACTGCCATTACCGAATGAATTTATCATTTCCAATACAAACACTAGATTTATTGCAATACAGAGAGGGAAAGCTCAAGACTTTGCTATGTACTACAACCTCAGTATAAACTTATTTCTCACTAAAACAAATCGTATAACTCTATCCATATTTGTTGTTACCATTATTCGAGAAAATACATTATACGCTTTGAAATACACAACGAAACGACAATTTCGTAATACTATTTCTTATTAAATTGAATCCATAAAAGCTGAACTGAAAACACAATTCACTGTAACTGCTCTATGAGTTGTATGCGTGAACACTCAGCGTGCAAATGCAAACAAAATACAAACGGGGACACATTTCACCCCGCGTCACAAGAATTTGCTGCACTGCGGCCCACTAACGAACTTCGCCGAACACACTAACTTCGACAATATGTCACAACCGTTCCCCCGAACACAACAACATTTCAATTCTATTTCCTCAATTTCTAATAAACTCAAATTATAATTAATACCGGTCAAAGTGAGGAAACAACGCGGAAACGTGCCGGCTCAGTTAAGAATCAACTAATTCCCCTTTCGCTTGTAAAACGGATTAAACTATTCGTGGAACATCTAAAAGCATCTTGTGATTTATAATAATAATATAATAATAATAAGTCGTTTATTTCGGAGACTTGCTCCATAGTTTGTTAGTAATACAACTTACGTAACTATGTTAGTAACTTTAATTATAATTATAAAACAAACAAACAAAATAAAAATAAAACCTACAACTAATTCAATTCATGTATTTTCCTGCAGTATCAGACCCGTAGGTATGCATACGGGTCCAATACTCCAGAAAAACACCGTCCAGCCTATCCCCGATCACCCTCAGGATGCCATTGGCACTCCCACGAATCCTGCGTAACAATGATGCCGTTCTTTTCCTCATGATTGCTGAAAAACTATCTGTAGTAGATTCAGCAAACATTGCTGACGCGCTACAGAATCGCGGCAGCCCCAACAGCACCCGGAAGGCGTTGTTGTACTGAACACGAAGAGCGTTGTAGGCCCTCTGCGTATGCCTGACCCATAGGCTGCATGTATAAAATGTTTGACAATAAGCCTTGAACAGGGTGATCTTGACCGGTCTCGTACATCTTGCAAACCTACGGGCCAACATATTGCATCGGACCGACAACGCTCTCCGTTCCCGTTCTATGTCCTGGTCATCATTACTATTTATAACACGAACGTGAGAAAATATGAATTATATTTTTGAAGCGGTGCCGATGGCGTCTCTCAAGATACGGTTAATGTATATACTGTATGGCACTGTCACTATAACATAAGTGGTACATCAATTTAAGAGATATATTTTTGGAGACACGATCATTATCGTGATTTACACGCGAAACTTTTGAAGATTGCCATAGGGGCTCGGATCCGATGCGGGCTGTTAAGTTTCAGTGAGGTAGAATTTAGTGATTGCCTGGTTTTTAAATATAATTTTTTATTTCCCCTGTTCAAAATATTTTCAGCTGCAAAACTTTAACCGCTCAAACTGCTCGCAAGCCTTAAGAGCAGCACGTATTGTCCATTTCTAACAACAGTTGGATTAAACGAAGCATTGAACTCATAAGGCGTAATTTACGAGCAATAAAGAGTGCAGTTTAATAAGTGGATATTTCAACAGGGGCCTGTCAAGTCGCGCGAGCTCCGACTCAAACGATCGTAAAGGGAAACGTCTTGCTCAGTTCTGCTTTAGACGTTTTCCTATTACAAAAATTCACCATGGTGTTTCGTGTTCTTGACGGGTGCACTTAAATCAATTTGGATGGCGAGATTTGTTGAAAGTTGCTGCAAATTTCAAATATTGCATTGTTTCATATCTTCCGTTTTCAACTAATTTGTATTTCTTCTAATCTTTCAATCCTTTCCATCCACCCAAGTACTGAGAGTTATGAATGTACTCAGCCTAAACTTAATCCGAAAACCACAACCCTGAAACACTGTGGTGTATTTGTGTATGCCATTACCATAAAGATCGTAACCAACGTAAGAGAATTGTGTTTGTTGATGGAATAGACAGACGATAGTGACGAGCGGCGCGAGAGATATGTAAACAAACACGCCATGACACGCCGCGGCTGCTGACACCACAAACATACTCAACATGCTCCCGAAACGGTCGGCTTTCGACTCGTAAGCGATACGTTTCAAAAGGATCATACCATTTGCGCAAGGGATTATGCAATTTGAGAATCCGATCGTAATTTCTGTAATGGAATATCAATAAGCCTCTAAGTAAGTTTAGATGCAGAAGTTTATATAAACAAGCACGAAGTTCTGAACTCGTTTAGCATAAGGGGTCAAAAGCAGCTAAGCAGCAATTAGCCGAGCCAGCGTTGTTTATGTTGACAACTCAACGAGAAATTCGATACGAGCTCTTAAGTTCACACCACCAACCACCGTTCCTAACTTCCGTAATTGGCTACTCGAATCCTGGCCCCCTCAGCCCTCAGTAATTTTACACTTATATCGCAGCATGAGACGAAGCCGACTTGTTATTTAAAATGAACGATGATCTGTCATCCGTCATGACACCGTTATCTCGAGATTTAAGTTTCGAAGTCTTGTCTCATCGATTACGATTGAGTTGGTTGCCAGGACGCCCAGTCGCTGCAAATTTTGGTAATTAGTTATAACGGTTTCGGTATTTCACTGTCCTTTTGTTTTATGTTTTCATGTTTATCCCTGGTAGGTACTTAGTGTGGGTTATCCGATCTTTATTTTTGGGTTTGTTTCCTTTTGAGTTTTTCTACTATTGTGTTTAGTTTACATGTACATCTTTTTAATGTAAATCGAGATGCAGAAGAAAGTCCCAAAAAAAGGAAATAATGGCCCGTATTATGACTATCACAACTGTTGCATCAGGTTGAATGTCACAGCGACATTTGATGTGTTACACAATTTACATCATTATACTTAATGATCTGTTCAAGTGTTTACTGTATTCACTTAGGTATCTCGGCAGCCCGGGCCCTTACATGGACCGGCCCGGTAAGGAAAGTGGTCCCATTGTGTATAAACGTGCGCCCTCGGTTGTTCACCTATGTGAAAAACTGGCTGAATTCTAATTGTGGACCAGTTGCTTTTGGCGAGGAATGCACTGACTTTTGCTTTGAAGTAACTTGCACGAAATCACAGCATCAACTTTAAGTGAACATTTTGTAACGATTTGTTTGATAGTGTTTGTGTTCTTAATATAAATATTTACACTTTCATTCGAAGAGAGCTTTGGATTGCATTTGTTTAAAGACGATGTGACTATATAAAATGTTTTGAGCGAACATTATCATGAGGTGCTCAAAATGTCTCAATTAAACAGTTACATAATCTGAAAAGAAAATAATTTTCGATGTTTTTGGTCTCCATACTCACAATCCTTTTTTTTTTAGTTTTTCTTTTTGTTCTGATTCCACCCAAAACTCGTAGCCCATCCACAAAAGGGTATAATGAATATGTACAAAACACAGCACGTGCTACTCATTCAGTGGAGCGACGCAACAAATGACAAACAATGGCTTGTTAGCTCTTTGTCGTGACTCAAGTTCGGGTCCTGACGTGACATCCTCGCATTGTGCGCGCAATCAGGGAAGCATTGACCGGTGTCAAGACGGTTCGGAGCTGTCAGACGCAGTATAAACGTCTGCTTATTAATATGTAAATGGAAATGGCCCTTAAGTTCTAACGTGGTCGTTGCTACCTTTTTATGAGTCATTTGTGTTTTATTGGTGGTTGAATCTGTTCTTGTTTCAATAAAGATAAGTAAGCACTTAGATAGTAACAGTAGGTAGGTATCACTTATTTCCTTTAAAAGCATAAAGTTAACAAGTTCTTGGAAAACGCGAACAAAAATCGATTTCACTTGAATGTCTAGAGAACGTTGCCAAAGGTAATGTCCCTGTCCCAAGTTCACGTTGCCAAGTGCAGTCTTTGTTTACTAACATAGAACATGAGTAAACCTGCAGGGGCTCATCTCGGCAACTCGCCAATAGAGGGCGCTAGACAGAAATAGAAGTGTCACTGGGCGGTGGTACGAGAGAATTATTGCTTTCTCTGCGGTAGGCATTTCCGATCTTCCGACTAAACTAAGAATGGGTTTACAATTTTGTATTTGTATATTTTGGTATTATGTATTTTGCCAGGTTTGTACAAAATTGGAAGGAGATTCCACGAATATCTAAAAGTGAAAATGTTATCAAAATAATTACTTAAACACCGCTAGTAACTTATTCTGACTTAATTTAAATTAAAATCTGTGTAGGTAAGTACTGCATTGTGTACATACTTAGTAGCCTACCTACCTAAAGCATGAGACAATTGTGATTATTAAAGTATAATCTCTAAGTGGATATGGAGTAACCAATTAATCAGATGCAGAACCGCCTCTTGCAAGACCAAAATAAGTCCGAAACCTAAAATAGATTATGGAATACATAATCAGACAACTTCCAAAGCGGGCGTGTAGTAGGTGAGCTCCGAAGCATTTTACATATTTTTAGGTACCAAAATGATTTTAAAATATTGATTTCTTTATTTTCATTTTTTTATATATTTTCATTGCAATGTAATATTTCTAGGCAGTGTTAAAAAAAGAATTTATAACGATACATACAATACCTATGTATAAAATTATTATAAACTAAAGATAATATTGATTCAGCGACAATTAATATTATTGCATTACGAAACGTCCGGCTAACTTGATCAAAGTTAATTTTAGTCTGAAAGCTTAGTTACAGTAAGAGCCATCTAGTGTCGAGTAACTGAACCATTTAAAATTTTAGTTTCTTGTGAAGCTGTAGTACACCGTTAGATGGCGCTGTTTTCGACTAAAGTATTACATTTTAATATAAGTTTTAAAAAGTTATCTTTTTATTGAAGCATTAATTTTAATAATTTACACTTACCTATTGGCTGTTAACGTCGTCATCTCGACGTTATTAGCGCACGCTGTTAATATTTCATCGCAACTGCTGCCACCTGTTATGCGTTGGACTGCATTCAGTGAAACATCTTCGCTTGAAGTTTTCCCGGCGTTCGCAGCATTACCGCTAGATGGCGCTGTTCTCTGTTTAGTGGCTTGTTTATGTCGGCTGAGCGCGAAAAACAATGCCAATACTGCTTTTAGTTTTGCATCCCGGATATCTGCTGCTGTCACTTGTTCTAATCCCTGGACTTTTTGGGCGTGAAGGAAGTCCAAGCAGCACTGAACGTTTTCCAACTGTAAAGAAAGAAAAAAGTTGGTTAGATTGGGTAATCAACACTCACGACCACGGACGAAACCGAGGTAGTTTTTAATAAGGAGGGAATACCCATTACATTTTTATACGATCTTATAGTAGATATGTAACTTGTCCCATTTCATTTTGACTAGCTTGCCAAAGAATGGTACCTAAGTATTGAAATGTGCCTGATTTTAATGCATTTAAAACAGAAGGCATTAAAAATATTTGAGAACGTCAGTTCCTGTTGCCAGGGACTAACCCACCTTTGCACAAGTAAATAGGTATCTTCTAAGAACCGGCGATCGTAAAATCATACAAGGCTACATAATGTGAAGAGGCATGACCTAACAAATAATAGGTCTACATTATTGATTAGGATTAATGATCAAAATTAATCAAATTCAGAACAGGGAACGCTCGTAAAGTATCATAAAGAGCACCTTGTTCTAACGTAAATGGTATCGCTGCAGATTCGCATTGCGACCGTGTTATTAACATTATTAATAATTAATAACACGAAGCTTTTACGTGTGTTGTTGCTATTGTGAGCCGCACGCGCAAGCGCTTCCGATCTTACACGAGGAGCGTATCAATGAGTTTATCGCTTTATGATGGGCCTTGAAATATCAATAGGTTTAGGACAGTACGTGCACTTATTCCGTGGTTTATGGTCTGATGTGAAATATTTTAACTCAGTTTTTAGGCATACCGAAGTTTTGTAGGTGACTTAAATTTTGTACATTATGCTATCAAGCATTGAAGCTAATGCAGTTTTGTCTTGTTTTCTCAGTGTTAGACGAAACTCTGATTGCTTTTTTATGCTTTCCTGCACTACTTTCTCATAACCAGTCCGATAACAGACTTTATGCACAACAATAACACAAGCTTTTGCGCCTTCCAGAATCAATTGATGACCTCAATGTGACATGTTGAACAGGTACGAAGCATGCATCGCTCGCGCACGTTACGACACGGCTGCGGTCGGCGCCGGCCCTTAAAAGGCGAGTCTCCTGAGCTCATAGGTCACCGGCACAACCAGTGGGTCCCGGCGACCGGCATTGTGCACCTACCCTTGCCTTCGTAAGATCAGGGCTGCCTGACGAAATGTGACCACAATGGAAGCAAAGGTTGTGTGAATTTCGGCAACTTTTTAACTGTTGCAAAAGGTAACTGAGACAGTTGTTTTTATATTGGTACTATTCTGAAGAAAATTGATCGTGTCAGGATTTACCTGTGGCAGTATAACTTTCAACGTTTTTGCAATCACATCACATAATTACTAGGCTCTTAATTTCTAACTGCACAGTAATTTAAGTGCATCCAGCAGAATGAAAGTTAGTGTCAGTAATGTATGCAAAGCTTAATGTTGGCGGCATGCGGTGCGTAAGTTAATAGTGCTGCGTTGAAGTTTGCATAACAATGGCGATGTAACGAGTTTGGAATAGCACGCCATAGAAACACTGTCTGCTATTCTACTTTCTGTCTAAATGTTCTATGACGTGTGGAGACATAATGATACTTAATTTTACCTTCACAAATTACATCTTTCAAAACCATTGACAGCCCTAGCTTCAAGTAAAGCGTTTCAGTGTTATGGTCACATGTCTTACAACATGTCGTTTTTGTGTAGCTTCTCACATCCCGCAGGAACAAAATAATGTCGCCCTCCCACGAACCGTTTTCGTCGTGACAAAACATCCGTAAAGAAAAACGAGAAAGGCTGACGTTTCATTTTGAACTGTCTGATTGACGTTAAAATATGATGCGCCAAATTCTGCAATGAAATTATCTCGCTGGTTGACATTCCCACCCAGTTTACAATCACTTTGATGCTTCACGCCTAAAATGTCTTGTTTTGTTAATTGAGACTCGTATTTTCTTTAAAAAGTTTTATACTTAAATCTAAGTAGGTGCAAGAAGGGGAAAACTTTTAACTTAGCGGTTTGACTGTGCTGGGTTAAAATTAGTTCAGTAATTAAGGCTACGTGAGGGTAAACACACTGATATTCATACTGATACTGATACTACTGATATTCATACTAAAAAGGTGTTCCAGATTTGGTTATAGGTAGGTACATATTAATAAAAGAGCTAACAGAGCAATATTATCTTCGCGAACAGTCATAAGACCTAAAGACACAAAAGATGATTAGTCCAACGAGGTCACAATTTATAAAGCTGTCAGGATTAGTAAATTGCAAGCAGGCCCAGGCGGGATTGAAATTGGCCAACGTACAGAAATAGAATGAGAAAATTGTCTCAATTATGTCACTGCGTTACTTCAATTACGTAGGAAACTGACAACTGCCAGAGGAAGTGTATTGTTGAAGTTTTATTGAGAGCTGGCGACCATTGCGACAGGTCATGCTCCGACAAGCTTTTCATGAAAAGCATTGACCTGCGTGCTCTATTTACAAGCATTACTAGAAGATACTTTGCCTCCAGAAGCTGAGTAGGTCATCTCAAATGTGTCAATTCGATAACTTTACCTAAGTATTTAACTTACCACACCTAAAACAGAAAAAATATATAAAATTAAAATTCGAGCAATCATGAAATCAATTACCATGTACAATATCAATGATCTCCCATTACCCTTAACTCTAATTGTATGCCAACTTTCGGAATGGAACACGAAACTTCCGACGCAGCTGTAAGTAGCAGCTAGGCTGTGAGGTTTCGACCGTGGAGGCCATTTCCCTTCATTGACCCCGCGATAAGATAAGCTAGAGCAGTTTTGTTTTCCTGTAATTTCGCTTATCGGGGCGAAAATTAAAAAATGTATTAGAAGGATAATCGCTAACGTCCCATTGTCTATCAGTTGTTTTGCTAAAGTGGTATTTATATGTTTGTTGTTTATTTGACAAAATGTTAATTTTGTTAGTTGATATGAACTGTTTTCTTTACAAACATAATTTGCTCATATTATGTACATTACGCAGTACAACATTTTACTAAGTCTGACTAACTCCCCAGCTGTTAATTTCTACGCTATCTAATTAATTGAGTATGTCTGTACCTCTGCTGTATTTGGACTAATGAGAATACATTAATTGTGTCCTATATTGCCATGTTGTAATATTAGTTCCATCACGTTAATAAGTAGAGATATATTTGCACAATGCCTTAGGTTTCTAACGTAATAAGAAAGTTTGAAAACCCGACAGCAATTAAAATAATTCCCTTTTTCTCTGCGAACGGTTTCACAAGTTCCATCTTTATTTCGAAATACGAAACATGAAAAAGTTATTTCCGTCTGAAAATAGAACTTGAAACTTCTCCGCACTAAAATGGTTATTATTAGAAACGGCAGAATTAATTAGAAACTTTTAAAAGGAAAGGAGCCCATTTCGAAGCAGTCAGGTAAAAAATAAAATGCTGCATTCTTATAATCATGCAGATAATACACCGTTTCTTTCATCTGAATATTTTTATTGTTTCGATAATCCAATGATTCAAAGTTTCCTCCAATATATCTTGGCAAGGATTTGTCTCACAACAACACCTAGGACTCATACAAAATGTATCTCGCGTCTCATCTATACGCAGCCTTAGACCAAACGTGACAAATCTGACTAACAGCTTACAATCGCAATCGTGCGCACTTCGATGGAGCAACTCTAATTGGTCTTCGTTTATCGTACCACAATTAGATTTCACTTGGGAACGAGAAACCATAATATCTGACCTATTGTGTAAACAGATTGATGCAATATGAGACAGAATAGGAACATCAGATCAGGCTTCAAACTAAGCTCAAGCTTGTCATTGTGTGATTGCTAATGGATTAATGTGAGAGTAATCTGTAGTGATTCTAACATGAAAGCAATTATGTAGGTAATCTTCTATTCAGCCAACTTTCATTTGTTTTCAAATTCAGTAAGTTCATATTGATAGGAAGCATACGTCCATATTTTATATGTTAGTTAAGTTACATTGTCTTGATACAAATATTTCAAACAATTGTATCATTTCTATTTTATTCATGGAATGTCATAATACTTGACAAATGGTCATAACACAATTAAGGAAATGCTACATTTAATTAAATTCTCACACTCTTTAGCATCATTAATCACTTAAACAGTATTATCATTATCCTTTACTACACATGTTTAGCTATACACTACCGTCAAAGTGGTTGGCTTTCGCAAATTAGTTTAGCGTATGACTGACTGACTGTACTATGTTTCGTTATGTATGTTGTGGTCACGAGTGCGAATGTGTTGTTACAGCATTTCCCATGGGTGACATATGAAACGGCGGAGAGAGCATGTCCCGTGATGAAGACGATGGGTCGGATCGATGGTGCAGAAACTTTGGTAAGCTATGGTACAATGCCCTTTGCACATCACTAGTTTGAACTAAAACTACGTAGGTAATAGTAATTATTATAGTCATCTGTGCTAAAACCTAGTTTACACAAGAGTTTGATGTATCTCTCAAATTATTAACGGTCTCAAGCCGTGCTTACTTTTATTTATTTTTACCACAATATAAAAATATTTACATTTCTTTCTTCTAAGAGAGACAATCAGTATTGTAACCAGTTCAATGTTTCAATAATAAGTAACACAGATGTCGGACAAAACAACGACGAACTCGTCTCCTAAGATAGCTACAATAACAATGTATTTGCTTACTGATAGATACATTATGATTATTTTTTTATAGTTTATTGTATTGGTTGGAAGAAAATATATATAAATAAATAATAAATAACCATTAATGCGGGCTATGTTCGTGATCGTGATGGAAATCGAGACGATTATAGCAGTTATAAATGTTGATGTTCAATTGTTTAGTGTTCATAAAGTATTGCTTTATTTCTATTTATGTTTGATCGTTCCTTTGTTATAATGCTCAAATACTTTTACTTGAATATCATTTTTAAAATGTAATTTCCGGATTCCGAGAAATGGTGGTTGGTTTTGAGTGATTGTAACGAAATTAATGTTTGTTAGGAGAATTAAATGTTAATTATTCTGTCAAGTTCTGGTTTGTTTGTGAACATGGTTGTTTAACATGTGATTTTATCTGTAACCTTGGTTAATATAACCACATTTCTACAGTTTTGCCATGTTGTATAACTATTAGTTTATAAAATACCTACGTTTGTGTGCTTAAGTATTTATGAAAACCAATCTGATTCAAAGCGATTAATAATATTTTTCAAGTTATGTTAAAACGGTATAAACTATGTTTATTATGAAAACATGACAATCATGAGAATGTTCGCCCAGCCTATTTTGCTTTTATTATATTTTCATATCGTACCCCTTTAGCATGGCCTATGTAAACCATATCAAAATGGTAGATATTATTTATATCATTCAATAGTGTTTTCCAACTTTCCTGAACATATCAAAATTGTAATGCCTATAAACTTTAATCGACTTGCTCATATGTATAAAAATAATATCACATTACAGCTTCGGAATTCGTGACAATATTATTACAATACAGGTCTTAGTGTAGCTCCTATTATTTCGAAGAGAGTAAAGCATTTAAATCCACCATAAGGCAGCGGAGGCACGTGCCAAGTTGATCGGCACGCAGCAAGGTGAAACCTTTGCCCTTCGATACGCTTGATAGTCAAACAAACTCGTTTTATAGACCTGAATACGGACCTAATTGGTTACTAGGTTAAGCATTTGTGAAAAAAGTAAATGGTGGCTTAAATGGTAGCTAAGTCTTTTTGAGTGTCGTTAAACGATATTTAAACGTTAAATGTAAAGGATATTTTTCTGAAACATAAAAAAAAAAAAACATTTTAATTTAGACGCAGATATAGAACTTCAAGACACCGTTGTCAAAAGAAGCAACTTTTAAAATGCATTCGTTCCTAATCGCCTCTGTCTCTTACAGTAGATAATTACAGACACCTAAGTAGGACTGTAATTTTTTCATATTTGTTCATTTATCATCGCCTACTATTATCAAAATAAACCGCTATTTCCTTCCACCCACAAACGACAATTTTTGAGTGGACAATCTTTTATCCTACTTCTAGCACCTAACAGTTAGACTCGTCTATTTTTATTCGCAATACTTCTCAAGGCTCTATTAATGTACAGCTTTGCAAGATAAACAATGATGATTGATCATCAATGTCAATCATGTGTCTGAGATTAATTTCTGCAAAGGTCTTCTTTGTTATGTCTATTGTTTCCTATTTCCTATGGGTATGCTTTAATTATTTAAAAATACAATCTATTTGTTTTATTTTATGAGCGTTGATGAAAAAATGTGTGTATTTGTGGGAAACAAGATTATAACACATCCCTCGCATCTCTCACTCTTTTAGAACTTCTGTATAATCTTATATCCCACTATGGTTATACTTACTTAACTTACGAATCAACATGTTCTTTCTTTCAAGTTTATATTTATTTGAAAATTCCGCTACAAAATCTACGATATGTCCCCTACTTACGTCCAAATTGCAGGTCTTTAATGTCTCCTCTATAAGTAATACGTAATGCTTATACAGTTAGCTGAACAGTACTTGCCATGCAAATAGCTCATTAGTTTTGTGGTCGGCGGCGGATTTAAAAAGCAAATAAACACTGAAAGTCAAGTGCATCCCGTTATGCTGCGGTAGGTCATGGCACGCCCGAACATTGTGTTGCCAAAATAAATATCTTTGAATAATAAAACGATGATATAAACATTATAGGAGACTTGTAATGGCGGTGAATTTAAATATCCATGGAAATCGGTCATTGGAGAAAGATCGATTTGAAATCTATTACCTAGGTCAATATCAGAAAGCCGTATCATGATTGAAAATGTAGATCTGTGAAAAAGCATATGATATGTTGTGATAAGGTTTATACTACGCGCTGTCTACCAATTCCTTAAATGTGAGATAAATACACCTTTCAACTCCAAAACCTGCTCTACTCGTGTTTTTAAAAACACTTCAGACTGCATAATGACAGCCTTGCAAGCATTGATTAAATCTACGAAAATTGACACATTCAAATTAATGCGTTGCCAAAACTAGATGCATTCTGGCAACACTGTCGCGCATGTGTGTCGAGGCCTTGTCGTACAACTGGAACGCGCCTTATCTGCGTATACGCAACCATTCGCACCTTCCACCTTCGACGGTAATGCATATCTCGTTTTAAAGGTGAGTAAGCAATAAATGTAAATTGCAATGAAATGAAGATGATTCAAAAACATAAAGACATGTTTTACATTTTTTATGTTGCGTCGAATTGCTGTGTTTATTTATGTTTTTTGTGCCAGAATTCAAGTTCACCTTTTGACCTTAAAGCTTCAGTTGCTAATTAAAAAGTGGATACGCTAGTTTCCTCGGACTAATGCAAATTAACCTATATCTCACTCGGCAACTGTTCTAACCTTTGAATACCAGGTAGCTAAAGTCTCAAAAAATGATATCACCCCGTCAATACTAACAATTTGTCAACAACAGCTCATAAAGAATCAGACAAGCTATTAAAGGGGGGCCGTAAATCATGATAACGTGTGGGGCTCCTAAAAGTGCGTAGATAACAATTCGGTGTAGTCACGACAGGCGGTCACGCGACGGTCATGTGGCGGGTGAACCACCTGTCAAACGGTGACGTGCCCCAGTTTCGAACGCTGGCTTCGGGAGCTGACAGCTGACGGCAAATATTGAGCATCGGTGATTAGCGAGCGCTTGTCACTTTGGACTTGACTGTGGACGCCGGTTTATTGATTGCTATCATTTATTTTGATTTGCTTTATTTTTTTAACTGGGAGCATTTTGTGACGGATGTGTGTTGTACTAGTGTATTCGTGCCTAGTTTATAGGAAGCAAACTTAGATTTCTGCTCACTTCAAAGAATTTCTTCAAACAGCTTAACATCAAAAGTAATCCATGTCCAAATGAGCTTACTATGAAATGATTGAAATTCGCAAGTTTCCTCGAATCGTCTGCAAAGACATTATGACTTCCGTGTGATTTTAGCTAATATTGCGAAAAGTCCACCTTTAAGCGGTAGTATATAATAACTAGGGCATGGAAATTCTAGGAATTATCTGTTAGAGACATTCATATACGCATTTTATATAATGACCATGGAATATTAAATGAAGTTAAATCTGATACGAGGGGTCTACATACCAATTTCTCGTCAAGGTCTAATTATACCTAAGTTACAAAGATACACAATTTTTGCGTTTCGCGACTGTTGATTTATTGGAAGGTGAAAGTGACCTACCTAAGCCAATACGCTGAAACCCTTTTGAAACATTTCAATTAAATATTATTAATATTTTAGAGTGAAGTTGGATAAAAAAAGTAACAATTTCTGCACGATTATTGAAACCTTCAAGACTTGGCCAGTGTTTACACTCCGACAACCACGCAACCTCATCTGAATAGTAAATTACGTCTGTATTACACCAAGCTTAGGTATGCGAGCCATTAACTGCTTTCCCCGCTTAATCTCACTAGCGCGTACCCACGGCGTTACTTGCCCACTACTCATAAATCTGTCGTATGTTACAAATTAGCCCACTTACATTTGAGGCGAGGTGCGTCCGATCCAACGCCGGAACAAATCGTACGAGCGACTTCTTTTGTTTCGAGCACTCAACAATGTTGGCCCTTATTGAGTGCCGTGAGAAATGTACGGGCATTTTTCATAAGTTTGTAGAACATTTTTGACATGTTTAGTTATTCAAACATTTTAAGTAGCTGTGTGTATTGTTGGTTTCACATTCCGATTCATTATGTTGCATTCACGACGAAGTAAGAGTTAATACTTTAAAATATACAGCTTGGAAGCGAATGAACTGCCAACTGGAAGAGAAACTTAGAAACACTTTGTTGTGCACCTGACAAATGCCGTTGAAAACCAATACTAAAATTATTATTTGTTGTGATACTTTTCCTGTAATTTATGTAAAACTTTCTTTTCAAATTTCCAAGCATGAAGTGCCTTGAACATAGAAGTAAGTCGACATAAGCAATAACAGGAAATGCAAAACTATAGCCTATGCTCGAAGTTTCACCTCCATTTTAGTCTAACACTAACTCCTGGGCACTAAATTGAACGTAATAAAGGTTACAGTACCCGTACTAGTCTGTAGTTTACGATCAATACCTTTTTGAAAATGAATTATGAAAACATATGTACTGAATGTATTATTTAGCACAAATTATCACATAGTACATAAATGGATAACTATCGATTAAGTACCTAAGTAGGTACATGATTGGAAATCACTACGGCATATGTATCTCAATTTCCCCTACTGAAAGTTAGGAAAGTATGTATCGGTTAGAAGCGTCACACATTTCTAACTTCAAATTGTATTTGTTTCGTATCTTTGAAAATATCATTTCAAAATCAGTTACATTCTTGAAAACAATAGGAAAATTAGTTTAAAACCTTAGGTATTAATGATAAGAAAAAGCCTATACATAATGTAAAAAATATTCAGAAATATATTATTACAATGTCACCAAACCGGTTGCGAAAACAGCATAAATATCGTGTGAATTTATTCATATAAATGTTTTCCACCTTGAAATGTCTACTTAATTCACATAATTATAGGCCTATTACCTATGTAATCCAGTAATGTACTTGTGTTTATGTAATTAGAACTAATTACGCAGGTGTGTGTGTGTGTGTGTGTGTGTGTGTGTTTCTTCTAAACAACAACTCTTTCACAGATCTATCGGGAGTTTGTTATATCTCAATTAGTAAGGTCAGTGAGTCAATACTAAGTACTTTGTAGTTTAATAAAGGCATTGACTATGCAATGGTTATAACCTCTATTTTTATAGCACTGCACTTTTATTTTATTCAACATGCAGCAATAACAATATCCATTAAATTAATACACGAACTTACGCAAAGGTCACAAAGTCGTGTTATAAATAAAACTGTTACCACACTTGTGGTTATACTGAAATAGGTATATACTTCAAATGATAAAACTTCAGTTTTCTGAGAATGAATACAAAATTACTAGTGTTATTATTATGAAGATCATCAACACTTTATTGAAGAACTTTGTTCCGAGTGGAAGAACCTCTTACAGTGCAATACTAACAAACAAACAACGTGTATCAACAATGTAATTCAGACAATTGATCGACTGTACATCCGCTTACTTTTTACTTTAAAACAAAGAAGTTGTTCAAACATTAATTTGCCGGAACGGTTACTGAGATAACGAGTTGCTGATGGCTAGTGATTGACATGATTCCGATGTATCGAGTCGACCTTGTTGAAGTTCAGGGTCGAGCTCGCAGATGCCGCGGACGTCTTCTCATGCAAACTAACTCACTAACACTAAACACATGGTTAGGAACACGAGTAGGTTTTGTTTGAGTCGACAGCTGTACGACGAATATCAAGACGAATAATTACACGTTATTATTTTTGAGAACGGCCGCTGAAGTTCATACCGACATGATACCGACACGTGTACCCGCACTTTATTTGTAATTAAGTATTGTTTTATGACATTGCGAAAATTAACGTAATTGGTTTACAATTTATGCGCCAATATCAATTAATATAAATGGTCTTAAAATCACACGTAGTAATGTAAATATTTTATCGATATTTCCTTCAAATGTCGTGAGAGTTGTCGTTTATATTCAAAACGATTTTAACGATCTGTCTGTGTAAGTACAGAAGACTTTTAGATCGAAGTATGTCAGAATATAATAGAGGTGTTTTTTTTCTCTAAAGATACTCGAGTCGTCCAATATTGTATCTCGTGATTATATTGTGGGTAGAATAGGATTTCTCGGCGGACGTGACAATTGTGTCGGCGACGTGACACCGACGATGTGATCTCACCACTAGCTCTCAAGAATTGACAACTAGCTCATTTTGAGATAAGATCCAACTTCCAGACAGCTTTAACCCAATTGCAGTTTGGCCATCAGATGGAAGCATAAACAGGATACCAGACAAGGTTGTTCGATTTGTATTAAGTCGATTATGTTTTCAATTCATACCACGTGTGACTAATAAATTATCAGTTGGTAATATTTTGACGACCTCACTAAAAACAATAGGGCGAACGTGGTCTGAAAAAGGTGTGTGGAAATTCCAATTCACGACTAAGTTCGCATACATGGATAAGAAATATTTCCTCAGTAACACGGTGATAATGCAAAAAGGAAGTGCATTATTTTTGGTGCTATCTAATGTCTGTTTGACGTCATACCACACAACACGATTTTAGTAAAACGGAGATGGATGCAATTCAAGTTCCCCTATCATTCATACAATGTTATCTGTTTAGAATTATGAGACACAATCAAATAATTCACCCGTTTTATATAAATAACACAATTAAAACAGCGACTGACTCATAAGTAGACTTGGAAGTACATAATTCAAATAGTAATTGATCTATTTTTGTAGTGCGCTGACTGTGAATTCGTAGAATAAAGATTATTCGGCTCGGTACATTGTTGTGTGTAAGGTTCGCAGAAACCTGGACCTCTAATTGCGTTTAGCAAAAACATAACTGACATTACTGACAACCAGATTGTATGACCAATACGTTGAGTAAGACCGACTTTTTGTTGCTGACTCATACTTTCAGAGGTAGGTAACGACTGGCGTAGCTGTATATCCCATTACCGTGTAAAGAAATAAGGAAAACTCCTGCTTTATCCACACACATATTTATTGAATTGAATATATGTATACCTAGAATGTTAAGTAAGTTAAGTAGTTAGGTGTAGAATCACAACCTTCAGCATTAATGAATGAAATGTTTTCCTCCACACATTGTGGTTTCTATACTTATTTTTCTCAGTAAACAAATGAGTTCTACCTATATTTATGTTTTAATTCATTTCATTAGTGATTATACAAAAGCTAAAGGAAAACTAACCACTTTAATTTTATTACTCGACTGCTTGTTTTAAAAAAAGATACAGTTTTATTCGGAAGTGCCACATCTAGTATACTTAGTTAAATTGCTCTAGAGAAGTATAGAAAGCTAATGACACAAAAAACCGACTATTTCAATTAGTCCGCGAATTCTCGTTTCCATATAATAAAATAATAAATAATAATCGATAAACTTTAACGGTTGGTCAGTGGTGATCAGTGACCCGTTTACTAGCTAAGTGTACAAAAAATATCGTAAAACGTTGGCATTAATCAGCGTGGCCCACTTGCGTCTGGTTTTGGCAATTATTATGAATATGTAATACAGCACATTTATTATATTGCTTCTTAACCCTAAGGCGAGGTGCACACGTGCAAGCTTTCAGCTGGAAATTGGCTGTTGTAGTGATTAAGATTACAAACACAGGTTAAAATTGATGTTATTAAGGAATTGATCAATATGTTATGGTTTGGCATAAACAGTATACAATATGTCCAATTCATGACTTTAGCTTTTACTGCATTTGTATTATTTTTTTCAGGAAAATAAAAACTTCTTATCCGTCGAGCATTCCTTTGTTATTTGGCCTCATATCGTTATTTTAACTGGAAGTAAACTAACTTATGAAAATAAAAACTTTTTACCAAGGTGGGAGATGATTGATTTGCGTTCTTAAATCGCCTGTCGAAGAATTAACAAAGCTGCCAGTACCGTCAAGGGTAACAGACAACATTATAGCTTCCCTATTGTTTAGACTAGCAACAAAAACTCCGTGTGTTAGGGCCCTGACATTAAATCTGCCACTCTTAAACGTTCGTGTGACAGTTCAAGGCGGTCTGAACGGCGGCGCCCGCGCATCGGACTTAGTTCGGAGGGGGAGACATTTCATCGGATCATTTTTACAGCTGTGCGCACGATCAAGTGTAATTTATTTTGTCTTATTGTTTTTCTGTTCTGTGATTAGTGTGATGTTTTGTTAGTTCAATTATCAAAAACAATAAAAAATATTTCAGCTTTACTTTCAACGAGTCGTACTTTATTCAGTGAATCTGCTATACCTGTGATGGATGGTGACTGTTATCCTTGATATTTCAAGACCTGGCCCTATCACAGGAACACATGGAACCGTTTTGACAGCCTTATAACCTATATAGCAAAAAAAAATCTATTTATGCAAAACCATCTGCCCTATCTGTCTCCCGTAAAAGTTTCCTCATGAAAATTGTTTGTAAATATTTTAGCAACATGTAGTTAGTTTACCCCACGGGAAGTTTATCTCAATCGTGGGAAAATCATACCAGATGTTATGATAGCACCCAGCCTTTCTGACTTACTCTCCGTTTACTGAGATCCTAAGTACAACAAATTCAATAGTGTTTACGAGCCAGTAGGTAATCAGGACACAATTCTACGAGGTCTATCCTCGGCCCTACGTAATAGTACATGGGACTTTTATAAATTAGTGAATGTGGAGTTGGCAATATGCCGGTAATATGTGGTCAGAAGAATACGCTGTAGGCGGACTTTGTAAAATGTACTCTGAACTGAAGTTTATCTGGGTGCTTGAACCATGTATTAGGTTATAGGTAAAACATATAATTATGAACATCTCTGTTTCAAGATTCGGCAAAAAAGGTAATTGATTCCACTGATCCTCAGTTGGTAATTCTAAAACATACCCAACACCTGTTGGTATGAAGTGATGCTTACATTATTTTACATGCTCATTTCGACAAAACTATGTTTATAAAACAAAAAACGAATAATGATGGTGCTAAGTGTAACTTCTTGAATACATAATCTATTAATTGTTAATGCCTATAACCATTTCTAGTAACTAAATTAGAAATCACCAAGCTAGGTCTGGGAATTAAATCCAAGAACTCCTGCCAAACAGCACTTGATTCGCGAGGCAGCCCAACATGTTTGGATAAACTGCCTACCTAATTTACTTTTATATTATCGCTCTCATACTTTTATTGACATGACGAAATAGTCATAACAAAGTCGTATAATTAGATTACGTCAAGATTATTTTATTATTATAATCAAAAGAGAGTTAATTCAATGCTTTGATACTGATCTAAAGCTATCGAAGTGATCATGATTGATTGATTATATTGAAAGCATCGGACTAACTATACCTAAGTACGCGTAAAGGTCAACTGAGGTTAACGGTCCGATAAAAGACAATTGTAGAAAAAACTTAACCAACAGAATCCTAAGTAATTACGGGTAGCACATACATTGCTAGTGTTAAAGAAATACGATCTAAAGTTTCGAAGTGGATTGCTACTTAAAGCAAAAAGCACCGTCAGTAAATTAGCCAGTTAATTAAAGTTACCCACATTAACTATAGCTTTTTCTATCCCAATGGACTTTTTGAATGATTAATTTTCTTCGAAGCGAATTTTAATAATACTGCAATTGTAGTTAATTTTAATGTGAAACATGGTAAACTTAAATCCAGTAGGTATATACCAATTAACCTAATAATTGTAGCAGTATCGTATATAATGGGCAGATAGCTGAATACCCTACATTAAAAAAATAAAGGCGCTTTTATAATAAAAGTCATAGGTAAAGTTATTACAGTATCACGAATACTTAAACCAAATATAACGCGCCCGATAATTTGTCATAATACATCGGACGATCTGATATCTAGTAATTATTCTACAAACCGGTACTCACCGGAAGATTCAAAAGACGAATTAAGTAGCTAGACGAACTACAAAACGTATAATTTGTAGACACAAGCTTGTTAAGTCGACAACTAAAAATTTCAAAACGATTAGCAAAATATTAATCAGAATCAGACTGACCTGTAATCTTATCACTGAAAGTTCAAAATAGACGAACGAAAAAAAAACACTTATCAACGTTTAAACACAGTTCACTGAATCATCATCTCACAACACTGGTAGGATATCACCTCTGCACTAGTTCGAACTCGAGCGGTTAAAATAAATTTAATCGATTGTAAAAAACATCGATACGTCGTCGTACATAACGAATGTACAATGTTCGAGTCGTTGGACGCACCCGTCACAGAGCAAAGCGCGCGCGCGAATGAATGGTACACGTCGACCACTGGTAGACGGTAGACTTACTATCGAGATGTGTCGAACTTCCAAGACACCGAGCTGGTGTAACGCGCGGGAAACCTTTTAGCCGACTAATTAGCACGCGAAATTGGCGAGTAAACTTCATAACCTTAATATAAGGAAAATTGGTCTTAAAATGTCCCATAACCGTAACGGTTTAAAGGTTGGAACAATGGCGCACTTGTGCATCGTCATCTCGAAGATCAGATGAGATGATTATCTGGAAGCCGCGTCCGGGTGGGTCACGGCCGGTAAACGATTGTGCAAATATGGCTTAGCGTAAAGCTCAATAAAGATGTGAGATTACATTCTGCAGTCACAGATGTTCATGTGAACGCAAGAGGACAATCAGAAATTCGCAGGAATCAAAATGGCCCATCGATTTTTATTGTTATAGGATTTGTTTATTCTTATTGGTCGATACTTAATACGCAGGTCATGTTACAAATATTTACACCCATATCAAAACACAATGTACTTATTTGAACTTAATAATGGACAACAGTATCGGCAAATCTTGTAAGCTTGTAAGAGGAAACACCGAAGCTGCAGGCTTGCTCCATGATTGTTACAATACCAGTTCTGTATCTTCATTAAGAATCTCAGTTCTCATTATAAACTAGATCAGAAATTAAGTTTTAGTATAACTAGATTTTATGTTATTTATGATTATGATTTTATGTTAGCGGATAAATTAAAGTTGGCATTATTATTTTTATATTGATGTCATCATGTCTGAATTTTTTATTGAACTTTATTCTGCTACAAAAATATCATCACAGTTCACTACATAGCACCCTAAACTTTATCTAAATCTATTGTAACTTTATCTAAAAAAACCTAATACGGTAGAATAGAACATAGGTAACAGGAAGTAGGTTAATATATAAACATTAACCCAATTCCCGTAATCCAGTGATTGATTTCGTAATCCTCAAGTATGTGATATGTGCGATGCCCCGTGGTATACCAGTTAACCCATAATAAATCACTTTGTGTTGGACAAGCAAACAATTGGTTTGTTTGTCAGACACCAGTCATCTCCGTTAGCGATCTATCATCAACGCTCCGCAAAAAAACGGAACATTCAAACTATTAAACTTTTTGCTTACATATGTAGCGATGAAAGCGCCCTGGGAGGGCTGACTTAAGCATCTCATTAACTACTTAAAAGGGTGTGTTTAAGGAAAATAAAATACGAGCTTTGTTTGCTGTGTGATTTAAATCTATTAGAAGAATTTGTTGAAAGGTTTTGTTATTTAATGTTAATACAATAATGCCTGATATCGATTTTTAATGAGGTTCTTTTAATACCTGGTATTAGTTTGTTTTATATTTTTAATTTGAAGTTGGAGGTGAAAGTAATATAGTGCGAGCACGCGTTAACTCCACTCAGTCGTAAAAAGCAAATAGCGCTCCGAGTGTAAAGCTCTTTATTTTCTAATATTCTAATAGCCGCACAGGATCTCGTTTCACATAGTGCCAATATTTCACAGCGAATGTTGCCGGACAATTGAGAGTTCAACAGCTTACATGCCAATGAAACATAAGCAGCGCGTGCGCCTGCCGCCTGCCTAGTCGCTGGTTGATTTCTTTCAACAGTTGCTCAAACAATGCTCTACTTCCGATGTAATGAATGCAAACAAAACCAGGAATGCTGTGCTGGGACTCATAAATTACAATTTTCTAGGATTTATTTATTGGGTTTCATAACAAAGTTATTTTCAGTGCCTTGTATTTTGCGAGGAAGTTGTAGCTGCAGTGGCGGATTAACGTATAAGCACTACAAGCACGTGCTTGGGGCCCCTGTTCTCCAGGGGCCTCCATCCTCTGCTGGCTTTTCATTTTATACCTACATTTTATCGAGATTCATCCACAATATGTCCGAAATCACAAGGCGCGAGCAGTTCGGGAGTGACCCTTCATACACCCCCGCCTCTAAACTTGATTGGTCGCAGTGCTGTTGATTGTTGTACGAGTACGATCGCAATGATTTTTTTTTCAATTGTGCAGTTGTTATACAATTTTTTTTTTTGGGTTCTACTCATCGTTGGGCAGTTTTAAAAGAATTAATAGGCAACGATAGCGTTCTGAAGTTGAAAATAATCAAGATTTCTCGCTCGCTGCGCTCGCGTATTCAGAAACTATATGTCCTCGTTTTTACATTTGCCAACAAATAAAAAGTTAAGTACCTACGTTTGGGCTACATTGAACGTAATTTTGGTTCTGAGTCTTAAAATTAATTAAAATTTCGCGCTCGCGTATTCAGAACAAAAAATTAAGTACATTTGGGATAAATTTTACTACCGTACGAGTCCGAAAAAAATTTCGCGCTCGCTTCGCTCGCGCATTTGTAACTACATAGGCACCACGGTCGCTTCGCTCGGTCAACTTCTTCAACCTTCTATTCCATTCCTTCCATTTACATTTAAGCAATAGAAGGTCTACACAGGCTCTGTGCTTAGGGCCTCGGATACTCTTAATCCGCCACTGTGTAGCTGTAGAAAAGTTTGTGTAATACCTAAGTTTCTTAAGAATCTTTATTCATTCATCTTCACGTAAACAAATCAGCCCACATTGGCTATAATTAATCCATCAGAAATTTTTACAATAAACAAATACATAATTCTACAAATTCTTAAATGATTCTGCTGTAACTTAAAGTTTATTACTAATTTATACAAGAATAGTTGCGGTTACATGCTTGGCGCTTCTTTGAAATACTCATTTAAATAGAAACAAGGACTCATAACGTATTTACGTATCTGTGCCAATTAAAATAGTCTTCTCTATATAATTTTCCTGTTACCTGAAGTTTAACGTATTTACGCAAATAAAAAGTTAGTATAATGTTTGTACGGTTTAATCGAGGATTAAATTACACAAAAGTCACAATGGCCAGCATTTATCGATTGGTTACTTTGGCTAGTTCATGTTTAACAACCTGTCAGCTTATCGTAGAGCGAGCTTTACGACTTATTCTTAGACCCGATGTTATGGTTGTGGTCAAATGCGTATTTAAAATTAGACCCATTATAAAATCAACGGTTCCGTAGTTAGAAATCATAAAGGTTTTATAGCTTTGTTGACATAAAAAATGTGTTTGATAGCCACCTCGTCGTGCCCTCGGGTTATGTAAAGGGAATTGATATTGTGACGTCTATTGGCGGATGTGGTTGCCAGTACTTGGCCTCTATACCGCAACCTATCAAATGTCTGTGTAAACCGAATCTATTAGGTGACATCGCCTGTTTTACGTAACACAATACATTTGCGTTTTCTATGTGCGCTGTTTATTTCGCGTCCTTCAAATCGGGTTATGAATTCGCGAATAGTGGTGGCAGTAAAATTGGGACAATGCACGCGTGCAGTGTAAATTCGTAAGTCCACTTTCACACGCGCCGGAAACTGGGCGTCGTTTACGCAGCAGGATTCGGGTTTCTGTGCTAGCTATCACATTTACGCGCCGTGTAAGGCGCGGACACTTTGCGTCCGCGTGCGCTCTGCCCGTGTGTACCTGCCCGAATGATTTGTGAACCGATAGCTATTTCGGGTAAACCAAATATTCCTGTGCCGCTTTCATTTTTGTACGTGAATAATAATAAACAAAATGCGCCGGATATTTGAAAGTTTTGTTTGGACGTTACATGATTGATTTTATTGGTTATTGGAAAATTAATAAAATTCTAAATTAATGCCGCTTTATAGATGAAAAGGCCGGATTACATTCATAAATATTTTAGTTTGCAGAATATGTTACTTTTTTAGTGACAGATATGTTCATAGTGTCATATGACAATTTTAACTAAGGGTTACTACGAGAAATACCAGAGGTATTTATCTAACTTTCACACTGAAGCTATTAGATCAATTGCTTTCAGAGTACTGAAAGTTACACCATACAATCATTAGCCTCGATCTAGTCGAGAAATGCTAGAAGCAATGTAGTAACGAAATTAATCAGAGCCGAGCAAATTCTCTAGTCACTGTAGATTACACGACCAATTAGTTATTAACAACTGACGCCACTGATTCTTCTGTTATTAATAATTACGTCATCGACATCATACATTATTTTGTAGTTTATGTAAGTTATACTGTAACCATAATGGAAGTACCATAAGCTCAAAATTATCATGCGTCATATCATGATTGATGCCAATCGTCTCTTAGATAGATAAGTACCTACAACTCATCGTGTACGAAATACAAAAAAAAATGGTAAATCTATAAGTGCATTTTACATAGTACACAAGCATTTGCGCAGACACAGGTGCACTCACTATTTCTTCACTCTCATGGCCCGACGGGACGGCAATCCGACACGACCGAAAGAGATCAGGCGCAGGACCGACATTTACGTGCGATATCACTATTAGACATACATATCCTTAATGAGACTTTAAATTATCCTTATCAACTGTTCTAAATAACTTTTGAAGGTCTAGGTAGTTGAACCTCTTTGCATACTACGTAGTAATCTTGACCGTGACCTAGAATACAATAAGCTATGCCCGAAAATGCAAACTAGACTTTTTGAACTAGGTTAAACCTGTTGCAAGGGATTTGCGTGAGAACAGGCCGTCCACTCTGCAAACATTATCCGCTTCGATTTCAATACTTCCCACGCAATTTAGGTAACAGAATAACTTGATTTTTAATAAGATTCAAATAAGATAAGAATATTATGACACGCTTCTTTTTTTTTTCTTTCTTAGCGTGACGATAGCATATAAGTAAAGTGATATTTACGGATAGCCCAAAACGTTACACCAACCTTCTAAGGCAGTAGCATCAAATTAATCTCTAATAGCATATGTAAGGACACACAGAAAATAGTTTGAACCTAATTTAAAGCTTTTAGGTCTCTCCTAAATCCTCATTTGAAACCTATCCAATTCCAAATCCAAGATAATCTAGGTTCGGTTACTCTAATTTTCCTAATTGCAATCCCATTTCACTCAGCGGGATTCTACTAAGCGACCGGATTGCAAAGAGATACTTAGATGTGGCCATATACTCCTCGTTTTTAGGATTCCGTTACCAAAGGGTAAAATGGATTACTTAGGTAATCCATTTTACTAAGACGTGGCTTTCCGTCAATCTAGGCTGTATCTCATCAACTGTGATAATCATACAGCTGTTTTTTTAATGATGTAGGTACTTGTGCCTATTTCTGTTGCAGTTGCAACAACCTACATAAAACATTAAACTTGAACCGTCTTACCACAAAAACTTTTAAACGTCAGTTTAAGACTTATCTAAAAAATGTCAAATTATGACGTTGACATATGGTTCATTTTGCAGCCATAATTTTTTTAGACAAGTGTAAAACAGATGTTTAAGTTTTTGTAGTAAGGCCAGAATAGTTTAAATATTTCGGGTCGCACTCTTACAAGTTGATGATGTTTTGTTCGTTTTCATTAAGGAATTAATTGTCCAACTATAGGCACTTACCATTTGTTGCGGGTTCCGCGGCTTGCGATGCGCCCGATGCACCTTCAATCCCGTGACTCCTTCCAGCACATCTGCCAGCAGCAAGCCGTCTGCGCAGTCTCGAGCCAGCCCGCCGCCCGATGCGCCTGCGCGCCGCCGAGAGCGGGCTCGCTCCAGGTAGTGGTTCGCCCAGTCCGTGTAGATCTGGAAGACAATGGAATATGCTAATGAGGTTCGAAGATAAAATAGGTGGTAGTGGTATATGTTGGTTTGGTCAGTTGCAGCTTTTTGGGGCTTAGTTTGTAAGCTTTTTTGCCCCTGGCTGGAGGCATTAAATTCTAGACATGTACAGGGAACTTGTCGGTTGATCAGTCAACAGAATCCTAGGCTGAACTTTTGAACATTTAAAAATAGTCACATATTTGCTGCACCCACTAATTACGGTAAAGCATAATCAAGAAGAAACTAAATTAACAAAATTGATTGACACTAATTTTATTTAGCAGGTAACTGCCAATCTGACTTGGGGATTCCGTACCCTTTGCGCTGCATATATCATTATCGGTAATCAAATTAACTTTTTGTGACTTTTTAAATTAGGTAGCTATCAAAATTTTGTGGACGTAAAAACACTTTGTTCTGCTGCTTTTGTATTGTAGAATAAAAAACATCAAAAACAAATCAGAAGATTAAATATATAGCATGGATTAAAGTTCGTTTGGCGAACACCAGGTAAACAATGGGTAAACGATGACTAACAAAGACACTTAGATAAGGTTTTACAAGCCTTGAGATGCGAAACTGCCACTAAAATTTTAACGACAAATTCACACTCACCACGCACAGTGTCTGTTGTGAGCGACGTATTTCGATCTCAGAGAATACACTGTAAATCCTGAATCACCCATATGAATTTTACACAACATTACTGAAACTTTTATGACAGCTTTTGGAGAAGCAATACAGTTTGTAGGTACCTACAGTTCAGAAAAAAAAACTATTGTGCTCGTGTTAACGGCATGAGGTCATACATAAGTTAATAAGTGAGTGTTATGCTCGGCGCTATGAATTCTTAAAAGGATTTAGTCATATTCGAGTCAATTTGCAGGAGAATGGGGACAAGTGGCGCGGACGCGCCTCGCCGTCGCCGGCTCGGGGTCGCGTGGCCTCAACTACTGGTTAATACCTACGTGAGATGTTCCACACTCATCTCACACTCTAATGGTTTTCAAGGGTGGTCTCTTTAATGACTGTTAATGCTTTCTCGATTAGAACTCGAATTAGAAATATATGTGCACTTAAATCTTAATACGCCCATTATATTTAAATACGACCCATTCGTCAATAACAATTTATAGATGCATGTGCGTTTACATCGAAGTCGTTTATGGAGTCGTCAGAGAAATCGAGCTGCGTCACACGATGTCAGGGGTTCCGATCTTTATCGAAAATAAACATTTATATTTAAGGAAAACGAAAACGGCAAATTCATACTTGCGCCGACAACAAACGACATCCCACGGTAATTTGATTACACACGTAATTCTATCTTCCGGCGCCTTGATGCGAAAATGCGTAATCGGCTCATTATTGCTTTGCGAATAGATTTTCCTGACACGAAGTTTACACAGTCAATGTTAGCGGAGCAACGCTCTATATACAAAGTGCGTTTAACTTTACGCACAGAGCAAGGCCGACACAGTCATCCAAGTGACAATACGTGTCCGTACAATGAAAACATGCTTGTGTCCCGATGGCAGAGCTTCCAATACTAAAAAGCCATTATCATAAATCAATATTCCTCGATCTTATCTGTTAATCGTACACGTTAATAGAATAATCATGACAAGATATTTATACTGGAAGGTGTTCAGATAAGTGCAGTTGGTCGACTCAATCCGTCTTATCACACGGCTGTTTATTCAAATCAGCCCGAATAGCTTTCGATTGTAATAAATCTAGCTGACCAGACACTTTTACCGTCGTGTAGATGCTATATCGGGAATAACTTGTATCCGTCCTGTCATACAGACATGGTTTTCTTTGCGTTGCCGACACGCTTCTAAAGAAATGTCTAAGAAATATTTATTTACTTACGAGAACTGTTATTATTTATTTTTACTTCTGAAACATTTTCGGTCTTTGAATTGTGTCTAAGTGAAGTACAATGAAAAGAAAATAAAAATAAATTTCAATTAATTGACACAGCGATGGTGTTAACTGCTTGTAAGGTCGAGAGTTCAAGTTCTGTTCCATTGACAAAAGGGCGGTGAACTAACAGACACTGTGATAGTAATTATCAAAAGATTTTAATGGCACTCGTAAATTTGGGGAATGAGACAAAGTGATGAAATATGAATTCATCATAAATACAATCAATACAAATCACATTGGCTACCATCTCGGTGTTTTCATGCTCATAACAATGTTGCAGTGAGATAGTTCAGAGTTCACATTAAACTGCTATTTCGCTATTTTCTTTCAGCTTAACAATGTAAACTCTAAACAATAGAATAGTGCAGTCTTAAATAGTTCGCCAGTGTCCAGCGGAACGCGAGCGCTTGTTCTCATATCGCTTTATTGCTTAAAGCTCTCAAACAGCTGTGGCTCGAAGCCTCAGCAACGTATTAAACCTTACTTCTAATTCTATTTTAAGTAAAAAACGAACTATTTATCCCATTCACCACTTTTATTTCACAATTGAACAACCAAAATGTTTTTTAAAACAGGTGCGGAATCCTAGAAAACAAACAGTAACATTTGGCGTTATACGCTGTAATGAATCCTTTCACGCGTGCAAGCTATCATAATACACAGTGAAACTTTATTTGCGTTGAACAAACGTAATTTACGTTCACAATGCGCTCCGTAAGGCCGGTCGTCCCTAAACCGGGAGCCGGACCAAAATAAACAAATCAAATTCGTTCCCATTCATTGTGTATCGTGAATTCCCCGCGCACCCCGACGCCCGTACCGATTGTTTTCATAAAACCTGCAACGATGAATTAATTTTTGACTCAGCCTCCATGAACGTTGGCCTGCAACTCTCGTAAACTTAGACTTTACGGCCAATAAACACTGTTTGATGAACCGAGATGATTAATCATTCCTTGAAACTGATGATTTTGGCATTGATGGAAGTCACGTTTGGTTTCACGAAATAGCCATTATTCTAATGACAGTATGTAACCGTATCTACTAGAGGAACTCTTAGAAAGTACGTAATACACAAACGTTCTTAACTTCTTACTATCGTCACGATTCTGTGATATCTCATTTTGCTTTTACTTATGACATGCTCTGACCATCTTCAGCATGCAATATCGAGCAAGAATGCGGATCTGCACATAAGGAAGGTCATTTTTGTCTTTCAATAAGAAAGGCTTTAATGTTGTAATTTTCAGCAACTAACAATGTACCAGCTGTCAAAGTCTAATCTATAACTATCTGTAACTTGGCGGTAAAATTAATCATCGTATTTCTCTTGTGTTATTCTGCAAGTATCTTAATAAACAGTTAACCAACAAAATTAAAGTACCTCATAAAAACGTAGAATTTAATCGATAAGGCGTAACCACTGACTTATTACTTGTACATAATCGGGCGTGTCTGTTTTATTACCAATGATATATTACCAAGAAATTAATACAAATACTTACAATCAAAATATTCTCTCAATTGAACCAATACGAATTAATTGAGGCTAAGAATTAATGATGGCGGATGGAGTCGTTTGCATATTTTTGACCCATGTCCGAGGGTCAATTGAGTGTCATGTCGATTCAACGATCACTATACAGATTTAAATGAAGATAGGTCTGTCTCAAACATAAAAATCCTAATGAATAATGAGCTATCAGAAAAAAACCGAGACACTATATTTTTTCAAACGTTTACAATTTAAAAGTTAACACTTTAACACCACCTCTACTGTTCTGATAATTTTCACATTAATCTTATTGCTTTTGACAAATGAGTTTACTTTATCTTACAAACCTGGCTGGTTTGTTTACCTATTAAAGTTTTTTAAAACAAAACGTGGCCCAGTCATCCAAATAGACTACAATGGGGTCCTGATTCCAGATCACTTACTTTCTACGAAATCAGTTCCTACTTATGTGTCATTGGGTTTATCCGTCTGGGAACTCCCAGTGATCTCAGCGTCTACCTATACCTTATCTACAGACTCTCGCCTTTACTATACTGAGAGTGAATTTTGCATTTCTATCTAAATTCTTCAGCGACAGTCGTAATGTGCATGTTGAAATAACACCTTTCTTGCACTTACTTGGTATCAATCCCCTTATCCTTAACGGGTTCAGTGAAAATGTAGCTCTGAGCTCTCACCGCGTAAGGAAATGGAAAGGCGCACTTTAGGTTACCTAAGCTGGATCGCGGCAATGCTCTCATTCTAGACATGAACAAGATGATCATAAGTTTTCGAGTTTGAAATTCATACCTTCAAACAACGAACCTACAAAAAACGTAATAAAAAAAAAACAGTAGGTGGATGAGTCTAATTAATGACTAAAAATAATACGAGACCTGAGAACAATTTGAGCATTCCAATCCACTTTCCTTACTCCTGAATTAACGACCCAATTCTAGCATCTTGACGTAAACATAGAACCTAACATAAATAGGGTTGTAGCCATATACGCGCCACATAACATTTTATCGACATAACTATCGATGGTTCCTCGGTGAGCTTAAAAGCGTTTAGTACGGAAGCGAAACGAGGTCGCGTGGCTTTTAATATCGCGGCTGGGGTGCGACCGAGGTGCGTCGCAGCACTATGATCTGCTTTGAAGTTATCATTTTTATAAACAACACTGTTTGAATTTCGAAACTGCGAGACAAATGAACTGTGAGTGATGGGAAGACGACTTGCGTGGGATGGGATTGGAAAATGAGTGAGTTAAAGTTCTTTCACAGTTGAAGAAGTATCAGACGATGGATAGATTTATTTGGCTTTTATAATGATCTGAAATGCATTTTACTCTGGCTGTCCGAAAAAATACTGCTGTATTCATACATTTTCGAATTAATCCAAAGTTAAATACTGTTATAAAAAATGGAAATTATTTATCAGGTCGCGTGACGTCGCGTATTTTTCATTGGAAATCCTATCAGCGGTTTACTTTCTTAATAACGATGATGGTTTAAAGGCATCCTTCACTGTCAGACAAAAGAACGAAACGAGGTCAGGATCGAGCACAGTTTCTAAGGAGTTATTCAATAAATACTGGCTGTTAGTATAATAAGCGCTTTGTTATTTAATTAGTGAGGGAAACGCAATTTTAGCGTTCTCACGATATTTAACATAATACCTAAGTATAAAAGAAGTAGTGTTTTGGAAACAGTGTTTTCTTGTTATTAGAGATTTACCATCTACTTACCGTAGAAATAAATGACTATTCTATTATATCCTAAAAGAGCAAATTTTTCATCTTAATACTTATTTATTTACGTAAACAATGCTTCAATACATAATGATACAGCTCAGTATGTAAGAATGGTGAATAACCCAAGACCCAATAAGATGAGATTTAGAAAAGACAAAAATCCTTAGATTGTAAAGATATTAAGTACATAGTATTTAATCACAGTAACTAATCTAACACATAACAACTCACCACACAAGTTCATTGAACTATCTCAACCATAAATCTAGTGCACGCTCATAAATCAATGTTAATAGTTACGTTAAGACACACTAGCTTCCAGCTAATTAGTCATTAGTTGATTAAGTCTAGATCTACATAGTTACCTGCACAATAGACCGGGTCTGCCGCGTGACGTCATCTGTAGAGCCCTGGATAGACCGAGGAGCTCGTATACACGTCGGTATCATGATGTCAAAACTTTAATTTTTTGTCAAACAGTTTATAGTAGAAGTTTTTCGTCGACTTGCACATTTTATTTGGTTTTAAAACTTGTGATTTTTATAACTGGAAGGAAGTATTCGTTGAGAATTATGATAGTGAAGTGTGTATTGAGATTTCTGGGCAACAATTGTAAACAAATGACGAACACTAGCAATGAGGTCTTCCTAGGCTAGGCTTCTTCATAAAATAATAGTTATCTAGGCTATTTCTTCCGTAAAGGTATCATCATATATGCAAATCAATATCCTTTGACCACGCTGCTTTTCTTATACTTTTGTAAACTGGAATCAGTCGCGGTTGCTTAGTGAGTTATAGTTCATGAATGAATGGATACTACGCGGCACTGCGATAAAGTTCTGGGAATATTTACACTGCGGACGGCGCCGTGACGCCCACGCTCGATTTTACGCGCCGACTACACTGGGTCAGCGCTTGAACGCTCAAATACTACTTACTAGAACCAAAATACCTATTACTCAACGTCTCAACACTAATTTCACTCAACTCTCATCTCATTTTGAAATTAGAAAACGTATTTTCACCTATAAATCTCTTCACTTTGTATACAAAGCCGCTGTAATATTTATTACTCTACAAATAAGCTTCGTATCGACATTGAAGAAATTAGACTGACGTGTTTGGGATATAGAGAGTATTTTGGCACGGAGTAGTGGGAAACCGCTGAATAATTTTCCTCGCTGTTCATATTGTAACCGGATTTTGAGTAGGATTAAGATGTGAGAGGCTTTTAGCTGTAATAAAACGATAGCTGAGAGAGATAACACGATGAATAATATTAACAACTAGGTATAAACATTTTCACATGTCAGATCTATATCGTCATTGAAGGTGTGGTGTATCTCAGTGTTTTCTCTGACTGGATTTATGTATAATATTATATTTTGGTATAATAATTAACACTGCTGCTAAACCTCTGCCTTTCCTTCGAATAAAATTACCTCTCCGATTAAAATACATACACTACACTTGCTGTAATGAAAAGTAGGGTAACTGACATCATTCGAAACCACTGCGTCCACGCCAAGAGCTTTCTTCACGTAGCACTAATAACTATCGCGTTAAGCCTGCCATTACAATGGTCCAGGATTAGTTAATACGTCGTTGGCCCAATGCCCACTAGTACTGGAACAGCTAGTTGACTCTTAATACTACGAAATAATAGACCATTGAAACACTGATTATTATATTTCTTAGAAGCTAGCAACAAGATCTTCTAGATTTTCTACTAACGTTTAATAACGTCTTGGATGTTATACTCAGAGTTAAAGAGCAGATTTGTGTCGTCATAGACAGTTCATCTGCATTTACCCAGTTCTACATAAATAACACCCTATCGTCTAAAATCGGGCTCAATCCTAGAGCCGGAATTTAAATAGGAAATTCCACATGGAATGATTAAAACTGAAATCATACCTCTGCATCGAAAAGCAAACTATCATGTACAATCATAATTTTATTCAGCAACGAAAAAAATATGCAAATCATTAGAAGCCTCCAACCAGAGATACAAGATACACGTTCGATTTAACAATCGATAAGCATCATCGACAAATGAAGTGTCGATCAACTCGAGTTTAAATACATGTTACCGCGAAGCTCCATTCCGTGTAATATGACTAGTGTAGGCGCCTGCGCCTCTCGACAATTACATCGAAATAATACAGCGTTGCACATGCTTAGGGCTGCCATTCGTCCGAGTTTCCCCGGGTTTGTCCTAGTTTGGTGGCCGTCCGGGGGCCGCCCGGGCGGGATTTCAAGATTTTTTAGACTTTTCATGTATGGAAGCACCTCATTGAATTAAAATATATGGTAGTAGTAAATTGGTTAAAAATTTGGTCTTCTATTGTTTAAAAAAAATTCGTACTCGTCCAGAGAAAAAATGCGATTTACGCCAAATGTCCGGGTTTTTTTTTATGTTTGTCCGGGTTTGGCGAAATTCGAGATCGCAGCCCTACACACGCTTGAAACAATGACAGAACCATCCAGTGGGTGGCCTAGTTAATATTTATTTATGTATTACTTTTGTCTTTATGCACTTTACAGCCTCATAGAACAACTATTATTCAAAGTACTACAAGATTGAACTTTCATTTAAATAACGTTGAAAGCGGCGCACTAAACTCGATATGCGAACGTGTTTATTACTAATATTTTTATTCTATTTACTTTGTTTGAAAAATTCATTTTTTTACGTATTTTATATTTTCTTTTTGCTAATCGACATAATATTAACGCATTTAATTTAATGTGATTAGGTACGAGACGCCCCGTATAAGGAAGTATATAACAGGAGTACATAATAAAGTATATAAGGAATTAAATATAACTGATAACTAGAGAAGGCATACACTAGTAACCTAAAAACTATTAATAGTTTAATTTTAAATAAGCTCTAGTTAAGAGCACAGAGGTATGTTAATACGAAATGTTGCGCTTATAAAGACCTTTCAAATGATATATGTACTTACAACTCACTAGAGGGTAAGTAGACCAACATCCAAACATTTCGCCTTTATAAGAGCAATTTGGTGATTATTGTATCACCAGTAAAGAATTATGAGCACAATAACAGTCTTCGCCACTGTAAAAATATGTTAAAAACTTTGACGCCAACTATAAAATTATTTTCATCCCACCATCTCGGAAAGAGTAGTTTTACCCTTTGATATCTGAGCGCAAAAGTCGTTTTTATCCTCTAGAGCGGCAAAGTGATTTGAATTTAGAACATCGTGTGCAATACTCCATTTGTAACAATCTTGATAAGACTTTTCAAACAAATACATATTAAATAAATAAAATACTGCTTAAAATAATTATTCAATTAATTAAGTATTTTTTATTATTGTTTTTACACAGAATTTTAACGTCGTTTCATTTTTAAAGTGAGTTTTCAAATTATGTTAACTTTAATAGGTACATCTTTTTAATTTGATACTCGTATGTGCGCGCCATTTTGTTTTTTTGCATTTAGTAATTTCCTCGATGAGGTGGGATGAAAAGTTACGTGTTGCACTCGAGTGCAAAGATTTTTCACCTTGTGCTCTTTTGATTCCCTCGCTATCGCTCAGGATTCTAATTATTGAAACACGAGCGTAGCGAGTGTTTCAATTTTAGAATCCTTCGCTTGCTCGGTCATCAAAATTGAGCCCGCGGTTAAAAAGCAACTTTGCACTCTTGTATAACAAATAACTATTATTGCTCAGTCAAACGCCTTTCCTCAATGGTCAAACTGTCGCTAGTTTTGTACATCACAGTTATAAGAATTAACATATTGATATGTTATTCTCAGCAGGCAATAAAGCCACAATAAAGAACATTAAGCTCAAATTGAAGTTATTAATACATAATCAGGTGTTTGTCCCTATTTAGTAATTTGTGAAGCTAAGATTGGTACTCCCACGGATCTATCTGCCTACGTGCTACAGAAAGATCATGCAATCGCTTATGCTATTAATTTTCGAGTGGGTTTGTGCAAAATAGCTAAGATTAATCTGTCTATTGTCTAAAAAATAGATGCAGTTCTAATGAATTGCAAAATGTATTGTTCTAGTAACAAGATTCTGTCGTTAATTAGCGCCTGTAATGAACACACGCAACAGCTGCACGCAATTAGCGAGTAATATCAAGGAAAGCGTCGGAGGAAATGGGATACACTTCATCTTTCACACCTCTTTGAAAATCGCCAAACCTACCATGATTAGCCCGGTACCAACGAAAAGGTACTATTGCGATAAAAGACAGAATAAGAATACGTGAGATAAAAGAAAATATCTCCGATGGAAATTGGGTATTTACCGATGTAGTAAAATAAGTTGTGAACCATAAAGGCCCATGATAAAGCATAATAAACATTCAGAGGCTGTAAAACTGAGAGATACAAAGGGGTATAAAACTTAAAGAAGCATTGACGTCATCTTTTACCGTTAATAAATATCTCTTATTTATGTTTTACAATGTAATATGGTATCGTTTAGATCGTTTAAAACTTGCGTAAGCTCGTGTAAAGATCATAAACGGACAGAGGCGGATTCAGATAATGCAACGGTTCAAATACAATATGCGATTCTTTACATTGTTTATTTTAAGGATATCCTTATTAATTTTTGGTATTTCACTTCCACTGCCTGAATTTAGTCATTTGCATTCAACATAATTAAGAAGGCAGCAAAAGTTTATAAGTATTTCAAAGGTAATGGTGAACTTTACTTCTTATATTAACCGACTTATGTATTTATTATATTCTTTTCCACAATTTGAGCACACAATCCGACCCTGAAGTAAGAATACGTTAGCACGGCGGGCGGCATCGTTGCAGCTCAGCCCAGCGTCCGCATCCCATCCGCGTGTTTATTTACATGCTTGTCAAAAGTTCGACACACGCTGCCGTATTTATAACCATGCGGAAGGTGCGCCCGGAGCAACGAACTTCTGTGACATAATCATAAAACACGGACGTTTACACCAACAAACAATATGAGACAACGTCCATTAAAAGAGTTGTGGACTACCGCAATAAGCTATGGCTATTTTGGCATGAGCCAAGCGATTCTTGCTCTGCGATCCGCATTTGTTTAGTTTGAACTAAGCTTAGACCTGGACACGAATGCCTAGAATGGCTCATAGGTACGCGAACCAAAGGTCGTTCTGTATCACCATTGTTTTGCGACATCGGACATCTAAAAGGCATCGATCGTTTCCGAATTTGGATCGTTCCGTTATAGGATCCGGTGTTTGATAAAACGATGTATCGGCCTTGCTCGTATTTGGGGCACAGATGTGCGGTCTCTGCCCCATTGTGACGTGGGCGAGTGCATTCGATGTACTACGATGCTCGTCAAGTGTGTACTCGCCTTTATATCGACTTACAAACAATAAGGCACGGCTTGCAATTCCGTTGTATCTATTTTCTAGTACGCGCAGATATGAATGTCTATTGTCTATGCAAGATTAGATTACATAGGCCGTCGGCGCCATCAAAGATTTGCTGACATTGATATAGTTTCACACCAAACACGTCATAAAGTGCGAAATAGAATAGGTGTGAATACGATATCACTGCGAATTGCTTTATAAATATTTATCAGCTTCTGCAAAAATGGCAAGTTTATGTAAACACAGATAAATCAGTATCGTTGACCTATATACATATTAATGGTGTGCCAAAAGTTCGTGTGCTCTTTACGTTAATTGAAATAAAGTGTAGGTGTTGTAACAGACGCCTAACGTAAGTCTGAGTCATAGCTTTTGTTTTCATTTGCCGACGATAGCTGAGAAAATTACTGACAAGCAGTGAAGTAGTCGGGAAAATTATTTTTGAAGTTCTCTAGTCATTAGGAACCGTTTTGAAACATCCGGGCGTCCGTCCGTCCGGTTACGAGGCTTATTATTTTTGTTTAATTTTTACGGACTATTTTCTTAGAAGATGTGTCTACTAATTTTCAAATAGAATGACTTTCATGATATGCTTGGTATAATGATGAACTCCTGCATGTTTCGTTTTGACATCCTTAAGCATACTGAAATATTTATTCGTAAATATTAAATACGCAGTACGCATCTATTTCTGGCCACTTATAAACGTCAATGAAAACTTAAACGAGACTAACACGAGATGCATAAATCAGTCAAAGCCAGCTGGTCTAAAATAAGCAATCTAAATATAAATTATTCGCAAATAAAAGTATTGAGGCTTCATGAACTCATTCAGTTCGATTTCATGCAATTCGTCGAATCTTATAAATAGTAGCGATGTCAGATGCAAACACATGGGTAGGCGTTGGATACATGAATAATTATTTTTTATGTTTTCCTGATTTCGTTCACGGGTGATTGAGCAAACTAGCTAATTATTTCGCGGTACAATGTCGCAAAGGAAACAAGTACAAACTCCTATTGTTACGATAGAGGTGCGGCGATCAATGCTACAACACGAAACAATAAAGTTATATTATCTAACCAGTATTTCATTGCCAAATACGGTTGCAACTAAAAAAGGTATTATGTTTCCTAAAATAAAGTGTGGTTTATTGCCTACAGTTATGGTCAAAGCGGATACGGTTGGATAAGATCTGGCTCTGTACAAACATATGGAGTAAAATAAAAACGTTTAGTTGATGAACCCACATCACTTACGTGTCGAGGATCAAAGTCCGAACCGAAAATTTAAACCTCATTATGTATGTCCCATAAATTCGATCCAGTTCCACAAATAGACTCGTTTCTCGTAAATATAAGAAGTCAAACTACTGTTTATTCGGCATACACCCGACACCAAACAAACACTAGAGTTATCAGATTTCTATAAACGAAAGGCGGAAGAGGTCTTCGGTATGGTAAAGATATTCCATTCCTGGCTTCTCAAGATGTTCCTAAGTGAACACAGGGAGTAATAAGCTGATTGTCACATAGATAATACGTAAGTACCATTATTTCATTATCCTCGTGGTTAATGAGTTTTTAATGTCCATCCGCTAGTTGAGATACAGCTACTGTCATTAAACATGTACTTAATTGGACTCGTTAGCCGGTTCAATTGATACCATAGATCAATTTTCACACTTTGCTCAATGTGACTTTCAGTGGTTCTGAATCTGGCGTTCTGTTTCATTGAAATTAATTACCTTCTCAAATTCATTGGTAAATTGAATGAAAACAAAATGCAACGTGGTTTGCATTGCCTATTTCAATTATCAACATTAATTTTTTTTCTTCAAGAGTTTATAAACATCAAAAATATCCCCGCAGGAACAACATTACAAAAGCCCCACTAAATTAGAAAGTGATGCAACAGAAATAACACAATTTGCTTTAATTAACCACTTGTTAGTGTTGTTGAAACTCAATGAACAATAGCTACCGATACAGTTGAATGAATCGATCAATGGGAACGGCGCTATATCGAGAATTCGAGATGTACATTAGTAAATCCTTAAAGCAGTGAGTGTTCTTGATAAAATCCATTTGCTGAAGCAAAAAGCTTAAACACGACCATGCAATAAATCTTTCTTACTGCACTCACAATCTACATTTGCAATTTATCGAAACGAGAGACGATGCGGAATGTTTGTACTGAAATTGAACTTTGCAAGTTTTGGCCAAAGCCAGAAGTCTTGCACACCTTTCTTAAAAGCGGTACGTGAAACAATTAAGGAGATGAGAGCAAAAATATATTTGTGTTGTGTTACGAACTGCGCCTAGGGGTTTTTACTCAACCCTTTTACGAAAATTATGGTAATTTAACATTGCCCAGAAATCCAAACACAAGTTTCAAAGCAAACACTTGGTCTTATAATCATAGGAGCGTAACAAACTGTCTGCGAAGTGCTGGACAGATTTAGCCGTTTGCGAGGGAACCCTTTGCGCGAAACAGTGTTGTGACATGGCGCACGCGCGTGCCCTCGCGCGCGTGTTCCGAACGCGCGCGCGCTTGTGACTAACCCGGTGTTGCCCGGCCCAGCTTAGCCGAAAGCGATACACACGAAAGCTCTCGACCGTTAGAGAGGGACAGTGAGAATAGCCTAAAAGCACGTCCCGTTGTCACACAAAAGAAAATTAGAAACAAATCTGTTGATACTCAAAATAATTTAGAGGTGTTGATATAAAAGCAAAAGCTTGGCAGGAGCGCAAGTATTGCTTAAGTGATGTGTGATCGAATCCACAAGCATGAGATATTGAGGGTTATACCATCAACATTTTGATCGTTCAATAAAATAACGACAACTTCAAGGCAATAAAGAAATCAGATACTATCTGAACTACGAAAGGACTCATTCAGTCAGTCTAGACAGTACAGTCGGATACAATCACATTTCGCAAGGCTCACGGCAAAACATACAATGAACCAAGATTTCAAACGCAACCAGCACAAACGTGCTCGATTGACTATTCTCTCGCGCACCTTTCCTTGACTCTACTCACATCACCCTCGACCTGTCACCAAACTTACATTCAACTAAAAAAAAACTGGCTTTTGTTGTCGGCCGGTGAGGTCCCCCGTCCGGGAAACCAACACTTGACCTACCGACGTATTTAGATCTTTTGTATTCGGGATAAAGGGAAGCGTGACTTATCCTATTTGGGATACAGAAAAAAACCTATGAATAAAGACTTCGTTATTATAATAAATTGTGTGACATTTTTTATTTTTTGATCACCGGCTTCTTGACTTCTAATGAATTGATATAAGAATTGATATAAATAAAATTCTCTTTAATTTTATGTGGGCGTGTGTGGTCTTTATCGATATTTAATGGCGAACGTTTGTATCAATTAAGACATTTTCATAAACTGTCTTAATTAAGCATTATTTCTTAATAAGGTAAAACAATGCCAATAAAGCTTTTTTGAAAATAAGAATATGTAGTATTTACGAAACAGTTTTAATATCTCCCACTGTCACAATCAACCAAAGTAACTTTTAAATAAATATGGAGATTCACTTGTTTATGCGTTCCAGTTTCAAAACTTCCCACTGACGGTAAAATTACAGGTTGCTCGAGGAAAGACAATTATCTAAATAAATCGATTCATATAATTGCTGTTGCTGTAATACCGAATGGTTTGTGTATCTGCGTCCCAATTCTTGCAGAAGCCACAGGGCTCACAGGTGGGTCGCGGAAATGCCGGTGCATTAGACGCTATATATATTTTCGTACGTTTTGGTCTCGCTACTAACGCCCGCCTCCGCCCCACATCAATGAATGTTGTGCCCAACTACTTCTTCGTCCGCCCTACGTTGGTATACCGCGATGATGTTGTCTTGATACTAGGTTTTTTCAAGAATTGTATTTAGCTGAAGATTTATGATTAGAAGAATAAAATTCTATAAATTGAATGAAGCAAAATAAGATTTAAATAGATAAGTCGTCGGATATTTTTTGTAAGTAAGAAACAGTCAAAAAACCCTTTCGATTTTTATTTTGTGTAAAATTGTATTTATTAGTTTTTTTATGAATGTAGTTCGTAGTTTGATACCATTTCCTTAATATGAATAGGGTAAATACCAACTAAACTTGTTTTGCATTACATGTGAAATTCAAACCGCAAAACAATAAAATCTTCAAGTATCAAAGTGGTTCGCGCGGACTACAGCCACAAATATAAATAGGTGGTCTTATTTTCTTATTTACGACTGTTTCAGTCTTAAACGTGCAACTTTTTATGATAAATTCAACTTTATTAGCGTCGCTGGTACTTGCGAGTCGGCGATGCAACTCCCGTCAGAAACTAGGTTTATGTGTGGTATATTTGTATTTATCACGTTTAATGACGCTTTCTTCATACAGACTATGCGTATGCGACGGATTTATTGCGTAATATAAATTTATTACTGAACTGTATAAAACGATTAGTTCGTTTAAATATCATATGTTCTACATAGTATTTAATAGATGATTAATGAATGTGTTTTTTAATTGCCGATTAAGTTATGAATGCTAAGAAAGGCAATTTATTGTGAGCATATGATAATTAGTAAAATGAAATAGTTTTTGAAAGGAGACATTCGTTTTGGCTTGTGGCGTAGCCACATTTCTGTAGCTAGACTTGCGAACACTTGCCACATCAAAGCAAACTAAGAAGATATCCTTTTAGAAATGAATTTCGTTCGTACATTTACTTCAATATATTTAATTAGTTACTAACATCTTATATTCAACTTAATTTAAACATTCGTGGTCAAAACTTTGCTGTTGACTTTCAGTATTTTATACAAATTGCTTGAATCTCATTATACCTAATTAAAGTTAGAATGGACGTATCATTTCATAAAACGATAATACAATAGGTACCTACTGAACATAAGCACCCACCTGCTATGCCAAACGAGATAATCGGATTAACGACGTAGTCCAAAATTGCATCCCACATCACCATGTTCCTGAAATCAATTATCGGGAGCTCATAAACTTATAAAACGTTTCATTGATCCACAAAAACCCACATAGTTCGCTTACTCATGCTGTCTGGGACTCATCCCGATATCAGACCGATCCAATATTTCAGAATTACCAAACAGTTCGTAGATAGTCTGGCGTGAGTCAGTTCGCTGACTCATGTCACCTCACCTCTCCTAGTCCTGAATTAACCACTATGCTACAAGAATATAACAGACGCGCTCTTCCCTACATTGTGTTGCACAACACGCTGCAAATAATTTATTGCAGTAATAACTGTTTATTAGCATCTCGCTCAATATTATGACGTGTTTTCTAATTATGAGCAGAGTACACATTTTGATAAATGCGACTTTAGTTAGGTAATCTGAAACTTCTTATGTAGTTTGAAACCTAGTAGAGGAGTTTGCGAGAATTTCGTAGCGGAAGGCAGCAGGTATTGCAGAGCACGTAGCCGTACAGTAATTGACTTGATTCCTGTAGCTCGTACGAACTAAATCGACTCGTTAGTGAACCGAGATGTTGCAAACACCGGCCATGATATGACTGCAAGAAACTGCACCATGTAGGTACATTGTATGATGACTAATAGGTATGCAAGAGTAATAAGTACCGGCTGTATTTATTTACTCATTTATCGAGATTAAAAAGGCTTTTAATGTAAGTACCTACATTTATGCTCGCACACCACGGACCCTCCATTACATGAATTCACCAAAATGGAGCCCGCGAATACCAATTACGTTTTATGATATTTTTAACAATGCACATCCAGTGTTAATGTTGCGAATTTGCAGTTGCCCGTCATCTTTATATCGTTCTTTATTCGTCCCATTGTCGCCAAACCTACACAATGGTTCTGAATCTTTTCTTAGCGGGCGCTCCACTTCACAACTGGACTTAATTTATTTTTCATTTCATTCAATTTAGAGACCAACAAAGGCCCTATATAATCGAGTTGCAGCAATCACAAAGCTATAAATCAAAATAATTCGGTGTGTTCGAAACAATTATAGTTCGGCCATTCAGAGAATGCGTTCCTGACACGTCGCGATTGAACTGACGACGTAACTTTGCAATGGCGTTGCAGTTACGATAAAAATATTTTTGCTGGTTGTTTACCGTTTTAACAATTGAGGAGCATTAAAACAACATTATTATATCAATAATCAATGAATGTTATTACGTCGTCAGTTCAATCGCGACGTGTCAGGAACGCATTCTCTGAATGGCCGAACTATAAGCGCCTAAAAGGGAGAGGCGGGAAACACGAGCGAACGTATTTGTAGATACCACATTTTAATTAATTTAGTACACTCGAATATTTAAAAGGGCTTGTGAAAGCATATGTGCTCCTTCCTGCTGCTATAAAAGTTAATGAAAAACATTTGTTTAATTTCATTAAAATAATAAAAGCAATTAACTAGCTAATTTCAAAAGAAAAACCTTGAAAACTGAATTCAAACTCCGTTTCAGTTAGCAAAATTAATATCATCCGGCTGGCGCGTGTCTGATCTATATTTATTTAGTAGTCGCTCGCCGTTGATTGGTTACTTAGCTTCTTAGTAGTCTAATAATGTGTCATCAATATTAATTTAACATTACACAAACACTGTAGACACTAGAGATAAGCCATAATGTCCATTTGACATCGCTTTGATGGTCCGAAATTGATTACGATTTTGATTCAAAGCACGATACGCAACGGTAAGCCAATTAAGCCGGCGGCAAATCGTAATGAACCGTTAATGACACGCGCGACGAATACCAACAAATTATATGGATCCATTGCCATCACTATTTGTGTTAAATTATAAATTAGCAAATAACACACGCAATTGATCACGATATGGATTAGACGTGAAAGCCGACCGTTAACCGCAGCTCCATTTATAATAATCTCTGTTATGATTCCAAAGCCACTATTGAAACACAATATTATTCATGAGGTTTTAATTCGCTACTGGAAATTGCAAACTAATGGAAAACTCTAGACTTTTCTCAACAAGCTAGCTGGTTTGTGTCTGATATTATTATAGCTGGAATACGGTTTCCATTTTATCTCCGTTCCCTACAAACCGAAAATAGTTTACTCCGAATCTAGAGGTAAGCTTTTGGATTTCGAGGCATACAGCACGAATTCTGTATTTGTGAATTCTATAAATTAAAAATAGATATACAAGTTTAGATTCGTAGCATCTACCCTATGTCCTACATATGGAACATTTTGTTTTATATTATTAATACTTACGTATGTCATCTGAGTCCTAACAAAGAGCACCCATAAAAATACCATTAAATTAAATAAGTTTTTGAAAAAATACAAATACACCTTCACATTATTGCTCTTAGTAGAGATTTGTTCTTGCAGTGTTCCAACGAATTTAATCAAGTGCGTGTGGTTAGATGAAGATTGACACGAATTCAGCCGAGTGGGGCCGAAAGGTCCCGAACGTGTTGTAACGTGACATTCGACGTACGCTGCTTTATTAGCCGTCCAACTTCGATCAAGATTTTGGGTTCCAATTAAAAAACGTCATATGATACACGCTGTCAAACTGCCACAGACTGATGAAAGGAATATAAATATTGATGTTAAATTATAGTGTTGTTGTTAAGGAGAAAGGAAGGTATCAATTCGGTTTTAAAGGGACAGAGAAAGGTGTTATTTTTTTGAAAATCTACGTTGTCCGTTTAGCTTACTGTGAGTTTATAGTTCCTAAAGAAAAAAGCTAGCTGACTGAACGTTAAGAAAAATAACATTAAAGAAGGAAAGGAAGTCAAGGGCCTCGTTAATTTCCACTATGATGAATTCTACTAATTATTATGCTCATAGCTTACCTATGCCTATTGATAACTTGGAATGCTCCACCATTCATCTTTATTAAGCACACGCACGCTTCTCGTTGCGAACTATTTAGGTCTCAACATCACTTAGCGATCTTACACACTGGCTATAAATCCCCATATCCGCACATACCTAATGACATCAACAAATCATACATGGATATATCGCCGAATATAAATCAACACAAACGAACGAGTAGGCCCTCGATTAACAATAATTTCGTTACCAGTTGGAATAAATCTAAATGAACGGACGACGCGCGACGATTCTTAATTGACACGTCGGGTTACTGGACCGTGCTGTGCTGTGAAACACGATATCCAGCATGTGTTTACTAATTACACTGTGACAATCTACAAGTCTATGGAATGGTCTGAAGTATGGCCAGCTGAACACTCAAGGATGTCTAGCGGTGACCGGCAAAAAATTTGCTCATAATAACTGAATCATATTTCATATTTCTTGTTGTGAAAAACAAATGAAGGTAGGTATAAATCAATGTAGTTTCTTTGTACGTTATAAGCAACTACAACACAAAACTAAGCACTTATTAACATCTGGCTGTGGGTAATCATACCACGTCCTTTTAACAAAAACGCCCAGCTTTTTCATTCCATCTTCAGTCATCATGTTTAAAACAATGGGGGAAACAAAAACTCATTTTCATGGGTTCGTTTTGTTTGCGGTAATGCAAGAGCAACAACGGGAGTTGTGGGATCCCCTCATAAACTGTTTGGGTAAAAGGATCTCTCGTATCGCTTCGTTCGCGGCATTAAGCGGATGCTGCCGATCCGACAGTGCGGAAAAGCCACGGAAAACCAATTTCCACAGGCCGATTCATGCACGCATCGATTTATACAAAATTATGTTATGCCGCATGTCGCATATTTTATGTTTTGTTTTTGGCATTGAACGCGCTCTGCTGCTTTAATTAAAGGATTTTAAAATGTTGCTTTTGGAGTTTTATCGGTAGGTAATTGATTTTAGTATTTTATTCAGAGCAGTGCATGAGCAATAAATTTTAATGCGGCTGAAGTTTAACTGTACATAGCATGCATTCAGGACTAATGAGTCAATTGAGACACGCTGAGTCGGTAATGGCATGGAAGATAAAATTTACGGCCTTACTTAAGGGTCAGTAATTTGAATACCTGCGTACAATAAAACTTAAGCTGCAAAATAAAATGGTGAATGATTCAACGCGCGCATGCCGAACATATTTGGGGAACAATTCGGGTACAGCTCGAGGCTTCTCCGCAATCCCACCTGTCCACAATCCGAACATGCCGCAAGTAATTTATTCGATCCTGTCCGGTGTCCGACAGATCGCGGATGACGTCACAACCGCAACTTTTTTTCCAAAACCCAAACTGCACTGTCCATGTTCAGCTCGCTGACAATATAGACTAACTGCCAAATTGATGCTGGCTTTTTGTGTCACGTGATATTTTTATTCAATTTTGAAATTCTATGCTATACTTTTTTGTTTGAGTTATAGACGAATGATTTTGAAATTGGAATCTGTCAAGGCAATAGTTCTTATCGACAGCTTACCTACGCACAAGAACCATAAGTGCCAATATGGAAAACACGAACAAATAAACCATTTTTTTTTGTGAAACTTACTTTGTTACTTAATTTTAGCAAAATCAGATAGAAATTGTATAAGATTTTAATAATTGTTTTCAACTGTTATTCGTTTATACTTAAGTATGTACGGCATGCTTACATGAGGATAACCAAACTAAATAAGTACATATCACGGAGGACAAATTTGTCCTTCGTGGTACATATTAAGATATGGTGCTTTTTACCTACTTAACTGTAAAGTCGGTAGATACACTGAGCGCCTATCGGGAACCATTAAAAGTAGTGATTCATAATAATTTATAAGAATTATTTATTTTAATAAATATAATATGTACTTATTTTGTGCGATTCTAAGGCGCCAGTGACCACAAAAACAGTAGTTACCGCAAACCGTAACGTTTTTATACACAGCTTAGGTACTTATTCTATTAGAAGTGACATTCATTAATAAATAATAACATTTATATTCGAAATAATGTTTATATTCCATGCCATGTAACATAAGTCTCGTATATTTCCATTGATGAAATTATTCCATTTTATTCGCGTTTCCTTCATAATAGAATCACAATTTCAACTTGAACTAATTTAATTAGCTTGAAGTTCAGTTCAGACCAACTTAGCAATCTCATTCATTGAAGTCTTAGTACCAATTTGACTAACTAGCATTTCTGTATTGGATTTTAAGAAATAACCAGATATTCCGATATTCAGTTTATAATTTTGGTTAGCAATTAACATCTGCGTCACCTTTAATTGCAATATTAGCTCTCACAATCTATCTATATTACCTTTTAATACATTATTGTAATAACAAATTGCTGTCATTCGGAAAAGTACTGCAAACAAATGATTCAACTATAATCCAGTCATCCATTGTCAAAAAGTGTGTGGTCTCTTCTCACACAACAAAATGCTAATAACCATGTAATTTCCCACCCACTTGACTGATCCCACAGTTTCCTACAACGGCGCGTTCATGATTCATCCCGGGTCCAGGAATCGTGTGATTTATAACTAATTTCACACGTCTTACGTACTTTCGAACGCCAACACGTACCAACATAATAATTCTCATCACTGGATAGGCACTTCATTGTTATTCAATAAGAAAACAAAACACTATCGCTCCGGGTTATAACGTACTATAATTCTGACCAAATAAATGGACAATACATGCGCCGCTTTTTTACATGCTAAAGCCGAACGTGCATACATATATCATATTCTAATCTAAACGCATTGTTACATTAAAGTAGCGATATAAAAATGCCGTGACAGTGATTTAAAAAGTGAACGGTCATGGTATTAAATTGACAAAATATACATGTATAGAACAGATATTATGTACGACCGGCACGTGTCGTAATTGCTATTAAAATTAACGCCTTATTGAAATAAAATACTATCAAAAATGTCCTGATATTAATTATTTCCCTATTCAATCAAAAACTCACGGGCAACATAAAATATGAAACAAAAACGCATCAACTTCGTCAGGCGTAGAATGTTTAAGAGCGGTAAGATCCCCTCGTCTTTCCGCTACTCCCTAACTACTTCCTTTGTATAATTAGCTGGCTAATAAGTCACTCAGTGAAATATTCAGTGAGTCGGGGTCTGGGCTCCGCGGCTTGTGAATGGAGCTGTCAATAGCGATTACAGAACCTCTCGATATTAATTCCGTAGGGAATGTTTCTTAAGAAGTATCGATGTTCTTTGAGTGACTTTCAGGTTGTCCTTACTCGATGTTTTTTTTTCCTATGTTATTGATAGTGACATCTATCAGGGTTGTCTTTTTTTAAAGCCATTGGCAAATTATGTTTTTTTTTTTATATATTGAAGTACTTCATCATGAATAAAGTACCTATTTCAACATAACGACTGTAGTTTTTCAATATATTTTCCCTTATTACAGTTCTATATGGATTCAAGCAATAAAACATCATTTTTTTTGTACAGAATAAAAAATATGTGCTGAACTACGCCATATATCTTCAGTAACGCATAAGTAATCGGTAGCAATAAATCTAAATTCACATACAATTTCCTTTACTACACATACATCATTCGTAGCACTTCACAAAACAAATAGCTGCTTCAGAAGGGTGCATTACTGATGCACTCTTTGGGAAGGCAAACAAAATCGCCAATTGGGGTACTGATTACTCTATATAAGTAAATGTTATTGTTTCCTACTTCGTGGAAGATAACCGCACTAATGAACGGGAGTAATAGAGAAATATTTTTGGGGAGAGAGGGAAAATAAGACATGTGCGTTTGTTGATATATTCACAGATGGGGAGTGAGGTACATTTATTAAGAGTAAGTGATTTCAAAAGGATACGAGATCAAATGCATACGACGAAGCTTTCGCTCGGCTTTTGTCTGATTGACAGATCATATTACCGCAAAACTTTGACCCACTAAATCAAAATCCAATCAAAGTTACCCTCAAGATTTTCATTACATCACCCTTCTACATTTAATAAGCAGCAGGGAATAATTAACATGCAGCGTGATATGAGCCCTATCATAATGACGGCTCGTGACATCGGGTTCGATTCCTCATACATATTCAGGGTCCCCCCTCGCGGTACTAATGAACCTCACTGACTGGAGACTCTATTGTCAGATGCACAGGTCGGTCTACTTTTGTTGACGGCAAATTAGATTTGTACGTGAACGCTTTGTTGATGGTGGAGGTCGTTTAACTCTGTTTTGTGGTTATTTTTTGCGTGTTTTAATGAATTAAGGATAGTTGTATACTGAGATTAAATCAAAATGATTCAAACATTCTTGTACAATTAAACTTCAAAAATCTTATCCTTATATTCCCCTGCACTAAGCCAATAAGACAAACGATCCAATAACACCCAGTAACTATCTACCTGCGACATTTTCCTAATGTTGCCACTAAAAAGGAAAATTATACTCGCATTACATTGATATAAAAGGCTATCAGCGTGTTCATCTCTCCCCACTTTTCCGGCTGGCGGGAGAATAGGAAAAATGTTAGCAAAGACGGGGGTGGCGAACCGACTAATGCGTCTGATATTATTATTGTGGCCAAAACGACGGAACGAATCTGGCAATATTTGTCGCCATGCTAAATTAGCCATCGAAAATCGTTTGTTATGATTTTTTGTATTTGTTTGGCGGAAATATCCTGGCATGCAGAACAGCATCATATAATAAAGAAATATGTAGTTATTTTAGTATAAATTGAATCTTTTTGAAAAGCTTTTCCCAAGTTTAGAACATTGTCTTCGCCCAAGTTTTCACACATTTCACTTAATTTAAATAAGAATACTGTTGTGAATTTATTCGATTTTAAAAGTTTCTTTACCGTGCGCTTTCCCTTGGCGCCATCACCTGAGGGCGCGTTTAGATTGAAATTTTCATTTTCTTCTCAAAAACAACCTCCCCTCATCGACCCCAGCCGGGTGGCTGTTAACCACTGTCGAACAGATTTGCATGCACAATTTCTACTTTTGAACTTTTTACAACAGCTTACTTCCTAAAGATGTTAAAAGTAGACGAAAAGTTAAGACTTATTGATATTTAAAATTCCATTAAAATAAAAATATTTGCTCGTACTGTTGGTGTGTTTGCCTGCATTAAAAACAAAGCCTAAGTAAGTATAATGAATGTTGTTATTTTTACCTCAATTGTGGTTTTTCCAGATTCCTGCCACTTCATGAGGTGTTCGCCTTTCAATGACCACCCTGGAGCGTAGCTGATGAGTCCCCCCGCGCCCCCCGCGGCTCCCGGTGGCGCTGGAGACGCTCTAGCACCGGTAACTACGTCGCTTGTCTCCGCTTTCGACTTCTTGGGGCTCGTCTGAAGCCGGAAAAAGCTACGTCCGTGAGTTTTGCAACTTTTCGAAGGGGAGAAGAAAAATGAGCTCTTCTTGGGCGATTTTTCTCTGTCCTCGCTCGATTTAGAAGTAGATGCGGCTGTTTCCGCGGCTGGCGCATCTTGAATGTCGCAATCAATTGTGTTAGCACTACCACTCGGTTTTGGTCCCGAATTCTCATCAGCGACGAATAGTAAGGTTCTTTGCACAAATGGTGTTGCTTTATTATAGAATTCGTAGGGCTCTGGGACTTTAAAGCTGGATGGAATGGTTGTTCGATGAGTTTTCGAGAATCTTCGTTCCATGTATTTTCTTGCCATATCATGCCATGCAGTTCTGTATTCATTACTTTTCTATTTCTATAGTCATTTAAATACCTATATCACTAGTTTCAAAATGGACACTAATCACAACAAATTAAAGTCTAATTTCGATAGCGATTACTCGATTTTCATTACTATTACTCTGATTCATATCCAACTCACAAAAAAGTAAACATCAAGGTAAAATAAACCGAGCAGAATAAATCTACGGCGTCCCCTCGAGTTGGCAAGATAGGCGGGAGGTATTCGCAAACTATACGGATCCCCACCTGGTGGCGCAAACCATAACATTTACTAGATAAGACTTCGAAATAGCTGAGAATGATGTGAATTCGTCACATAATGCGTACAAATTGGAGAGATTGTGGAAATATACTGATCGATAAATAATTGGAAGAGGGTTGGATTGTTGGGGCACTATTGTCTTTTATAGAAGTTCATCGTATCATGATCCATTGGGACATTTTCACAAAACTATTGAAGGTGCTACACAGATATAAAAGGTTGCAATATTTGAACAAAGTCTACGACTTCAGTTTTACAAAAAATATTTAAGTAAATCCTCCTTAAAAGCGTTACTCAATATTCCACCGAAAAAATAACTAATTCCGTTTGATCTCGTTTCCAGTAATTCTATTAGACAGCGGTGTCGTTCGGCGACGGGTTGCAATTTTCACGCGGAGGTTTCTACGGCCTATCGATCGCGTGCGTGGGTAAACATTGCCGCCCTAGCCTTATCGCAAATTATTGTGCACTTGATTTCACACTTATTACTACAACAATAAAGTTCGAAATCCCTTGCACTGATTAAACAAACTAAAATTTAAAGTCTTCAGTGGGGTTTTTAAAATGTTCAGTAAAAAGCTTTTTCGTTGATATTTCTGGGCAAATTCGGAAGTCGAATTAATTTTATTAGAAGCGGGAATTTCTAACAGAAACTCGTAATGACTCGAATGTGGCACAATTGATTAATTTCCTGCTTTATTTACGGTTGTAAAATTTCCTAAAGTTCCTAAACAAAGGAACGGTGGTGGAACAACAATCGTAGTGAAAGTAAAACACGACACGTAACCCTCTCTTGTTTAGTCAGCACGCACCGCACTTCACGGCAATCAAACTGACATGCTTTGAGTGAAATGTAAATTCATATTATTTTCACACTAATTCTAATATTAGGAAAACAGAAAGCTAGTTTCTATGGAGCTGTTTGTGTTTAAATGAGGGGTATTGGGTTTAAAACACATGAATAGGTACCCATAAGTACAAAGTTCTGTGTTTACAGTCATTACTTTGTATTGTTTTTGCACTATATATAGATTATTTTGACATGCAAATTTTACCTAGAAAATATGTAGATTTTATTTTAAATTACAATGGTAATGTATAGGCGAATTCAACTATACATGATTGACTCATGCAGTGATAGTAACATGATAATTTCATGTCATTTAGAAATCATTTAGAAATCTTATTAATTAAATATCTATTAACATGTTTACAAGACTAGGTATATCAATTACTATTAAATAGAAAAAAATACTGTGAATACATTAAATGGACATAAAAGCGTCATTGAAATGACGCTATGAAATCAGACAGAAATATCTATAAGATTTCGTTTTCAATTAATATCAGTCATAAATGTTAAGCAGTATAAGTTTATGAGCTATAAACACTTTTTATGTTAAACTTATAACACGTAAACGACTTGTGAATTATTGATGAGGACGAATTATTTGTGGGTGTACTGAATTTATTCGTTTATAATGTTAGTTTTTTCGCTAAACATTGGATTTTCATTCTGAATATTTACTAATTACTGTATCACTTCATTGCATGTTAAATACTCTCTTCACATTTAGGTACATAATATACACGTTTATTTGAAATCCAAATAATTTTAATATTTCCCTAAACTCTTTGAATCAATTTGACTTATCGCGGGAATTAAATCTAACGCCTCTAGCATCGAGATACACTACAAAGTTGCATTAACTTCCATATCACCCTCATAGTGCGGTGATCTTCTAAATTGTTACAATCTTAACATCAGATGCATTTAGTCTGACCATGACGGGAGTAGGCCAGACTGGGGTTTACACTTGAAGACAGTAAACTAGAGTCAGAAAATATTGTTGCAATCGTTCACACTTTTGAAAGGTGTGCCTTTGTGCTACAAAAAGACATTTTAAACTCCCAAAATTTTCAGACCAATTTTTTTTTATGACAAAAGTTACAAAATGTATGTAGTAAAGTAATTAATAAAATCTGAATATGTTTAAAGGGCACATGTCGTTTGGAAATTGGGAGGGAGAAGTTGGGAAATGTAGTTTTTGCTTCAGAACAGTTACAAAAATCGAATATTTTATGTAATTTTTCGAAACTGACCCGCTTTCATTGGCCCTCAGTGTATATCCTATATCGGTGGGTTACCAGGAGTCGTGACTCCGATTATCTGTATCGGGACAGGCGGTCAATCGCCTATAAGCCGACCGGCCGACCCGCCGTGTTATTGTCGCTGTTACCTCAACACGTTACTGAACGATCATTACCGTTAACTTGGCGAGATTTTCTTTTTTATTTAATAGATTTTATGGTAGTGTTTGTAAGGTTTGGAAAGTTTGTATATGTTGCTTGATTATAATGTCTTACCGCAATGTGGCTTTCATTTCATCATAGAATAACCTTTTAGTTCGTTTTTAGTTAATGAAAGAACTATTCGTCATTTATGAATACGAAAAAGCTAGACAAAACAAACAGTGAATCATAAATTATTACTCATTCGAAAGGAAAGACGCAAGTTTATCTTACAGAAAAAACCTCTCTACTCTGAGACAACATTCGATCAGTGGTATCCCCGATTTCTTAGTTTCCACAAGAAAACGTCCCCTTCCCCGAATGTCCCCAGTTTCTTTGTAAATAGCTTTCCGATTCGACTCCGCTCCAAGGGGGAGTTATTACATTTCGATGACATGACGAATTCGGGATGACACACGAGGGGTCGCACTTGACCCGCCGGTACACCGCTCATAAAAACGTTATATTTACTCCAAAACTGAAGATGTTGTATTAACCCTTGCGTTTTTACTTAATGCTAGCATTGCAATGTTAGTGTGGTTTGCAACTTTATATTTCGAGTCGTGATTGACTGCTTATTTTGGCAAAATAGCGTCTAAGGCTTTACTGAAGATTTAGCCAGATTATAGATACATAGGAAACTACGAATACCTGACACTATTATCAGCCTGGTGACTACTATCTGTCCACATCTGGCTGTTTAAATCGCTATCTGACTGATGTCTTACCATGTTCTCTCTAGCTCTTTGTGGGCACTTATAGGCTAATAACTTGCTACTACTAGTGTGGCCCTTAAGCTCGAAACCTTACACTAACTGCGACATGCTACTTGCGGCTACGAACAGAACAGTCACTACACATTAACAGTAACTATACGATGTACAACTGTAAAGGATCATCAAGATAAGGAAGGACACTCCAAATATCATAAAATACCTTGATCCTATTCTCATACTTAAGAACCATTAAGATATTAGTAAGTTATTTCCGATGTCTAAGCCGACAGTTCAATGGCCGACATAATGTATGTACCATACGTTCGGTAGTTGTCAACAAAATAAATAGAAATAATGGCGAGGCTACAACTACTGCGCCACGGAATCAGAAATAGACGGCTCCCCATGTGCTTCGCGCGAACTTGACAATCTACCCGTATGTTTATTTTTAACACTATCTTATTGTATTCGGAAATACTCGGAAATTGTGGAACGTCTCTGAAGATTTGTTACGATCTATTTCACGGGCGGCTGAGCTTCACTGAATTACGTGTAACGTGGTATAAACCAATTACTTTGCTCCAATCATGTGTTAACATCACTGGTTCGATCTGCATCGGAATTTGTGTTGTATGTGTAATTTATTGGAATTCTATATTCAAAAGGTGCACTTGATATGCATGATATTTCCCATGTAGATTGAAAAAATAACCCTATAAAAGTGTGTGTTATTTCGTTCAATGCCTCTCTATTTAAAGCTACCTCTAATAACTCTGTAGGTATATATCAAATAAATATTTTGAGTTTAGGTATAACTAAGGGCTTCCACAAAGTGTACATAGTAAGTAAAGTTATCACCACATGAGGCACGCGTCGGCCGACTTAATTAAGTCGTCGCCTCAAGTAAAACCAAATTAAGTTTCACGTAACCCCAGGGACATGTCGCGGCCAGAACTCGCGCCAAGGTAAAGTGAGAACACACGAGAAGCTTTAGATTCTCCCGACAAGGTTGGAAATACAATGTATATGCATATTTTGGAAGAGGAGACCAAAATGTTAATGGAATGTTCTCGTGGTAGGGGGTTGCCTATTATCATCATGCATGATGATGGGTCCATGCTGAAAATTTGATTGTTTTACCTAAGCAATTATATAACAATGAACCTAGTTTTGACTTAAATAGAATGAACAGTAAGAGCAAAATTTGATTTATTGTTTACGAAATTTACTTTTCTCCAATCTACCTATAAAAATATTTATAAGCACCATGTCATTATATCTGTGTAGGTTCTGTTGTATCATCATCATAATACAAATAATCACCAATTACTACCATTGTCAGAACTACCTGCAGTATAATCAACACTATTGAATATTAGAGCATTCAATAAGCCACATAGCTCATGAACCTAATTGCCGGGCCAACACTTTGGACTGACAATGGCTACCGTCCTGCCATCCTGTCGTTCACAAACTAATCTCAAATTCAACGTCAAAGTTTGCTGCTGCCAATTTGTCTGCCCAAAAACTAATAGCAGATACTTCGGTCCTCAAAAATGGAAGCAAGAAGTCCATGTGTCCCAGTCCTTAGTTCGTCCCCTGACATTTATGAATTATTGTTCTTGCACTAGGTAAGTAGGATAAGCGTGATTTATGAACGATTATGTTGGGAACTATTTAAAGATATGAATATTTATTAAGAACACAAATGTAGGTAACATTATGCGGGGTAACATTAGGTAACATTAGGGTTCGGTGAAAAAGTAGACAGAAGAGCAACTACCATGAAATATATTTGAAAATATTGGAGTACCAGCTTTAAAGAGATAAGCTGTACAAAATCACGTAATTGAACTAATTTGAAATGAACGTATCAATTTGATTTTGTTGTTGTGTACAAACACAAGATCATTTTCACTTCAAATCCTGGCGCCAGACACGTAAAGCTCATCAGAAATCTATGCAATGATTTCATCAGACGGCGCTAGGTGCAAAGCCATTCGTTCACACATGTAAGCGTGTAATATATGCGCTCACGTAGAGGCATTACTTCAAATCAACACGTGATTAAAATGCAAATGGCTGCCCTTTGCCGGACGCGGTGGCCGGTGGCCAATTATATAATTATTTACTACGAACAAGGGGATAAGTTAGCAAAGCCTTGTCTGTGCGGTGGGTGTATCAGATTTTAGATGAGATTTTAGCACCCTTTTTGAAGTTGGATAACGATTAAATTAAAAGGTGGAGTATTGTTTTAAAAGGATTATACAATTTATGTTGGACATTCGTTATCGTTCAGTAATCAATGCCTCTGAACCTCTATTACTTCTCACGTTAATTTAGTACAAAATAAACTACGCATAATAGACTAGGTCGCCTCAACCCTATCGACTCAACCCCAACAGGCCAGCATTCCACACACTAAAGCACTTTTCGCCCCCATCATACAGCGCACAGTATTCTACCTCCGCACTCAACTCGTTAATCCCGACACATGCATACCACACACGGTACAATGGCGTTCAAAAGGTCATTGGAGCGGTATCAGACGTATTCTAAATACTTCGCTAACACGGAAGAAGGAATGATACCGGAGATGCTATATGGAAGGTAGGTCAGGCGCCTTCTTGTAGGTCAAGCAACGAACGGTAGGCATGATCCAATTTGTCAAAGATAGGTTTTGATTGATTGGTGATTTTATTTTGAAAATATTGGGAGGATTTGAAGGCGTGGCCGGATCTATTAGAGTTCCTTGAACACCCGCGTTTTGGCGCACTACTTTCTTAGGATTGTCATCTCCATTAGTAATTTTGTTCTCCATGTACGCGACTAATGAGTCGTCCATTTCACTTGTCCGGAACTAGATGGCGTCTCGCATCCGCTTCTTGTTTATATTCAAAGGTTTTTCCTAGAACACGTTTCAGGAGTATTTTTAATTCTGATGGTTAAAGGACATCAAAGGTGATTTTTGGAATTGCACCGTAAACATATTTCCGTGATATCTGTTCGTACATGTTTGTTGAATCGATTTTTGATTTGGAGCTTTTTGAACGGTTCATTGGCTCTTGAAATTCTGTTTTGACGACGAAATGTTTGTAAAATAATTAAAGTTATCTTAATAATTTTAACGATTACAATAGTATTGGACCCTGTAGCTTTAATTAAATAAATAAACAAGGGCTACTGTAACTCGGTGCGGGTTGCGTGCGTGCGGGTTAGGCCGGTTGCAGACCAGACGCTGTGCGGGTACTAATCCCTCGTGACAAGTGCCTGATGGAACCTTACACGACATGCGTACATCGCTTAGGATTTACATTAATTTTGGGAATTGGGGACCATACCCTACCTATATCAATTTTATGCCAAAACAATCTTGAATCCAATTATAAAGCATTTTGAAGTGATTACGTAGTTATAATGACGCGATTAATAAACTTTAAGTATGTTTGTTTAAGGCTCTGAGGCCCCAAGGCTCTGAGGCTTTATCCCTGGAGGAACAGAGACAATTTGAAACATATCACAATACAACATAAACTCAATAGCAAGATCTAAATCGAAAACATTTAATGCAAAAATTATGGACTTGAAACGTTTTCCTATCCCTAACTTGTTTAAGAAGTAATGACCACCCGTACACCATAAATGCATTATCGGTTTCAACAAACGGCCCCTTTAAGCTATTAGGTACACGAATGTTCTGTCTATAACACAAATTAATTCTACACACCCATATCCCAGGACTTAGTAGGACTGATAAAAATGTACCAGATGCCTCTCTTCCCACGTAAACAGCTCAAAGCAAAATGGGTCATAATGATGAGCTTGCAACTCATCGCGACCCATTCACGCATATACACTTTATTGTAATTTACCAACTCAAAAGCTCCAATATTTGTGCCAATATTTTATCACCAATGTTGGCCACATTTTTACGACCATCGCGGTATTTGTTAAAGTAAATCCTTACAAAAGTGGTCAGTAATCCGTTAATGGACTTTGATGTGGAATTACGGCTCATTTTTCTACATAAAAAGCAAGGCTGCGTAACTCTATAGTAAAAGGTATTAAAACTGTGTGAACCTTTTCCCAGGAATAATGTATTCATAAAAATAACGAAAGTTTAAATTGAACACAGCAAGTAAATTGTCCTGTGAACACAATTAATGTTTGGAAATAAAAACGTAGTAACGCCCACGCATTGTCGACGAAACGTAAGTTTGACCTTACTCGAATATTAGTCACAGTTCATAGACCTCGCATTGACTATATTTATGATTTAACTGTAAGCTGTTAGTCAAATATGTGGCTTATATTCTATGATTCAAATTAACTTTGGAAGACAGTGACTCTTAAATGAATTGAAGCTTTAAGCTCTTTGTGTGGTTTTCTAAGCCGAACATATGACCTACCGTTATATAGCATATTGTGAACAAAACAGTTATACTACTAATAAGTCGCAAATAACGTTATTTTTTAAATGAATAAATATGAGTATTATCATAGTACTGAATAAGTACACAAAATAGTTAGCAACTCTGTTGACGATTATAAAATCTGAACATAGCAATGAACAATTAGCAAAACCACAGTCCATCATCAAAAACATTCGAAGTATAAAATACGTTGTAATTAACTGTTGCACTACGGTCATTCCCGCCAATTTATTTGGTTGTTGCTCGTTCAATTTCTCGTAATGGATGAAAACGCTATAAATAAAAATGACGAGCAATTTCAGACATCATTTTCAGGCGGTTTGTTTACCTTCAAAATATATTTGTTGTAATACCACAAGCGGCGTGATAAATATGTTATATTTTATAATATAGCTTAATGAACATTGATTACGTATAATGAATTAAGTCAGATATAAATTACCCCACAATCCTCCCTCGCAATTTGCAACAAAATATTTCCGAATTAAATGTAAGATAACAAAGTGCTCGCTAAGTTCGCCAATTCTGTGATAAACGAGAGTTGTAAACTTGTAGCAGTTGGGGGACTAACCGTAGTTAAGGTGCTCTAATTTATTGTTTACTTGATATTAACTTTTATTACATAGCTATTTACAATAAACAATGTATCGAGCACTCGCTATTATAGTGGAAAAAACTCTGTCTCTTCATCATACCTGGATATAAATTCAACTATTGATATCAAATTCGACTACAAAATACGACTAAAAACAAATGAGTCCCTTATCTATTCTAAATTCGTTGATACACAAATTAACCTAAACACTTCACGCTACACAAAACTACTAAAAACGCACTCAATACTATACTATCACAAACTACAGTCCTTACAATAAATACTAGGCTAATTAGAATTGATACTAATATAGTTTATTTGTTATGAATTCGCGCGCGTTCCCGCCTAAACGCGAAGGCTTTTAATTCGGGCGGGCGGTCGTGTAGCTCGCGGGGCGATCGGCACGCGACTGGGGCGGATCGATCCCGCCCTGCCTGCCGGCACAGCCAGCACGTCCCGCGGGGATGCAGATGCATGCATCCACCATTCCACTGCTGGATGTGACATCACTTACCCATCCGGTATTCCGGTCGATTAAAGTTCTGTACGCGTATGCACGATACGCATAGTTGTTCGAACGCAACTAGAGAGGTTCCAGGAATTTATGCTGCATGCATGGGCTTTAATCAATTTTATAGTCATTCAAACGCGGTGTGAAATTAGTTTTAGTGTCAACTACTCAATAGACTTTGACAATGGAATAGTTTACATCAATGAAATAGTTTAGTACCCATTTGCCATATCCAGTAAATATACATCTACACAAATACAAATTGAATAACTCACAGAAGATCCACGTATTCGAATCTAAAGTGCGACGGGCCATCTATTTGAGGTGGCTGTCCCTTTGAGCGTTGGATTGAGTTACTCAAAGTGCGACCGAACGCACACGATCGTCAAGACAGCGACTTTTTGCATGTCTTGTAAGCCCTTTGATTTTTCTTGATAGGCCCCCCATGGAGTTTTTTCACTAGTAAGCTTTCGAATTCATTTTAAAGTAAATGTGTAGCATCAGTTTTGCTACCTACGTTTGGTATAAGAAAGTTTTATAAGAGAAAGTACTGAAGACATTTTACTGGACATGGAAATTCAGTTTAAGATTCTCGAGTGTTTGCACAATTTACAAGTATTCCAAATATTTTCTATTGTAGTGACGCAATACAAATACAAATTCTACTGTTAACTCATACAACGAGGTAAATATGCTGTGTCAACTAGCAATGAGTTTGCACGAATTTAAAGTTCAACTACAACAACTTTATTTTTAGACAAACGAGGAGCAAGCGTTCTTAATTTCCTACATTTTCTGAGAAATAATGTCCTAGTTTCTACACGATTGATATATTAATTCTTCAGATATTGTGCTCTCATTTATTTTATTTATATTCATATGCATAATCTATGGTACATACACGCCGTATTTATGGAAATTCATTTGACAAAGTCCCCTCGCAACTTTGCCAGCTTAAAGTCGATACCTCAAAGGATTGTTTTCAGACTTTCAGCGAAACGTTTCCATTGCATTTTACGATACGTTAACTTTTACTGCTGTGTTGAATTTAAAACGACGTTTATCATAATTGAACAGGAACAAAAATAATCTCAATAGGTTTTTAACAAGTTTGATAGGATTAGTTTTAGGATACCAATAGTCTTCATATTCCGAGCACAGATAAAAACTAATTTCTCATACATATTTCTATATATTTGTGGAATCACGGAACTACTCTTAATTTAATTACTACAGCAAACATGTGATTGGGTGCCACAGACGCGCAGTTTGACTGATTGAGCCATTTTTAGCTCACGTCGAGGAAGGGCACCCCGCCTCCCGGAATAGCACGATCATACTAATTATCACCCCTGTCATCCGTCACTAGGATGGGGGATCTAGATAAATTCGACAGCAATTTATATGAAATTCTATACCAAAAATGAAGAACTTATAACTCTTAACAAAAAACAAAACCTAACATGTGTTGTTTGATCATAAAATCTTAGAGGAACGTGTGTAGAGATTTAATTCGCGTTGAAACAAATGCTGCTCATTAAATTCAGATGTACGATGATATATTGGAGCTGAGATTCGACGCGGTGTATCGCAGACAGATTCTTGTTGGTTTCATATTATTTCAAGGTATTTTCAACTGCGAAAATATCGTGCCAAGTTGCGAACTTTCAAGAGGCTGCCAGATAAAAAATGTTTATTTGTAAGTTACTATGTAAAGTCGAACTACCATTTAGCTATGTACTATGTACTGTTTTAATGTACGTATATGTTGAACTCTTAGTAGTACAACACAGATGTAATAATAGTTACCTTCGACAACGTAAATGCCTAAAAAGTAGGTTTTACCATTAACCCTTTTAAACCTAACCTTAGAGAAACAGACTCCCTGTTTCATAATTTGTGAACCCCTGCGACTGAGCTGAAAATAATCACGTCAGTCTTAAACCGTCAGTAGCTTATTTGTTCTGCTTAATTAGTGAGAAGCGACGCTTTTGCCGACAACATGGCGCTACTTCTTCAAGCCAATCTTTTGAATTTCATTACAAAATTGTGCAAAGGCTCAAAATTTCAGTGTTAACTCCAATCCACCTGAATGAGTATCTAATCCCTTCTCCACTAGGTCATTAAACTAATTAAACGAGTTTATATCACCTTAAATAGACTTGTATTTATAAAAAAGACCAACTAAAATTGTATGTCACCCCATTAAAGACGTGAGACAACGGTCTGTCGCCCAAACCGGCAATAACTCAGGCTGAAGGAAAATAATTTACGACTCCTAATCCCCGACAGCCAGAATAAATACCAGACAGGATACGGACATTACAGCCCTTTATATGAGCCGTTAAGTTTTTTAAATAAACTGAAACAATTGAGATGTATTAAGCTGACACCTGTCTGGTGTAAAAATAATGGAAATTCTTTAGGAAATAACTTATTATGGGATCCTGGGACTCATAAGTCACTTGAAATTAGAAACTAATCCGATGATCAAAGACTTAAAAAACAAACGTTTTACACGAGTTTAAAGTTGTTGACTCTACAAAATATGAAATATCAGCGTTATATTGGTTTCATTGCAATGATACGAAGCAGCTAAAATGTCGACAACAATATATCATTTTGGCAACTACCCAAAATATCATGTCCGGTGTCCACGTCGAAACTTCAATTCATCTTTACCGTCAAGTTGTTTTTCTGCAAGGCAACGAAAAGCCTTACTTATCTGCCAACACAGATTAAAAATACGCGTTCGTAGTCTGTTTTATTAGAAGCTCTATTCTTTTGTTTGTAAGATTGCTTCCGTAAGTTTTAAGTAGCTGTATGTGCCAGTATTTTCTGAAGACATAAGGACAAAGTACCCACAAGTGGTGCTTCAGGGGTAATGTTTAATAATGCATCCCGCTTTACATATTTACGGAGGGCTGTGGTATTGCACAAACTCATACTTTATTAACGCACACTAGATGTATGTAGTGTGTAGCGGACATTTATCTAATTGTGCCCTTAAGATTAATGTCTGGGTAGTATATTGAAACGGAGCGGTATATCTTATACGCACCACCATAATTTAGGGTGCCAGACATAGGTATTTAGTATGCGTTTCGTACATAAAAAATCTAGCTAGTCGAAGCTGGGTTTGCAACTCGAATTGATTTTACTATCCTAAGGTATAAGCACAAACGAGGCTTATCGCTGATAAGAAATACTTACATTTATTTTTACATAACAATGTAGCGGTGAAGTGTACTGCTACATTACATACAGTACAATACAACTTCTACAATGTAAAGAATGATCTAGTCACGATATCTGGAGAAATATATTCAGCTTCTAATTTAGAAAATCTTATTAAGAGTGAGAAAGCCAGAGATAAGTATAATTTATTGAGCGGCCAAACATTCATGTCAAGAATCCTTGTTCAATTTTCGTATTTTGAGTTAAATAATATTTTTAGATAAATATGTGTATTATTTATCTAGCATATACTTATATGTATTTGCATAATCTACAAAATCAACTGATGCGTGGTTTCTCGTGAAAGTAAAAGCGACTGTGCCAGTATTTTACACGTACGATGTGCAAATGACAAAATTAATGAAAGTCAAAATAGAAAATTACTAACACATAAATCTACTTAGCAACTGATAAATCAAGTGACTAGTCAATCACAGAAATGTCTATTCCTTCACAATGACAGCGACATATGAGTGAATGCGTGCTTCGTACTGGCGTTTAGAATATAAATTTACGATCGTCCCGACTGATATATGAACCAACACTTCCTCTGAATCTTTCTTATGGATAAATAGACGGTGAGGATACCTTTTTTTATGAAACCCGCCCATAGTTTTGTAAAGTAAGAGTTATGCATGACAGCTTTCAGCGAAATATAGAACCTTACTTACGAAACACGGTACAAATAAAAGCAAAATGTGATTTCTACTTAATCATATTTATTTTAGTAGATAACCGTACATAAACGAAAGTGGATAATCTTAACACCGATAAGTTTGAGACTTTCGCTAATTTAGCAAATACACAAACTTATGTTTAAGCAATCGAAACCTTATTGCAAAACGTAATAAAGAAATGAGACTGGTCGATCTCTGCTAGACTATTCGCAAAAAAAAAAAAAACTAAAATTGAAAACAAATTACGTAGACTTATCCGAACGTATTTAAAACAATTGAATTCGAAAGCCATTCGAAGTGTTGGATGTTCCACCAAAAGGAAAACAATGTTGATTGCAATGGGTTTGTAATCCCCACTGGACCTGCCCAAGTCTGGAGCCTCAGGGCATGTATCCGGGGAGTTTCCCGGATACTGAGCAATCCAAGCAACGGGCAATCCACTTGTGCATTAATTTAGCGAGCACATACAATTAGGTACCTATTTATATTGAATTAGATGTGCATCTGTAAACTGCACCTTAATAACGTTTAGGTAAAGTTGTTTTTACAATTGTAATTTGCAGGTCAAGTAAGTATCAGTGAAAATATATTGCAATTTCGCTTTTTATTTTAGGATATATTTATTTAACTATTGTTAACACACTAGCACCATATACATAAGTATAAAGTTCGATCATCCATACTTGTATGCATGTCCTAATCCGACTGTAATATGTGGAAACGTTGTTGACTGTACGTTAACTTAATTTTATTGTAAACCTAGATATAAGAAAAACAATGTACAGTTGTTTATTTTTCCCTTACATAATATACATATCTTATAGTTGTAGACGTGAACCCCTATTCCGAAACACTTCCTTCATATTTACAGATGTCTTTCTCGGAGTAAAGAACATTAGGTAGTTGTTGATTAACTGTAAATAAGAGCTGTATATTTGTGCGAGTTCGTCTGCGTTAGTAGTTACTTTGTGTCGCCCTCACTCAATCGAGAGATAGCCTCTTTTGGGGGCCAAGATTTGTCCGGATGGAGCTTTGACAATGCCACAGATGGATTAATCTTTAGCATTGACCGACGCAATCGTATAAACGAGTTCATAATATACAATTACATTGTCTGTGTTTTCTTTATTTAACCAGAATGAATCCCGATCCGTATGCCTGAACCAATGCAAAATTTATGACCATAACGATAACCCATTTTATGAACACAAAAAATATTAAGTATAAATCAAGCCAAATCAATCAATGATAAAGATGCAATAACTACATCACCACAGCTTATTGAAAATTCTGTCTATTCGTTAGTAAGTCTGCGGGTCCCAGTAATTAGGTTAGAGTCCCGCGCGTGAGCGGACTCGCAACGAGCGGGACCCCGCGGCCACACTTTGATTTCACTGGCGGCGTGGCTTGAGCAGCTCGACCAAATTGTCCAAACATTTTGCTACTAGCATCCTATTATTTGCTGCTAAAATTGTTTCATCAGTTTTAAGCACAATTTCTGTTTATTTTCGTGTTGAAAAGCGAGCGCTACAGAATAAACGCACAAGAGAGTATTAAGTTCACAATGTTTATTCTGAACTTCACAGGGATGAAAGCAGGTACCTATGTGTATTTCTGGATAGGACATTTCTTTATGGACAGGACAGGGGATGCTTTTAATTCCCAATACACGACGTCCGATGTATCTTGGTCAATACTGAGATTTGCTGAGAAAATTGCGATACACAATGCAAGATACAAGTAAATGCAGGTATATTAAGGTACCAGATAAATTGTTTAGTTTGGTAGGCGGTTCATATTTCACACAACGTCTACAACGATATGAATTAGGCACGAGTAAGTGTCTTAAATGAAGTAATTATGACTCCGGTACTGAAGCCGAGCCTCCTTTCAGTCAAAATTAAGTGATGAAACATTTTCAGGGCCGGTGTGAGCGTAAAAGCGTTTACCCGTTTATGTAGAGAGCCCTCACGGGGAGAGGCGGGCTCCTTGAACCAACACGAGTATTTGTGCTCCTTGCCCCTCGTTCCCCTATCATTCATTAGCGTGTACCGCGCTGTTTCAGGCGAGCGTTGCATCTTCAAAATTCTGATGAAAGGTAATAAGGAGCGGTTTATGTTAAAGAGTAGGTAACTTAGGAAGGAAATTGTTAATTACATTCTATTATTTTTATTTATTTACACAAACTTATACGCACCATAACTCAATATTGACTTCTCACGTTGTCTTATAGCATGCATACTTCGTCCTCTATGCTTTCGCTATTCAATCCTATCACAGCCAGTCATTATTATCAGATGCCAACTTGTACAACATTCGACGTCACAGCACCATCAACGGAATTCTAACACGTAGCAATCGAAACGTCACTCATAATGAACTCGCGCGCCACCGTCCAGGAATCAGGCAAAATATGATATATAGAGGAAACATTTTTTTTTTCGTTTGTCCCGTGAAGGCTCCGAAACTACTGAACCGATTTAAACCGAAATTCTTGCACTGTTAAAGAGATGCACTCTTCCCGAATAACAAATGCTATATTTTATCCCGGTACAAGCAGTAGTTCTCATGGGACGCGAGTGAAACCGAGGTAACAGCTAGTCAAACACAGTCACACACTGCACCTAATCTTTAAGCTACGTTCCTAGGCATAAAGCATTTATTTATTCATCGCATGCGGCGTCAGTAATCAGGCAGGTGATTCTCACAAGTCGACAGCCATCGAATGCGATTTGACTTGCGATTGCGCATTAAATTACAAATAAGACCACGAATGCATCAGACCCACTGTGTAAGTTGGCCGTTACACTTCTGACATTCTTATTCTATGATCGTTTTGCTATTGAATATTTTGCACCCGACAATGTTGAAGTTGGTTACGTTATGACGCCTGGCTATTGTTTCGAACTACGATTTGCATTTGCAGTTATTGCATAAGGCATTGCTTTCCTTGCGGATTTTGATGATATCTTCAAAGTAAAGAAACTGTGCCAAGCTGTAGTTTCAAGTGTTTCGCCAGGAATTTTAATTACCTACTTTCATGTTTATATTTTAATACTTAATAAAATTAGGCTGATATTTTAGACAAATAGAAGCAGATATAGGTATATGGATCGGACAGAAAATACCCACACATACCCTTTGCCTTTCATAACTTTGTTTTGATTATATATAACAAACCAGGTTTACAACCTATAAAAAGTATTGCCTATTCTAAATAAATAAATTGACCATTAAACAAAAATACCAAAAGCTACGTTATCAAACAACCCACACCATAATACACCTTTCCCCTGACAGCCACCATAAAGGAACGATCGAAAAATTACGTTAATGATAGCATCTATCGCCGCACATCATCAAACGCAAACAATAACCAGACAGTGAACAATCGCTACTGACGCAGTAATTACCCATACATACACAAACTACACCGATTACAAAAGTCAGGCCCGGGCACACGCCGCCACTCCGTTCGTTATTTTCGCTAAATGGGCCCATTTGAAAATTAACTGCACGATTGCTTCCGAATAATGCGCCAGTGTGGAGCGATATATCTCACAACAAGTGCTGCTAAACAAATTAAAGGGATGAAGTGTTCTGAATGAAAGTTTGGTAGGAGCGCCATCTATCGGGTAGTAGCTAAACTAAGACGACAGCAAGTAAACTTCCACAACTGTATGGTGAACATTGAACAAAACGAGTAAATGATTCTCAAATAAAAATAACGTAGTTATTTCAGGCCTGTTTCAATTTAAATGAAAGTATTAATCAATAATAATCGAAAAAAAAAATAGAACCGAAAAGTAAGATAAAAAATTTGCTCTTAGTATTGCTACTAGACAGCAGATGGCGCTACAGGTAAATAACTTATAAGCTCACAGATTTTTGGTATTACTTTTATCGAAACGCTTAATATATTTATGACAACAATATTCTGTGGTAATAAGCAGATAGATTTTATATTTTCTCCCTTGTCGGAAGTTTAAATTATACTTTATACCTACACACAATATAAAATACAAAACCTGCAACTGTAGTGCAATGCGATACATCCATTCTACCATCAGCATCGTTAGCAGAGAGATAAAAACTTAAGCCACCGTACTTTATAACCGCGTTAACATGAAAACAAAAAAAATTACCAAACAGCAGCTAACTTGAAATAAAAAAAACTAAAAAACACGCTTTTTATAGAAAACCGAACTAAAAAATAGCAAATAAATTTTAATGAATTTAAATTAAGAAAATAGTGTTCAAAATTTCAATGAATATAAATTAATAATAGTGTGAATACAAAAAAAAATATTTAAAAAAGCGTGGGGTGCTTTTTAAGGTCATATCGAAATGAAAATCACTCTACTCATATCTGTCAATAAAATATTTATAACTATTGACACCATGCACCCCACGCTTTTTAAAATATTTTTTTTTGTATTCACACTATTATTAATTTATATTCATTGAAATTTTGAACACTATTTTCTTAATTTAAATTCATTAAAATTTATTTGCTATTTTTTAGTTCGGTTTTCTATAAAAAGCGTGTTTTTTAGTTTTTTTTAAACTATTATTTATTTTCTACTTTTTAGTTTGGATTATTTATAATAGCTTTTTAATTTTAAACTATTGCACGACTCGTGATGCGAAGCATCAGAGAGTGCTTTACGATCGAAAAAAATTTTTCGCCTTATTTTGGCAACTATTTTTAGTATTATAGCCTTGTTAGTTAAAGGAATCAAGATATTTTGCATTTTCTGTTTTTTAGTTTGTTTTGTTTTTACACGCTTTTTATTAGCTTCACCTGTATGTTTGTATGTTTGTAGGTTTGTAACCGACTTCTTTGGGCGCGATTTTGACCCACTTTAAACGGCCAGATTTCGTTCAAACTTTGTAGATTTATTGAGGACCGATGACAATACACTAATTTGATAAAATTATTCCATTTTTAACCGACTTCCCAAAAAGGAGGAGGTTACACATACACATCGATTACTCCGAGGTTTATAGACCGATCTACGTGATTCTTTTTTTGTTCGACTCGGAATAGCTGCCAGTTGGTCCCATAGTCATCAGGTCAGGATCTGATGATGGAAACCCTGAGAAATCGAGGGCAACCTTCGAAAGTTGTAGGCATGCATAGGGTAAAAACTTGACACTCAGGTGTACGCCTAAAAGCACTATTCAACTGTGAAGATTTGGAGCTGACCTGATGATGGAGACCAGAGAGGGTCCAGGGAACTCGACAACTGAATATGTAAACCTCGTGTTTGGGCTTAAATTATTTGTATTGACAAAACCTATGCAACAGTGAAGGTTGGGAGCTGACCTGATGATGGAGACCAGAGAAAGTCGAGGGAACTCGACAACTGAGTAAACAAACAAATAAACTGAATATGTAAAATACCTCGTTTGGACTTATATTCTTTGTATTGATGAGAACTTCCCACTTGTATGGATAGTGACAACTATTCGTAATATCACCCGTGTCGTCACGTTACGCACCAAATCCTCAACCATCAAGAGACCAACATCCAAAATATGTTTTTTACCCGTAGTTGAATAAGCTTTATGTTTTACGCATGTTATTTTAAAAGAAATTTACACTTTACATATGTTTAAAATCAAGTAAGTATACAACAAATATTTACTACTTTACTTTTAGATCAAATGTACAAAATCACAATATTGTTAAATTGTCTTTCCATATACAGGGTTACTGGTAAGTAGACCGCATCCTTTCAGGAGGTGATAGTATAGGTCAATACGGACAAATTTGACCCTGGGATACACTGGGCAAAAGTTAACCCGTTTCAAGATAATCGAATTTTAAGATCTTTTCTTTACAAGTCGTCTAGGTACACGTATACATTTTTATTACTAGTTAAAAGTCTCGTTTTTGCGGATTTTTGTGTGTTTTGTGGCTTTTTGGATAGCTAGATAAATGTAGATGTTTTTTAAGTATTCTGCACAAAAAAATGAAGAGTAATATTTTTGAGAAAATATCTACTAAAAAAGTAATTGCTGTTCGCTATAATTTCCTCTGTGATTTGTACAGTTTTATGGTTTGTTATTATGAAATGATTCATCTTCTATCCAAAAACACACAAAAATCCACAAAAACAAGACTTTTGACTAATAATGAAAATTTATACGTGTACCTAGACGACTGATCTTGAAATTCGATTATCTTGAAACGGGTTAACTTTTGCCCAGTGTATCCCAGGGTCAAATTTGTCCGTATTGACCTATACTATCACCTCCTGAAAGGATGCGGTCTACTTACCAGTAACCCTGTATATGTTAATTATTTTAAGATAATATTGTTATTCATATTTAAACTTTGTTAGTATAAGGTCAAATTGTTATATTTATTATGTATATATTCATTGTATATGAGTCATAATGTGTAAATTTTGTTCGAATTTAATGTATACAGTACAAGTGCAAATTATGTAGTTCAAATGTTTTAAAGTATAGTTCATCCTTAGTTCATTTTCGCCCACCAAGGACGTTCCTTCAGTAACGTCCTTGGTGGGCGGTATGTTTGCGACTAACATTTGAATGCTTCCTACTCGCTCGATAGATGGCGTTGTCGCGTTTAAATGCGCGCTATGGTTTCGTTACAAGCAAGACAAAATGTTTTTTTTGTAAGACTTTAATATACCAGCTTAGAACAGTGCACAGAGGCGGTTTTATTTATCATCACCCCATCTTGTGTACTAGTAGGTCAGCAGATCACCTAGTAGCTTAGCTAGGAAACAACAGTCGATAAGGCAGGACTCGTTGTTAATTTTTATTTCCAATAATTATCTTTAGCCGTTTTCTCTAATATTGTCAAATTTTTGTATACTAAAGAGAATTTTAATTCTACAAAACAAATAATAGTTTAAAAAAAAACTAAATCTACTTTAAAAAAACAAAACAAACTAAAAAACAGAAAATGCAAAATATCTTGATTCCTTTAACTAACAAGGCTATAATACTAAAAATAGTTGCCAAAATAAGGCGAAAAATTTTTTTCGATCGTAAAGCACTCTCTGATGCTTCGCATCACGAGTCGTGCAATAGTTTAAAATTAAAAAGCTATTATAAATAATCCAAACTAAAAAGTAGAAAATAAATAATAGTTTAAAAAAAACTAAAAAACACGCTTTTTATAGAAAACCGAACTAAAAAATAGCAAATAAATTTTAATGAATTTAAATTAAGAAAATAGTGTTCAAAATTTCAATGAATATAAATTAATAATAGTGTGAATACAAAAAAAAATATTTTAAAAAGCGTGGGGTGCATGGTGTCAATAGTTATAAATATTTTATTGACAGATATGAGTAGAGTGATTTTCATTTCGATATGACCTTAAAAAGCACCCCACGCTTTTTTAAATATTTTTTTTTGTATTCACACTATTATTAATTTATATTCATTGAAATTTTGAACACTATTTTCTTAATTTAAATTCATTAAAATTTATTTGCTATTTTTTAGTTCGGTTTTCTATAAAAAGCGTGTTTTTTAGTTTTTTTTAAACTATTATTTATTTTAAAGTAGATTTAGTTTTTTTTTAAACTATTATTTGTTTTGTAGAATTAAAATTCTCTTTAGTATACAAAAATTTGACAATATTAGAGAAAACGGCTAAAGATAATTATTGGAAATAAAAATTAACAACGAGTCCTGCCTTATCGACTGTTGTTTCCTAGCTAAGCTACTAGGTGATCTGCTGACCTACTAGTACACAAGATGGGGTGATGATAAATAAAACCGCCTCTGTGCACTGTTCTAAGCTGGTATATTAAAGTCTTACAAAAAAAACATTTTGTCTTGCTTGTAACGAAACCATAGCGCGCATTTAAACGCGACAACGCCATCTATCGAGCGAGTAGGAAGCATTCAAATGTTAGTCGCAAACATACCGCCCACCAAGGACGTTACTGAAGGAACGTCCTTGGTGGGCGAAAATGAACTAAGGATGAACTATACTTTAAAACATTTGAACTACATAATTTGCACTTGTACTGTATACATTAAATTCGAACAAAGGACATTGTTCCGGCTCCATACATGTTCTGCCTAAGAACCGTTCGAATGGAAAGTGACTTCTATAAACTCTTAAAATTATATGGAATCCTATGAAATAAGTTTTCACGAACGGACACTTCAGGAAACTAAAATAATTACGAAAAAAGTTAATATTTTGAGGTTATAAATAAAAAATAACCAAGCTTGCGTGAAATATCAGAGTAGTATTATCAAACTACACTATACAAAAAATCAACAATACTATGTACAGCTCTATATGTTCTCTTCTAGATCTAGGAAAAGACTACTCTACTAGATACTAGGAAAAGAGATAGTAAATAGTCAAGTTTAAGATAATTCTTTGACAATGATCATTTTATAAAGTTGCATTTTCTGTCTGTCCCTTTGAATGCTTTAGATCTTTAAAACTACGCAATGGATTTGGGTGCGATTTTTTTTAATAGATAGAGTAGGTCAAGAGGAAGGTTTACACCAAGGTTTTACATTGCCACCGTGCGAAGACGGGGCGTGTGACTAGTTTTCATAAATGCTTAGAATTTTTATGAAAAACAACTACCTAAACGCTTTTGCTTTCAACGTTACGTTTCTTAATATACAGGGTTACTGGTAAGTAGACCGCATCCTTTCATGAGGTGATAGTATAGGTCAATACGGACAAATTTGACCCTGGGATACACTGGGCAAAAGTTAACCCGTTTCAAGATAATCGAATTTCAAGATCATTTCGTAAAAAGTCGTCTAGGTACACGTATAAATTTTTATTATTAGTTAAACGTCTCGTTTTTGTCGATTTTTGTGTGTTTTTGGATAGAAGATGAATCACTTCATAATAACAAACCATGAAACTGTACAAAACACAGAGGATATTTGTAACAAACAGCTTTTTATGCTGAATTTCTGATCAAATTTTTGTCAATTACTTTTTTAGTAGCTATTATCTCAAAAATCTTACTCTACATTTTTTGTGCAGAGTATTTAAAAAACATCTACATTTATCTAGCTTTCCAAAAAGCTACAATAGTCAGCATAATGAAACTGCATGTTCTTAGAAAAAATTAAAAGAAAGTGCAATTGCACAAATGGAATAGATAAGTGATTTTTTAGATGTCATTGTTGTCATTCGTACGTGGTAGATGCTATTTCTGTGCAATCTTTGTAAAACTACTTGGCTTTTAAAATCGGACTCCTGTATCTGCTCCTTATTATTGACTCGGCTTGTTATATTGGACTTTGATATCTTCCTGTGATTTGGATTGTGAGACTTTTGTCATGGCAATGTATTCTAATGAAGAATATGCTGACATAGTCATGTGCTACGGGTTTTGCCAAGGAATTTCTACAAACGCACAGGCAGAATACGCGTTGCGTTACCCCGACCGCCGCTTACCAGACCGAAGTGTGTTCGATACAGTTTATCGCCGCCTGAGAGAAACTGGAACATTCCGAAGACGCACATCAGATTTGGGAAGACCTAATCGTTTTAACGTAGATGATGAAGATTTCATACGACGCCACTTCATTGAAGATCCGACTACATCTACAAATATTGTTGCAAAGCGTCTGGGAATTTCACAGTGGAAGGTATGGTTTACAATGCATACTGCTGGAGACTACCCATACCATTATACCCCAGTACACGCCATTGAGGAAGGAGATCCATTGAGAAGATTGGATTTTTGTCGATTTATGATGAACGCCGATATTGAAAATGCTCAATTTCTAAAAAAAATTTTATGGACTGACGAGTCCAAATTTGACAAAGACGGTATAACCAATTACCATAACGCTCACTACTGGGCACCAAAAGCAGACGGAAACCCAAATAAAAAGCGAGTAAAAGGCTCTCAGCGGAGGTTCAGTTTAAATGTGTGGATGGGCATTATCGACAACTATTTAATCGGACCATACTTTATGCCTAATAATTTAAATGGCGAGTTTTATGAACATTTTCTGACGAACGAACTATCGTTGCTTATGGAGGACTTACCACTTAGTGTGAGGAGGAACATGTGGTTTCAACACGATGGCTGCCCTGCACATTATCGAAGAGGTGTACGTGATTGGTTGGATCAAAATTATCAGAATAAATGGATTGGAAGAGGAGGCCCCATACCATGGCCCGCAAGAAGCCCGGATTTGACACCAATGGATTTTTATGTGTGGGGCCACATGAAAACAATTGTGTACAAAGACGGCCATCCTATACCAACGATAGAAATCCTGCAAGAAAAAATTATTGATGCGGCAAATCAAATAAGGGCCCAATTGACAAGTAGGGTGGTCAAGACTGGTCTGCGAAGTAGGATGAGAGTATGTGTTAGAAATAGAGGAGGACACATTGAAAACGAGCTATAAATTGTGTAAATATTGACAAAATAAACCTTTTTTATTAGACTTTTATTAACGCTTTCTTTTTCATTTTCATTATTTCGGATTTGATTTCCTAAGTTTGTTAGTATCAATTTTATTTGAGAATGTACATTTTTATGCTGACTATTGTAGCTTTTTGGAAAGCTAGATAAATGTAGATGTTTTTTAAATACTCTGCACAAAAAATGTAGAGTAAGATTTTTGAGATAATAGCTACTAAAAAAGTAATTGACAAAAATTTGATCCGAAATTCAGCATAAAAAGCTGTTTGCTACAAATATCCTCTGTGTTTTGTACAGTTTCATGGTTTGTTATTATGAAGTGATTCATCTTCTATCCAAAAACACACAAAAATCGATAAAAACGAGACGTTTAACTAATAATAAAAATTTATACGTGTACCTAGACGACTTTTTACGAAATGATCTTGAAATTCGATTATCTTGAAACAGGTTAACTTTTGCCCAGTGTATCCCAGGGTCAAATTTGTCCGTATTGACCTATACTATCACCTCATGAAAGGATGCGGTCTACTTACCAGTAACCCTGTATAGTGAATCCACTTTGGATTTGTGATAAAACGCATAAGTTTCCAAAATGGAAGAGTTCCATTCACCACAATTCATAAAATATCGATATTATTACGATGGAGATTTATTTATTTAAATGATTGTTACTACTTTTATATTAGACAGTTACCTAGCTATCTACATGCCATAAGGCGGGAATCGAACCCGCGGTCTATTACCAAGAAGGCACAGACCATACTAAAAATGTCATTACCACACAAAATAATTTAACAGTTAAAGTAAGGTTTACCAATAACAATGAAAGAGGTTTTCGAGGATGTGCAATAAAAACAATATTTATATTCAATTAAAGGTTTTTAATCATCAATATTTCTCAATAATATATCTAAGAACTGAGCTTTGGTATCTCGCCCAGCTTAAATACCAGATAATAGTCATTATGTGGGCACAACAGCCCACTGTTCTACGCCCAACGATACAATTGCAACAGTATGCCTGATGGTAGGAGCTTCTTACAAAGTACACAATTGCGTCCAACAGTGCATTGCATCTTATTATGCTCGACTGCTTCAGACCAACACGTCGTACATATAAGGTCATGAGCTTCAACCTGTAATAATAAATACAAAAAATCATTAGTAAATATCAAGTAACTTGCAATTGTGGCAATTGATTTGAAAACCGAGAAATTGTGTGCTTATGAAAACATAAGTAGGTAGTAACATTCTTATCAAAATTAGAAAAACACTTTCGTAGACCACTTACCATACGGGGAACAGTCCATTGTTGTATGCAACGAAGTATATCTTCGTTTTCTAATACCAAAGAACCTCCAGCAGATCCACAATTTATACAATATACTATATTCTGCATCCATTGTTGTAATTATAATATAACTAAATTCGATCACAGACAGAGCAATATCCGAAAATGCTAGTAAAATCCAGTTCTTTACACAAAGCCGAGTCTACCAAGTACGCAATCTAATCGGAGTCCGTAATCAAGCCAAAGTTGTTAGAATAAAACCATGAAACGCATAGAAAATCACAAAAGAAACGATAGTCGCAAAGCAATCAAACCAATCAAACTGACTTCTAGCAAACTGACTGAAGTACACCAGTGTTGCCAATTACGAAAACTATAATCCTACTCGAATGCCAAGCTAGAAATTCGCGATTCGCTCAAAACCATCTTAAAACATTATACAGAATACTAGCTTTTTTCTAGCTAGTCAGTTTAGGTATTTAAATGAATAAAGTGTTACCAACTAATTTTAATAACCGACTTCGGAAAGTAGGTTCTCAATTCGATCCGTATTTACCGAAATCCCGAAAACTTCCGAAACTGGCAGCACTGGCTGACGGAAACATTTTATAAGGCATCAATAATTGTGACCCTACTTTTTATTTGGAATTTATTTATTTGAAGTGTCCGTGGAATACTAAAATATGTTTCAAACAATATAAAAATAAATAAAAATTATAGTATAATTTATATTCACATCGGTTCTTAGGCCAAAATTGAACAATGTCCTTTACACATTATGACTCATATACAATGAATATATACATAATAAATATAACAATTTGACCTTATACTAACAAAGTTTAAATATGAATAACAATATTATCTTAAAATAATTAACATATATATGGAAAGACAATTTAACAATATTGTGATTTTGTACATTTGATCTAAAAGTAAAGTAGTAAATATTTGTTGTATACTTACTTGATTTTAAACATATGTAAAGTGTAAATTTCTTTTAAAATAACATGCGTAAAACATAAAGCTTATTCAACTACGGGTAAAAAACATATTTTGGATGTTGGTCTCTTGATGGTTGAGGATTTGGTGCGTAACGTGACGACACGGGTGATATTACGAATAGTTGTCACTATCCATACAAGTGGGAAGTTCTCATCAATACAAAGAATATAAGTCCAAACGAGGTATTTTACATATTCAGTTTATTTGTTTGTTTACTCAGTTGTCGAGTTCCCTCGACTTTCTCTGGTCTCCATCATCAGGTCAGCTCCCAACCTTCACTGTTGCATAGGTTTTGTCAATACAAATAATTTAAGCCCAAACACGAGGTTTACATATTCAGTTGTCGAGTTCCCTGGACCCTCTCTGGTCTCCATCATCAGGTCAGCTCCAAATCTTCACAGTTGAATAGTGCTTTTAGGCGTACACCTGAGTGTCAAGTTTTTACCCTATGCATGCCTACAACTTTCGAAGGTTGCCCTCGATTTCTCAGGGTTTCCATCATCAGATCCTGACCTGATGACTATGGGACCAACTGGCAGCTATTCCGAGTCGAACAAAAAAAGAATCACGTAGATCGGTCTATAAACCTCGGAGTAATCGATGTGTATGTGTAACCTCCTCCTTTTTGGGAAGTCGGTTAAAAATGGAATAATTTTATCAAATTAGTGTATTGTCATCGGTCCTCAATAAATCTACAAAGTTTGAACGAAATCTGGCCGTTTAAAGTGGGTCAAAATCGCGCCCAAAGAAGTCGGTTACAAACCTACAAACATACAAACATACAAACATACAGGTGAAGCTAATAAAAAGCGTGTAAAAAGAACATGCTTCCGACCGGGGCGTGTTGTTGAAAACTGTTGCCATGAAAAATGACCTTTTCGAAGTGGGATTAATCTACGATCTTTGTAAAAATACTTCAACACAATTTTAAAAAGATGTGTATTTTTTAAATTGTGCATGTCAAATTCGCAAATGCACGAAAATAAATCTATATTATAAATATAAATGTATTCTGTATAATCAAATCTTACCTGAATTTGTTCTGCAGCTTTTTTCGCCAAGCCAGGATCCAGGATAGTTATGTCAAAGTCACTGGCACACTTCTTCGCAGCCTCACTAAACGCCGCAGCATTGACATAGTACGCAGATCCTTTTTCACTTGTTTCAACCGGAGAATTTGGTGACAATATACCACTATCAGTATCACTAACATTAGCTGATTTACGCACTAAACCAGAGTTCTCACCGCCCGGAGACTTTAGAGGAATCCGAGATTTGTCACCAGTTGGGGACTTCAAAGGAATTCTGGATTGTCTCGACCCGTCCGGAGCGAACCCCGTGTTAGGGTCGAAAATAACGTAATTGTCTTTGTCGCACCTCACTTTATTATTCACTGTTACTGTATATTTTTTATTAGGACTAAGGTTTAGGAAGGGATCTTCTGTGTCAATAGGACTCTCGGGTATTATAGACTGTATTTTTGGTGATATCTTTGGTACAGATTTGCCGTCAATAGTCCGCCTTATCACAGTGTCATTAGTAAACTTTAAACGCACATATTCGTTGGATATTGTTCGTCGCACTGGTGACGAGAGCAAGGGTGATGGCTTAGTTTCCTGAATATTAGCTTTGTTTTGAAAGAAATTTATCTTTGGTTTTTCCATAGTTCTCACTGGAGTAAAAGGTAATTTTAATTTTGTAGTAACTTTTTTCTTTTGACCTGAGTTTAAATCTATACTTCCCTTTACAGTGCTTTTATAAACTGGTAACACACTTGCTTTTTCTTGGGTTTTTGATGGTTCTTTGGCTAATTTTGGACTATTCTTACCTATATCAAAAGTTTTGTTTATTTTTTTTATTGGTGCGGGAGTTTTAAGTCGTCTATCTTTGATCTTTTTATCGGAGGAAACATTGGCTGAAGCAATATCATGTTTCTCGTTAATAGACAAAGTCTCTTGTTTGATAAAAGTTTTGCTACGATCACGTAGGAGTGATTCATTTTGTACAGTATCAAACAAATGATCGTTGGGATTGCCTAAGATGCTATCAATAATGATATCTACGTCGCTAGACTCAGAATTGCTTTGAGAGGATCTGTTCTCATTGATTATGCATGATATTCTTTCCTCCACGTCGATGAGCGAATCTGATTTGTCATTATCGTCTATACTCCGCGAAGTTCCGCTTCCGGAGTCTGACGGAGTTTGTACTTCAAAAATTGCGTCATGTGTAGGCACTGTTTGCTTTCCAGAATTCTCTGGACATGAAGATCTTCTTCTTTTCACGGTTCCCGTATCAGTAGAGGGTAAATCCCAGTCTAATATCTGCACGGCACACTGCGCCCCACCATTTTTAGAACGTCTTGGGCTTGTCATTATAGTAATATCGCATTGTTACAGCACTTTCTTCTTTCGATCACTTTTCATGAACTGTAACTGTAATGTTGGAACATCGTAGTGGGTTTGTAATTGTCAATAGAATTCATGTTTAATGGCATGGCATACGAGCACTCGGATCGTTAGTGGAATCAAACACGAACGGGTATCGGGCTCGATTGTTATCTAATTACAAACTTGACGCTGGCGCACATGGGACCGGCCGGTATCTATGTTATTTTCTCTAATGGAACCATTTGTTTTCTGTTCTTTGACATGGAAGGGGGTTTTGATAGTAATGGCATTTATTGTGTAAAACCCAGTTTATCAGTTTATTCGAGTTGTAAACTGTAAAAGAAATCTATTCATTCATCGTCAAAACTAAAAAAAAAATCAATTGAACTCAAAATTCGAGCGTGCAGTCTGGAAAGTTTCAACGGCTAGAAAAATGCCTCAATTTAATCAGTAAGTTCAGCAGGTAGACATAAAGTTGTAACAGCACGTTTTATCTCTTAGACAGGAGCGTTTAGGTGTAGGTCGGCGGTCTGTGGCGGAAGGTAGTTTTTATGTTCCGTCCGGGCCGACTCGCCTCCTCGCCGTCCGGAGCCGTACGTGCGCCTTGGGAAAAAGTTACGTGGTCTTGTATTATGCAGGCTGGTTGAAATTCAACATTTTTGTTATGTCTACGTCTCTGGAGTCAAGCTTAGTTGTGTTTGCTAGGCGTTTAGCTTTTGTTTATTTAGAAAAATGCTCGCGTGTTGAATGAAATTTTGGAAGGTTTGCAGTTTCTTTCGTGCAAGTGATTTCTTACTAGACCTAGCTCTAACCTTAAACTATGAGAATATAGTTAAGTAAGTTGGTGTATTTTGAACATTCCACACAAGAAACTGACTGTTATGACAATAAAGGCTGAACAGTATTGCAAAGCGCAATAAAGTTAAAATTTGCTGTCACAACATTTTCTGCCAGAATATCTAATAAAATTGTACCACGACAGCGGTAATTATCTTTTCTGGAGCCTCAGTGCAGAACTAACAATAAAGTGAAACGGAATGAACTTACGAAGTTAGCGGGATTCTGACAAATTGCCCCCAAGTGTCCCCGCACTAACCTAATTATCCGATAAGTTAAAGCAATAAATAACGAAGGGCGCGGACTTTACTTGCACCGAAACTACAATAGTTCCACGAGGCTAGTTAAGACCGACACACATTAGTGAGCTCAGTGAGAAACTAGCTTTGGAAACGACCTCTGGACCATTTTCGCAATCATTCCATGTTCCCTTCGCAGTATTCGGCAACATTAAAATTAAGGACTAAGAATGAAAGGAAACGCGTTCTCAGACGTCATAAGTTACATTTCTGGACATTTATTGTAGGTGCTTTATTATTTGGTTGGACAAGGTAAAGCTCGTAACCAACATCGTGCAGGCTTTGGTTGGCGGCCGCAACTGTAGTGGTCTTAACCGCAATCGGCTTGATTTGTGTTATAGCTTGTTAATGTATATGTTTGTGTGCCTGGCTTTAGGCATGTACATGGTTGTTACTGGTTGTGTTTGTGGTCGCTGGGACGTTTGCACCGCACAGTCTAGTCACATAAGCAAGAGTTTTACCAAGTTCAAGTAAACAGGGAGTTGAATGCGTTTCAATATAAATAGTTAGGAGTAGAAAAGTTTATTTATCGTGTGATTGCTAATGATACTCTTAAGATTAATTGATCAATAGAATAGTTAAAAAATAGGACAAAACAATACAATTTTATATAATGATGTAATAAAAGCTAAGTTCATTACATAAAAGGCCAAAGTAAACAATCGCAACAGAGAAGATCTTAGCAGGATAAATGGCAAAACGTTTTTCAAAGGCCCAGGACCACTTAATACATCAGCTGCCTGCATAAGCAACTGCCTTCATCAATATATCTGTAACAGTGGGGATTGTCTTCCTAAAGTAACTTTATCGGCCAATGTCCGACGTCCCGAAGCCATGAAATTTATTGGAACAACACATCCCCCTGTATCCGACGCAAACTTTCTAATTTGTTGGCCCGCTGCAGCCAGGGCTGCTAATATTGAATCCCACGATTCATTCCGCAGACGAAAACTAATTGATAACTTTAGGGTGTTTATAGAACTTATTGGTTTATTGAGAATGGAATTACGGTTGGTAGTGTGTGTAATGTTCTTTTGTACGTTGATGTGTTAGCTTTTCACTGTCTACTGCTATAATTATTATAAGCTAAGATGTCTAAGGTTTTACCTACCACCCGATAAACAAAACGTTATTTCGTAAGTTTGTTCCCAATTATAGCAGCTCTGAAGCAAGAGAGCTCTCAAGAGAGAGATAGTTCCTCACTAAATGGGTAGGTACTTTCTTGCTTTTAAAAGACTTCTTTTGATACAATCTACAAAAATCAATACGCGTATTCTAAGCAAATGTACACACACTGTTAACATACTAATGTGCTATCATTACCGCCCTCCCCTTTTCCCTTCTATTCATAACTTTGTAGCGAAGTGTTTACGATGTCCATATTTTTGTACTTAATTTAGCAGGTTGGCAGCCCTGAGTACCTAAGTTCCAGTTACCGTGAGCGTACGTGCCCTTGCTTTCGACTAAAGTTTACAGTTCAAGTTGGTAGTCACATGCCTTATGAACTGAGAAGTCTGTTTGTGACTCTGAAGACGTGATTAGATACGGTGTTGGAGACTGCAGACACCCAGTGTCATTGATTTAAGGCCCCGCTTTAGTAGGGGTTGCGAAACGAGTCTATTTGTAAGTTTCTTAGATGAGCTCCAATTATTGTCTACCTAACATTTTGCTTATAAACAAAATTAGACCAAAATCTATGTAGGAAATCAAGCAACAAATAAGAATAGCTAAACTATATCAGCAGGTACATTACCTTGTAACCAGTACTAAATTAAAACATTATTAAGTTAATTAAGCTAATAAAGACTTCAAAGCTATGAATATATTAATTAAAGCAATTACTCCGAAACACCTGGAACGTACAAATTATCTACATTTGCAGAAAATCACAACAGGAATAACAAAAATACGCCAATTTTAGGGAAAAACAGACCATCTAATTTACGGAACCCATAAAACGAGGCTAACGTATACTGTTTCAAATATTTCTTATCGTCGCGTTCCCGTTCCCCCGTGAGCAAAAACAGCAACTTTAACTGCGAGACGGGCTCCATCCCGTTCGTCTTAAGTGATTTACAGGCGCACTGCGACCTGCCTCCGAGCAGCCTTCGAGGGGGACGCCTTACCGGGTTACTAGACTTATCGCGAAATGTAACCACCCGTCCCTTTTCTTAATACAAACCCAGAGAAGGACAGAATATTTTAAGCTAGCAATAGAAATTTGAACGGTGTACGCCCCAACAATATCCGCCTAAATGGGTCAGGAAGGCGAAGTTTACGTCGCATTTCAGCATTAGGGAAACCGAAATGCAATAAAATCCGAGCCATAGACGCGGAATTAGAAAATTATACTGAAATTTTGAGCCTCGACCTCCAAATGTTCGGGGTCGTGAACTTTAAGGCTATGATTGGATATATTAAATTATTTTCGCGAAGTCTCATGCTCTTTATATGGAGATTAAAGCCACTGTATGCATTACTCATAAACCCATGGTTTTATAATTTGCTTTATGACGCCGTCGAAATTGCCTTCACTTTATCGTGCTTATTTACAAAACGAGATAAAAAGCTCTTGGACTAGACACTACATGATTATTTTAATATTATTGTCAACCTTTCCATTTTCAAATGATACCCAATCCCAAAAACATAACGAACAACTTAATTGCTTAACTGACCTATTCTAAAGAGCGGTCACTATTACAAACATGGGATTAAACCAAGCAAACTAATATAAAGGCCGAAACAAACTGTCCTGTGCCCTTTCGAACAATAAACATAACGAATAAAACCGAATGCGCCGTGTACACTGGGGTTGCATCGTACACAATTTAGCGTGGCATTAACACAGCAATATTTTGTCGGAAAGAAAAATTATTTGCATTTGTAATGGTAGGGTGGCCCTGTTGGGACGGGGGTGCATTCCTGCACTGCACTGCACTTGTCTTTGCTTACGCACACATATGCGACATGTGTTTGTTTGTGCGTGAGTGTAAAGGTCGCACCTACTCTGTGGAACTTTCGCCTTCCTTGAGAATGCGAATGGCGAAGTTAAGTCTACGAACACTAAGAAACTTCCAGAAACTGCAAAGAATATCTAATCACTTCAATTAAATCTTTTAATCCTCTACATTAGGAGGACTCAAATCAGCAAACGCATTAGACTGTAAAAAGGGTGTGTGTCAAACAGCAATAGTTGCACACACACATTCGCACACACAAATGCATTTGTAGCAATGCAGGGGAATTTTCGATTAAATATTTAGATTAGATTTTTCGTGATCCATTTATCATGGTTTAATTGTGTTGGGGCGATGGCTCTTACTCTGATGAAAGCGGTCATAGTGTTTCTCAAGATTTGTTTTGTAATCCTTTGATATGATAATGTAATAAGAAAACGGAGGACCTCTCGCTCCCTTTGGACGTCTTTGAATTGTATTAGGTAATTTTGTATTAGCATTATTCCGTATATTCTCTCTTTTATATTCAGTAGTACTGAGAATAATAGCTATTATCCTCGTATTGAAGCTCAGAATGGTAATATTGGTCTTTCTTCAATATGGAAAAGAAACATAGCATCCCTTTATTACTTAGGCGCTATTTTTATAGCTTGATATTTTAGACGGGGTAGACTATGTTCAAGATACAAAGAAAACATACATTAGAAACATTACTTGTTAGACTATAATTTATTGTATTTCCCAGAAAAAGGGAAACCATCTTATCAAGTGAAACATAATTAACAAATTAATATTAGTAAGCAGTCCAGACAATTCGCAATATACATGAATTATGAAATAGATGCAACTCGGTCGTTGTCCCATGTGGACGTGAAAGCATGTACGCATAATTGTGTCCGAGTATTTACCGGACAGACCTGCGGGCGTCCGGGCCGTGTCCGAATGTATGTAGCTGCGTACAGACACACAGCCGTTCACATTCAGTCATTTGGATGATGGGAGCATTCATTATTGATTAATTGGTTGATGATTTCAATACGATATTGGTGGTCGAGTTCCTAATTTTAATGTTTATGACAATATTATCATGTTTTCACACTTTACAATGGGAGAAATAGAATATCGGCTACAAGACGTCCTTTACTAATTTTCTTAATACTAAGCGTTTAACTCGTTTTAAGACAATCCTTCACTAAACGTAGCAAGACTGGCGAAAGCAACTTTTCGAACATGCATTTAGATTCGCCACGTAACCCAATTTGAAAATTATAAAACGGGTCGATAACATAATATGGTAGCCCAAAAACAAAACAATAACGCTAAACGTCAATTTTCATTTAACATGCATTCCGATCCTGCCAATCACACGGAACGTATTTGGCTGTATAATTATGGCCTTTGCCAAAGCACGGAACACGTTCCATTACAAAGGGATCACCATTGCAAGAGCTCGGAACGACCATAAAAACCGTATTTTCCTTATTATGTGCTCTCCTAATATGTTTACGTGTGTTTTGTAACAATGTTTTTTACTTAGCCTTTCGTGTTTGATCGTGAAATATTGTTCTTTTCTCTGTTTTATAAAATTACGACTTTTTAGGATTTAAACGGCTGGAGGTGTTTTGTTCAGTTTAATGTAAAGTTATAGAGGGTTGTCATGAAAGGAGTAATGGACTAACAAACTCAATTTAATAGAATTGAAAGTGAAACACGACATCCTTATCATCCAATCTCATGAAAACAATAATTTTAAATAAAGTTCCATGATTTATTTTGTCATTTTGAAATTACATTCTAAACTTATCCAGAAAATATTTAGATATTCAAACACCTGCTAAAACTTAGCCAATGTTTCTTCAACTTTCATCATAAGGTGAGTTAGCCAAAAAACATGAGCCAAGATAAGTTATTCCAAAGTATGCTCAAACTCCTCAGTTCATAAGTCGCTGGGCGTGCGAGCGTGCGAGCGTACGAGCGTGCCAGCGAGCCTGCTCCTCTCCCGGACCCCGGAGTCCCGGGATCCCTCCTAAACCTCTTTCCTATTTATATGCAGATTCCATGACCGACCATAAGTTATCCGAACACCGGATCATACCCTTAATGATACTCGGATAAATGGAAATGGTACTTCGTTGGGGTGAATTTTTACACATTTGGAACTTTGTCATAATAAATGCGTCAAGAGTCAACGGTTCGGAATTAATTAATGCGGGGCGACATCTTGTTTTATTATTGAAATGTGGAGGGATTAGTTGGATTAATATCGTTAGTGGTGGTATGTAGGTAGCTGTAGCGAATGTGGTGCACCCTGTGTGCATTTTATTGCGTGCGTGTATCAATATTATGAGTATGTCATAGTGTAAGATCTATATCTTGAACATGTTGCGTTGTTAGACAAATTATAGTCGTTTTGGATGACAGATGGCCAGAAATTAACTGAAACGTCTTGTTTTCTATTACAGATTCAATAAAATCGTGTATTTTTCCTTTTGGCCATGCTTGTAACACGCCATCACCATACATCAAGACTAGTGATTTATTCTACTTGAATACTATTATAGTGTTCCAATTCTACATCGCTTGCATACAAACAAAATAAATGAACAACGAAAACCTCTCTTTAGGAACCCGTCTTGTTTATTTAACACGACACTATTTTCCTTCGCACTTTGTTAGCATTTTCAAGTTTATCAACATTTCTGAGCTATTAGGATTTAGAGCTCAGTTTTACACCCAGTTAGTTGTTTGAATAGAAAAATTTGGCAAATATTTGCACTCGTACGTATAAACTTTTACAATCACATTGGTTTTTGTAGATATCGTAAAAATGTTCTCGGGAGGAAAACATGCTATTTATATTTATAGTTATGTACGCAATAGGTTCGTAGATATCAGTTACATGCTGTAAGTCTTCGGGGATAAAACCAAATCAAATAAGATTTCATGTTTTTCTGAATTACAATTTATTTCCTATTCGAATTAAGACACATACTGTAATTAAAACTTCGATTTCAGGAGTCTTGCCCTCCTTTTTTGAACGAAGCAACTCTTTCACCATCTTCCAACCAAATTACGAGTCAAAAACATGACTGATAACATTTTCATCACAAATAATATTTCACTCGTGAAATTCTAACAAAGTGAGGTAGGTACACCACGTCACGGTTCCAATTTCATTAAAAATAAGGTGCTTCGTAACTCACATTTAAATCGATTTAACGGATAATTATAAAATCTTACATGGAAAATTGTGGTTGAAAATTGCTTACTGAGTAAGCAGTATTCTGATTAAATTAAACGATATTAAGAAGGGGAGAAGCGTTTGAGGGAAAATAATGAAAATATTGCCCCGGGTAATCGGCGTGCTTCGATTATAAGATCGTCTTGGTTTAATGCGCTTCTCTCTACTTTACTTATTATCTTTGTAAAAGAATACAATCTCCTCTCTTTAAATTAAGAAAAATATAGAAGTTTTTACGGGTGATAGCAAATTTATTTAAGACATGATACCTAATAAAAAATGTAGTGATAAAGTGGTCACTCGTCAAATAAAATGAGCCAATTTCTCTCCGAACAATTCTCAATTATCTACTGCAGCCAATTAACACGACCGTGCCAAATATCAATAAACTGACACTCAGTCAGGTAATTGGTAAAGTTGTCGTCCGATCCGTACACGTAGCACTTTTTTTAAACAAATTAGAGCGCCAATAATTATCTCAACAGAAAAAAAACAAACGATATAAAATTAATCAGTGTCCGTTGATGTCAGTGACGTTGATATGCGACTATGTAGTGCAAGTAACTTAGTACATAACTAAGCAATATGCAAATTCTGGCGCAGGTCATCAATCCTGGCCGTCGGACACAAGATAAATAGTGCCCCTGACACTTGCACATTGCAGCAGCCTTGTCGAACGGGGGAAGCGTAAGTTTACATTTTTAACTGCGTGTACCGAAATTGTGACGTCATTTGTCACGTTCGGTGGTTCAATGGGCGCGCATGTTTTTTATTTCGAATGGAATTGATGAAATACTGGTTAGTACATATTTCACCGCCTCGTTGGTCAAAACTGAACAGACAGTTTTAATCTTATTTTTTTTTTAATTCTAATCTAGTGTATGTATGTAGTCACATTTGTGAACAATTTGCGACAAGCTATAAGGATCGCAGTTCAAACGTATATTGGGATAAATTCCAACGTGTAAAATAAAAGACCAAGTATGTTTTACTTAAGTCTTCGTGAAAAACAAGCTGAAGCTAGTATATTACTTAAGTAACAACAAGAAGTAGAAACTTTTCAACCCTTAGAACGGAGTGTGAACTCACAAGTTCACAACACCAGTTTAGTGGATGTGCACACTTTATCCGCAGCTACAGTACCGGGTTACGGATGTAAAATATTGCTTATCTCAATAAAATGTTGCTTCACTCCCTTACGTAAATAACGTCTCACTGCTTGCACTTTAGATTTATGCCAGTGCAGTCACTTTGCAAGTGATAAAGACTGCAACAAAGTCTCTAAGATGTACGATGGTAAAGAATAAAAGAAATGCTTGTCTGAGAAACAGTAACATCAAGTTATTGTGTTCCTTTAACTATCTTTTACCTAAAGGTATCTATTTGTTACTCTTGTATATAGCTATAGCATATTGTACATAGCTCTTGTATATGTATACATATAAACCTAGTATGTCCCTATCTATATAGCTTTTAAACTTAATTTCTATATAATAACTACAAAATCTCAGACTAACCAGACTCACTAATTAATACTCGACGTCCTTCAACTCAATTTTCGGGGCATTAAGTTAATTTAATACCCCAATTATTGGGTGAAATTTCGGGCATCCGTGAAAGGTCAAACAAGGGCCAGGTATCGGTAAGCCTGGCTGTAACTCAACAGGTATTACCGTGATCCTGAATGACCGGTGTCCGGCCGCGAATTAACATGGCCTCCGGACGGACGATACGATTTATGACCCCGTTAATGACCCCACGCTATGATAACTGCTTATTTATGAACTGATACCGACGCGAGATTATGTTAGGGTAGGGGTAGTTTCGAATTGAGTTTTGTTTACACATGATAGGAATATCAAAAATTTAATTTTATTTCCGCGTTAATTTGTCGAGAATATCACTTCTTTTTCATAGAATACTGTATTTAGAAACGGAATGAACAATTAGCCATTTCACTTAATTTCATCATTATTCACTTTGTCACTTTACCTAAAGAACTTCTATAAGAGTTTTAAAGCTCACCTACCAACTCTTCAATTCAATTCAATTTTTAAATGTCATTTATAAATGAACTCATCAATTAATGACATTTTCCCTACATTTCTTACTAGAACCATCTTATCATTACCAACTATACAAACTTAGTTAACTCAGTATTTATTTAACGTGGAACAAGTATTGCTCGAGGCGGAAACCTGAAACTTATCTGTGAAGACGTTATCGTTGAGTTCCGACGTAGTAACGCCTTTCATGTTCCGAATCAATTATGTTACAAACTACGGATTAGTGGTGTAACTATGAAGTAATTACGCTGGGTTGCATAAACATTGTTATGGTAAATATTAGAAAATGGTAGGTTTGGGGTTCCTTGAGTTATAGACAGAAATATAGGAACGAAAAACGTACGAATGCAGACAAGAAAAGATATCAACAAAACTACTTTACATCGTTTTTAAAACTTGAGTTACTACTAGGTATCTGTATCTGTAGGTATCTGTAAGAAAATGAAATATTTTAGTAAAAAAAAAATACAGCTAAGCATAAAACCAAGTAGGTGCTATTGGGTAAATATGTACTATGTAACTACTTATGTAGTGGTATAAATACGGAACTTACTCATCATTGAAATTCCGTACATACAAATACCCTCACAATTACATGCAAACAATTTAAATAGCCCAATTAAAGATTTTTATGCGTACAAATAGAGAATATTTCCAAGAATTTCGCATTATAAGTGCACGAAAGCGAGCAATGGCTGTAAGTGGAAATTTTTCAGCGCATTCCACTTTACTTCGGAAAATGCAAGTTTTCCTTCAAGTAGCTCAATTAGAGATTACCTGGCGCTACTCCGGGTATTAACTACCTTTATGAGATGCTTAACAAGTTGGTTTACGGAGTACCTCTTTAGCTTTAGATCAAGTTTGAAGCAATTAGTGCAGTAGACAAGACCGCACTGTTAGTAACAACATAATCTAGCCAAATATAAACTTAGAAAATATCCGTAACTGGTTAACTGTTATCAAGTTACGTCTATTCCCAATACTTTATCTTTCTGTTAATTTGTTTACGGAAGACAGAATTTTGACGTAAGCTCCATCCAGGTTATGTCATATACAGATACATGTATATAATATTGGGAACTGCTGTTAGTGACTAATCGTGCTATCCCCTCAAGTGTGTTGTCTAAGATAGTAACAACGTGCACATTACTCGCTCCTCCATTCATGACACGCATTATAACCGAAGACGTGCGTGAGCTACACCAATTAAAGGTGCTCGTAATTAAAACAGGATATATTTACGACCGTTGAGACAACATGGCGCCGGGGTGAGCAGCGAACGATAATTTACGATCGTCCTTGATTTCAACCCCTAACTTCTGCAGTTTTGGGGTACAAACTGTTTGACCGAGTTTTGCAAATTTATGTGTACGTACCTACGAAACGTGTCTAATAAAAGGCCTTTCGCACATTAACGGAGTGTATCTCGCTTTCGTGATAGTTTTAGTTGTCCCTTATGTGTGATAAAGGATTATGCAAACGGGTTTGTGGGTATCGTCGGGTCAAGAGCCGGCCATAGCTGACTGAAATGGCTCTCTGTTGCAATGCTCAGATGAAAAATGCTACGGAATTACTGTAGGCAGTAAAATTGCTATAGTTTTCCGGTCCTAAAGATACTTTTCGAGAGTCTAGCTATTCTAGAGTAGGTAGGTAGGTATTCTGATTTCACTGAGAATAATGAATAAGTAGTCTGTGATAATATTAATAAATCTTAAGCGTATTCAAATACAACCAGGTAAAATTGACAATTTAGGAAAACTTTTCCTAACATAAATTTTGCTCATCCGCTTCCGAATACTGACAAATACGACTTCTAACTTATTTACTTACTTTCAAAACAAATTCCAAATCGTTACAACTCACGAAACAGGTGGACAATATGAAACATTAAGTAAACGACCACCCAGTAACATCAGACACGATAAACAGTCGTTGAGACTATATCGATTTACCATCAGAAACTCGACCCGTTAATTTTTAACGAGCTCGTCCCAACCATAGACATAATATTAGTAAACAGGACTGCGCATATAAACCCAAAAAACGAGCCGAGTGAAACAGTTAGTACGGAGGCTGTCTGTCCCTTTCTAATAGGGTGACTATGAGATTAAGCTATGTGAGACAAATCCGAATTTGCTAAGATTATTAAACACAGATTAGTATTGAAGTTTTAACTTACGCAGTTTGTGACCTTAAGATACTAATAAAGGCTTTTAATAATTAGCGGAAATTAGCAGTATAAAAGCAGGAAGATTCGAAGTGAAGACTGTTTTTTTTGTATTTCTACTTCATATATAGACTGCTGAGCCATTTATGTCGCCTTTCTTCATTTTTTGGGAAGCTATAACAATAGTACAACAGTTTTAAAATCCATCACCCATATTTTGACTCGTTACAAGAATTCATGGGCACCCTAGTTGTTTGGTTTACGAAAATGTTATTATTAGCTAACCTGTGGAACGATATATTGTTACCACCATAGGATTCACTTTTGCAAGTAGAAACGCAACACTTTTTCACCATTTTAATAGTTTAAATTGATTTAATACAAAAAAATATAAACAAAATTTTAAATGCTGATTACGCGCCAAGAATGTTCAGGGTTACCGCTAGAAAATAAAAAAAAGCAAAATAAAAATTTATGTTGTTTATGTTTTAATAATAAATACGAATAAATTAATGAGATTGTTATTAATTTGTTGACTTACAATTGTTAAAATAAGATAAAAATATAAGTGATTCAATTGTTTTTGGGAAGACAAAACTTTTGATCACAACATTTTTTTATGCTGGCAAGGTGTTAGAAAGAGACAAACAGCCTCCGTTCGAACTATCCCTCTCGGCTCGGATTTGCCTCTGTGTATTATGCAACCAATTTAGTACCTTATTGCGTTAGAATAGAGTTCATTTTCGTAAATATATATTTTGAGCGTGCGCAATCTTGTTTAGTAATATTATATCTATGGTCCCAACTCCCTAATTCACTGCGATTATATCGACATTATTAAATCGATTACCATTTGTCATCGGAATGCATCGAGCGAGCACGCTTCTCGATACAAACCGAATCTTAATTAGGCGTTCTTTTTTTAAGTATTTTCTTTTTCGGTCAAATGAAGAGTTTAGATTAAAGGTAAGTGAATTAACCATGCTATTATTATTCAAGAGGTAACCGCGATGGAGTTGGAGTAGCCAAATTACTTAAGTTTTAATTTAATATCAAACCTGAGATGAAAATTTGATAAATTGCAAGTTTTTGTTGTGGTAAGACTGCAAAATTCACTGGCAGTATCTTTGTTGAATTTATTTTCAATTATTTAAAAAATAGAAGTAAGTATAGTTTATTAGTAAAAGAGAAGACCTCCTCTCGCTATTTTTAATATAGATCACGAACATTCAAAGCTTATTAAAAACAATTTCACGATTTAAAAACAATTTTATATGTATAATTATCCAGCATTTATCGCCTCGCCTGATCTAGATTCAACCACTTCAAACCGACCTAGATGCAAATTTAGATTAAACTGGCTCCATCCAAAATAAGTTATATCAATAAACCCGTGCCAACTGTTAATTAAAACTTTTAACCCAAGAATAAAATAAAAGCTTCCAGTCACATTTTAGTTTAACTCTTGAAATGAAGTCATATTTTTCACGAAAAAGGCAAACCAACCCTTTAGCTTACAAAAATAACGAACGCAAGCAAAAGAAAGTGTATTTCTTAATTGTCACAAAAATATCATATACCATTTTAATGGTATTTGCGTGTACGAGTTAGCATTATGTGCCTTTGACAGTGTTACGTAATGCGAAAGACGGCGGACTGTGGAGCTAGCCCTGCGCCTGCTGTGCTCCTCAATAAATAACACCAAAGGGTTCAGGTCTAATGCTATTTGCTCACGCGACGACAACTTGACACAACTTTCTGCAGCGGATGATCTATAGTCCTGTTTAAAGTATATTTTTGCATATTTTGATTGGTAAGTCGTGAGAAACTTTTTAAAGTTGGTTTTTATTTTAAGTAGATCGATATAAAAAAAAATGTGAGCAAAGAATTTTCTACCACAAAATGTTTGTAAAAAATATAGCGTTCATTCCGCGAGACACATATTTTTACATATTTATCTCATGGATTTTCGCAAAGCAACGCCTGATCCCATAATTTATCTTTTCTTACGCATATCAAGACCATATTTACAGGAAACGTTGGAATCGTTTCAAAAAACTTCTAGAACCACTTAAAAATTTTAATGGACATCACCTAATAGAATAAATACTCCAATCTTACTAGAAACTGTCGCTTATTTCACGGTTCACTCTACAGCAACACATGTATAGTAAAGGTATGATTTATGATCATAACACAAGGATTTATCAAAGTCAGACAAAGCATGGGGGCCATCTTTCCTTATTCAGTTTCCCTATTGTGTTCGTACTTCAAAATAATTCGCCGTTATCTATTTTGGCTCAAAATATTCCTCTACCTTGTTGTTTCTGACTCTAAATAGTTTGTAATGTAGCAGGTATATTTATTACAATTAAAAGACATATTTATTTATCTGTTTGTTATAGGCAACAGTAGAACCAGAACAAAATATTACATCAAACATCACATATGACATAAATACATACATGGACAGTCGGGGAAAAAATATTTTCTTATTATTTTATGATAACATCTAAAAACATATAGTCTAGCAAATCTAACAAGTCTAGCAAACACAAAGGATATAAATTACTAAGCCACTTAAAGCTCCCAATGGAAAATTGCTGCCTTTGAATCAAGCCAAAAAGACATAAAGTAGGCATCATTACCATTCTCAAACGATTGCCAAGAAAAACAACAATGGCCGATGTACTGGCGGAGGATCGAGCCTGGCTGAATCGTTTGGTACGCTTGTCAGGTGCAATAGCAATTTCACCCGGCTCGGCCTACAGCCAGACAGCCCTGTTTGAGAAACGGTTAGCTGAAACCTTTACATTTATTGCTTTCTCTCCTGAAACGGCCCTTTTCTATCTTCGGGTAATGTGTTTTTCACGTTTATTAGACATTTTTATTGATTACGTAACGTATAATGTGGGTATTGATGTTGAGTTTTCGATTTAAGGGTCTAGAATCTAGGTGATAGTTTTTAATGTGAATGGCCTTTTAAGAAAATTAAATACACAAAGAAAGTTTGTATATGTTCCTTGAGAAGTTGTATTTAAAGCTGAACTTCAAGTAACGTATCCTCCAGGGTATATAGCAGTTAACTAGAGAAGCATGTACTGCACTAAAAGCGAAGTACAGAATAGTGATGGTACTTGCTCGTACCAACACGGCGAGGTGACAACGATATTCGCTATTAGTTTGAAATATCGATTTAATGGATATCGCCGAAACGTTCCCAGCTCCTGGAACCGTATTGTGCAGACACCATGCACGATATCATATGAATATTTATTTACTTGATATAGTTATTTTGCGTAATCGCTTCAGTGCATCGTTTTCGCTTCGGGACGAGTTTATTGCACTCGTCGCCGGCTGCATACAAAATTTTGCCAATACCTGAGTTTATCATAATGCACATGTAAATTACAAGTAAAGTCAATTCTTTCAAAGAAGGCTTACTATAGCATTAATGACTATTTAAATGATAAGAATAGTTGGTCGCTAAGTTGAACGCGAGGCAGCTCATTCTTGTTATCACTTTAACTAAATTATTAACTTATTATTATTGTTTACATTAATTGACATTACTTCGGACATTAATTCTGAATTATAATTGAGTTTATTTTTATTTACTTAGGGAAGTTTTGTTAAACTTTGCTTACCATTGTTTCTTTATGGCTTGCTAGTGACTGCAGCATTTCTTACATGTTCTACTTTTGTTGAATAGCAGCAAGCACGTCATGCTCCCTTAGACGGTATGGCCAGCGGTAGCGTTGGGCGTCGGGTTGTCCCCTTCCCTCAAAAATGTGCGAAGGGGGCGATGGCTGATCCTCGCGTTATACTCGTGAACGGGTGCTGCTGGCGGTACCAGGTCGTGTTGATGGCTATTGACACTTTATCAATTTTAGTATGATTTTCTATTAGCTTTTTTTTTTTGAAGAAAATAATAATACTGTAGTCCTAGCAGGTACACCTTGTTTGTGTTGTACAGCTACAACGTAAACATCTATGCGCATGTAGGTGGGCACGCTGATTCTATGCTTATATTAAAATACATTTTTATTTTATTAACAGGAGGCTTTAGATACACTTAATGGACTATAAGAAATGCTTGAGTACTTAGTCTTTATAGGTGTAAATCTGTGTGCTAGCCTACTTGTGTTCAGTTTGTTTTTTTTTTTTTTTTTCCTTTTTTAATTTTATATAATAGTTATCATGTGATAATGATATTTTTATGACTTTTTGACTTGTTTTGTATACATTCTGGTTCTTCAAACCTTACAGACAGACATGTGTTGCTGGGGAGTTTGTTGCGCCACTTCTTCTTCCCAGCAAAAACACATAGGAAGTGGTGAAGGGCGGGCGTTTTTGGGGGCTGTCTTTTGTTTTTGACGTTCGAAAAGTGCTGATTTATCAGCCTAATTTGAATAAACGATTTTGAGTTTGAGTTTGAGTTTGCACGTAGCTACTGGCTCAACTGAGATTGTGAGATTTATCCTAAATATGTTTGTTTGAAACGGTTTTTAGAAAGATGTTTCAAAGTTTTAGTTGTGCTACAAAAGTAGGTAAGACTCATTTTTCATCTAGCTCGTATATTAGGCTTCGATTACCGATCTAGCGTATTTTTTTCTACAGCATTAGAAACAAAACACGATCGTATAATTTTTCCCGTCATCCGAAAACATTGCTCATGCAGTTACATCGCAAAAGTCGCAGCTAAGTACGGGAGATTGCGCGGGGGAGCAATAAACTGCGCGGACAATTTGTTTAATCAAAAACAAATGTAGGTGGCGTAGGCCTGCGGAACCCCCGGCGGCGGGCTCAGTAACGCGACACTCTTTTGTTTTTGTTTTGACATCTGCCGCAGCGAAGCAGATTTGTCATTTCAGATAAATTAGGATGAAAAATGTATTTAATGATTTATTTTTACTTTATTTCGAGTTTTCTTCCCTCTTTCTTCAAGTGAAAGATTTTTCTAGCAATCTGCCTTATTAAACAAGATGTCACCAGATCGTAACAGAACAATTACATTAATGAACACATTAAATTTATTGGCATTATATAGACAACTACAGCTTTATAGTAATAAATCATTTTTATCAAATCCATTTCCTTCCAGATATGCAAAAATCATTCGTGTCAGAAATTTTCATAAAATATGTTACAAAAGTTGTAACTTTGATCTGAAATGCAAACTTAGTTCGCCGCAATCGCAGACCCGACTCAGGTAATCGCATTTGCCAACCTTTCAGATCTTCAGTATGATAGTGTATTACTTAAAATATGCATTGAGAAGTAGTCAGTAGCGGATGTTTCTAGGTAACTTCTAAAAAATCTACTGTAGGTTCTTGAGAAGTCGAAAATAATAGCATTACAAATATACGAAAGCTAACCATGTCATCAGACCACACAAACAAGATATAGGTAACTCTTAAAGAAAACATTATTATTACACTATAAAACCGCTATTATTATTCAAAAACTCATACATTTCAGTTTCTAAATTGAAAACCTCATCCTTTTTTGGGAGCCAGTTTAAAAAATCCGTGTCATTCCCTTAAAAATATCTACACCTTACTGCATACAAGAAGATAATTAGCCAAACTTTCCACACGCATTTGTCTTTGTGAAACTAAAGTTCGTGAACTCGACTTCGTGACTGTTACTTCAGCCGACTACTTCAGACTCTTACTAACTTTCTTTTAGAAGAATAGGCAAGAAGTTGATTGCACAAAAGAGGAGTGTGACGAGTTTTAGCACAAAAGAGAAACATGTGACGAGTTCTAGCACAAATGAGGAACACGTGACAAGTTTTCGCACAAAAGAACAACGTGTGACGAGTTTTCGCACAAATATTGTCGCCGTGGTACCACGATCCACATGGGTGGTATTGTTATTCGCCGCACGAAGCCACGGTCACGTCTCCATCCAATAATTTCATGTGACTCATCTCGCTACAGTTTTCGCTGAAGAATTTCAAATAAGCAGAGGATTTCGTATTGGTGTGTTATTTTGTAATGTATTATGTGATATGTTTACCGAATTACGTGTCTTTCAAAGTTAACTAAATAAGGACATATGTGTAAAAATGTTTATCCAATCATCGTTAACTGTTTAAAGTTACGGTTTCAATAATGAACAGTTTTTCATTTATTTAGTTATACATGAACGTGTGTTTAGTTACAAAAGTTAAATCAAACATCAAAACCGTTGAAAACTATCCCCTCCAAATTAATATAAGTTGGAAGTAGAAAATTAAGTTGCCTTATCACTCGCGGCAACATGTGATTAATTGTTTCAGCGATAGTTAGTTAATGAAGGCAGTATATTAAATAACAAGCAAAAAATTAATTAATGATTTCACTTAATCAACTTCGGGTAATAAGCCTATGAATTTCCACGGTTCCTGAGCGCTTACACGGTGAGTCAGAAGCGTGGCCAGTCATCTATCATAATACGATTAAGTCCTAGTGACTTGCCACTTTACTACGACACCGTACTCGCCCATTCACTTGATAACTTTCCCCTTTTCCTCAAATAAAGTCACGAACAATACGACAGAAAGATATTACTCCTTCAACAAGAAAACCAATATCATAAAACAGAAAACTGCAAGCCCTAAAAAATATCCCTTCAGCCCATTTAAGCCGTAAAAGGGAATGGAAAAGTTTTTTCTGAGGAAATATGACGTACATAAATATCAGTAACCGACGATGTTCCAACATTACGGTAGAATCTTTAGAAACTTTTTAATTTATACCGATCCATGCAGGCGTGCAGTTAATCCAGAGATGACGTGAAGTCACGTGTCAAAGTAGTGAACACAACACAGTCGGCACAGTTATTTAGTATGGGAGTGTATCACTTGACGCGCTAGGTACGACACACGTGCATTATGTTGTTGACACAGTCATCGGTATGGGCTATAAAGTTCGCGGGACGGGCCGGCGGCGCGCGAGGCGGCGTGTCGTCGGAGCGCGCGCGGCGCACTGCCGCCCTTCGCCGGAAAAACAAGTTTCCATGCAGCCTCCACCACCCCCCACCCCGCACCCCACAGGATGCGCACTTGCACTGCCTTCGCCTTATCTTTCCGGCGAAAATATGTTTTGTTATATCAAGGTTACTCTCGCCTTTGTTTACGGAAATTGCATCAGTTTCAGTAGGGTTTCTGTGTTATGAAACAAACTAGGTAAGAAAACAACCGGCTCCTTTAGGGTGTATCTTGCAAGATGAAAAGACGTTGTTTTATATTTTTTTGTCTATTGTCTGTTAAAAGCATAGCAAAGAATGGAACCCTGTGAAATGTAAACGATTTGTGTAGTGGCAAAGATCGTTATGGGAATTCTGAAGCAAAAAAACACGTTGCGAACATCACCCCCTAAATTCCCAGCGCCATTAACGTAGCATCAACATTAAATTCTAAATACAATACGCACATAAGTCACCTGTTTGCGTATCAGCAGTTATTTATGTGTGCGGGGACACCGCGATAAGTGTTCGTCGAAGATTCCTTGCTAGGCTGCTACGGCGTAGCTTCCTGCCTACGAAGCTCCGACAGTCGTGCCGTGTAGGCCGCTACACTTGTATTTACATCACTAGTACTTTCCGGTAGCGCGTACAGGTACGGACGATAAGTGAACTTTTTTGATCGCGTTAATGTATTACGAGGAAGGTACGCGTAGAAGATGGACGTAGTCTAAAGTTGAATGGCCTCGCTACGACAACCTCAAAATTAGTTCGTAGTTGTTGTCATTATGATTTTGCATAGTGACACGGTATTTTTTATACGCATCTGTAAGTTTTGCTTTATTGTTTACGTTTTGTACTACTATTGATAGATAAGGGTCTTCCCTCATTTGAAGTATACAAATTTTAATAACAAAAGCTACACCAAAATTTACACATCTAATCAACATAGACGAGCATCCTTTCACTTTATCGGCAACATTTTATTATTTTCCTTAAACAACAGCCGATCTCATTGCACGACAAGGGCATAAACCAAATTGCTGATAAAACGCTAAACGTAATCTTATTACAGCAAGTCGATACAAAACAAACAGAAGCGAGGCGAGCTATAAAATAAACTATTTGGAAGCCCCGGGTCCGGTCACGTAGCCTTCAATAACTTACACTGACATCTTAAAGTAGGGGAATAGCTTTCTGATCTTGTTCTAAACTTCTAAGGCGTGAGATCAGCGTTCAAAGGGATGTACTGACGTTAATGTGCAAAGGAATATATTTTGCATTGTATGCAATATTTTGAGGAAAGTTTCAACGGATGCTTTTGCTTTGGTAAGTCAGATGATGGAGCATATTCCGTCAGCATAAAAAGAAAAGATTGGCGCGTAACTACAATATTTTTTGATAAGGCATTTAAATATTTCCGCAATTTCTGCCAGAAAATATGGAACATCGCCTTTAAAATATTCTTCCACAGTGTCACCAACATCCTTTTAGAAAAAAGGCCCCTTAATTGAAGTAGTCGCCGCAACGCTCATCCATTTTTACGCATCGTCGCTTGTTTAAATTACAAGAGAACAGTGCACTCGGCCCAAACAAGGCAGAACAAACTACCCCCAGTGACTTGCACTTTGAATGCACATTTTAATGGGTTTGTTTTCAAAAGGCCCGTGCTTTAATTGCACTGAACTATTTCAAACATATTTAGAAAGCACACGTGTCTTTAATTAGAATTTTTTTAGAGGAGCGAATTGTTTGTCTGTATACCTATGTTGTGGTTGCTACAATTATGTGATTGTTAGTTAAATTGTATTTGAAAAAACTTTATAGTCCTCGTTCCCCAGCATCTCACCTAAAGGTAGATTCACAAAAAAACGTGCAAAAACTCATAGACAAGAATAAACCAACAAAATGGAGTACGAATATATAAAACAGACGTGTAGATATGTATGATGTTTTCTCAGTGAAAACTGAGTTCCAAGCAAACCCAACACATGTTTGGGTTTGTTTCTTTTGCAGCCGGCCCTAAATATTGCAACAGAAGGTTATTGATTTTACCCTACTTTGTTTGAGTATAGTGAGTTTAATCAGGACCAAATTGTTTGTTTAACAATGCCTTTCTTTGTGTTACAGGTTTATTTGTTTATCTAGCCCTCAGATAGCTCATAACTCTTCTTGACACCCGACTCACACTATTGTTGTCTATGGAAAATATTTTTATGAGTCCAATTTATCTCGATGTCTCTAAAACTTTTGCGACTCAAATCAGACCGTCTAGGACAACTAAAAATGAATACACGTTTAAAATTAAACATAATTTATGTACGTATTTCTGATGTTACGAATTTAAATTATCATACATAAATTACATAATATAATCATCTACTATATAACTCTTATAAAATATGTATTGACATATTTAAATAAGTATAGTAATTGATGCATTTATCGAACGACTATAATAATCATCATTATTTCATGACTATCGATAACATCAAAAGCATCCCGCAAATGTTATCAGTAACAAGTGCGTTCAGTTTTACGACGGTCCCACAATACCGTAGTGTCGGCGAGTGTATGTTCTAATGTAAGCACTTTGGGTAGGGGCCGGCCCCGTTCCGATACAACACGACTTATTGTATCGGTAGGGCATTCTGCAACTAAAACTTTCTATACAACTGTATAAAAATATCACCCGATCGCTCACCGTTTGTATCGGATTTCTGACCCATCGGACGATTAGAGTGAATGAATAAATGAGTGCAAATGCTTGTGTAGGTACTATAATATGTTCTGCGCAGATGGCTTATCTCCTTACATAAGAACAGTTGCAGAAGCCGGCAATCGGCTAGAATGCCATTATTTTAAGAATATTCAAAGCCATGAAAATAAAATTATATCTTTTTTTGTAAATGAAAGGACATTTTTCAGTTCGTCGTCATTCTCCTCCGGGGCATTAGAAACACAATCAAGTAAAAAGCTTCTAAAACAAAACCGTTTCCCTTTGATTTTGCGTAACAAAAACAAATGTTTTTGTCACAGAAATGACAATACTTATTAATCATTTTAAAATGTCATCAAAAAATATACGTATAATATGTTCAATGTAGCACAACGTATAAATTATGTATTTATGTATGTGTAAAATGAGGTTTATGCAATTTTATATATTTATATTATATTGCAAAAAATTGCAGAATGCAGTTGTCGTGTCCGTGGCGATCATAAATTGCTTGGGTTTGATTAAGGCGGCGCGGGCGCGATCTTGCAGAGGCTGCACCCCTGCACTATGCACCGGTGCATCGTTGTACAGGGTGTTCACTATACGGCTACAATGTTATTAGTTGAAGAAGTTGTTTCTTTCATTTTTTGAAAGAGTGATCATTTACTTTCACCATAAACTATGTTCTTATTATAACTAAGCTACGTAAGATGACTCGTATTGAGGTTCAAAAGAACTTTTCCAGGTTATACTGTAATTATGATGCACTTTACGCTATTGACATATTTTCACTGTAACGCACATGCGTGCAATTTATTCTCCTCATTTATCAATTCTATGTCCTATTTAAGTATCGTAGCACCGTTTCAAACTGCCTAACATATTTTAGAGATTCAACGCACTTTCAAATTGCCGCTTCATAATTTATAGATGAACAATATTCTAACATCAATTTGCAATTAAATAGGCCAAACAGTAATTACAAATATTAAAGCGCGTTATAACTTTAGATAATAAGTAATTATTACATTAACTAACTCTGAACAAAATTTTAAAGTGTAATTGGTTTTGTAGCCCCCTGTAGATAAATTTCGCCACATTGCCATCTACTTTTGGGATTACCGTTGTAAGAAGGGGATCGTTTATTTCCTTTCTATTCGAACGGTTCCAAAAGTTTTGCTCAGTGGCATTCATTTTAAAGTTCTGGCGTATTATTTTATGGATTAATTTTCAATGCAGTTTAATTATATTAAAGGCTGATACAATATCGAAAATATTTTAATTTTTACAAAATGCTTTTTAATGAAACTAATTTAATTTCGTCACTAAAAACGGGTCTACTATCATGTGTTCCTACATCGTAATTTGTATTAAAACCTTTATCGAAATATTTTGATGTTCCCACTAAAATTACTTTACGACTTATTTACAAACTATGTAATGTAAGCGTAATAAACTAAAGGTCTAAGTTGTAAGTGCTTCGTAAAACCTCTCTCGATGAGATGAATCAGCGAATGTGTGAACCTTGCTGCTATGACTCTAAAGTCATTAAAGCTTATACACATCAAACTAGGACTCTGCAAACGTTTTAC